>NC_080188.1:147307435-148006435 GCF_030028045.1 Hippopotamus amphibius kiboko
CCCCTAGGGAGGGTGACTGATCCTCCTCCTCACTTCCTCTGACCCCGAGGACAGGTCAGGAAGCAACAACCCGTCTAAAAGCAAGGTCGGTCATGAATGGGCATCTCAGTGTTTGATCCACTGGGTGCACGTGTTCAGACATTTCTGGGATGACTCTTCTAAGGATCTGTTTACGTGAGAAGAAGAGGAGGAATTGAGGAGGGTCATGGGATGGGGAGTGTATCAGTTACCTATCGCTGTGTAACAAATTACCCTAAACCCAGCAGCTACATTCCTGTGAGGCAGGGATCTGGGAGCAGCTTATTTAACTGGGTGGCTCTGGCTCAGGGTCTCTTGTGAGCTGCAGTCAAGCTGCCAGATGGGGCTGCCACCATCTGAAGGCTTGACTGGGGCTGGAGCATCCACATCTAAGCTCACTCACGTGGCTGCTGGCAGGAGTTTCAGTTCAGTGCCTCCACCCAGCCTCTCCACAGGGCTACTTATAGCATGGCAGCTGGTTTACCCAGAGCGAGAAAGAGCAGCCACAGTGTCTTTCACAACCTAATCTTGAAAGTGACTGCCTTATTCTATTGGACACAGAGACCAACCCTAGGATAGTATGCAAGGGGATGAAGCAAGGGTGAATACCAGGAGGCAGGGGCCACTGGGGACCACCTAGGAGTCTGGTTACCACAGGTGGGATGTGATCAGATGGGAAAATATCAGGAATAAGGGTCACTCTCTATCTCCCTCCAAACTACTCCAGGGCATCCTATGCAATGAGAGCTGAGATCACCCCAACTGGGGAAAGAAAAGTAAAGAAGCCTGGATGGAGAATGACATTTCATTGGGTTACGGTATCTTAAGAGAAATATCCTGAAGGTGATCTAATTTCCATTGCCCTCTTTCCATGCTTTTTTGCAATCTTCTCAATTTCCTCACTACGTCAATCATTCCTGGCCAGGGTGGGAAGTAAGTGCCCCGTGTCGGGTGAGCTGCAGTCTGGGGCCTCCTCCTGCACGTAGTGAATGGCTATCTTGGATTTTCTGAGAGTTCTGAATATGGTCACTGGTAAATCAATTCCATGAATGAACTGATAGGTCCAGATTTTGCACCCATCATTGGGGAGCCTCCCCTCCCCTCTCATCTCCTCTGGAGGTACAATGGGAGACTTACTTGGGATGTGATGGGGAATGCTGAGGGCAGGGGGATGTGGTCAGATCAGAGGAAATCGAGTTTAATGCTGTGAAGGAAGTTTCAGAGGAAGAGACGACACCCTCACACTGCTGGAAAGGGCACAGTCAACAATGGTGCCAAAATGCCACATCATTACTGGCAGAGAACTGACCACAGGGCCTTGGTGTGGGTCCCCACAGAATTATGACTTCTTGGATTTTTAGCACACTCCACCATCTCCACCTCTCAAGCAGATGCTTCCAGCTTTCTGCTGAGCCTACTCCCTGCCAATGACCGCTTCCTTCTAAGCTGCTGGAAGGTCAGGGAAGCATCCACCGTAAGGAAGTGGTGGGGAATGGGGAAGTGCCTTATTCAGGCAACAGGAGTGTGGGGCCCCATCAGACACAGCTGTCTGGTTTGGGATCACACGTCCTGAACCAGCCGCTCCCTGATGCCAGTGGGTCAGGATTCCTTCTTCTTCTCTATCACTCCCTGCTCATCAGCCCAGCACTCAGTCTGGACATGGAGACGTCAAGTGTGTAAAAAAGAAAAACCAACCGAACAAAAAAAAACACTTAAACTGATAAGTGCCAATAATTTTGCTGCATGAAATGGCCCCGATTTGACCTGAGCCACCCCTGCCCCTCCCCATCCAGGCTTGGCCGCCAGCCACGTGTGGTAGGAGGGGTCTCCAACCCGTCACAGCCTGTCCCACTCTATCTTCCATAGCACTGATGGCCCCAGTGAAGAGTCTGATGTCGGGCCTTCCATTTTTACCATCACTGACTGCAGATAAAAGTGTCCACATTCAACATATATATACCACTCTGTATAAAATAGGTAACTAATGGGAATCTACTGTATAGCACAGGGAACTCTACTTAATGCTCTGTGTGACCTAAATGGGAGGGAAATCTAAAACAGAGGGGATATATGTGTACATATAGCTGATTTACTTTACTGTACAGCAGAAACTAACACAACACTGTAAAGCAACTATACTCCAATAAAAAAGAAAAAGGTGTCCACACTGAGCCTGAAGATGCTGCTTCTTAGGTCAAATGTCAGGAGACACAGGCGTTCTGAGCACTGAGGCATCGCAACCGCCCTTGGGAACATGCTGACGGCCACCCCCACCGCCTGCCCTGGGAACCCGCCATCACCGGCTTTCCCTCCATCACCCTCCGTCTTCATTCTGACTCAGGGTACAGGCGCTAGGAAGACAGGAGTCAAGAAGCAGAAAGCACTAATGCCGAGAAAACCCACAGGCATCAGCGATGAGGAGAGGGAGAGAAAAGATCAGTGTGTGTGCATTTACTGACCAGCAAGAGCCAGCTCCACGGCCTCCCAGGTGAATGAGGATGTGGCTGCCTTGGCTGCTGGACAGCTTGAACTGAGGAGTGACCCTTCCCCAGGCTGGAGAGGAGACGGGGATGGGCCAGGCCGCAGAGCTCTCCACTGGGCGGAGCCGAGGCCCCTCACACGCTCGCTCTGCGCCTCTCAGCCCCGCACCCGCCTCCGCCCACTCTCCACTCTAAGGAGCTTCCTTGGTGTCTTAGGAAGCCAATTACTTTTCTATTTTTTCCCAACTTACAGTCAAAAAGGCTATCTCATTTGGAACCGTTTCTCATCTGTTTCTAGGTGGAGTTTCTTAGAAACACTCTAGAAATCTTAATAGCTGCCAACAAGCCGCTTGCCTTATCCCTGTTTTCATTAAGCCAGAGACCACTGTGTTTCCTGAATTCATTAAAACACAATAAGATTGCACCTGAGAACTGAATGAACCGCCGGAGGTGCCCAGAGTGAACCATGGTGCTCTAGGCCCTTGGAGGAGTAATGGGTCACAATTTTGGTGCAGCAGATCTGCTAACTGAACCCAGCAACCCATCAGTTAGTAATGTTTACTCAGCACCCAGAGAAGGGAAGGCATAGTGTTCGGTGCTTAGAATGGGAAAGAAAATAGAGGATAGGCTTAATGTTTAAAACACGGGTCACCAGCAGAGCGAGATATGAGAAGTATGTAAGAAAAGAACTCCGCCAACTTGTAGGACCACACTGCCAGCCAGCCAACCAACCAATGAATCAATCAATGATATCCAACTGATTCATGGTAACCTGCACCAGCCCAGCACTGGGGACCCAACAGGCCGAGTCAAGTGCCAAACAGGCCTCACAGGAGCTTGTGTCCAGGCAGGTCAAGCCCTGGGTGCATCTCAGAACCGACACACTCCTTGGCTGGCTTCTCTCCCAGGCTTTCTGGATGCTGGGCCACACCCAGGCTTGCTGCGGTGGAAATGAACTTCACTCAGACCAAGGGGCTGCTCTAATTTTCATATTTCTCCAGCCAGCCCGAGGAAGAAGGAAAAATAAAAGAGAGAAGCCAAGGGGGTAACATACCAGGTGTGGGGTGAAGGGTCAGGAACATGAGGAAGAAGAGAGCCCACACAATATGTGATACAAAAGAGCTATCAGTGGAAGAATGGGGCCTCAGGTGGGGCCAAGCTGATGCAGCCATGACATAAACTGCCCATCACCGATTTCCATCCTCTTAGCAACTGAATGCCCTCTGGACAGGATGGACATTTGCTCCTGACCTGATCTGGCTGTCGTCACTCTTCTTCATGGTTAATAGCTACACATACAAGTTTGTGTACCTACCATAGGGGAGCTGGCAAGGAACAGTGGAGGGACTGATGAAAATCCTTAGGTAGAGAGCAACCCACAGTTTCTGTCACCTCATGACACTCTCAGCCAAGAATCTATAATGACTCCTCATCGCCAACTGCACTAATTCTCATCATAGTTGCCACATGTCCAAGGAGTAACTTGACCAGGGCTTATATTTTCTGTCTGTCATTATATCCATTAAGAATATTCCCCTTGAGTTAATCCCACTCTGCTGTCCACTGCCAAGCTCTTACTGTCCCAAGTGTGTACTTCCATCACTGCCTCAGCCTACAATGCCCTTTATCCCCTTTGTCCCAGCATCCTTCAAGACCTGGCTCAATCCCAGTGTTTCCCTGTAGCCTTCTTCAACTGCTCTGGGCCCTCTTTATCTAGATACTTCCTACCCTTAGCTCTCACTACTTCAGCACTTGGCAATGCACCTCGGTTCGTGGTTCACTGTTTTCTGTTCCATGCTCTTCATCTTTGCTCTCCCGTGAGATTACACACTTCTCACAGAGATTACACACTACGCTGCCTGCGCCTCCCCAACCACACTTGCAACTTCCACATCACCAGGCTCTGACAGCACAGAAAAGTCCGATCAATATTTCACAGCTTAAAAATAAATCCCATTGACTACGGATCATCTTATGGAAAGGAAGTCATACTACCACCAATGTTCCTTCTATTATTTGCATCATCTTATACAACGTGAGCTTCAGAGAGACCGTAGTGGTTCTCTGCCAACCAACCCTCTCATTTTTCTTTTACTTGAGAAAACTGAAGCCCAGAAAGGATAGTTATTCCCTAAAGATCACACAACCCAAGACCCCAAGTCTCCTGCTTTCTAGCTCAGTCATCCAATAGGAAAAGCCCAATTCCACGCACTCTCCACCATCATGGATCTCCAAGGAATGGGACTAGAGAGGTGAACCATCGTGATGTTTGGTTGTCTCTTCTGTTACCTGCACTACAAAACACTCAAAGAGCTCCAGGTTATCCTCTTAAGGAAATGAACAAAGCACTAAAGTTTCCCAAATTCAAAAGCAACCTCCACAAACAGATAAATGCCTGGCTCCTCTGCAGTTCCAGACATCTTTAGTAATTGTAAAATCCAGCCGTCGAGCTAGGAATTTCCTTTGAGGAATTTTATGGCTTCTCTTAAAGAAGCTGCTTTTGATTTATGCTGATCATGTCTGGCAGCCAGCATGTCTCTTAATAATAATCATAAATAAGTGAGACAAGGTCACCTAACCTGCAAGGAGCATATCTCCACTGCCATATCTATTATGGAGCCTGGGATCTGTGGCAGCTGCTCACAGAGGTCTGATGCCGGCGGCACTCTCTATTAAATCCCATCTCTGGCACCCAGACTGGTGCTTTGATTTTACACCAACAGCCTAACATAACAAGGGACCCTCAGAGAACAGCATTTACAAAAGGAGACAGCACCAAGCAAGGATATGTGCAGAGCCTGCAGTCCACTCTCCAAGTGGTTATTTTAGTTTTCCTTCCCCTTTACTCCAGTGTAACAGCCAAACCAAAAAATCCATGTCAAAAAGACAGTAAGGATATTGAAAGAATAAAATGGATTGGTAGATTCAAGATGCTAAATTAGAGTACATGAAAGCACTCTATAACACTCAAACCCACGTGAGCACATAGCAAATGTCATACAATAATCTCACTTTGAAGACCATTAACTGGGTAGATTATAATAATAGGGTCTATCAACTAAGTATTGGGAAGGCCAGATTTTTTTTTTTTGGCAAACACCCTGGCTTAGATAAACTTCCTTGTTATTTTTAGCAACTACTATCAATACATTTTAATACCCTTGACCCTGAAAGTAGGATCCTGCAGCTGTCACGTTATACTGAGTGGCTTTCTGTTCTCCACTTGTCTTCTGTGGGGTTCTGCTCCCAGGTCTGCTGCTGAGACTCAGGGCTGAGGGCCTGAAGTACAGCACCATCAAAGTGGATCAAACCCACACAAACACCACCTGGGAAATAAGGCATTGGGATTCTGACAGCCCTGATGACTCCTGAACATGCAGGGAGGCTAACAGCCTTATGGCATATCATGATCTGTGATGGGGTGGGTGGATGGGGTGATCTACATCATAACGTCTAGAATTACAACATGAGGACATGGTCCCTTGAGGTTGGTTTCTTTGATTTGAGGCACACAAATGGTTTATCCTGTGCACTGACCACAGTCCTTACACTTGAATTGGAACATTCCAGAGTCTGTGCCTGTCTGTGGTGTTGAGAATAGAAAAAAGCAATCCTGTGGCTAAGAGAAAAAAACCTGTGGGGCAATGGCTGGCTGGAGCATCCGAGGAAAGGGGCCGCCTCACTTCTGGGTCACACCCCATCTTTTAATTCCAAATACGCTGGTGGCACCCATATCACATAGGACAACGGTTTCTGAAGGGGACCCAGGGTTCCAGAGAAGGGCCAGAGTGTAGCTAAGGACAGGCTAGGAGGGCAGGACCCCAGGCCACTCTCACTTCAACCGCGGTGTAGAACTGCACGTGGGGCTCTGCGGGAGGTTGCTGCATTACAAATGAGTTCTGTGCTAGAGAATGAGTAGGTGCAAGTTCTCTGAAAGCCATCTGAGAGCAAAGATAAATCAGCAAAATTCTCAAGTGGCTTAAGTTGCCCTTGGTTCCTTTTGTCTTCTCTCTCTCCTTACTGACCTTTCACCTCACCTACCCCATGGCTACATGGCCATCAGCTCTGACCTAGGTCCTCTTCTCTTTGCCCATCATAACTTACTGTCACATGTCCCCCCAGATTCCAGTTAACAAGTCAGTGGGCTTAAACATCAGTTCCTCCAGAGCACTTATTTCCCTTTTGATAGGAGATTCCTGGACATAGCAACGACTTCCTCTCAAAGCATGCATTTCGGTTCCATGGCGTGTGTGTGTGAATGTGTGTGGAATATTTCAGGCCCATGGTGGGTGTCTGACTGTCCATGAGTGTGTGTGTGGAGCGGGGCGGCGGGGTGGAGGAAGGGCCACCCCCCATTGCACTTTCAATGAGACAAAGTGGGTTTCATCCCATTCCCAGAGAGTGGCTGCTAGGGTCTGGGAGGCTACTGGGTCATAAGGATAGCTATGCAGACCTGATCCCTCAGGCGGTTCTCAGCTGCAGTATTTTTGGTCCTTGAGCAGAGAAACCCAGGTCTCTGGGCCCCGGGCGGGGGGGAACTGATGCAAGAGGAGGCCACTTTCCCCATGGATGGCAATGCCCTGCCTTCTCCCTGTGCTGAGACCAACTGCATCACAGCCTGAAGGCAGAGTGATGCCCAGACGGTAGATGCGTTTTGACACTGAAGCCCTCCGTGGCACTGTCCCCAGCAGGTGACAGGCGGTGGGGACAGGGGCGCCCGGGCGCCCATCCCCGAGTCCTGGGGCCCGCCAGGTGCCCGGGCCCTCGCCTACCTGGGTTGGCGCGCCTCTTCGGGGCTTTGAGGCTGCGGCAGCGCCCGCCCACGGAGCTGCTGTTCTCGCTCATGGAGTCCTGGGCGGACGAGGCGCTGCCGGTGGCCTCGCTGTCGCGCATCACGCTCTCGTAGCCGCTGCTGCCACCGCTGTGGTAGAAGAGCGCCGTCTTGCCCATGGCGGGCGGCAGCTCCCCGCTCAGCACGCTGCTGTTGTCGCTGCCGTGGCCGCTGCTGCAGCGGTGGGGCCTGCGCGGCGGCGTGACCTTGCTGTAGGGCGAAGGCAGCGGGGCGGCGGACGGCGGGCGCTCGTCGGCGGCGGGGGCCGCGCGCTCCTCGGCCTCGGGCCCCGCGCGCCCCGGCGGCCCCCGCGGGCCCGCCCCGCCCTGCAGCAGCTCCGAGATGCGCCCGTTCACCGCCCGCAGCGGCAGCTTGGACGCCAGGCCCGAGCCCCGGCTCCGGCTCAGCGACTGGGTGGACCAGGACATGTGCTTCCCGCCGGCGGGCGGCCCGGAGCTCTGGCCCACCGCCTGCGGCAGGGACTTGGTGGAGAAGCTCAGGGTCTTGGTGGTGGAGGTGGACAGGCTGCGGGCCTTGGGGCTGGCCAGGAGCAGCTTGCTCACGGCGGAGATCTTGGACTGGCTGGCCTTGGGCGAGGCCCCGGCCGCCGGCGTGGGGCCCGGGTTGGTGGGCGAGGCCCCGGCGCTGCGGCCCGGGCTCCTCCCCGTGCGGGGCATGGTGCTGTCCTTGCCCGCGTGCAGCCGGGAGCTCATGGAGGACAGGCTCTCGGCCCTCTCCAGCGAGAGGCATTCGTAGTGGCTGACTGTTGTCCTGCCGAGAGAGTTGGTCCTGCTGGCCAGCTGCTCCAGTTTGGCGCTGAAGAGCTTGCTGCTGCTACTGGCATCCTTCATCTTGCCACTGGGCTCGTCCGGGAAGCTGGCCAGGAAGGGCGCTGGTTGGTTCAAGGGGCTGCTGGAGCTGCTGCTGCAGGCGCTGTGCTGGGGGCTGGCCCGGTTCTTCTGGTCCAAGCTGGACTTTCGGACAGGGGGCAGCGGGGGAGTCCCTTTGGGCCGAGCCAGGACACAGTGCTTGGGTGACGCCACCTTCCTCTCCAGGGTGGCCTTGGAGGGCTGGGTGCCGGAAGCTGAGCCCATGTCATTGGTCTCAGCGGCGCAGTGGTAGAAGAGGCTGTCCAGCTCCTCCTGCCTGCTGGCTTTCTGAAAAGCCCTGGGAAGGCTGCTCGACTTCAGGCTTTTGTTGAGATGCGCAGGGCTCTGGGCAGCCACACTGGGCAGGGCCATCTCACAGCCATCCACGACCCTCCTGAAGTTCTCGGCCACTGGGGAGGCAGATACCTCACTGCTGCTGCTGCTCAGCCTGTCGCCGGGGCTGGCCTTCCTGTCCTGTTCTGCTCTGGCCTCAGGCTTTGGGGGGCCTGCGGCAGTCTCGTACCTAATCCCTTCTTCGTTGGGATAAACATTCTCTTTTTTTACCTCCTCTTCTCGTTTCAGCCAGGGATCTTCAAATTTCATCTCTTTCTTGGCACCCCTTTCCTTGCTCTCCTGAGATGGGGCTGCTTTGGGGACTGAGCTGACGGTGGCAAGGGACACCTCGGGCTCTTGGACATTCCGGGGGCTCATGGCGATGCAGGGGTAAACTGTAATGTTGGTCTTCATGGGGATGTACCCTTCGCAGTTGCTCAGACTGGCCGTATTGGAGATGGTGACCATGGCCTTGCCCAGTGTGGATATCTTGCAGCCTTTGATGGGGGTTGCTTTGTTGAAGGAGTCTTCTCCCACTTCAGACAAGATGAGCAGATTGTCGGGGCCGGCCTTGGGCTTGTCTCGGCACACCACGGCCGTGTTCTGGATGCCGCTGACAAAGTCGGAGGCCGGAGGGTCTGCCATTGCTTCCCCGTGCCCGAAACACGTCTGGGCTATGAAGCTGCGGCATGGCTGCTCACCGTCACTGCCTGTGCTCATCTCACTCAGCCAGGAGCTGATGGAGGAACGCCTGCTCCCTGCCTCCCGGGCCTTCTCGTCCAGGTTCAGCTTTGGGAGGGGCAAGAACTGCGTGATGCTGACCTCGGAGACAGGAGCCACGTTTGAGTAGCACTCCAGGTCCTCGCTGATGCTGCCGATGATGCTGACGGGCCGGGAGCCTGAGGCCAAGGCCTGCACCGAACAGTCGCTGTTGAAGCTGATGATGCTGGTGGGACGGCCGCTGTCCAGGACCCCGCTGATGGTCAGCTCCTCCACCAGCGTGAACACCAGCTCGTCCTCACCGTTCAGCTCCAGGGGCTGCTGCACTGTCACCATCGTGGTGCTCCGTATCTCCTTCTTGGAATCTGGAGAAGTTGCTGCCTGATGTTCGTCATCCACAGGGCTTTCTGGAAACCCTTCGCTCCCAGTAGACATGGATTTCTTCAAAACCTGGGGGCTCATTCCGACTGGGGGGGTACGTACCTCAGGCTGTAGCAGGGACTCACTAGATACCATGCCTGAATCCTTGCTCAAGGTGGGCAGGGGGGCAGGAGAAGGCAGGACACCCTTCTGGGTGTAGACTTTGCATCTCTGGGAGGGAGAGCTGGCCGGCTTGTACTCTGAGGTCTTGGACAGGCTGGCGATGCCCAGCCTGGGGGAGCCCATCGGCCTGGGCTTGCCTTCCACGAAGCCACAGGAGTTCAGGCTTTCCCGGCTGCTCTGGAGGCTGGGGCTCTGCATGAGCTGGGAAGAACCGTGCTGGCTGCTGCTGCCTGGGATGCTCCTGGGTGAGGCAGGGGTGGGGCTGTTGGTGAGCAGCGCGGCAGGGATGGGGGAGTGATTCCTCTGCACCTTGGAGGCCGGGGGCTCAGTGCCTTCTGTGTCTGTCAGCTGGCTGTCTGACCCATCATCTTCCTTATCAGACTCACAGAGTGGGCTTGCCCCAGCTACTTGGCTTAATGGGACACTCTTGCTTGCCTGCTCTGCTCCAAACCGGGCGGGCAGCTCTTCGAAAGGGAACTTGCTCGGTTCCTCGCTGCCGTCGATGCAATCTAGTCTCTCCTGCAGCTCAGCGAATGTGTTGCACTTCAAGCAGTCCCTTTCTGATTTGCTGGCTGCAGCCTCTCCAGCCTCCGTGGACCGGCTGTCACCCCTGGCCTTCTGCAGCGCTGGCACGATAGGGACAAAGTCTGGGGGCCCCTCATTGTCGGTGAGCTCCTTGTCAGAGAGGGCCGTGCCGTTTGGCCCAATGTAGATGACCGTGTCGCAGGACTGCTCGCTGCTGGAGGAGTAGTCGGGGTCGCTGGACAGGTGAGCGATGGGGAAGTCTGACTCTACGGTGGCCCTGGTGTGGAAGGGTCTCAGCTGGGTGGGCCTGCGCATTCTGCCTTCCTCACAGGAGCTCTCTCCCCCAGAGGAGCTCGACGTGTACTGTGAGTAAGAGGAGAACAGTCAGTGCGGGCTGCTGTTCCAAGACAGCCCTCCCAGCAAGCTGACATCCTGGGGAGACGGGTGGAGGCCACTGGCTCCATACAAGCCATCCAGACCCCGGTGGGCCTCCCTGCTTATGGGCTGTTATCTGGGGTGTGCCAGGCCAGGCGCCCCAGCTGTGCACGTCATGGCCTCATACTCGAAGGATCACCCCTGTGAGGCCTCAGCTCATGAAAGGGGGTGACTGGTCCAGCCCCATCTGACCTCCTAAGGACTGAGGGGTCCACCAGTTTGCACACCCAAACCATTTGTGACTACTTGTGCCACGGAACACTGGTTGGAAAGATGTGTTTTTGACCAAAAAAAAAAAAAAAAGGTTACAAAATGGAGGGGGAAGCCCCCCCCCCAAGTCACCAGCTGGCCATGGACCAGAGTGACCACAATCAGGACATTCTTGTCACACCACCAGTGTCCTGGCTTTGCCTTGGCCTGAGAAAATAAGCCCAGTGGTTTCTAGCAAACTCAGCATCAACCAGAAACCACTGAATTAACATAGCAACACCCTGCAGCCTGAAAATACAAAATGCCTCCTGGAGACGCAGGGGAGGTAGGCCCACCTGAGCAAGGAGTTAACCATGCTCTTTGGGGTCAGTCAGCTGAACGACCAAGGTAGGCGAGAGATAAACTATGAGTATTTCCTGTCCTTCCCAAAATTTTCACCTCAAAGTAGCAACCCTTTTAAACGATCTAAGGTGGACCAAGCACTCCCTGTGAGGGGGTCCAGGCTGGATGACTGAGGAAAGCACCAGCTGTGCGGAGGGGAAGTGACTTCTGTATCCGCCAGAAGGTGTTCCTGCCCTGAGGGGGATGCTGAGGCAGGCTGGACAGCCACGCTCAGCGTGCCCCTGCGGCTGGGGGATTAGAAATATTGATTTGGCTCTCTCTGACTCGGTTCCAGGGCAGGGCTCCGAAAGCCCCTTCATCCACTGCACCCCCTGCAAGCTCCTTACCTTCGTTTTCTTTTTCTTCATCCTCAAGACTCTTGAGGCGATCTGGATGGTGGACAAGGTTTCGGCGTAGTTCCCGGCGGCGGCCGAGATGTGAGCGATCATGGTGGTGCGGCAGTTCACGTTCCCCAGGGACTCCCGCAGCAGCATGGTGAGCTTGCTTTCTCTGCCAACAAAGTGAATTAAGGCTGCATTAGCAGGCCATGCTTCATGGTGGCTGTCAGGGTAGGACTTCAGGCCCCTACATGGCTTGTTGTGGGCAGTGGGGTTTTTTTTTTCCCATTTTTTTTTAATGGCGTACTAATTAGCATCATCTTCTACACGAGGCTATTTGTCGTTGGCAGCTGAGCAAGTGCTTCTAACCCCGAGGATGGAATTCATGCAAAACACTTCCCTTGGCACTACTGTCCTGCCTGTGATGGGGTATTCCTGTGTCTGTGTGTGTGCATATGACACTGCACAGAATGAGACCGGGGAATAGAAATGAGAAGAAGGAAGGGATGGAGAGAGAACAGCTCTGTGACCCGTGATTCGGCATGCTATCTGCACACCCGGCCCTTCTCTGCAAGTTTCTGCACCAGGCAATCCCTGCAACAAAAAGTACTTCCCCAGCCATGAACTTGTATTGAAGAACTACGTGTTTCTAATGCATGCAAGGGCTCTTTCGCCAAGGAGTTGACCCGCTTTATTGCCATTGTCTCTTAACTCCTCTTTGCACACAGTTGTGAGGAAGGTAAAGGTATTCATATTCCTGATTATAACTGGGGACACACAGACACAGGCCCAATCAGCAGCAGAAGGCAGAACTTTCTAGAAGGGCCTCCTCTGGGGCCTTTGTAGGTGCTGTGTGAGGTGATAACGAGGTCCAGGGGTTTACAGATGGTGTTTCTAGGCTCTTTAAAAAGTGGTCTGGGGCTTCCTAGGTGGCACAGTGGTTAAGAATCCGCCTGCCAATGCAGAGGTCACGGGTTCAATCCCAGCTCCAGGAAGATCCCACATGCCGCGGAGCAACTAAGCCCGTGTGCCACAAAAAAAAAAAAAAAAAAAAAAAAAAAGTGGTCTGGAGGAATGGCTTATGTTTTTCCATCCCTATACTTGTCCCTACATTCTTCCTGCCTTGCTTTTAAGAGGCTTTTTCTTACGTCATCATCAACTCACCTCTTAACTGCTGCCAAATTATCATTTCATCTCTGGAGCCTTCCCCGATCCTGAGGGGTGAGGGAGCCTCTTTGCTTCCCATGCCCTGTGTTGTGTTTATTTTGCCAGATGAGAGGGGTTTGTCTTCAACATCTACGTCCCCATCAGGCTGTTAGTCAGCAACTCCCCCCCACTCAGCTCTCTGGAGAGAGACTGTCCAGCTCGGGAGACTCAGTGTGACATGCAGGCCGCTGTCAGCAGAGATTAGACCTCGGAGATGGGAAACCACTTCACATATGACCTGCATTAGGCCTTCAGGGAGGAAAGACTGGTGTAAGAGCAATAGTTTTCCCTTTCCATCTGGGACCAATTAAGGTGTCAGTTTGGGGATACTGGGCTCAGTTCCAGGGCAATTTAAAAATATATCAGGGTTTCCCTACAATCAAAATAATCAGCAATAAAAGTGGTGGAGGGAGAGTGCTAGGGACTGAATGTTTATGTGTCCCCCAGATTCATGTGTTGAAATCTAACGCCCCATGTGATGGTACCTGGAGGTTGGACCTTTGGAAGGTGATTAAGTCATGAGGGTGGAGCCCGCATGAATGGAATTAGTGCCCTTTAAAAAAAGACCCTAGAGCATTTCCGTGTCTTCTGCCATGTGAGGACACAGTGAGAACACAGCTGCCTATGAGCCAGGAAGTGGGCCCTCACCAGACACAAATCTGGCACTTTGATCTTGGACTCCCAGCCTCCAGAACGGTGAGAAATAAATGACTGTTACCTAAGCCCCTCAGTCTATGGTATTCTGTGATAGCAGCCTGAACTGACTTGGACAGAAAGGTAAGTAGCATGTGGAGGAGGAGACCTCCAGTCCTAGCTCCTGGCTCTAAACATTTAACTTCCTTCAAAATGTCTATCAGGAATGTCATGGACACCACCAGAGCTGACGACCAGATGGGGAAGCCAGGTCCCATTCCTGGCACACATTCTCAGCAGAGACATTGCACCTGGATGAGTCTAGGCCTTTGTCTTCCATATGGGAAATGGCAGATGGATTCCATTAGAGTTAAGTTGTGATCATAGATGGTTAATTCTTATTATTTATGGTAGTTATTTGTATTGTCTCCATGAACACTGAATTAGTGAATGCTGAGCTGTGCTCCTAGGGGAAATACATGGTTTTACATTCCTGAGACCCTCTGGTCACAATATTTCATCAATTGATCAATACATAATCTTGTTTTATGTGCAGGTCTATTTACAGACATCTTAATTTCTATTTTTTAGAAGTCATGAATTACATGTACTTTCTATATAATAAAACACTAGCTGAGAAGGGTTTAACATTTCCCTGACCCTGGGTAACAAGACTATAAATTTCTGTAGCTTTCAGCCTTACTATATTGTCCACTATACTTTAAAAAAAAAAAAACTGGTCACATTGTGAATCCACAAATACAGTCTGTTTCCACAGATTTATCATGCACTTGAGATGTTCCCTGAATACTTTCCGGAGCAGTGTGATGTATATACATCAGTGAATTTCCTCTTCCTTTTTCTGGACGTACCATACTGTTGATTCATTAACACTGAACTCATACCAACAGCACGATAACAGGCTTGAGTGAAGCTTCTCTAACACATATATTATCTCCATAAGGCACATCACAGCCTGCTTGCACTAAGCAACCCTAGGCAGCACTGCAGCACTACACACTTTAAACAGTGAAATCACCAACAAAAAGCATAAGAAATACAAAAAAAAAGTCACTAAATAGACTGCAAAAAGGACGCTTGTTAACATCAAGAGAGGTGAAATGAGAAGGCAGAGATGTTGCCTTGTCCGGTCTCAGCTGGAAACACGTGCTTTGGGTGGCTCAAAGTTTTTGCTGCTAAGCATGTCGGCGAATTATGGTAAAAATATGGATTTTGAACATAATTCACAACATGGAATCTGCAAATGATTCCGAGGATCGACTGTACTACGAAGTTCCTCCCGATGTCGCGTTCATCAGTTGCACTCTGCTGAAGGCACACCCCACTTATTTCTGCATGTGACCCTGTCAAGGCCCCAGGAAAAGATACCAGAGACAGAATACACAGATATAACATTGTGATATCAAACTGTTTGCCCTGTGTATTTCCACATGATCCCGCATTCATGAGTCAATCATAGGACAGTTTTATTTTTTTAAGTCCACATTGCTGGAAGAATCCAGGGCATGGGAGTCGCTTGGCAACCAGCATTTTAGCTCTCCTTTGGAAAGCCAGTAACACTGCCAGCAAGACTGCTTCACAAGGGCCTCTCTAGACTCTGAAACATACCTTATGGGAGTGAAAGATGGTGGCTATAAAGCTTTGGTTTTTTCCACCTCATCATGATTCTTTAACTTGGAACAAAGACAGTTAAGCTGGGGAGGGAAGGTGAAAGAAGGGACAGGGTACTAAAGGCTGCAAACTGTAGGTTTAACTCAGTGTCTTTGGCAGGAAAATAAAAAGATTCAAAAGAGTTTCTAGGGCCGTGGTCAGCACAAACTCAGTCTGCACCTCTGCGTGGAGACGGAAGAGAGAGGAAGAGGAGAGCGCAGGGTGCAGAGCTGCTGGCCACTGAGCCCCAGGGCTGGGCTGGATGAGGACGTAGACTCAGGGGCTGCGTGGGAGGGATAGTTGGGTAGGAAAGGAAAGGACTGGCGACAGAAGAGCTGCCTGGGGTCTGGGAAGGACCATGCCATTCTTTCAGGCAGCCACGTTCTATGCACACATATTCCACCTCCCTCCCACCCCAACAGCACACACCTCTTAAAATGATTTTTGGAATAACAATAAAATGACCCATTTTAAGTGGTGCTTTAATTTACACAGATGTCTTGGTTTTGTCTTTAAGCAAAATATTTTTCCAAATAATTTTTGAATACAACTATTTTGGGGGTTCCTCAATTCACTAAAACCAAATTGTCAATCAATAAACATTTCAAAATTAAAAAGAAATGATTTTTGGAAAAGTGTCTTGCTTTTTAAAATAAGTCCACCTGTTATTAGACATAGCAAGAGGACACCAAAAAATGGCATGATGTGTAAATTTTAATTAATATTAATCTTACAGGAGCATGAAAGAGCATGTAGTACTCTAGGACGGGGCTGACACACGAAGGCCTGTAGGCCAAATCTGGCCCACAGCCTGTTTTTGTAGATAAAGTCTTATTGGGATACAGCCACACCAATTTGTTAACATACTGCCTCTGGCTGCCTTCATGCTACAGCAGCAGAGATAAGTAGTTGTGACAGAGTCCATATGGCCCCCTAAAGCCACAAATATTTGCTATCTGGTCCTTTACAGAAAAAGTCTGTTGACCCCTGCTCTAGAGTAATGACACGAGGTGGTTTCCTTCCAGACAGAGTGCCAAAGAGATACCAATCAAAGCACAAAGGTGTGTCTTAATCTCCTTACTATTCAATAATCTCTTTCTGATTTGATGGTTGTCTGTGTTGTCTTTCAGTTCCGATGTTCCACGAAGGGAGAGCTTTTAAATTCAGCAGCATGGAAACAGGCAGAGGAACAAATGCTGGCTTTAGAAATCCCTTGACCATCAGGACACAGCTATCAGCAGCTGCCTCCATCATCTCCTATGTGATGCAGAAGCAGAGCCTGTCCTTCTCAAGGGGCTGTGGGGCTGCTCACCCTCCTTCAACTTGTTAACTCGTGAATGTCCGCAGTGGCTCATTTAAGAAGCGTTTGGTGAGTGCCGACCATCAGGAAGCTGCCCTGCAGACGCTGAGAACGGCAGGGCAGAGGGCCTAGAGGACCTCAAGAAGCCCGCTATCCAGTGAGGTGGACACATGTAAACACACATTCTCATACCATCCGTTAAAGCTAATGACAGAAGAACAAATCTGACACAGCACATGATAAGGAAGGACCCTCAAGGCTGGGGGTGTCCCCACTATCACTGTAACTCCCTGATAGCTGGAGAACACCCAGACCTTGATGGTTACAGCACGGTTCCATCTCCTTGGCTGGGATTCTCCTACGTGGAAGGCATCCACGGATGTATTTGCTTGAGGTCCTCAAAACACCCAGTGGAAATCTAAATTCCTTTGTGAAAAGACAGTCGGGAATCTCTAGCTCATTGTTCTCTGACCCTGAGAGTTGGGAAGCTCTCCCAGCTGGTAATCTGGTATGCGGCCGCCAGTGAAATGAGTTGTCCAAAGTCACACATTTGCAGTGTTGGCCGGGTAATTTCATAAGAAAAAAGCCATCCCTTTCATGAGAGCTGTTAAATATATTTCTTTTCCAGAAAGGAGGTGAAGAATTCTGGAGGTAGAAAGGAAGACATCTACTGACCATGTTCTTTTGAAGGAGAAAAAAAGTAGTGAGCTCTGAATCACCAAATTGGGCAACCCAATTACAGCATCATGGGATGGCCCTTCTTCAAGGCCTGCTTCTTGTGAGAGAACTATAAATGTCCACTTACAGACATGGGTCTGTTGTCAAAAATGTGACTCCTTTAATGCAAACACAATGAGGGCACAGCAAAAAGCAAGATAAGTTATATTAATTCTCAGTAAAATGAAAGGAACTTAGTTGATCTAGAAAACTAATCGCCAGAACAATTTGCAAGAGAAAGATTCTGTGGGCAGCAGACGTATAAATCATAAACACGTACACACATGCGTCCACCCAGGCATACACACAGGCATGCTCTTTTTTAGAAAAGGGAGACAGTGCTTGTTTAGTTTTAAGCAATACACCATTGGCATTCAAGAATGGAAACCACACACACAGAATTCTTATAGATGTCAGATATTCAGATCAAGATACCAATCAATGTTTATATGCCAAGAACTACATTGTATTCTAGTATCTATCCCATTTTCTACCCACTTTACCTGTAAACTGCCAGAATGTATTGTAGAGCCCCGAACAGAGAGCTTGAGGTGCTGGGCAAGAGTTGCCAGGGATCAAGCCAGCTCTAAGAGTTCTGATCTCCCAGCCTTAGCCCCCAAACACCAGGCCCCTGCATCCACCCATTGACCACCAGGGGAGAGGAGAGTGAAAAGGAAGAAAGAACAGGAAGTAAAAGAGGGACCCGAGGTAGGCTAACATCATGAACTTAGCCTAGTTTTTGGCTACTCTACACCCTCTTTCCCACTGATCCTGTCTTCTTCCATTCACATCCTATTGGTCTGTGAATATCCTTTTCTACT
This sequence comes from Hippopotamus amphibius kiboko, assembly GCF_030028045.1. Taxonomy (NCBI): domain Eukaryota; kingdom Metazoa; phylum Chordata; class Mammalia; order Artiodactyla; family Hippopotamidae; genus Hippopotamus; species Hippopotamus amphibius. The sequence goes on from NC_080188.1 coordinate 147,325,467, forward strand.
GTTGCCTGCAGGGTCACCAGTGTCCTCCTGACACGAGCCCAAGTAATGGGGACAAGGGTCCCAAGACACCAGCTGCTATGGCCCAGTGCTCCTGGCCAAAGTAGGCAACATCAGTGCAATTCTTTCTCACTAGAAACAGCATTGTGAAGAGGGCAGATCGAGTCACCAGGCCCCCTGGGTGAGGGCAACTCCCATGTCTCTGTCTGTCTTCTAGGTCCCAAGCGTGTTTACTTGTGACACTATCGAGTTGTGACATTTACATACACCCACAAGGGAAAAATCACTTCCCTTGAGTTTATTTATTTGTAAGGGATTGGTGGTCGCTTGTACATGACTGCTTCACAGACATGTTTGGGAGAAGACTTTACATACCTCCTTGCTCGGGAAGCTATCTGCTCTGCAGGAGTGGCCTTTTCTCAGCAATGTTCCCCTCAAGGATGCCAACATTTTAGGGCATGAATTTTCTGGTCTCTGGTCTTATAGACCAGCCCAAAGCTTGGTACAGGCCAAGCTATCCTAATGGCATTTTCAAAAGGAGATCATGAAGTTAAAGGGCTTTCTGCTCAGTTTCAGGTATTACTCCATTTGTACGGCAAATAGTGTAAGCAGTTCTGTGCTGTGCGATGCTGAGCAGGAGAGTGCGTAATCCTGGCAACCTTGACAGAGAAGCACGGTTCTCAGGTCTTCCAATGAGAGTGACTCTGGTTTGCACAATAAAGCACTGGCGAAGACAGCTGCCTGTGTCTGGCACATGTGTTAAGGTGCCTCTGCCAGTACTGGCATGCAGCAGCATGGGAGATGATAAGACCGCTCATCAGAGAGCTTAGAAGAGGAACCTGCAGAGAACGACCCACTGCCAGCTGAAGGACCAGCCTCTGTGATCGGACTGACATGCTACCTGGTATGAGTTCATGCCTTACCTAACCTAAGACCACCTGTTGGTGGAGGTCCTAAGAGTGGTCAAGGTTAACCTAACTATTCTCTCATAGAGCTCTTTATTAAATACTATAGAACCCTTAGCACAAACAGCACCATTTGGGGTTGCCTCTGATGCAGGGTAATACATGGGAGATGCGTTTTTCCCCATGCCATCCTGGTGATCCACGGCTGGCCCCATGGTGGCTCAACAACTTTGTGCCCAGTGAGAAGCAGGAGAGCGGTGATGGTGCCCAACAGGGGTCTCTATTGTAGGTGAAGCAGGAGTTGCCCCCAGCAGGACTATATGACTAGCATTCATGAGAACTCCCTGAGGGACATCAGAAAGGATCTGGACAGAAAGACAGTTTATATAAACCAGAGAGTTTACGTTGTAGGTATGGGTTGGGGCCAAGGGAATCTGAGTTATGACTTTAATCATTTACCCCTACACACACAGAAAGATGAAATCTATGGAAATTTGGGCTGCATGAATCCATTTGATCTTGGATATCAGTGTTCTGTTTATCTGAATAAGATAAAATTCACATTAATTCAGCCCACTTCATGAGAAAGACCAGCTGTAAACAGTGAATAGACTCAGAATATTTCAAAAGAAGTATATAATGTAACTTGAATTTATAGCTAACAGAAGCTTTCAAGTTAAAATCCTAACTAATCTGCTTCAATCTCACTTAAAGAGATACATTTGCAATTACTGAAGTGGCTGTAAAATATGAATTCACTTATATAAATTAAATGTGTTTCATGAAAACTTTCTTACATCATTCTTTTGCTTAATTCATTCCTTCTTATCTAGAGCAAGAAAAAACTTCCATCCCAGTCTGGTCGTTGATCACTCAATTAGTAGAATCTGAATTACTCTAGATATTCTAAATCTAAATTCTGTTCAGGAAAACATACATTCATACGAAGGCTGTAGTGCTCAGGTATGACATAAGACATTTTAAAGGTAATTCATGTAATAAGAATCACAATATAGAAAGTCCACTGATTCTAGGATGCATGGCTGAAAAATAGGTACAAACTTCCAGTTATAAAATAAGTTATGGGGATGTAATATATAGTATGGTGACTATAATTAGTAATAATATTGTATTGCATATTTGAAAGTTAAGAGAGTAGATATTAAAAGTCCTTATTATAAGAAAAAACCTTTCTAACTTATTGTGGTAGATGTTAACTAGACTTATTATGGTGAATATTTTGCAATATGTATAAACAATGAATCATTATGTTGTATGCCTGAAACTAATATATTGTTATGTCATTTATACTTCAATAAAATTTCTTAATTGAGAATAAAAGAAAAAAAAAGAAAAATAATTTTAGAACCATAGAGTATTAGGGTTGAAAAGATTCTTAGAGGTCATTGCATTTCCTAATAAAAGGACTGCCACTATTACGGGTGATCTGCTTTCTGCCAGAATATTTTTAATGACTGAAAACTTACCATCTCCCAGGGCAGGCTGTGTAATATTTTTGAATAGCCTCAATTATTAGAAAGCTCTTTCTTATACTGAGCTTATATCTTCCTTATACTTCTAACTCACAGACACTCATCTTTATTTTCTAGGGTCACACAGGGTAAGAATAACCCTTTTGCACACACTGGCCCTTCACATTTTAAAAAACATTTACTACGTCCTCCTTAAATGTTCTCTTGCTTGGTAATAGTCCATGTTCCTTCCATTGCTCTTCAAATATTTGGTTGGTCATCCAAGCTCACACTAAGCCCCCTTCTACTTCCTACATAATTTAGTACTTCCTCTTCACTCAGACTTGTCTTGACTCCTGTGTAGTCAAGGATGTGGCCTTGCCCAAAGAGATTCAGCCTTTGCCCTCAGCTTTTGGGAAGTAAACTGTATTGTATCTGCTGGGGGTATCTTTGTGGAGGGTGGGGACTGGCCACATCAGAACATAGGGCCACATCCAATAGTCTTAGGGTGGGAGCTGGCCATGCCAGAAAGATCAACTATGTGATTTAGGTTAGGGGCTTTGGGTCATGCAGTAACAGCTAACCTAGAGATCAAGTTCCACCAGGTTGGAAATCAGTCAATCAATTATGTCTACGTACTGAAGCCCCAGTAAAAACTTTGCACACCAAAGCTCAGTGCACATTGTCACACATTGACACTGGGAGGGTAATACATTCGATCTCCACAGGAGAAGAAAATGGAAGCTTCATGTTTGGAACCTTCCCAAACTCTGCCCTCTGCATCTCTTCCTTTGGATGATTTCAATCTGTATCCTTTCTCTATAATAAGATGTAGCTGTGAGTACTTTCAGTGAGTCTCTGAGTCCTAGTGAATTACCAAACCTGAAGGTGATTTTGGGAACCCTCTAAACTTGCAGTTGGTGTCAGAAGTGAGAGTAGTCTTCTCTGGACTCTTCCTCTAATTTTGTAGTTGGACCTTAACTCCTTGCAGTTGGTGTCAGTAGTCTTGGGCAGACTCGGCAGTCTAAGGACTGTGCCCTCAAACCTCACAGTTTGGTTAATTCCTGGTAGCTCTTTTCAACAAGATCCTAAGGTCCTCAAGGGCAGGAGCTATGCTTTTATTTTGATCTTTCTTTTTATTTTGACCTTGCTTCACAATAATTCAAACAATGCTTATGACTTATTAGCTCCAGGACAGAAGGGAAAGATCCTATATTTATTTTTACTTAGTTTAGCTTAATCAAGAGCTAGGAAAATCATCACTTTGATGAAAAGCAAAACAATAACTTAGAAGGCAAATTAGTAAACCTTACAGAAAAATAGAAAATAATAGGTGCATAGGTTTCCCTTGAATTAAGAGACTATCAATGACTGAGTATGCTAATGAAGTTTAAGATACTATAAAGGGGTGCTTAATGAACCATTATTGAACTCTGAAGACTGGTCTGTACCGATGCATGCTCATTATTTAATCCACCTGCAGGACCAGATTAGGAGTAATAATAATGTTTATGTTGTTACTGCAATTTAGAATATAAATACTACTCTGACATTTTTCATATTATCTGAAGTTTTACTTCCTTTTAAAAATTTATTTGGCCCAAACCATTACCATTAATTATCAATGCTTTGCAATAGACATTTCTATAGCCCTGTCACTTTTTTATAGAGCCTTTGCAGTAGTTTATGACAGCTTTACTGGGGGACGGATAAGGAAATATCTCGATTATGTTGCATTATGACCATTACGCATCTTTTGAGTAAAGATGAGCTCATTGTACTATTTAGAAACTTTGCTATTCTTCAGCTTTAAATCATTCTCAGGTTAACGAGCATGTGTCAGAGATCTCTGCAGTAATCTAAAAGGCACTGATGGCTGATAGAGATAGATTGAGTCAAGAGTCATGTTGTCATGGTAACCCAGAGCTTCTCCCCTGATTTCTGCTCACCCCTGTCCTTCTCTGTGGCTTCTGAAAGAATTCTCAAGAAGAAAGAAAATGAAAGTTACAAATGGAATTCTTGATATAATAAAATCCTATTTTTGCCTAGTGCCTTCTCTCAAATCTTTCTCACTGCCTTCCCACAGTACTGTCCCCAAGTCTCCTATATCACCTTAGTGATAAACTTACATTTTTAGAACATTCTTATGCTTTTTCATGAGTTTTAACGTTTATTTCAGGTAAGAAACTTACATGAAGATTATGTTTGATATGGCATTTTGATGATGTCTCTTTCTATAGCTCAGTCTGTGATCATCCTTCAGGGTTGACATTAGAACTGTGCAGAATCTGGGCTTTGAAAATTTGCATGTGTATTTAGCGTTCTTTCAAAAGAGATGTGTTTACCCCCCAAAATGCAGGGAAACATCTGGAAGGGTCTCATCTACTTTTTTTTTTAATATAAATTTATTTATTTTATCGGCTGTGTTGGGTCTTTTCTGCTGTGCGCGGGCTTTCTTTTTAGCTGTGGTGAGTGGGGGCTACTCTTTGTTGTGGTGCACGGGCTCCTCATTGCTGTGGCTTCTCTTGTTGCTGAGCACAGGTTCTAGGCGCGTGGGCTTCAGTAGCTGCAGCGTATGGGCTCAATAGTTGTGGCTCATGGGCTCTACAGCACAGGCTCAGTAGTTGTGGTGCACAGGCTTAATTGCTCTGCAGCATGTGGGATCTTTCTGGAGTAGGGATAGAACCCGTGTCCCCTGCATTGGCAGGCGGGTTCTCAACCACTGCACCACCTAGGAAGCCCTCATCTACTTTTTTAACTTACTCACTAAGCAAAATACTAAGATGACAGAGCAATGTGGGTACTAGGTGAATTATGGGGCTTTTATTTTCCAACTCTGGAAACCCAGATGAACCCCTCTTCTACCACATTCCTTGGAAAGGTCAAAAGAAGTTAAATGACATTAGACAAAGAGTCTGGGCTTGACGATTACACCACATTACAGTCATGACTATTTCCAGTCTCCAGAGTTCAATTTAGGCAATTTTCTGCTTTCTCTCTATCAAAATAAAATAAACAGAGAAAATGCAAATATGAGCCCTAGCAGTCATTTGATTTGCACTCACTTGACTGTGTTCTGATCTTGTGCACACAAAAGAAAGGGAGGTCTAATCTCTTTCTGCTCATCAGACTGCATATCAGTGGGCACCCCTTGTGTTGCAGGATAACCTTCCAAGAGAGGTGACATAAGCTGGCTCATTATGTGAAGCCAGTGGTACAGAATATCACCCTGTCGGGAAGGATTCAGACCAGTACTTGGGAGGATGGATTAGATGATTAAATGTGTCCTTCCTGTGATCTCAAGCTCATATCTCTCCCTGTGCAATGGCTTTTATTTGAAGGCAGCAGCACGGAGCTTAAAACAGGATTCTGATTGTCAAGGTCAGGACTAGCCATTTGTGCCCTCTCCTTCCAAACTTGCTCCCTACTCCTAACCAATGGCCTTTCCAAGTCTCAGATGGGGATATTGAAAGTGGTTCCAGGAGTTAGAATGAAGCACCATTGCCACAAGGTCCATTTTTCACTGAGATGAAAGCCCTTGGGTGATCACACTGTGGGCTGCACACTGATATGACCACAGTTTTGACCCATTTGTTACTTCACTGACTGATAGTCTAGGAGGCTTCCTCCTTATCCTATAAAAGATGACAATAAAGGCAGCTTGGTGACTTTGAATCTGGAGTTGGGCAGCCCAGTGAGGAGGAAGGTGCAGAATAGCCTAAGGTGCTTTTCTGCACTGTGGACTCTGGCTGTCCCAATCTAGTCACTACTCCTTGAACAAGTGTGGACTTTTGTGCCTCTCCTGCATCTGTGTCCATCCTGAGACAGGCTGGGACCTGGAACCCTTTGCTGCAGTGCTGCAATGCTTGCACCTGGACAAATATCTCCTCAAGTGACAAAATACAAAGAAACTATATGGGACTAAAAATAATTGTGTGCATGTGCAGTTGGGGGAAACTCTGGACCAAAAGATACAAAAGACCAAAGTGCCACTTCTGAAGAGAGGGAGCAAAAACAGGGGGTTGGGAGCAAAGGCAGGGTACTGTGCATGCTTCCTGCACACAATACCACTGAAGGGGTAGGCAAAACACCTAAGCCACCCCTACCCTCACCCCATATAAAGAACAAGCTCGTCTCTACTGAGTGAGTGGGCAAACAAGGGAAACTATTGTTTGTTCTCGCTCTCCCCTGCTGCAGCAGGGTCCCCAGTAAAGCCTTGCCTGAATTTCTTGTCTGGCCTCTGATCAATTTCTATTGATTAACGAGGCCAAGAACCCTGATCGGTAACAATCCCAGATTTAAACCTGGAATGACCTTTACTTTACTCTTGTCTATGGAAATTCTTCCATGTCCAGCTCAATCCACTACGCCACTAATTATTCGGGAAAAAATTAAAATAAGGAAAAGTCTAACAGTACTAGCAACCCCCAAGGACTTGTGTCCTTGGAAATCACCTGCCTTCTTTCCTTTTCTTTTTTTTTTACTGTGGTAAAATATACTTAACATAAAATTCACTATTTTAACCACTTTAAAATGTATGATTCAGCTGAATAATATTCCATTGTGTGGATATATCATATTTTGTTTTCCATTCATCTCTTGATGGACAATTGCATTGTTGCTATCTGTTGCATATTGTGAAGAATGCTGCTATGAACATGGGTGTACAAGTGTCTGTTCAAGTCTGCTTTCAATTTTCTTGAGTATATACCTAGGAGTGGAAGTGCTGGATAATATGGCAATTCTATGTTTAACTTTCTGAGGAGCCGCCAAAATGTTTTGCACAGTGGCTGTACCATTTTACATTTCCCCAGTAATGCACAAAGGTTCCAATTTCTTCCCATCCTTGCCAATACTTATATTCCATTTTTTTGATAATAGCCTTCCTAACAGATGTGAAGTGATATTTCATTGTGGTTTTAGTTGCACTTTTCTAATGATTAATGATGTAGCGCATCTTTTCATGTGTTTATCGGCCATTTGTATATCTTCTTTGGAGAAATGTCTATTCAAGTCTCTTGCCTATTTTTGAATTGAATGGGATTTTTGTTGTTGAACTGTAGGGATTCTTTATATATTCTGGATATTAATCCTATATTAGATATACGATTTGCAAATATTTTCTCCCATCCTGTGGGTTGTTTTTCAATCTCTTGATAGTGTCCTTTGATATACAAAAGTACCATTTAATTTTTTGGTAACCCTTTCTCAGTCTCAGATTTTAACTAACTTTTTTTGGCATCTGTGGTTCAAAAGCCTTCCACTATTTGGTGTTCCTGTTATAAGCCTGCCAATAAGAGTTACCAAAGATTTCTTATGCTATTTTGTGCTTAAGGTACTTATCCAATATGGTCCTTGTTACTTGCAGACCACTAACCAGTCTACAGAAGGGGAAAACTTGAAAGACTATTGTTAAGCACATGTGCCATGGACTGCCCGGGGATAAACTTCTTTTGAAATCAAGAATAACCAACTTTAAGGATGGTGATGAGGGCAACTCTGTTAGAATGCCTTCTGGGTATCATGTGTGGTTTAAAGAAACATGACTCCACAGTCTTCACAAAATGTTCCAATTGGATTGGCTCTTGGCAGAAAGACCAGTGCCTAGTAATTGGAAGGAATTAAAAGGAAATTAAGTGTAAGAATGGTTTCCATTACTGGTCCATCCAAGTCTGAGAAAAGATGTTACACAGAGGCCACAATTCATACATGAAATCTTATTGGGGAATGACATGAAGGACATGAAAGAATTATGCATTTCTTGAAAAAGAATTAAGAAACATTTGAGTTTTCTAGTGATACTTGTTTTCAAAAGAAGGCTATTGCAGCACAAATTCTGCATCTTTAAAGTTGATAAGTTCAATCACAAATAGCTATTCATTTCTTAAATGGGATAAATGTGGTTTGAGTTTAGTCTAATCACTGCCATCCCTGCAAGATCCCTGACTGGGCACCTTCTCAAAGTCCTGCAGGTGACAAGAGGCTTGCAAATGAGGAATCAATGACAACTTCCTATGACATTTTTTGCCCCCTACCCCAACTTTTTAAATTTTCAAAACATGGCTGTGCTTTCCCAAAGTGCTATGAAAAGCTCCTGGTGGGTTAGGTTAGATGGATGGTCCAAATGCCGGTCACGATGCCTGCTTCTTGGAGAACTGCAGAAGATGGGCGGGGATCATGCCTAACACAGTGCCCAGCAGAGAGCTGCCTTTCTATAAATGTTTAAATAACTATCTAATGGCTACTTCTCCATCAAAAGAAGTCCTCCCCCCACCCAGGTTCCTATCTCCATAGCTTCCAAAGCACTACCTTTTCTTTTATCTCATAGGAGCCATGGTCAGAATAAAACCAAGATAGATGACACTGCCTTGGGCTAGAATGGGTGCCAAGTGCTGGGTACAGGCTCACAGTCTCACTGATGTAACAGCAGAGAGACTCTTCTGGCCCCTCTAGGTGTTCTAGAGCACAAGCCACAGCCTACTCAGGTGTGCACAGCTCACAGCCTTCAAGGGTAGATCATAGGAAAGACATTCACACCAAGGTCACTGTCAGGCCTGTCTTCAGAAATGTGTACAGCAACGTTCCCCAAAGAGGAACAGTCAGAACCACCAATGTGCCTTTAATTTCAGTCAAGACTCTGGCCAAGTCAAGCCAGGTCAGCCGGCTAACTGTGTCTGTGTTGCGACCCCAAAGCTTTTCTTAGATTGGTACCACACAGCATGAAGGTCTCAAAAGCAAAAAAAAAGTTTGGCCTCAGAAGGGTGTATGGCTTAAAAGAACTGATAAAGCCAGCTTGTTGAGTTCAGTACATTTGGCTTGTGGAAAAGATGTTCCAAAATAGCAACAAGGGGTCATCTGCTTGCAGTTAAGTCTCAGCTGAGGAAGCAGCTCTCTGTGTGGTGGGGTGTTGCAGGGTCTTGTTACAAAGAAACTGCCCATCTTCATTCCTTTGCACTAGTACATAGAAAGTCTTAGCCAAACAAACATGCTATTTTGGGGTAGTTTACCCAACAAGCATGCATTAAGAACCTAGGATAGGGACTTCCCTGGCCGTCCAGTGGTTAAGACTCTGCTTCCACTGCAGGGGGTGCAGGTTCGATCCTTGGTCTGGGAACTAAGATCCCACATGCTGCGTGGCACGGCCAAAAAGAAAGAAGGAAGGAAGGAAGAAAGGAAAGAAAGGGAGAAAGAAAAGAACCTAGGCTACAGGGAGGCCCTCTGCTAGCCCTGGAACGGCAAATACAAATGAGATATCCCCTGCTCTGCAGGGCTGTAATTAGGCTCAACACAGGTCCTGGTTTGCCCAGAAAAGATCTCAGTTTATGCCTATTATCCAGCATCTGTCTGGTTTATTTTGTCCTGGATTTTTCATTTTTTAAAAACACACTATTACTGTTATGACTTTAAAAAATAATATAGGAAGAGTTGGGCAGACTCTCTACTTCCATGGTCCCATGTTGCAACGTGTTTGATACATGCAGTGAACAGATTTCACATTTTAAGACATAATGTTCCTACCAAATGAAGAGACTTGTGCTGAAAAGCAACTGTGATTGGTTATTGCACACACATAATTCGTAACTGTGCTCAAACACAGTTCTATTTATACCCAGAGAAATACAAGCCGTAATTGTCAAAATTAGCAAAATTTACATATGTAGAGTTAGAGTAACTGAACTACAAAAATGCTGTGATAAAGCTTATGTGTAATAAAAACCGATTTCATCAGGGGAGTAAGCAGTTCTTTCTTTGCTGCCTGTCATCAACTGGATTTGAGAAATGTTTGCAACTTTAAAGAACTAGCTTAAAGGATATGAAATTGCTGACATCAGACAGTTTTTAACTTCAAGACATACTTTATGAATCTACCTAAGTGTCCTACAAAAAAAGTATAGGAGTTTTGGAAACATATCTTCTAAATTTTGATTGCACTTTGTTCAAACTAAAGTCATAAGTCCATAATGAAGTATTCAACAGATGAAACACAGAAATCTCAGCCTCTGAAGCTTGTAAAAAGCTGCAATTATTAAACAAAACAAAACCTGGAAACACAGAGGATGTGGAATACATGCCTGCAAAGAAAGGAAGGAACTAACTGAATATCAGACAGCAAGAAACAAATAATATAAAAGATTAAATTTTAAAATTCCATAATTGTGCTCCAAAATTGATTTGGAGGAAGTTCTTCTGAAACTTTAACACAGAATATTCTTACTGAATTGAGAAACTTATTCCACTGAAATGAACTTATAGTTGGTTTTTGTGTACATAAATTCTTAATAATTTTGCACCAGGCTGTGATATTCTATCAAGAGAATACAAGCTGTAGTTATCAAAATGTATAGATAGTTTTATATGTTAACAAACACATATACATAAACATATGAGTAGGCAGTTAGATAACTGAAGAAGAAAAATGCTGTGGGTCTAAGATAATACTAGAAAAATATAGTCTTAAGAAAAATACCATTGATATGACATTAGGCATAGACTTGGTGAAGGTGACTAAAATACAGAAAGCTGTATCAAGAACAATTATTCTGCTTATTTTAATGTCTTGACAAACAATAGAAAGACATTTTTAATTGTTTTACTTTGGCGCACATGAAATTTTTTATAAGAAACTATTTTATTTTTGAGGGTAATTTTTGAGCAGAACTATTTTATGATTCCACTAATATAATTTTAGATAATTAATAGTATTCAGTACCACTTTTTCACTCTCAGTTTGGATAGTAAACTATCTGGTGTCATTGCTTAATTTAGAACAGGGAGAGGTGTATAACTGAAGAATACAAAAAAGTAGCAAAAAAGCAACATGGCAGTTTAGGTACCCGAAAAGACCTTCTTATCAAGTACAATTAAACAACATGGATAAGATATTTTCACAAATCTTACTATATACATTGCTGAACTTATAAAAGAGTAAGAAATTTTTAGGCAAAAAAGTATACATGAAGTTGGGAACTCAAGAGAAGTAAGCAGAACACTGAATCTTGCTTTTACCCTGAAGACATTTGCCAAATCAAGTGGTATTCAGGCTTAGTTTTATATGGCCTCAAAGCGCATGGAAAACAGAAGACAAAGCTCAAAGCCTGCCCAATATGAAGATTTTAGTAGGAAAATCCCCCCCAACAACAACTGCCCCCTCACATACACAAGAAATCTGCCTTGAAATATGGCAGTGAGAAAAGAAGAAAGAAATGATCCTGAGAATTTGGAACCAAAGGCTGAATTAATGTGTTTGCAGTCTTAATTCTCAATACTTGGGTGGCCCAAAATATTTCAAGCTGAGAATATTATTTCGAGTGTCCTCAACTGGTAGTAATCCCAGGAACCAAGTAGAAATAAATACAAATGCTAAAGTAAACCATCTTTATAAAAGGTCTCGAAGAATTCTCACAAATAAAATGCCAACGGAAATGAGTTGCCCCTGGGCAAAAAAAAAAAAAACACACAAAGAAACAAGGCACCATGAGAAAGACCCAGTAGAAACAACAGATGGCAGAAGGTGTTCACACATAGGTTACAAATAAACAACAAAATGTTGATTAACATGTTTAAGGAAATTAACATGTTTAAGGAAATAAAATAAATTAAGCTAAAAAAAAGAAAAGAAAGAAAAGAAATGACCAGGAATGACCAATTTCTGCTTCTGGCCATGTTGGAAAAACAGGACCTAGATTTAAACAACTAGAAAACCAAACAAATATTTAAAAAAAAAAAAAAAAGGATTTTGGACACTGGGCAAGGGGCAATAGAGGAAAGTAACCTCTGAGAGAAGGGAAGCAAATGAGGTGGGCTCTACACTTGCCCAGCTCATTGTCCAGAGAGGACTCCCAGGCCACAGAACAGAGGGGCTCAGAGCCAGGCAGTGAACTTGTTGAATTGAGGAGACAAAGTTTAGAATTTGGGGAGGTCAAGGCAGCCAAAATTTTCAGGGAGAAAGAAAGAAAGGAAGAAAGGAAGAAAGGAAGAAAGGAAGGAAGGAAGGAAGGAAGGAAGGAAGGAAGAAGGAAGGAAGGAAGGAAGGAAGGAAGGAAGGAAGGAAGGAAGGAAGAAAGAAAGAGAAAGAAAGAGGAGAGTTGAAGAGAAAGAGAGAGAGAGAGAGTGTCCCTCAGGGCTGGGAATAATTCGTGTTCAAGCAGAGGGGAAAGACCTGCTAATACCTGGAGCATTGGACAGAGTATGCAGAAGGGACCAGTAATAAGAAAACTGCTAGAGTCGTCTAAAAGTGGTCAAATTCACCCTAGGTGCTCTACCTGCCCTAGCAATGATTAAAAGCAAGCCTCAAAAAGGACAAAATGATTCCAAATAACTATGAAAATTAATAAATTATTCTAAATAACCCATGGATCAAAAAAGTTATTATAATGAAAAATAGAAAATATTTTGAACTAACGATAGTGAAAATACTCATCATTATCAAAACTTAAGGCTACAGGCAAAGCAGAACTTAGTGGGTAATGTACAGAACTAAGTGCTTATAGAATAAAAAAGAGTGTAAATTGTTAAAGCTAAGTAGCGACTCCCTCTTGCAAGAGCACTGGAATTACAACTAACTGCTGAACAATCATCGACAGAAAGACACTGGAACTCACCAAAAAAGACACCCCACATCCAGAGACAAAGGAGAAGCCACAATGAGACGGTAGGAGGGGCACAATTGCGTTAAAATCAAATCCCATAAATGCTGGGTGGGTGACTCACAAACTGGAGAACAGTTATACCGCTGAAGTCCACCCACTAAAGTGAGGGTTCTGAGCCCCACGTCAGGCTTCCCAACCTGGAGGTCCAGCAACGGGAGGAGGAATCCCCAGAGAATCAGACTTTGAAAGCCAGCGGGATTTGGTTGCAGGACCTCCATAGGACTGGGGGAAACAGAGACTCCACTCTGGGAGGGCACACAAAAAATAGTGTGCTCACCAGGACCCAGGGGGAAGGAGCAGTGACCCCATAGGATACTGAATCAGACCTACTTGCTGGTGTTGGAGGGTTGCCTGCAGAGGTGGGGGGCAGCTGTGGCTCACCGAGGAGACAGAGGCACTGGCGGCAAGGGTTCTGGGGAGTGCTCATTGGCATGAACCCTGCCAGAATCTGCCATTAGCCCCACCAAAGAGCCTGTGGGCTCCAGTGCTGGGTAGTCTCAGGCCAAACAACCAGCAAGGTGGGAACACAGCCCCACCCATTGGCAGACAAGCAGATTAAAGTTTTACTGAGCTCCACCTACCCAGTCCAACCCACCATCAGTTCCTCCCATCAGGAAGCACCCAGGAGCCTCCTAGATAACTTCCTCCACAAGAAGGCAGACAGCAGTATCAAGCAGTATCAGCAGTGTTTCGTCTTGTGAAACTGAAAACCATAGCCACAGAAAGATATAGAAAGTGAAAAGGCAGAAGACTTTGTACCAGATGAAGGGACAAGATGAAACCTCAGAAAAACAACTAAATGAAGAGGAGATAGACACCCTTCCAGAAAAAGAATTCAGAATAATGATGGTGAAGATGATCTAGGACTTTGAAAAAAGACTGGATGCAAAGATCGAAAAGTTGCAAGAAAAGTTTACCAAAGACCTAGAAGAATTAAAGAGCAAACAAACAGAGATATGCAACACAATAACTGAAATGAAAAATACACTAGAAGGAACCAATAGCAGATTAAGTGAGGCAGAAGGGCGAATAAGTGACCTGGAAGACAGATTGGTGAAAATCACTGATGTGGAACAGAATAAAGAAAAAAGAATGAAAAGAACTGAAGACAGCCGAAGAGACCTCTGGGACAATGTTAAATGCACCAACATTCGCATTATAGGGGTCCCAGAAGGAGAAGAGAGAGAGAAAGGACCTGAGAAAATATTGGAAGAGATTATAGTCAAAAACTTCCCTAACACGGGAAAGGAAATAGCTACCCAAGTCCAGGAAGTGCAGAGAGTCCCAGGCAGGATAAACCCAAGGAGAAACACACCAAGACACATGGTAGTCAAAGTGACAAAAATTAAAGACAGAGAAAAGTTATTAAAAGCAACAAGGGAAAAACGACAAATAACATACAAGGGAACTCCCATAAGGTTAACAGTTGATTTCTCAGCAGAAACTCTGCAAGCTGGAAGGGAGTGGCAAAATATATTTAAAGTGATGAAAGGGAAGAACCTACAGCCAGGAGTACTCTACCCAGCAAGGATCTCATTCAGATTCGATGGAGAAATCAAAAGCTTTACAGACAAGCAACAGCTAAGAGAATTCAGCACCACCAAATCAGCCCTACAACAAATGCTAAAGGAACTTCTCCAAGTGGGAAACATAAGAGAAGAAAAGGACCTACAGAAACAAAAACAAAACAATTAAGAAAATGGTAATAGGAACATACATATCGATAATGACCTTGAATGTAGATGGACTAAATGCACAACCAAAAGACACAGACTGGCAGAATGGATACAAAAACAAGACCCATATACATGCTGTCTACAAGAGACCCACTTCAGACCTAGGGACACACACAGACTGACAGTGAGGGGATGGAAAAAGATATTCCATGCAATAGGAAATCAAAAGAAAGCTGGAGTAGTGATACTCATATCAGGTAAAATAGACTTTAGAATAAAAAATGTTACAAGAGACAAGAAAGGACATTACATAAAGATCAAGGGATCAATCCAAGAAGCAGAGATAACAATTATAAATATATATGCACCCAATATAGGAGCACCTCAATACATAAGGCAAATGCTAACAACTATGAAAGAGGAAATTGACAGTAACACAATAATAGTGGGGGACTTTAACACCCCACTTACACCAATGGACAGATCATCCACACAGAAAATTAATAAGGAAACACAAGCTTTAAATGACACAATAAACCAGCTTGATTTAATAGATATTTATAGGACATTACATCCAAAAACAGCAGATTACCCGTTCTTCTCAACTGCACATGGAACATTCTCCAGGACAGATCACATTTTGGGTCATAAATCAAGCATTGGTAAATTCAAGAAAAGTGAAATCATATCAAGCATCTTTTCCAACAACAACGCTATGAGATTAGAAATCAATTACAGGAAAAAAAAATGTAAAAAACACAAACACATGGAGGCTAAACAATATGCTACTAAATAACCAAGAGATCACTGAAGAAATCAAAGAGGAAATCAAAAAATACCTAGAGACAAGTGACAATGAAAGCACAATCCTCCAAAACCTATGGGATGCAGCAAAGGCAGTTCTAAGAGGGAAGTTTATTGCAATACAATCCTACCTTGAGAAACAAGAAAAATCCCAAATAAACAATCTAACCTTACACCTAAAGAAACTAGAGAAAGAAGAGCAAACAAAACCCAAAGTCAGTAGACGGAGAGAAATCATAAAGATCAGAGCAGAAATAAATGAAATAGAGACAAAGAAAACAACAGCAAAAATCAATAAAACTAAAAGCTGGTTCTCTGAGAAGATAAATAAAATTGATAAACCTCTAGCAAGACTCATCAAGAAAAAGAGGGAGAGGACTCACATCAATAAAATTAGAAAGGAAACAGGAGAAGTTACAAAAGACACTGCAGAAATAAAAAGCACCATAAGAGACTACTACAAGCAACTATATGCCAATAAAATGGACAACCTGGAGGAAATGGACAGAATCTTAGAAAGGTATAACCATCCAAGACTGAATCAGGAAGACATAGAAAATATGAACAGACCAATCACAAGTATAGAAATTGAGACTGTGATTAAAAATCTCCCAACAAACAAAAGTCCAGGACCAGATGGATTCACAGGTGAATTTTATCAAACATTTATAGATGAGCTAACACCCATCCTTCTTAAACTCTTCCAAAACATTGCAGAGAAAGGAATACTCCCAAACTCATTTTATGAGGCCACCATCACCCTGATACGAAAACCAGACAAAGATACTACAAAAAAAGAAAATTACAGACCAATATCACTGATGAATTTAGATGCAAAAATCCTCAACAAAATACTAGCAAACAGAATCCAACAGTACATGCAAAGGATCCCACAACATGATCAAGTGGGGTTTATGCCTGGAATGCAAGGATTCTTCAATATACGCAAACCAATCAATGTGATACACCATATTAATAAACTGAAGGATAAAAACCACATGATCATCTCAATAGATGCAGAAAAAGCTTTTGACAAAATTCAACACCCATTTATGATAAAAACTCTCCAGAAGATGGGCATAGATAAAAACCTACCTCAACATAATAAAGGCCATATATGACAAACCCACAGCAAACGTCATTTTCAATGGTGAAAAACTGAAAGCATTCCCTCTAAGATCCAGAACAAGACAAGGATGTCCACTCTCACCACTACTATTCAACATAGTTTTGGAAATCCTTGCCACAGCAATCAGAGAAGGAAAAGAACTAAAAGGAATCCAAATTGGAAAAGAAGAAGTAAAACTGTCACTGTTCGCAGATGACATGATACTATATATAGAAAATCCTAAAGATGCCACCAGAAAACTACTTGAGCTAATCAATGAATTTGGTAAAGTTGCAGGACACAAAATTAACACACAGAAATCTCTTGCATCTCTACACACTAACAATGAAAGATCAGAAAGTGAAATTAAGGAAACAATTCCATTCACCATTGCAACAAAAAGAACAAAATACCCAGGAATAAACCTAACCAAGGAGGTAAAAGACCTGTACTCAGAAAACTATAAGACACTAATGAAAGAAATCAAAGACGACACAAACAGATGGAGGCAGATACCATGTTCCTGGATTGGAAGAATCAACATTGTGAAAATGACTATACTACCAAAAGCAATTTACAGATGCAATGCAATCCCTATCAAATTACCAATGGCATTTTTCACAGAACTGGAACAAGAAATCTTACAATTTGTATGGAAACACAAAAGACCCTGAACAGCCAAAGCAATCTTGAGAAGGAAAGACAGAGTTGGTGGAATCAGGCTTCCTGACTTTAGGCTATACTACAAGGCTACAGTGATCAAGACAGTATGGTACTGGCACAAAAACAGAAATATAGATCAATAGAACAGGATAGAAAGCCCAGAGATAAACTATAGTCAGCTAATCTATGACAAAGGAGGCAAGGATATACAATGGAGAAAAGGCAGCCTCTTCAAAAAGTGGTGCTGGGAAAAATGGACAGCTACATGTAAAAGAATGAAATTAGAACACTTCCTAACACCATGCACAAAAATAAACTCAAAATGGACTGAAGACTTAAATGTAAGGCCAGACACTATAAAAATCCTAGAGGAAAACAAAGGAAGAACACTCTTTGACGTAAATAACAGCAAGATCTTTTTTGATCCATCCCCTAGAGTAATGGAAATAAAAACAAAAATAAATAAGTGGGACCTAATGAAACTTCAAAGCTTCTGCACAGCAAAGGAAACTATAAGCAAGACAAAAAGACAACCCTCAGAATGGGAGAAAATATTTGCGAACGAATCAACAGACAAAGGATTAATCTCCAAAATATATAAACAGTTCATCCAGCTCAATATCAAAAAAACAAGCAACCCAATCAAAAAATGGGCAGAAGACCTAGATAGGCATTTTTCCCAAGAAGAAATATGGATGGCCAAGAGGCACATGAAAAGCTGCTCAACATCACTAATTATTAGAGAAATGCAAGTCAGAGCCACAATGAGGTATCACCTCACACGGGTGAGAATGGGCATCATCAGAAAATCTACAAACAATAAATGCTGGACAGAGTGGGGAGAAAAGGGAACCTACTTACACTGTTGATGGGAATGTAAATTGATACAGTCACTATGGAGAACAGTATGGAGGTTCCTTGCAAAACTAAAAATAGAGTTACCATATGGCCCAGCAATTCCACTACTGGGCATATACCCAGAGAACATCATAATTCAAAAAGACACATGCATTCCAGTGTTCACTGCAGCACTATTTACAATAGCCAGGACATGGAAGCAACCTAAATGTCCATCAACAGATGAATGGATAAAAAAGATGTGGTACATATATACAATGGAATATTACTCAGCTATAAAAATGAATGAAACTGGGACATTTGTAGAGACATGGATGGACCTAGAGACTGTCATACAGAGTGAAGTGAGTCAGAAAGAGAAAAATATTATATATTAACATATATATGTGGAATATAGAAAAATATACAAATCAACCGGTTTGCAAGGCAGAAATAGAGACCCAGATGTAGAGAACAAACATATGGACACCAAGTGGGGAAAGCAGGGAGGGTTTGGGGGGAATGAATTGGGAGATTGGGATATCAAATTGTACACTCTAAATATACGCAGTTTATTGTATGTTAAAAAAAAAAAAGAGAGAGAAATGTATTTTCTTGACCATGAAGGAGAGAAATTAACTCAAGCAAGCCTCTAAATGGATGCTCCTTAATCATCTTTACTCCATAGTAAATCAGTTTTGTGATTCTGTCAAAAAAAAAAAAAAAAAAAAAAAAAGCTAAGTAGCCATCTTAAGATGGGAGATATACAATAGCAAAATAAACCAAAATAAAGCAAAAGGAAGGGAATGGTAAAGAGCGGAAATTAAAACAATGAAGAACAAGCACACTTTAAAGAAAATGGCATATGCCCAAATAATTAAGACAGTCTGGTATTGGCACAGGCTAGGGAGCGCAGAGACAGACACATACATATTTGGACTTGTTGTATGACCAATGGAGCATTGCAGATCAGTGGGGATTCAGTAAATGGTGTGAGGAGAAATTATTTGCAAGATAGTAGAATCCAGAGTTCACAAAGAATCTCTGTGTATCAATAAACAAAAAGATAAACAACTCTGTAGAAAAATAGGCAAAAAATACGAATAAAAGCTATACAAAAAGGGAGAAATAACTAACAAACATGAGAAGATACTCAACCTTATTAGGAATCCAGAAGACGCAAATTAAAATTATAATGATAGGCCATTAAGTACCCACCTGATGGCGAAAAATGTCTCAAATCAGACAAGTATGGATAAGGTTGAGAAGAGGGGGAACTCTCGTCTATTGTTAGACCATTACTAGATACTATCTTTCTAATTTGACCGAAGAGAGCACATTATCTTACCACAGAGCAAGGTGTGAAGGGAGAGCCCACAGGGAAGATGAGTTGTTTTTTTTTAATATTTTTTAAAATAAATTTATTTATTTATTTTATTGGCTGTGTTGGGTCTTTTTTGCTGTGCGTGGGCTTTCTTTTTAGTTGTGGTGAGTGGGGGCTACTCTTCGTTGTGGTGCGCGGGCTCCTCATTGCTGTGGCTTCTCTTGTTGCAGAACACAGACTCTAGGCACATGGGCTTCAGTAGTTGCAGCATATGGGCTCAATAGTTGTGGCTCACAGGCTCTAAAGTGCAGGCTCAATAGTTGTGGTGCACGGGCTTAGTTGCTCTGCAGCATGTGGGATCTTCCTGGAGCAGGGATCGAACCCGTGTCCCCTGCATTGGCAGGCGGATTCTCAACCACTGAGCCACCTAGGAAGCCTGGGAAGATGAGTTTTGATGTAGGTATAGAGTTAAATGAGGCCTAGGGTACTGGGGGCTCTTAACAGTGGTACAACCAGGAGGATGGGGGTGGAGTGGCAGGCACTGGACATTCCTGGATATCACAAGGGCACAGGGTACCTGTGGAGGGGGTAAGGGAGGCACTCATTGGGAGGAAGAGGCACCAGAATTGAGTGGAGAAGTGATAGAAAGGCAAAGGAGTCAAACTTTGCTTGTTTATAATTATGTCCCTTACCAGCTCCACTAACAGTGCTAAGTCCAATGTAGCTACAGAGATTTCTGTTATCTGCGTCTGCATGCTCCTGCCTGCTGTGACAAAGGAAATTTGGAGTAAACCTCCTTTGATCAATTTGTAGTACTGGCTCCATGGAGTTGTCATGAAGATGAAATGAGTTTAAAAAAATTTTAAAAAACCAAGTATAGGCAGTGGCACATAGTCAGCACTAGATGATGGTGGTGGTGGTGGTGGTGGTGATGGTGATGGAGGAGGAAGAGGGCAATTTGCTTCACTTTTCTATCTCAGGGTCTTCATCTATAAAATGGGAAAAACAATAGCATCTACCTCTAGGGTTGGTGTGAAGCTGAAAAGAGAGTATTTGTACTGTATAGACTGAGCTTGCACCTAGCAAATACTCCAAAAATGGTAGCTTAGCTACTCTCAATGCTTTTGTATACTATCCATGGTTTCAAGGCCATGTGAAATGAGTCCTTAAATGGGTCTTGAACAGAGGACTTAATGCCAAAGGGCGATTCCAACTCCATCAAAAAAGCTTTTAAGGGAATAGTCGCTTGGTTCTTTTCATTTACAAATTTTAGGCTCAAATGAATGACTTTGGTGAGGAAAAACCTTTGGCTTTTGGAAAGGTCAAATTGTATGGTTTTTGAAAGTGGCTGTTCTCCTTTTCTGAAGGAAATTGTTAAGCTGGGGCCGAGATGCGTTTCATTATTCCAACAAGAAATCAAGCAGGGAGGTTTGCTTTTTCAAAATTTGATTGTCAAGGAGGCCACAGTGGGGAGAGATCTGGGCTGTGGATTTGTCCACTTCCCTAGGGTGGGTGGAGGTTGAACTACCCAGAAGTTGGAAGGGCTTTCAGGCATTTCCTAGGCTTTACAAACGAGACACTACCATCGCCTTTATTGCAAAAAGTTAATCACAAGAACTGATGAAGCCTCATCCACACATAGCCTAACTGTCCTTCTTGGTACCAGGGTACATGGTTTTCTAGATGTAGCTCAAATTTTATATTATTGTCCAAAGGTGGGCTGCCATACCCAAACCTGGGGACATTTAATCACAATGACAGCCTTTCCTTAGTGTTCTAATGTATTCCTGGAACTTCTCTACACTTAGATCCCACCAACTTCAAAGCCATGCAATAAATGATTATAGTAAAGAAATAGTTTGAGTAACTAACTCTTTTAGATGAACTCTAAGACATGTTTGCTTCATCCAAATTCTAGACATTTGGAGAGTTGTAGCAGTAAATAAGAATCTATATTCATATTTATTTTGTTATTGTCAGAGAAGACATATTCACAGACGGCTTACTGGAACTTAACTCTTCCTTGAAGAGACTTTTAACTGTTTTATTATGCCTTGCATTCTAATTTATATACTGGTTTCTTCTGCCCAACTCCTCTATAAACTTTATGCATCAGCCCTAATGCTTTGAATAATATTTTATACATCATAGGTGCTTGATGAGTTGTCAGAATAACCTAGTAGAGTGAATATATTTTTGCTCTATATGATTCAGAAAGTAGGGCCATAGCTTCAGTGCCTCTCCTTCAGTGCCTGTCCTAAATGGCTGACACTACTGCAAAAAGATGCACTCTGCTCTAGTTGAGAATGGGGCTCTGATGACCACAGTGCAAGTCTGGGAGCCTACAGTATCCTCCAGGTAGTGAGGCAGGCCATCAAAGGTTGAAGGCAGATGTCTGACTCATCTCTGCTAACAGGCTGAGTTAAGCTCAGGTTAGTTTAATTCAAATTAGTGCAAAAATTAGAAGGACAATAAATGCTGGAGAAGATGTGGAGAAAAGGGAACCCTCCTGCACTGCTGGTGGGAATGTAAGTTGGTACAGCCACTATGGAAAACGTTTGGAGATTCCTTAAAAAACTAAAAATGAACTACCATATGACCCAGCAATCCCACTACTGGGCATATACCCAGAGAAAACCAGAATCCAAAAAGAAACATGTACCGTAATGTTCACTGCAGCACTATTTCCAATAGCCAGGACATGGAAGCAACCTAAATGCCCATCAACAGATGAATGGATAAAGAAGATGTGGCACATATATACAATGGAATATTACTCAGCCATAAAAAGGAATGAAACTGAGTTATTTGTAATGAGGTGGATAGACCTAGAGACTGTCATACAAAGTGAAATAAGCCAGAGAGAGAAGAATAAATACGGTATGCTAACTCATATATATGGAATCTAAAAAAATGGTAGTGATGAACCTAGTGACAGGGCAAGAATGAAGATGCAGATGTAGAGAACGGACTTGAGGACATGGGGTTGGGAGGGTCGAAGGGGAAGCTGGGACGAAGTGAGAGAGTAGCATTGACATATATACACTACCAAATGTAAAACAGATAGCTAGTAGGAAGTTGCTGCATAACATAGGGAGATCAACTCGATGATGGGTGATGCCTTAGAGGGCCAGGACAGGGCGGGTAAGAGGGAGGCGCGAGAGGGAGGGGATATGGGGATATATGTATAAATACAGCTGATCACTTTGGTGTACCTCAAAAACTGGCACAAGAGTGTAAAGCAATTATATTCCAATAAAGAGCTTAAAAAAATAATAAGGAACCTGAAGAAAAAGATTTTATCATTATCTTGATGCGCTCATGTGATAGGAGAGATATGTATGTAAACAAATAATTAAAATATAACATCAGTGCCTACAATGATATACCTACAGAATGCCATGGGGGATTAGAGGAGGGAAACAACTTTTCTGGAGCAAAGAATTGAGAGGGAGGAAAGGAGATCAGAGAAGGCTTCAAAGAGGAGATAATATTTGAGATAAGCCTTGAAGGAGATGCAGGAAGGAATGCAAGAATTTTTAATATTAGAAAATTGATTTATGTAATTTACCATATTAAAGAATTAAAGGAGGAAAGCCATGGGATCATCTCCTCAAGATGCAGAAATGGCTTAGACAAAATTTGACAAATACATTTTTTAAATTGCTTAAAAATCCATCAACAAAAGAACAAATACTCTGTGATACCCTCCCACAATGGAAAGCTCATACATCAATGAAAATTAATAAACTATAGCTACACACATCAATATGACTGTCAAAAATGAAATATTAATTGAAAAAAGTCAGCCAGGGAGACTACGATTCTATGCATGCAAAGCTCAAAACCAGACAAAACTAAATAATACAGTTTTTAGGGATACAAATTTAGGTGGTAAAATTCTAAGACAAGCAAAAGGATTGTAAACACAAAACTTTTTCAGCATAGTGGTCACCTCTGGGAAAGGTGAGAGGACAGCACAATCACAGGGGCTTTCCAAGGCACTGAAATATTCTACTTCCTAACCTGGGTTGTAGGCACACAGGCATTTGACTTCTTATTTTGCAGACTGGGCAGATGTGTTTCTACATCTGTACATATGACACAGTTCTCAATTAAAACATATAAGAGAAATAAGCAGAAACTCACTAAGTGGAGAAGGAGCTCCAGGTCAGTCCTGGAATATAGCATGTTCTTGGTAACTATTCATTGAATGAATGAATGGATGGACAAGGCCACTGTAAGCAGAAGTAGCATCTACAAAGCATGGCGGCATGAGAGGGCATGGGGGCTTCAGGAGATTGTACATAGTTTCTATGATCACAGAGGTGGGCGTGGCTCATATTATAAAGAGTTTCATAGGTCATAAAAGGGTCTGCACTCTATCCTATAGCCAACAAGAAGCCATTGACAGATTTAAAGAAGGGGGTGACATCAGAACTGCATTTTAAAAGCACATTCTGGCAGCTCTGTGGAAGGCAGATGAAACTAAAACCTTCTCTGCCTTCACCAAAAAGAATCCTCAGAAGGAAACAGCAGGTATGGCATGTGCCCGTTGAGCCTTCCCTGGGCTTTGCTCAGGAAACTACATAAAAATCCTCTCAATACAAACAATAATTGCAATTACTCTTCAGGTCGGATTTCATGCTCAGGGATGCAAGGTTCATGGGAGACATAAGATAAGTGGCTCAAGGGAAAGAGCTCACACAGTACTTTTCGGACAGATGTATTTAATGCTCAGTAAAACTGGCATGTTGAGGCACAGAACTAGGAAATGCATGCTTATAAACTGGGGGCCCTGACACAACTTGCTTTCATCCAAATCTAGAAACCCCCAACGTCTTTACTGATTTCGCTGGTAGGGAGTAGAACAAGAAAGAATGGTAAGGAAAAACAAAAATAGCAATTGTGGTTGTTGCCCCAAAGGAATATGGTAAAGTTTCTTAAAATCTACTATTCTTCAAAGCAGTAACAAATGTACCATAACCATCTCTATTTCTTGATTCTCTCTTTATTATATCAAAATAAAATCCAGCTCTGTTTTAGTTAAAAAATTAATAGGTACATTAGACAATTTGGTACAACTTAACTGCTCCATGAATATACCTACTTGAAAATTGTTACACATGAAATGAATTATCACCTCATTTGCATGGACAAAAAAATCTATTAATGCTCAATTGAGGCTGAACCAGTTGTGAAACAGGTGAGAATTTATGGTTGGATACTCTGATTGAAGCTCTATTAATGTTCAAGACAGTTTTTAAATGAATTAAGCCCCAACTCATTTTTATGCTCCATCCCGTCTAATGTCTAATTGTGCCTAAATCGAGCCATCCTTGAGTAATCACAGAGCCCTGTGTGTACCCAAGGGCATCTTGGATTCTCTGTGCATTGGCCCTGAACTAACCTAAAGCCCTCCCCCTTTGGCTGTTTTCTTCTGGTAGCAACATGACTTGTGATCTGATGATTAGTTATCATTAAAGAGAACAATTAGCTGTGGATTCGGAGTCTTGCGTTTGGCCCAGTAGTTTATCATGATTTGTGTCAGGCAATGTCTACATCATTCTAGCAAATGACAGAACAGCTGCAAATGGCTCAGGCGTTTAAGGATGGACTGGGGGAAACTTTGGAAAACAGATGAGTGAGAACGGAGAAAGAGTGGGAGTAGATGAGGAGACCTTTGGAATCACCACCTGTGCCCAGACAGCCTTTACTACAGTATTTCTGACTCCCTCGGCCTTACTTGGGTCCCTCTTCCCACAGTGGAGGTTAAGCACTGGTGTTTCACATATTACCCGATGTGGGACTTGGCCACTCATGCCCCTATCTCCCCTACGCTGTAAACTGTCCAAGAGTGGAGATCATCTACGTTTCTCTGTTATATTTCCAGTGTCTTGAGTGTTGTAGAGGTCCAGTAAGTATTTTTTGATTAATAGTGAATGAATGAATAAATGAATACAAGAACTTACAGATATTCTGCTATGTATTTCTCAGATTATTTCCTGTATATGTTTGGTAGCCTCCACCACACTTGTAACAAAATCAAGCACTTAAACTCTTCACTCAGCTGGGTCCTTTGGGCCAGAATTCACCTTGCTGATCAGAACAGCACTGTGCTCCATGAACAATGGAGTTAAACTTTATGAATCTCTTGGGATCTACAGTGTAAGGTGAAATTTGTATCAAGGTCAGCCTTCAAAATCTCTTTGGAAGAAAAGCCCGTCTCTCATGAAAGCTAACACAGTCAGGTTTTGCTTCAGGGTTGGAACACATCTCTGGCTGAGCACCAGAAGGACATGGCTTGTATTCAATGGCCTTATTATACGAAACAATGATATCTTTAAATATCTGAGTGGCAGTGGTCAGTGGGCCAGATAGATACAACTGGGGGTCCAGCATCCTCTGCTGACCCCCAACCTGTGCTCACTCTCAGGCCTGGTGGCCTTGCTGAGAGAGGTGACAGGTGGAGTCATTCACTTCCTAAGGAATCTGCTCACTCTCTCTTTGTGTAGAGTAGTTAGGGCTGGGTTTTCTTAAATTAAATATCTGTATCTGGCAGCAACACTATACATCAGGCACACAAACTTTTGTTAAAAAGGAAAGAAGCTTCCATTTTAACAAAAGGTAATCATAACCCACTTGGCGATGTATACTTTTAAAATCAAGAAGCAGATAAAAAGATATGATAGTTCCAGATCAGTCTGGGTTGAGTGTTGAAATGTACAATAAGTCCCCTGCGTACGAACAAGTTCCATTCCAAAAGCGCATTTGTAAGTCCAATTTGTTCGTATGTCCAACAGAGTTAGTTTAGGTACCCAGCTAACACAATCGGCTATATGGTGCTGTACTGTAATAGGTTTATAATACTTTTCACACAAACAATATGTAAAAAAACAAACAAAAAAATAAACATTTTTAATCTTACAGTACAGTACCTTAAAAAGTACAGTAGTACAGCCCAACAGCTGGCAGACAGGGGCCGGTATCGAGTGAACAGGCAAGAAGAGTTACTGAGTGGAGGAGGGAGAGGAGGTGGGAGGCGGTGGAGCTGAAGGATGGTCAGCAACAGGAGACGGAGGGCGAGCTGCAATCTCACTCGTGCCTGACGCTGATGGCACAGGGTCTGGTTCCTTGCTGGATTCAGTTCTATCTATCCTCTTGAAAAAACAATCCAGTGATGTCTGGGTAGTAGCTCTTTTTTCTCATCACAGATGACACCGTAGCACTGGCTTGCATTCTGAATGGCTGCTGCAGCCTTCGTGTACCATTCTACGTTCGGATTCTATGCCTCAAAAACTGACAGTGCCTCCTCAAACAAAGAAAATCCCCTTGCCATTTCCTGCACCATGAATCTCTTCGGCTCTTCAGTTACTTCTTCTTCGTCTTGTCTCTCTTCGTCCTTTCTCTGGGCACTTTGAAAGTTCGCAACTTGAAGGTTCATATGTAGGGGAGTTACTTATTAAAACAGTCATATTTTTTGCCTCTGAAGCACGTTTCTTTAAAGGCTATCACAGACATTGTCTCAGTGGTGCCTACCACGTTTCTGAGATAGAGAAGGATGGTTATCCTGATTCAGCTGGTGGAGAATGAAAAGCTCAGGAAGCACGTCTGAGTGTTCGGAGGTGAGCAGTGGGCCTGGCACAACGACCCCAGTCTCCCTGGTCTCAGCTCAGTGTCACCTCCTGGGCCTGTGTTACAATCCATCTCTTCTGGAAACCACAGACACATTTAACTTCACATACTTCTATCGGAGCCCAGTCTGAAGAAACTTGATAAATTCCAGTTGATAGACTGACGATCTCATCTGCCGATTGTGGAAATGCCCAAAGCTTCTGTTATTAGCTGAGTGTTGGAGGAAGCTCATCACCTCACGCCCTGCCAGCCCTGCCATCATCCTCACCTCTTGCCTCTCCCTTCCTTACCTTTCTTGTGCTCAGCAGAAATTCAAGACCCAGACTGGGTGATGACCTCTCCTTTTCTGACAGGAATCTATTCACTCAGGAATGCCCCAACACACCTACAGAAGTTGCCACCAAGGGGGAAGAGGGCTGGAAACTGTCTTATCTGGAGGCTGTGCCCATATGCAGTCTCTAGTGCGGGAGATGGTCATACTTCTCATGCTGGAAACTGAGCAGGAGGGCTGTCTGGGGGTCCTGTACCCTAAGAGAGCATCAGAGCATCCTGCAGTTTTTCCCATTAATGGGGTTCATCAAATGGCTACACGAACTTTCAGCCTCTTACATAAGAAAGATTACAGAAATTAAGAAAGAGAAGAAGACTTGTGAAATAGCTGAGATTTGCTGAGATTGTCTGCTGATGGTGCCCAGAATACGGGATTGGGACTGTTGGGCTCCTCTGACTCAGTCCTGCCAAGTGGCTTAGGTTCTGGTAGGGAGATTCCTTTCCTGTCCTTGTCTTTCTTATTTCACTTTCTTCACTGCCACAAGTATCTGGCAGTCAGTCCAGCTTTGCTGTCACAGAAAAGGTGAGGCCAGGAGATGACCCTGAATGAACAGCTGGACACAGCTGGTCCCACAGCTGGGACTCACACTTCCACTTACAACCTACTACACACATTGAAGCTTTGCAGGTACATTAGCTCCATTGTCTGGCCTCATTCGTTATTTCAACAGATATTGCTTGAGCACCACAGCATTGCGGACACTGTGTCAGGAAGTGGAAATATACCGGGATGCAGGGGAGTAGCCATGTAGACATGGACAAGTCACTTACTTCTCTTGTCACAGTTTCTCCACCTGTAACAGGAGTGTGACCATAGCCGTACCTATGCCATCAGGCTGTCAGCAGAATGAAACACCCGGGAAGCGTTTAGAGGAGCTCCTGGTGCACGGTAAGGAATCAACGACCATGAGCTGCCGTCATTACGCTCACACTGTGGAACACCCCTCACTCAGAGCTCACGCACGCACACGCTAACCACCTGGGCTGGAGCTAGAAACACAGAAAACAAGTATTGGAAATGATTTCCTCCTTCTCTCTAAGACGCAGAAAGTCCACAAATTAGGAATCTCTAACCCCTCGGAAAGAACAGGAACAAAGTTCCCACTCTTCTTTCTGCTCTTTTATTTACTTCTTCCCACAGGAAGAGAAAGGCCTGACTGGTGAGGCTGGTATATATGGCCATGGGCACATACAGCCCAATGCTGACTGTCTATCTGTCTATCCCTCTGCAGGTCACACACATCCCTCCACTTGAGCCACAGGGATGTCCGGGTAAAGGACTGTTCTGCTGACCCAATTCTGCCCACTCCTGAGTCCTGGGGTCGATGCTTATGGGGGGACAGGAGGAGCCTCCTTCCACTCTGCTAGGATTCAGCAGATGGAGAATTTTAATTCCCAACCACTCTCGCATCTATTTGCCAACCGGTTCAGAATCTGGAGAGAAGGATTAGTACTCTCAGAAATTGAACACAAAGGAAGAAAACCTCTTGAAAAGCCAAAAGGGAAATGAAGAAGCCTCCTGATTTCTGCTTGGTTCTCAAACCATAAGCTCATTATCTAAGAGGGACTAGCCATGGTGAACAAAGAGAAATACATGCCCGGGCTTTGCTGCCAAGGATCACGATTGAGTGGGGGCCTAACAATCTGCTCCCAATTCAGTGAGGCTCTGTGAGGGGGCAGAAGGGGTCCTCCTGAGAACAAAAAAGGGTGATGCGCACAGTTTATATGTCAAACCAGTGGTGGAAGGACTAATGCTTGAAGCCAGGGCTTGTGATCCCAACCAGTTCCCAGACAGCCTCATTTCTCCCTGAGTGACCCGCAAGGTTCTGTGATAAACCTGGCAGAGTTCATTTACTGGTAGCTGATGCCCCAACTCTTAAGAATTTTCAGTCTCTGAAAATTTTCATAATTAAATGTGAAGATACCACTGGCCACGGAAGCAAATGGAAGTAGGAGGGAAGAATGAAAGGAAATAGATGCGAAAATTTCATACAAAAGAGACTTACGTCCCAGTGATTTTCTGAACTCACTTTCTCTGCATCCTAACAGTCATTAAAATGTATAAAAATGGATATTTTTGAAGCAGCAACGCTAAGAATTATCATTGCTGCAGTTGCTTGGCAACCTGAGGCTTTGGTTATTTTATTTCTAAACAGGGAATGCTATAAACTGGTATCTGGAGTTTGTGCAAATAGTTCTAAATTGATGTTCTCCATGTAAATCAGGAGGAGATAATACAGCATTAATGTACATTTAAAGGTTGCTAAATATGCATGTGTGTGCGTCTCATATCACACACACACACACACACACACACACACGATTCTTACGCAGAGCTTCTCTCTATTACATGCTACCTTAAGTAAGTCTGGAGAATTGATATTCCTCTGCATCTTTCCTGGAAAATATCTATTTAATTTCATTTTGTAAATAATATGTATTTGAGTCGCGAAGAACAAACCTTTCATCTCCTATGTGAGTCAGGGGAACTGAGTATTGGAGCTCATACCAGTCATGAGCTCCTTTCTCTAGCTTCCCAGACACTGAGTGGGTTTCCAGTTCTGAGAAAGCAGAGACAAACCCAATATCTAAATGGCTACTGGGGGAAAATACTTCTCAAAGCAAGGCAGAGGAATGTCTGCATTCTTCAGAGATGCAAGTCCTACACAGGCCTTATGAAATCTTAGGTTTCCTGTCAGGGGTCCTGCCTGCAGGTTCCAGCATGGATGAGAAGAGGTGTTAGCATTTTGAAAAAGTTGTCTCTATTTATAAAATATCATTTCTCCACAAGCCACCAACTGAATTTGAGTCTCTAGTGATGCTTTCTGGTTTGAATGAAATGCTGCGCTTTGATGCTACTTTTTTCTTAAACGTGACCTTGGTTCCTGACTCCTCACTAGGGCCTTTGGAGGAAAAATGCTTCCGTTCCAGACCCTGATGATGGGCATCCTTATTACTTTTGTAGAATAACCGCTTCTAAAGTGGCCCCCTGCAGTGGTGTTTGCAGACTGAAGCTCGTGACAACTGACTGCCTCAGGCTCTACCTGCTTCTCCAGAGAGAAGGAGGGCACACACAGAAGTCAGCTGCCTCAGCCCCAGAGCATGTCAGTGACCGATGGCAACACATAAGGATTCGGTCTTGGTCTGAACCATAGACCAAACCCATAAAAGAGAGGCATCGAGCACCAGTTCTGCCATTAGATTCTTCATGCAGAGACATGCTTCAAGCTGACTTGGGAAGAACATCTCAGATAGACACAACCCGAGAGCGTCACAGAATGACTTTCCATGACCTCTTTATAACATATCTGTTGTTTAGAAACAGAGGACAGCATCTTGTTGACAAATAATCAAATAGACCATTTGACCTATTAAAGTAATTATTTCTCCAAATGGAGTAACAGTTATAAATGAAGGAAAAATGTTTCAGGCTTAAAGTATCAGTGTGTGAAGGATATGCTTCCCCTTACCAGACATCTAAAAGGGACCAAAAATTCTATTTCAAGAGAACTGGGTGGTCATTAGAATTTCCAAGTCTCTGGAAAGACTGTAGTCCTGCAGATCAGTGGGACATAAAAGCACTTTAGCCAAAGCTAAGTGCACACTGAGAGATCCTTGTGGTGGCCCTCTGAGGGCCAATTCTAGTGGTGTGTGTCTGCAACACTGGTTTTGGGCATGGGAATTCATTTACACACTTCTGCCTATTTGTTCTCATCTACTGAAGGGGAAGGCTCCTACCACCTTGGTGCCCAAGAAGTGGTGAGGAATAGCAAACTGCTGAGCGATGGAAGGAAACTGGCAAATGCACTGACAAAATGCTTAGGACTATGACAGCTTTGCTGAGACAAGAGGTTCCCCAAAGTTAGGGAGTTTTGTGCAGTGTCAGTAAAGAACTGACTAGGGAGTTGGAGCCCTTGGTGGTCTCCCTGCCGTCCTTGAATGCTTGTCTTAATGGTGTAACCATTTGGGAATGATTTATGGCACTTGGATTGGCCAGCAAGACTGTGCTATGTCATGGCTGAGGCTGGGAACCTGTTCTGCGCTTGTATCTGTCATCTATAAAGCAATATCATTTGCAAAGTCAAAACCATTCAGGGCACACCTAGGGAGCCCGTGGGAATGCCTGGGATGGGTAATGAATCCAAGCTTGCTTTCGGGCTTGCTCACGTGACAGAGAGTCTGGCATGAAG
This sequence comes from Hippopotamus amphibius kiboko, assembly GCF_030028045.1. NCBI lineage: Eukaryota > Metazoa > Chordata > Mammalia > Artiodactyla > Hippopotamidae > Hippopotamus > Hippopotamus amphibius. The sequence goes on from NC_080188.1 coordinate 147,357,057, forward strand.
ATGAAGAGAAACGAGGACAGGCTATATCCCCTCTGTGCACATTCCAGTTAATTTCCCAGAAGCAAACACAAATGATGCAGGTTCCAAGCACAGTGTCCAGGGTGACAAATGAAGTGAGGTGTTTTTTTTTTGGAGAGGTGGGGGAGGGTAACAAATGTGGAGATTGGTTTTCCGTTTTTTTTCCTGCAAGTGAACAGGAATAAGAGGAAACTACAAGGGCAGAAAACCTCCCCTGTCTTAGGAATCTACTGCAAAGACAAGGTTTGACATGGGAAAGGTGTTTAGTATGCTAACAAAATGCCGTGTGATGTGGCTTTGGAGTGCTGGCTGAATTGATAAAAGAAATCTGGGCTACCCTGCTGTGCTGAAGACCTCATGCTGTGCAGAGCAAAGGCAGCTAATATATTACAGAGCTTGATGAGGTTGGGGGAGTGGATTGGCAAGGAACTGCCAAGGTCTCTGAGGCTGTGAAAAGTGATGCGGTTTGATCCTGACAGCAGCTGGCTAGGTGAATTGAGTAAATCTTTGCCTTATCTTCCTGTACCTCAAAAGAGGATAGTTTCTAGTTGATTAATCACTTTGCAAATGTATTTGCAGAACCAAATACTGAATGTATGCTGTGGCTGAGAATCTGAAACAATATTACAGCAAGGGTCTTTGAAAGCTTACACACAACCATGAGCATTAAGGACTGAGGGCTGATAGAACTAGCTGTACAAGTGCACTGCCAGCAAATGTTCTGGGGAGGACAGAGCTGGCCGGATGACCAGGCCACCATGTTTCCTGGCATCAAGCAGTGGGCAGCTCTGCAGATCCCCAGAAGGATCCTGATGGTGGGCACACCTCTATGCCTGTGTCTTACATAGACACCACATTTATGTTAAATCTGTGCCTGCTTCAGACGTAGAAACACTTTAATCATCACTGCCTCGGAGCCAGAAGGGAAGGAAGGGAACTGAAGCAGACAGATGTCTGCAGAGAACAGTGAGTGGAGTTTTCATACTTTGTCAGCCCTCCCACGGAGACAGGTAGCTGGTCGTTGTAGCTAGCTGATGTTAGAAATGTTTAAGTTAACAAGAGACCTTGAACTACTAATAAAAACAATTCGTAATGTTTCCCTTTATGTTTATAATAAACCCAACTTGAACCAAAAGCAAGCTACTTTATCTAAAGTAAAAGTAATTTCATATGCTTGCATTTATCCATCCCTCCCATCAATTCAACAAATATTTATTGAAATCATAAAAGCATGTCACTCTATAGAAACAGTGTGAGAGATACATAAGTAAAATATGTAATCAGTGACCTCTTAAGGTAGTATTTTGAATTTTGTCTACATCGTGATCTATTAAGTTATCACATTAATGGACATGTGTCCCTTTTTATGGACAGGGAAACCAACAAGGACCGATAACTTTCCTTTCTAAGATCTCCCACCTTGACAGTACCTCTCCAGATCTTTCCTTTTTCCCTCCCTCTATTCTTCCTTCATTCATTCATTCCTCCCTCCCTTCCTCCTTCCCTCCCCTCTTCTCTTTCTCTCTTTCCTTGTAATCACAAGTTGACTTTATTCAACTGCAGAAATGATACTGAATGAAACTTCATAAACCTTCTACTTGAATTTTTTCTCATAGAAAAGAATCCTCACAAGGGGTGGAAAAGCCATTTCTGGGTTTATCCTAGGGTTCCAAATTTCAAGAATTGAGACAGACAAGATTATAATCTCTATTTAAGCTCCTAAAGTAGTCTAGCAATGGGCTTCCTGGTGGAGAATAAAATCAAAGTGTTGGCATCAACTTAGGGCAGAGGGGAAGAACTCAAGGATTCGGCCTGAATCTCAGTTATTGTAGAATGAACTGCATGATTTACCTTTTCTTTCCTACTCAACAGTAATTTATATTTTGTAGGCTCCTACAGATTAAAAAAAATGATTCCACGTACAGTATATTTGCTTAATCCTCATGGCAACTCTGTAAGGTAGGTGTTATTTCCATTTAAATAGGTGGGGATAGGCTCAACCACATTATCATTATTGGTTATTGACTACAGTGTTACACATTTTACAAAAAAAACCTTCATACAGACATCATTCTGAGCCTTTTATCCTTGTGATGTAGATAAGATATATATCTATAACCCTCAGTTTATGAGATGTGAAGTTTCCAATAGCTAGTGGAAGGTGCAGCAGGACATTGGCAGGGCATGAAAAAACAGGAGAATACCCATTATTCCATCACCACATTGTCCAATGGCAAAGCTGAGTTGAGGTGATGGTGGTGAGGGGTGGCTCCAGGGCTGGGTCATTCATGGGCACAGATGATATGGCAAGTCTTTGATTATTCCACACACAGGAGAAGTTCTCATTTCATCTTCTTGGAGCAGTAACAGAAAAAGGAAAAGGATCTTGGAAGTGAAGTAAACATTTGTGTGGGATGGTGAGTGGTAATTCCGCAAACTTTTTAAGTTATCCTAAATAGGATTTCCAGATAAAATACAGGATGCTCTTATAGCTCACGCAATATTGGGTGCATGCTTATACTAAAAAATATTTGTTGTTTATCTGAAATTCAAATTTAACTGGGTATCCCATATTTTTATTGGTTAAATATGGCAGCCCTACTTCTAAGGGAAGGGTAATTCAATCTCATGCCTCCCCCTCACCCCGCTTGCTCTCATCATTATAAAGCATCTGTACAATGGTGACAATAATCCACCAATGACAATTGTGATTGGAGACCTCAGCTGGGATAACTTCCTATTATTTCCAACTTGAGGAGCCTACTGTTAGAATTGAGGTAAATTTAAGTATTTCCATAGCTTTTGAATTTGGAAGATCATGTATTAAACAATTGCTAGTGAATGCTGGTTTCTGGCACTGAACTAACAGTGTGGTCCATACTGTGCCTCTGTTGTACAACTCTCTCCAGACGTCACTGGACTGAGAATCCCACACGCAGCCCTGGCACCATGCTTACCTCATCGCATTCCTTGAACAGAAGAGTCACTTACTTGTATGGGATGTGTTTGCTGCCATTGACGAGAGCCAGGATGACATTGCCTAGAGCGGACAGTGAGAGGCACAGCCCTGAGCCTCCTTCCCGATTTTTGCTAAGAGCTTTCACGCAGCTGCCAAGATCAATGAGGTGCAGGCGGCTGCGGCCTCCAGACACTGCCACAGGAGAGAAGACAAGAGAAGAAAGAAGTAGTTAAGTTCTGACGAACACTCATCTGTCCTTCATGTAGCTCCTTGGGAAATCTGATGGGGAAAAAAGAGGAAGTAAAAGGTTGACGTTCATGGCCTAGTAGGAAACCCCAACAAAATCATGCAGGGGTAACAAAGAGCATGGTCCTCTTAAATTCTGTCCACTACACATCACTGATCTTCTAAAAGCTACTGACATTCCTCCTATAAATAACTAAATAATTCATGTAGGTGAATTAGGTGAGATTTCACAGAGAAGGTAAATGTCGAATGAAAGGAGGATGAGCTTTGTACCTACATGTCTTTTGCGTAGCAGAATTATGAAACTGATCATATTAAAACACGAATAGCCCACAAGTGATTATCTGCTTTGGCTGATTGTCATAGACACCGTGACCTAAAGCTCAGCTGGGAATCAGGTTGATAACTCAAATTAAAATCAGGAAGAAGTAACAACCAGGTGCAGAGACAGGGAAGGCCTAAGTATTTTCTGAGTATTTGCCAAGTGCCAGGTGCTGCACACACATCAGTCTCATTCGGTTCCCCTGGTAAAATCACAAACTTGCTCATGAGAACTTCCACTTCTGGCCTAGATGAAGTAACAGGGGCCAGATTATTCCTTTTACCTGAAACAACCAAAAACTGAACAAAATGTATAAAACAACTGTTTGCAAGACACTAGACATCAAACAGCAAAAGACAGTGATCCCGGAGAAGAGGAAAGTAAGGGAGGTGAGCACAAGCCCTTTCCCAGCTTACTGCATTGAGAGAGTTTTCAGGCCATGGCTCAGAGAGAGGGAACTCAGGTGGAGCCTGGTGGACTCTCTGAACTGAGAAGTTAGAGCTGAGAGTCCGGGGAGACCAAGGTAGCAACTATTTACAGAACAGAGTACTGGAGAGGAGAGAACTCTGGAGATTTGCAGCAGATCTCCTCAAGTATTCAACCTAGAACTGACTGGCACAAACATGTGATGAAACTACCCACGGCTGGGAAACTAACCACCTGAACAGATTAGAGGTAATAGTGAACAGCACTCACACAAGGCCAGGAATGGTGCTTTTTGCCAATAGCCAGAGTAGAAAATCTCAAGATTCACAGGGCATTGGGTAGAGTACCCACAAGGGTCTGGCTTCAGTAATCAGGAACAACTTAGCTCTAGACTGAGAACTGACTGGGTTCCACCTTAACAAATCTTAAAAGTGAGACCAAAAAGGATCAAACTGTTTCCAAACAACTGCATCCCCAAACAAAGCTTAAAAATTTTTTAAAATATAGAAATGTCCAGCACCCAATCAAAAGTAATGAAACAAAAAGAAGCCAGAAAATGACACCTATAATGAAGAGATAATTGAAACAAAACCAGAACTGACATAGATATTAGAATTGACAGAGAAGGATGTTAAAACAGTTATGATGGCATTTCAAATGTTCAAAAAGTTAAATAGGGACATGGAATGTATAAAAAAGATACAAATTGACTCTTTAGAGATAAAAACTACATTGTGTAAGATGAAAAATACACTGCAATGAATGAAAAATTAACAGCAAATTAGACACTGTGGAAGGGAAGATTGGTGAATTTGACTATATAGCAATAAAAATGATCCAAAATGAAGTACAAAGAGAAAGTTTTAAAACAAACAGCCAAAAACTGATAGGAAAAAAGAGCTATAGGACTTCTTCAAGTATCTTAATATGTGTGCAACTGAAGTCCCTTAAGGGAAAGACACAGAGGATGGTACGGATAAAATATTTAAAGAAATAATGGTCAATATTTTCCCAAATTTAATGAAAACTATAAACCCACAGATCCAAGAAGCTCAATGATCCCCAAGCACAAGAAACACAAAGAAAACTACACTAAGGCACATAATAATCAAATGGGTTAAAGCTAGTGATGATGATAATAAATCTTGAAAATAGCCAGAGGGAAAAAATTATGTTATATGTAAAGGAACAGAGATAAGATGACGGCAGATTTCTTGGAAATAATAAAAGTGAGAAGAAAATGGAGCAACATTTTTAAAGTACTGAAAACTGCCAACCTAGAGTTATACACCTAACCAGAATATCATTCTCAGATAAAAAGGAAATAAAGACTTTTTCAGACTTAAGCTGAAAGAATTCATCACAAAAGATACACACAAAAGAATGAAGAGCTTTGGAAATGACAATGATGTGAATGAATATGTGCTATCCTCCTTTTATTTAAATCTCCTTAAAAGCTAATTGGCTGTTTAAGCAAAAATAACAACAATGTAACATGTGGGCTATAACATATGCAAAATTAAAATCTTTGACAACAATAGCACAGAGGTTAGAGGTGGAGAAATGAAAGTACTCTATTGTAAGGTTCTTAGTCTAGACATGAAGGGGTATATAACATCACTAAAAAGTAGACTGTGATAACTTAAAAATGTATACAATAAATCCTAAAGCAATCACTAAATAACAAAGAATCACAACTAAAAAGCCAACAAAGGATATAAAGTGGAATCATTTACAATAGTCAATAAATTCAAAGAAAGCAAATAAAGTAAAAAGGAGAACAAAGAACAGATGGGTTGAGTAGAAAACATACAGAAAAATACTACTTTGGAACACTCCATATGAATAATCCCATTAAATGTAAGTTGTCTGAATACCCTTATTAGAAGGTAGAAATTGTCAGATTTGATAAAAAAGCAAGACTGTACTATATGCTGCCTATGAGAAGTGCACTTCAAATATAAAGAAACAATAGGTTGAAAATGTAAGTATGGAAAAGGCTATACCATGCAAATAGCAGCCATAAGAAAGCTGGGGCGGCTATATCAATATCAAACAAAAGAGACTTAAGACAAAAAAATATTACTAGAGGGGGAAAAAGGGACATTTTATAATGATAAAGGGCACAATTCATCAAGGGGTCACAACAATAAAACTGATTATGCATCTAATAACAGAAGTTCAAATACATGAAATAAAATCTGATAGAATTGCAAGAATAAACAGGCAAGTCCAGAATTATAGCTGGAGATTTCAAATACCCCTTTCTCAATAATTGATATAACAAGTAGACAGAAAACCAGTAAGGATATAGAAGATTTGAACAACTATCAACCAATTCATTCTACTTGACATTTATAGAACACTCAACCCAACAACAGTAGAAAACACATTATCTGGGACTGCACACAAAACATTTACCAAGACAGACCATATTCTGGTACATAAAACAAACATAAATAAATTTTAAAGCATTCACATCATTCAAACTATGTTCTCTGACACACTAGAGTTAAATTAGAAGTCAATCCAGAAAGATATCTCCAAAATCCCTAAATATTTTGAAACTCAACAACACAGCTCCAAATAACTTAGGGTCAAAGAAGAAACCAAAATGGAAATTAGAAAGTGTTTTTAAGTGAATGAAAATGAAAACACAACATATCCGAATTAGTAAGATGCCTTTAAAGAAGTACTTAGGAGGGAATTTATACCATTAAATGCCTATATCAGAAAACAACAGAGGTCTCAAATCAATTACCTCAGCTTCTACTTTAATAAATTAGAAAAAGATGAACAAATTAAAGACTAAATAGCAGAAAGGAAATAATTAATATAAAAGCAGAAATTGATGAAATAGAAAATTTAAAAAAAACAATAGAGAAAATCAATGACACCCCGAGCTGGTTCTTTGAGGTCAATAAAATTGATAAAATCTCTAGCATGACTGATTAGCAAAGAAAGAAGACACAAATTAACAATGTCAAGAACAAAAGAGGTGGCCTCACTACAGTTCCTACAAAGAGGACAATAAAGAAACATTACACCAGTTAATTAGACAACTTGGAAGAATGAACAAATTTCTTGAAAGATATAAAGTACCAAAGCACACTCAAGAAGTAATAGATAATATGAATAGCCCTATATCCATTAAAGAAATAGAATCTATAGTTAACAACCTTTCCACAGGGAAAGTAGTGCATTTAACTGCACTGTTGAATTCTATCAAACATTCAAGGAAGAAATAATATCAATTCTACATAAATCCTTCCTGAAAATTAAATAGGAGAGACTAATTCCCAACTAATCCTATGAGGCCAGGATTACCCTGATACCAAAAACAGACAAAGATATTACAAGAAATAAAAATGAAGACAAATATCCCTCATGAACAATGATGCAAAATTTCTAAACAAAATATTAGTGAACTAGAAAATTGTATGTAGGAAAATATTAAAAGGATTTTATACCATGAGTAAGTGGGATGAATTGCAGGAATGCAAGGTTGGTTAACAAAGAATTCATCTATGATTATAATTCACCATATTAACAAACTAAAAAGAAAAACAATTCTTTCAGTAGATGCAGACAAAACATTTAACAAACTCCAGCATCCATTACTGATAAAAATGTTCAACAAAATATAAATCGAAGGTGATATCCTTTGTTTGATAAAAAGTATCTAGGAAAAACCTACAGCTAACAGCATTCTTAATGGTAAAAGACTAAATGCCTTCCAAGATCAGGAACAAGAAAAGGGTGTTCACCCTGACCATTTCAATTCAACATGTACTGGAGGTTCTAGCCAGTGCAACAGTCAAGACAAAGAAATAAAAGATATCTAGATTGGAAAGAAATAAGTCAAACTGTCTTTATTGGCAGATTACATGATTATCTATGTAGAAAATCTAATGGAATCCACAAAAAAGCAACTAGAACTAATAATTGAATTTAGCGAGGTTGCAGGATACTAGATTAACAGACAGAGAGCAACTGTATTTCTAAATTGCAGAAACAAACAACTGGAAATTGAAATTTTAAGATATCTTTTACAATAACATCAAAAATGTTAAATACTTAAGGATAAATATGAAAGATATATACACTGAAAACTACAAAACCTACCTGAGAAAAATTAATAATGACCTGAAAAAATAGAGAGATAAACTGTGTTCATAGGTTGGAAGACTCAATATTAAGATATTAATTCTCTCCAAATTGATCTATAGAGTCAATAAAATCCCAGTGAAAAATCCCAGCAGGCTTTTTTGGTAGAAAGTGATTCTACAAAATCAATTTAGAATCTGACTCTAAAATTTATATGCAAATGTATAGGATCTAGAATAGCCAAAACAACTTTAAAAACTAAGCACCAAGTTGGAATGCTTACAGTATCTTAAGACTTACTATAAAGCCACCATAATCAAGACAGTATGGTATTGGTATAAAAAAAAAAAAGATCAATGGAGTAGAATAGAGCGTTCAGAAATAAAACTCCAAAAATACGGACAATTTTTGACAAAGTTTAGTATAGATAGGTTAGTTTTAACAACAAAGGGTATATCCACATAAAAACACTTTACTATGTAAAAATATACACAAATTAACTAAAAATGGATCAAAGATCAAATGTAAAATATAAAATTATAAATCTTCAAGAAGAAAACACAATATGACATTTTTGATCTTAGGTTAGGTAAACATTTCTTAGATATGATACTAAAAACATAACTCATAAAAGAACACATAGATAAACTGAACTTCATTAACATTGAAAATTTATAGTTTTCATAATACACTGTTAAGGGAATAAAAAGATAAGCCACTAGGAGAAAATATTTGCAAATCATATATCTGATAAAGGACTTATATCCAGAGTATATAAAGAACACTCAAAACTTAATTATAAGAGAAAAAACAATTTTAAAAAGGGCAAAAGACACTTCACCAAAGATGTATGTATGGATGTCAAAAGAGGACATAAAAAGATGCTAAACATCACTGGTCATTAATGAAATGCAAATTAAAACCACTGTGAGATATGACTTCATATCTATTATCCAAAAGGCTAAAATTGAAAAGACTGACCACATTAAGTGTTGGTGAAGATGTGGAGGAACTGGAATGCTCATGTACTGCTGGTGGGAATATAAAATGGTGTAATCACCTTGGGAAACAGTTTGGCAGTTTCTTAAAAAGTTATAAATCCATCTATGGTCCAACTATTTCAGTTCTTCTAGGTATTTATCCCAAAGAAAAGGAAATACATGTCCATATGAAGATTTGTACATGAATGTTCATGGTACTTTTATTTGTAATATCCAAACTGGAAATAAAACAAATGTCCATCAGCACATGAATAGAGAGGCAAATTCTGGTAATCCAGACAGTGGATTATTCTCAGAAATATAAATAAATGAGCCATTGATACATGCAACAAATCTCAAAATAACTATGCTAAGTGAAAGAAGCTACTCAAAATAGTGCAGACTGCATGATAGAATTCCATTTACATAAAATTCTAGGAAATGCAAACTAATGTATGGGAACTGAAGCCAATTGGTGGTTGCCTGGGTATGGGGAGGGGGAAGGGAAAGAAGCTGGAGGGAGTGATTTCAAAAGCTCCCAAGGAACCTTTGGGGGGTGATTAATATGTTCATTATCTTGATTGCGCAGGTATATACATATGACAAAACATCAAATTATACACCTTAAATATGTATAGATTATTTTATCTATAGTATATCTCATTAAAGCTATTTAAAAACAAAAAGATCATGCTGTCAGTGGTAGAGCTAGTATTCAAACCTTTAAGACCTGTGCTCTTCATCCTATACCACGTGGCCTCAGCCAGTTCTGGGGCCAGCAGGAGCTACGAGCCGTCTTTCTGTCCCAGGCCCCGCTCGCCCATGGGAGTGTGGCCCTCAGCACATCACCTCAGCCCCTGGATCACCTCCCTTTCCTGCCCCCACTCCCCAGGCAGCAGCAGACTCCTGCTTTTCAGGCCTCTGGATTCCTACCTTTCTGGGGTGGCCCAGCCCACACTATCAGACCTGGCCCACCTCCTGTTGCTCTAGGACAGCCACTATTCCCTCTGCCTTCTACTCTGCATGGAAGAAAAACAGCAAAGGTGGAAATGGCAACTTCCCAAAGCTGTTGTGGAAGCCAGATCACCTGGGGAAAGGTGGAAAAGGGGTTGGCTGAGAAGGCTGATGCAGGGGGTGGGATGAGGGTGTGTGCGGGTCCTGGTGGGTGTGCAGGGAGCATGCGGGCAGTGTCTGGAAGCTCACATACCTGCAGGCAGAGCCCACAGGACAGCACTGATGTAGAAGAGCAAGGAAAACATCTGGGAATCACTGTCCTGACCTCAACCTTGTTTCTGACCATCCCACCCTCAACTTCCACATCTAGTACTGAGAAAAAAGGTGATAGAGGTTTACAGAAAGCAGAACATTTCCACTCAGGCTCTCCAGTGACTCTAATATGCCTGTGGCAAAGAACTTTCCACACTGAGGATGTTATATTTTGTTTACCTCCAACTATCCCCAATAAAAATCCTTAAAAGGAAAGATATAATATGTTACTTCTCTTTTATCCCATTTTGTATCATGCAAGATCAGGCCACGGCAGCCAAGGTGCAAGGAAAATAGATATTTTTAAAGCAAAATATCATCTGTTTTGCAACCTAATTATATAGACAGGAGAAGCTCAGATATTTCATGCACTCCGCAGATTAAAGGGCAAAGGCAGGGACCAATTTGGACTTTCAGACTCTAATAGTCCATTTGATGTAATGGAATAAAATGCATAATGGACATGTAGTAAAACAGAACACAGAGAACAAAAGGCACAGTTTAGACTGTGCTGAAGAGTAATATTATAAAATACCTATAATTATACCTGCATGACTCAAAATGAGAGTCACATTTTAAACAATGGAAAATCAACTTTGCTCTATATCCACTGGGGCTTCAGCAGTCACAGAATTCTGAACTTCACACATGGCGCTGAATCTGGAATGGTACAAAGGGAGTGAGCACAGGCCATCTGCTATTACCAAGAATTTCCATTACTACAGGTGGCTTGGAGAGAAAGTAGCTCTAGAATCAATGAACAAAATAGGTGATAATTAATAGCAGGTAAGAGGCAGGTTTCTCACGGACTTTTCAGATTTCTGAAAAGCTGCAAGGTTTAGGAATGTAACCCAGTCTGCCTTGAGACTATTTATATTCAAATACGTATATTTCAAGTCTAGACTTTGACCAAATGAAATCACCCACATGCCTTACTCTCCCATGGGAAGCAATATACTAATTTATCCCATTCCTGAGTGACTCTCCCAGCTCATGTTCATGGTGCCAGGAAATGCGAAACGCTCCTAAAATCTCTTAATTTCTACAATGATCCTGTAGTGCAAGAATTGGCTCTATTTGATAGATGAGGAAACTGAGGTTCACAGGTGTTAAATAAATCACTCAAGATCTCATAGAAAATTAACGCCAAATCTAAGATGAAAATCCAGAGTTAACTATAAAGCATGTAGAAACAATTTCAACTCACTTTCCTGTAACTTAGTGGTTCCCAAACATTGCTGCACATCAGAATCACCTTGGAATCTTTAGAAAATACGGATGCCTGGCTCCCACTCCCAGGCTTTCTAATTCAATCGATCTGAAGTATGACACAGGCACTGGGATTTGCTGAAAAGCTCTGCAGGTGATTCTCTTGTGCAGCAAAGTTTGGGAACCATGGCCTTGCCACCTGGCCAGGTTCACCAAGGTCCTCCATCAGCTGTGTCAGGCACCGCTGCCTGAGGCCCACAGCACATTGTATGCTTGTGGGCTGGCCAATCCCTAGTTTGTCTGTGACTTTTGCTCCAAAAACATGAGCTGCACACTTATCAACAGGTCAGCTGGGTTTCCTCCTAAACCTAATTATGCCACTTGTACTTGATACTACAAATAAAAAAATTAAATATTATGTAAACCAATAAATTTGATTATGTAAAGAGAGTTAATGTTTCTAAAAAACTGAAATCAATGCTTTGGAAAGATGTGATTAAAATGAGTTAATTTTTGAAAAAAGATGCTGAATTAGGTGTGAATGAGAAATTATAGAGTGGAAAAAATGTTAAGAATCTAGAAAAAGTCTGTACCCTGATAGCTGCACAGGTGTCTCAAGTTCTTGAATTGCTCAGAAGAAATTGAAAGCAAAAACCAGACTATTATTGAGTGTGGTTTATAAAAGTCAGAATCCAAAGTTGAAAACTCATCTCAAAGAGAAATCCATGGCCCTGGATCAGAAGACCAACGAATAAACACACAATTGTATGTTTTAAGTTGAAAATGTTTAGGACATGAATGTATCCTTTTATATGATCTCCCTTTCTAACTTAACTTTCTCAGTTAACTGATCAACTCCTTCTGACGGTGTTGCATAAGAGGGCTTCTCTGAACTCACATCCCCTGAAACAGCTGAACTAGGTAACAGAGAAATTCACTCACTGTTTAATATACAGCACACATGCCATTTGGTGGGACACATAAGGACTGATGTGCAGGCACACAACTAGGCTGTGGAGGACAGGGGGCCAGATGACAGCAGACTCTGTCCTCAGGGAGCTTGTAGTCTGAGGGGCTTAGACAAGCCCAGAATGACTGAGATATAAGGTGAGTCAGGCAGTGGCTAAACATCACCCAAACTGCTGTGGGACTTAAAGAAGAAAGATGCTCCAAGAGGGAAGAACCTGAAAGGCTTATGGGAGAGGTAGCTCAAGGGGGAGGTGGGGTGCAGACAAGCTTTTTTATTGTTTATGTTATTGTTCCTTCCCTTCCCTTCCCTTCCTTCCAAGAGGGGGCAGCCCTGACTTTGGTGGTAGAAGAGGTTGAAAATAAAAGCACAAAAAGACGATTGATGGGGTCCCCATTGGTGAGGTCCCAGAAGAGGCAGAAGGGGACAGGATAAAGAAGGCAAGAAGATGGGACGAAGCAGACCTATGGGGAAGGAGTAGGAGAAGGTGAGAGATAGGAACAAGGAGGTTTTGATGCTAAGAGGACAGAAGCTGAGGTCATAGACTGACTTTCTTCTCCTTAAACAGGAAGCTGGTTATCTGCTGAAAGAGGTAGAGCAGGGGCCTTGGGCTTCGAAAGAAGGCTGGGGACTGCTGTTCTGATGGAGGTGGTGGGAAGGCCTTGAGATCACTACGGGAACTCCAGACTGCACAGTTTGAAATATTGTCTCCTGGCCAAAGATTTTAAAAATTATATTAAAAAAATCTAAAAACATCAAACTGTCATTTCTCTACTGACCAAGGGGGACACGAGAGTCCTGCAGTCCTCCCCCACCACGTGTGGCCATCCTTGCTGTACAGGGCTCCGCAATGAGGGAAAGCATTCTGTGGTTCTGCCTCATGCAGGAGCAATGTTCTTTCCCAGAACCCTTTTCCCACATCCACCACCCAAACAATGGACCTCTAGAGTCCTACGGACGGCATGGCCCTGGACAGGGCATCAGCTGATTCAAGCCATTCCAAGACACACAGGAAAGAGGGATTGGTGGTCAAAAGAAAACCAAGATTAAGGGACCAGTCTGATCAGACTTGCAAACAGATGAGTGCAGGCAGAGGTGAATGTCCAACGTCCTCATGCACTGGTCCGTGTGCACGCACGCAGATGCATGCCCGTGTGCTTGTACACACGTGCGCACACAGCCAGCACAGCCTCCAGTTGGCCTCTATGCTTCCCCTGGAGGCAATACAGTGAATGAACAAATCAGAGACCTCGTGTCATTCTTCACCCGGGGCAATAGTTTGCTTGCAAGCTTAGATTACTCATCAAAGTGATGCTTTTGAAAACCATCTTAATTAACAGGACTTGTAAAATTCTGTATCGTGAACATACTCCGCTGAAGTATCACTAGTACCAGCTGGCTTTGGACTCCTAATGCACTCACCTTTATGAGGAGAAACTCCTGATTGTTATGGTTTTAGGGTCTCTTCCCCAGTGCTGCAATTCCCAAGGGGAATCTCAAGCCTTTACAGATTTCTTAGCAAAGCAGGGGAAGGCTCCATGGTGGGTGAAGAATCAGCCCCACTAATGGTCCAAGAACATTTAAAGCAGGAAATAGTTTAAGCTTAACCTACTGCTATCTGCAGAGCAGTGATACATCAACAGAGAATTTTCTTTTCTAACTTGACTGGACATGCTGGAAACATTTTGGTCTGTCCACTTATATATGCATATGTGTACGTATGTGTGTGTTTATAAAATGCATATACGTGTATAAGATCCAGGTGCCTATATACACATGGTGTGTTTAGTCCTTGCAGCAGAGACCTCTTTGAATCCATCATCTTTGCTTCTAATGGCCAGTTACGAGCAGCTCGCTCTGCTCTGCCTCCCTGCAGGGTGACTAATAAACTTTTCCTTAATTGAGTTCTGGCTGCCAGGTCCACGGGGATTATTACTTATATATAAGTAAACAAAATTTCCATTTTAAACAACACTCCAAATCTCCTCATTATATTTTAAACAGATATAAATTCACTGAAGTCAAGCTAGCCGTGGGCTAGGAGGCTGTGTGCATTCTGGCCTGGATTCCCTTCCTCAGAGGAAGCCGGGTGCTGCGGCAGGCAGGTGATACCCCCAGATCCTTTGGGGCTGACCCCCGCGTCAGCCGGATGCCTGCCCTTCCTTTGTTCTCATCTACAGACACATTAGAAAGTACCCAAGGAGGTTTTAGAAACTACTAATGGTATCTGCCTTTTCTTTTCATCTGAATGTATTATTTAGAAGCAATTCCTTTTCACAATTTATAAATAGGAAGAAAATGAATTTGATGTTAAATATTTAATAAGGGCCCAGGATTTGCGAAGTACCGACTTGGATGGATTGTTGGGTTTAGGGAATGTCTTAGCCTACACTTTTGTGGAAGCTAAATGTTAAGTTCTCATAGTTGAAATAATTTAACTATTTCTTTCTTTTCAAGATTCCTCGCTACTTTAAGATTCCAAATTGAGAGCAGAACCATGAGAGAAAGTGAAAAACTGAAAACAAAGTTGTTTTAACTTG
The DNA here is from genome assembly GCF_030028045.1 of Hippopotamus amphibius kiboko. Taxonomy (NCBI): domain Eukaryota; kingdom Metazoa; phylum Chordata; class Mammalia; order Artiodactyla; family Hippopotamidae; genus Hippopotamus; species Hippopotamus amphibius. Next base: position 147,372,097 of record NC_080188.1, read on the forward strand.
GTTTGAAACCTAGAAGGAGGAGATTATCTTCCCTCAGAGCCATTTGGAAGCCACTTGGCTCCAGATTCAGATCTTTTGCAAGTCACCCTTTGCTGAAAGTACAGGAATCCACTGCAGGCTTTGACTATGATTATTATTGGCAGCTTAAAAGAATAAAATAAACATTTTTCAGACTCCCACATTCATGCCGCTAAGACATAACCCAGAAAAATCAGCGAGGGCAGGATTTAAAGCCAGCTCCCAGATTGTTAGGGGAACTGGGGATAAAATTCTGCTACAGATTTTAAAGGTCTGGATCGTTTCATTCCTGTCCTAGTCCCTTGTTTCCTTCTTTAAGCAAGTTATTCTAAACGGAAGTGCTGTGCATGATGTGAGCCCGTCACTGAGAACCAATCTCCCCTGAAAGACTCGCATTCAAAAAATGGTTCTCGTCCCCAGCCAGACCTGTAGCTCCCTCACTAGTTATCAAGAGTGATCTGATCTGCAGATGGTACATCTCCCTGGGTGCAAGTGAGGGCCAGTACCTCTCGATTCCTGGGCAGCAGCCAGTGCAGGTAGCCAAGGCTGCAGGTCCGAACCTGGGTTCGTGGAACTCCGGCCAGAGCAAGGATACCTGGGGAGGTTTTCGTCCTTGGGCGGGGGCATCTCTAGGCCCAGTAACACTAAAGGAGCAGGTAGCAGGAAAAGTAAGTGAATGACAGATCCGTGCAGCAATATGGATGCATCTCAAATGCATTATATTAAATGAAAGAAGCCAGACACAAAAGGGCCACATATGGACCACATGATTCCATTTATATGATGTTCTGGGTGAAGGCAAGACTATAAGGACAAAAATCTGAGGCTGGGGAGGGGACTGACTACTAGGGCAAGAGGGACTTTTCTGTAGCCACGGCTTTGCTCTGTATCTTGATAGTGGTGGTGGTTACAGGACTGAATAGATTTGCCAAAATTCATTTAACAACACATGAAAAGGCTAAGTTTACTGAATTTAAACTACACCTCACAAACCTGAACTAAACAGTAACAATTAACGAGGAGGAACAATAACAGAAGACTGGACCAACAAAGGCATTGAGATGGGGTGAGGAGGGAGCTTCTACTTCCCCCAAGCGGAAGGGGGAACAGAAGCCCCCAAGAGCTATCTCTAGGAGGATCGGTTTCCACGTCTTTGGGCAACAAGGAGCGCAAATTGGGAAGCCCGTCCACAGTCCTGGTTGCATGCCTTCATTCCAGGCTCCACCTGGAATTAGGTTAGTTGATTGCCTCCCATTAGTCAATTAGCTTCACAACTTCTAGGCACCAGGGGTTGTCTCCTAACTCAGGGCTTTTGTTTGTTTTTCTGACATCCAGTGTCCTTGAGGCAATCATTTGGAGAGCACTGGGGGCCAACTGCCTGTGTTTTGAAAGCCCTGTAGAGGTGCAGAGAGAGAGAGACTCTGAAAGCTGCTGCCCGGCCAGCCCAGCCCCGTGGTCCACACTTGCCTTAGAAAAGCCCAGTGAGGTCAGTGGACTTCACCCACTGCCCAGGATCCCACCTGAGACACTCAGCTGAGTGCTGGTACTCAGCTCTGGAGTGCAGAGTATATACTACGTGGCAGACAAAGGATGGAGCACTGCACCAAGGTCAGTGCCAGCTTTGAAAACAGCCAAGAGGAGACCACATGAGCATTGAGTTGGGCTCCTGGCAGTGCAGCTTGCTCACAGAGCACGTCCTGGGCATAGGTTTTGCAGAGAAATGCCACTGCTGGGCATTACCTGAGGGAGGAAGGCAGCCAGAATCTGGTTAGTTATTCAAAAGTCTGATTTCTAGACTATTGAAAAAACACGATTTTGTTTCTTTCCGGTCCATATGATGGATTCAAGCTAATGATTAGTGACACTGCCAGGGTGCTTTGGTGGACACACTGGTCTTTCATGATGGAGCACCTTTAAGATTTATGAACAAAAGATACTATGAAGTTGTTTTTCTTTTCTAAATTTGTTCTCCCAACGTTCCCATGGCAATTACGTTGTAAATTATCTTTACTAAGCGAGCCCTTTTCTCTTGGATGTTCAAATGCAAACATCAGCCCAGACTACACCATGGTCTCAAGTGACACATTGGTGCACTCCACATTTTTAAAGGTCACGGCTGCCCTCCAGCAGAGGTCTCCCCCCAGGGAGGGCTGAGGAGGCACGCGGGTAGAGGCCGACTTACTTCCCCCCTTGCCGCTCTTCTCCATGCGGTACTGGTAGATGTGCAGCGTGAAGAGCATGTGGGAGTTGCGGAGGTCGTCCTCGTCGCAGTCCTGCTGGTTGCCCCGCCGGGAGGCGATGGCGGCATCCAGGAAGAAGGCGGCCTTCTCCGCGGTGGGTGCCCGCAGCTCACTCTGGTTCTGCAGCTGGAGGACACAAGGGAAGGGATGAAGCTGAAGGTGGGGAGGGGGTGCCTGCCACTCGGGCCTGGCCGTCCCTCCCGCATTCTCGAAGGCTGGACATCCTTCTGGAACCAGGGCCTATACCCATGTGCACCTCTTAGCTTAATTTATTCATATCTGAAAAATAACACTGAACACGCTTATTGGATAAAACATATTTTTACCCATTTTACAACTGAAGCAGAATCTGTAAGTAGCAGGTGTGAAAAGCAAATGGTTGTACCTGAGTGATCAGTGGGAGCAGGTGTCCCACCCTGACCTCCGCAGAGGCCAGCAAACCAACATCCCAGGCAATCCATGTACCTAAGAGAACATGAGGGATGTGACTGCATCTTGATTTCAAAGATTAGATTGTTTACAAGCAGGTACGTTGCAAAGTGTGATTTTAGTCCACATAGTACTGGTATCACAAAGAAGTGAAAAAAGTTAGCTTTAACTCAGTTCTCAATTTTTCCAGCTATTTAATTAAAGCCAATTTTAGGCCACATTTACTAGCATAGTTATAAATAAGAACTAAGTGTAAAAGACATATGGAAACACCCAAGATACTTGAATGTCTCATCTATATCATTTAAGGGCTATCCATTTTCTCTTTAGATGTTAAATTCATATTCATGGCATACTCATTAAGTGATTAAAGCAGCATTGTGGGCGTCATGTCTAAATCCTAAGAGATGCCTTGGCAATTATAGTAAACCTTACTCAGAGCAATACTAGTAGAGTTTGACCAGCATTCCTTTATTGGGGGTAGGGGGGAAGAAAAGGAAACTAATATTTCTGATTTATTCAAAGAAATAATTTGCGGTATGTGCCTTAGGGTCAGTACAAATTTTGACAACCCTCTATTCTGACTCTAACTGTACCTATAATTCTGAACTGTGAGAGTCGATATTTGCAACCTGAGATCATCAAAATCCTCAAACTTCAAAGAGAGGTTCTGGGGGGCTCATTGTTTTATACTTATTATGGCAGAAAAAATAACTCAAAGAATGTTTAGGATTCTTCAACAAGAAGGTAAAGAGGATGTTGGTCTCTTCCTCTTTTTCTTAGGCTTCAGTTAACCAGAGTTTCACCTCTGTGGAACTTCATTAATGAAGTTATAAAAGTAAATGAAGGTTATAGCATATTTGAATATCTAGGTAATATGTGGAGTGGGAGCAGTGGGTAGGGTGACACTGATTCCATCACAGGTGCAGTGCAGATATGGTCTGAGCACATCTTATGCTTCCTAACTGGTAGTTCTCAAAGTGCGGTCCCTGGACCAGCAGCATCAGCATAACATAGGAACTTGTTAGAAGTGCGCATTTGAGGGCTCTATCCCAGGCCAGCTGAATCAGAAATTCTAGAGGTGGAGCCCAGCAGTCTGTTTTAACAAGTCTTCCAGGTGACTCTGATGAAGACTGAAGTTTGAGAGCCACTGGATTACGGTCTGTATGACCACTTAGTTTGCATTTTAACCCAAATGGTATCTGATGCATCTGTTAAAAATGTGAAGAGCCAATTTTAGTTAGACACAGTACGGACCCTTGGGAGTTGCTGAGAACTAACCAGGCAATCCCAATTGAAGTTAGGAGAAACATCTAAGAGGGCTTCCTTGAAGAAGTGACGTCCAGCTGATACCCCAAAAATAAGGAGTTAGCCAGAGGAAGAGCGAGAGGAGGGGAGCCAGCAGTGTTCTGTGCACAGGGAACAGGATGTGCAAAGGCCCAGAGTAGGAAGAGGGAGGATGGTTGATGCCTTAGAGCCTTGCTACTGAAAGTGCGGTCAGTCATTGGGAAGCTCCTTAGAAATGCGTAATCACAGGCCCAATCCCAGACCTACTGAACCAGAATCTGTATTTTAACAAGATCTCCAGTGCTTCTTACATATGCTCATTGAAGTCTGAGGGGACTGCTTTTTTAGGCGACCTAAATGTCATTTAAGAGGAGTGGCAAAGAAGGGAGTGGTGACAGATGATGCTGGAAGGTTGCATAGGGCCTTGTGAATCATGATTCATCATGGAAATGGAAGGATCTGAGGTGCTTTAAGCAGGGGAAGAACATAGTCAGGTGTGAGTTGATGGGTGTAATAGAGGAGGTATCCTCACCAGAGAAGACAATCCCACATGGGGTGAGGCAGGTACTTATCAAAATTAACACCTATCTAAAAATCTGGTAAAACTAGAAAATAAAACCTATTGCTAGAGACTGGAAGAACTGATTATTTTGGATATGAACCAGGGAACTCCCAGGTCATTCCCACCTCTTTTGTCAAACAGTGAAGGAGAAACACTCACAACAGGCATGACATCCTGAAAAGGCGAACTGGAACTTCTCTTGGCTTCCAAGGTTCCAGCAATTATATCATTGTTCTAATTAGAAAGTGGTTATTAGTTTTTCCTACAGCACTACTAATCCGGCTGTAAACCAGTGCCAGAAACACAGTTTATAGAGCCATAAACAGCCCCAGTAATGGCTGGAGCTATTTGTGCAAAGCAGTAAATATTTCGGCTTGTTGTTAAACAAAAGAAAGATTGTACCTTTTTTTTTTGGAAGGGGTGTAAAGAAAGTCAATTTCCCTCAAATGCTACAACAATTGTGGTTCCTGTTCATTGTCAATTAGATTCAAGGTACAAATATTTAGGTTGGGTGAGCAGCTGGCCCTGCAGCTGCAGGCCATAAAGTTCCAGTCCACTTTAAAGTAAACACTCGCAAGCCTCCCCAGTTTACACGTTGAGTGAGTCAGGGGGTGAACTGCCCCAGCCGCTGAGGTAGGGATGAGCCACTGTGGAGCCAGCCAAGCCCCAGAAGCAATCACCTGCGTGCCACAGATGGGGTCCTCACACAGGTACACGCCCGGGGACTGGCCATCCTGCAGGCTGCCAGTGGCCACCTCCGACAGCAGGTCCCGAAGGTTCTCTTCCTTGCCCCACACCTCTACGGCTGAGATCCGCACTGAGAAACGAGCTCCAGTCTTTTCTTTCCGTTCATTTATCAGCTTGAAGAGCCAAGAGATGGCACAGGGGATGATGCCAAGGTTCTGCATGGAATCGTCTTTTCCAATCATGGTGTAGGATTTTCCTGGGAGAGTGAAGGAAGAAAGAAAAGCGACTTGAGTGTCTGGGCATCATTCTATAGTCTCAAGAATAGATGCCAAGGATGCAGAAGAAAGGCGTGGGGAGTGGGGAATGGGAAGAAAGGAAATGGAAAGGGGAGAGAAATATGAAACATCTGACATTTCCAAGTACTACTGATGGAATGGCTACAATACAGAACGTGAGAGCCCCGACTAATGACAAGATTAAATCACAGTTGACCTCGAGGAGGATCCCAAACATTATAAGCTATCCAGTTTCCGCACTGTTTTCCTCATGGTGGGAAGGCAGAGGTCTTTCATCACTATCCTGGTTCTTTTTAACACCACCCCACAGATTCACTCCACATACCTACACTTTATACTCTGTCTCAGGTTAAATGCTGTGTATATTTTTATAGTATGAGCAAATTCCATTAAAATCTGGATCACTGCTTTGATCAGAGTTCAAGAAGACCGAAGTGGCAGTGAGAGAAAGTGGGCTTTCTGGCCTGGCCTAGAATTGGCTCCATCACTGCAAAGCTGTTGTTGGAAGCTCTGTCCAGGGGCATTTTTTGGAACTCCCCAAATTACTAACTAATCAAGCAGGTAAGGTAAGACCTGATAAGTAGACGGCCACAGGTCAGGATTAAGAAGGCACTTCAAGGGGATTCAGTCATCAAACCCTCACAGAGGTGTGTGGTGGCCTCCTTTCCCAGGTGCTTCAGCACAGGTGGGTTCCCGACAGCTGGGTGGTGGGAAGCAAGGATACTGGCAGACTGAACTCCCCAGATGGGTGCTAACACGGCCCGGGCTCTGCTTGGTGGCTACTCCTCAGGCTTTTATGTTGCCTCCAAAGACCAACCCAAGTCCTCTGGGGAAGGGGTGGGCCTCTCTGCTCCCCAACACACTCTGCTCAGGGAATGTAATTTTCCTGCTGGCTTTCTGGGCACGACCCTGACCTGCACCGTGTGGGCACCACCCCACTCCTCCTTTTGCTCATTTCTTGGATTGTAAGGCTTTCCTAGATGACTACGAATGCGCTCAGGATGAACCTCTTTCATTTCAGAAGCAGAAAGGGTTACTCATGATTATTCAGTTCAGCACCTGAGGGGAACATTCTCTCCTTTCCTTAGAGGACTCTGGGTACAACACAGAAGAATGCATAGAAGAGACTGGGAAATCCACAAGCAGCATGGAAACATAAAGCTCTCACTGACCGAGCTTGGCGTGGCCAAAACAGAACACACAGCCATCTGCCCCGTTGACCACAGACTGGATCACCTCCGCCACGGTCCCAGCACACACTTCAGCCTGGCAGACACAAGAGGAGACACGAGCTGTGAGTGGACCGTTAACGGTGGAAACCTGCGCCTGCTTTCCTAGGACTCGGGGTCCCAGAGCCACAGCATTTCCACATGGGTCGGCTCTCGCAGAGTTCTGGAGGTGCTCAGAACCCTTCGTGCCTCCCGCCCCCTCGCAAGCCTGAGCATTACACCCACTGAAGGCAAACCACCCTTCTGCTGATGTGTGGTACATTTCAGCTGCTGTCACTGCAGACTGCAGACCAGGCAGGAAGTGGCTGGAATGGGAACCCAGGGTGCTTTCATGGACCTCACGCCCTTCCCTGACCTGCCATTCTGGCCTTCTCCCCAGACAAGCGTTTAGATTTTCCATTCACCCTCTGCTAACTAGATCTTTCCTTCCTTTACACAGACACCCCCTCCCCCCACCCCACATGCACACTCAGAGCTTATGAAATGGGCTACGCTTATTAGAGGGTAAAGGGTGATGTGCCATTTCAGGAAAGTGACCTTGAGATACATTATAGTTCTAATCTAAGCAGGGGGTTTGTGATGGACGTCTGCTTTGTCTTCCTAACTCCCTCCTCTTGATCCATATCCTTCCCTTTTCAAAACCAGCCTTTTCTTTCTTTCTCTATAGATACATTCAATGTGTACACTACTAATTGCCATTGGTCAGTATGTTACAATGGGTGGTCTTCCGCCTGTTATGTGTCTCCTCTCCAACCTGATTATTAAATCCTTAGAGGACAGCCTCTTGGTGACTTTTTGTATTTCCCCATTAACACCCAATAATACAACGCTCTGCAAATGATAAGAAGTGAATTTTGTGAACCAATGTGGGAATCTGGGAAACCTCCCTGGTTAGCATCTGAGGCTTTCACAGCAGCAGGAGGACAAACACCACTCGCCGCGTGCTGCCTTCCTTTCTGCCTCAGCACCAGAATCAGATCTGGAAGCATTCAGAGGACCTGCAAACCTGGGGCTCCGTGGGCATCAGAGCAACGTGCCACCCAGTGGGAATCTGAGGACTGCAGCCCCAGCGATGAATGCGGTTATTCAGCTCCAGGCTGCAGCAGCACAATGAACCTAAGTGTTCGACAATCAATTTTCTCTCCTGAACCAAACCTGAAAAACCACACTCCCAAAAATTATCAACTGTTCTGGTGGCCACCTCAGCAGCTCCGCTGGGGGCTCCCCCTAAACGAAGCGGGTGGCAGGACGAGGCTGCAGGGGGACCATAGGATCTCTGACCCCCAGGGCCTAGGCAATGAGAGCCTGGTGCTAAACCCTGTGATTGATGTACTGGAATCTTGACGGAATTTGCTAAAGGTACCTCTGCAGAGCCGGCTGAAGTTATCACTGAATGAACTCTGCCTTCCTCGGACATAAAGTGAGATCGGGTTAGGAGGCTGAGAACCCACCTTGAGCCATACATAAAATAAACTGTATTAGATTCAAGGTCGGCAAAGAGAAAGCTGGTTGTGTGTAGACCAAATCCACATACATCACCCATCCGAAGGCTTGAGGACAGAAAGATAGATACAGGAGTAGCCTCACCAGGTACAGGGTGGGCTGGCCTCCCCTTGCCGAATTCCTGCCCAGTGTCCACTGAGAAGAGAACATCAGCAACCTGTCCATCTGGTGTTTGCTAGGAGCTGACAATGGCCCCTGGAGGCCCTTTGCTGTCTTTCCCCTTGAGCCTAGAGAGGCAGGAGCCTTCCCAAGCAGACTCCACAGGCAGAGCTGGGTGTGCAGGAAACCTGTTACCCACAGGCAGGTTGCAGTCCACCCGCCCACCCTTCCTGGTGATGATGGAATGTTTGTGCACTTTCCTCTTTGGAGGCTCAAAGGGTGCTCCCTCATGGGGGCTGAGGCTGGCCATGCCAGCAGCATGATATTACTATTATCAATGACAACAGATTAGTAAAAATAGTAGCATTTGTTGAGCACCCACTATGTTCTGGCTCTGCTCTAAGCACCTCATGTGTATCCACGCGGTGAATCACAGCAGCCTAATGAGGCACATTTTGATCTTGTCTTCATTTTGTGGATGAGGACACTGAGGCCCAGAGAGGTGGAGTGACTTACCCAGGGACACACAGCTAGTAAATAGTGGATAAAATGGCAAGAGGGCAAAGATACAGCACCCTGCTGAGCAGGACACGGATTGGTGAATAGGAAGAATCCAGGATGGATGCCCACTCAGGAAAGGGTCTATGAATGAGAGACTGAATTTTTGAGTCTCAGGTTTCCTTGTCTGCAATGTGAAAATAGTGATACCTCCCTTTTCAATACCACAAAATTCCAGGAAGAGTCAAACAGGTTAATGTACGTGAAACTTCTTGAGAACCGCAAACTCATATGGAAATGTAGTTTATTATATCGGAAGTGTAATAAAAGCAAAGCATTCTGAAGACAGAGCAACCACAATAGTCAGCATACGAGCTCTGGAACCAAGTGTGAGATGTAAGCAAAGACTAATAATAACAATGGTTCCCTTTTCCAGAATAAATCTAAAACTCATTAACAGGCCACACTTCATTTAGGGTTTGCTTTGGAATTCTTACAACTTAGGGAGATTCACTTTTGAAAAGTTTTAACTGTGTTAATTAAATCATTTGTAGGCCATTTATTAAACCCAATGTCAGCTTTAGATTAGTGAGCCCATTGGGTGGTACAACACACAAAAAATGTATGAAGAGAAAAACTACAGAACTTACAAAGTACTTTGTCTTTTCATGGTAAAACTCTTTGGGGAAACCACATGCTCAGCTTGCTAATGAATGGAGCCTATAATACATGCTAAGTGCCTATGGCGTCGGTGTGAACATCACTACTTCCTATACTCCGATGCCACATGCAGGAAATTAGCTGGAGCTGCAAATGGTAGCCATCAGCACCCTGTCTTCAGGTTCTGCTCTAGGCTATTAGTTACCCAGTTGCACACTGTTCTGTATAAATCTTGGGAAGTGCTAGAAATTTATCAGGAAGATGCAGGTGTCTGATGCCAAAATACAGGCCACTGTACACCTATAACCTGGGTTATAGATGTCTGCTAGAAGATCCAGTTGCACCAATTCACTGCAGATGAAATGCACCAGATGGTGTAAGTGACTCTTCCAGTAGACATCTGTTTTCACTGGGATTGGTTCCAGGAGCCTTAGTTAAGGAATCTTGGCACCCTGGGCCCCCAAGCAGCCTCCAAATTATACTCATAACAGACTAACAAAAATTCTCTACCCCTCCCTGTGTGCTTGCCCCTTGCAATGTGACTTTGCAGCTCCTCCAATCAAGAGACAAAGCCTCTTCCCCACTCCTCAAATTGGGTCAGTCACATTCAGCAGAAGTGATGATGTGTCAATTCCGAGCCTAGACCTCAAGAGGCCTGCAAGCTTGGATCCTGCCATTGCCATGAGAGCAAGCCCAAGATAGACTGCTGGTCGATAAGAGGCAACATGGAAGACAGACCAGGTGACCTGGCCACAGCCATCCTGGACCAGCCTGAAACTGGCCGACCCTCAAACACATGACAGCATCTGGCCAAGATCAGTAGAGCTGCTGACCCAACCGAGAGCTGATGACTGAGACACAGGTGAGCCAAGCGAGGAGCAGGGGAATGCTCAGCTGACTGGTGGACGTTGTTTTCATCCAGCAGGCTTGGGGTGGTTGGTAGAGCAGCAATAGCCAACTAACACCACAGCTAACCCTGGCCTCTCTCCTTCCTCTCCACCCCCCTTGACCCAGGCCACAGGACTGCATGTCAGCCTCCGTTTCCCTGCTTAGCACTCCAGGTCCTCCCTAGGACTTGCCCTCTATGGGGCCCTAGAACCCTGCCTAATTCTAACCCACTTCCTTGAAACATCTTTTCCCTTCTTATATGCTCACACCCAGAAGCCCAGGCAGGAGTGGGGTGCTAACAGACCCCTTGCCAGCACCTCGATGCAGCTGTTCCTGACGCCTCCACTCCTGCCTGCTCTCTTCCGGCTTCTGTTTGCCATCCACTGATTGGCCCACTCTTCCTTCTCTCCAAGAGTATGTTTTGTTGAAATCTTGGCACAGTGATCCTGCCCAAGACGTGACACCCGCAATTCAAAAGGACTGAACTATTCAATGGAACTCAAATTGGCTTCCAAAAGGTGTTGTGTAGGCAGTGGAACGGACCCATCGGAGTGTTCTGGAAGACATGCTCCCAGCGCATGGGTCCGAGTGAATGGTTAAAGCGTCTTGAAACTAATCAATATTGCCTGAGCCTGAGGAGGGGTTATACCCACCTGAGAAGCATCTTGTGGAAAAACTGCATCAAAGGCAAACATCTTAGGAGGAACTTGGTTCCCTCTCTTTTGGAAGGCATTTAGACCTCCACACGTCAGGGGGTCATACAAGGTGATTTGCTTCTTCCGTGGGTCCACCTTTAAGAAAGAGCTGGATTCGGAGGTATCTCGAGCCAACGTGGAACAGATGCGAAGCATGACTTTCACCTGTTAAGAAACAAAGGCAAGAAATGACAGGGATTCAGATAGGTGGATATTTATGACGGAGCACCTTTACTGCCCTGGAGAAACAAGTCTACATGGCAGCGTGGAATCTTCTCATGACGAATTATGATAAAACGCACAATGAATTAGCACCACAATCCTCAGCGGGTCATGGGAAAACGGATTTATTTATAATTACCAGGTAGGATATTTTGATACGTCCGTTACTTTATTACAGAACTGACACATCGTGTTCCTTGTCTTCCTATTAATATAAATAGAAAATTAACTGTACCCAGGTGGCCCAATTACTTAGATGAAAAGGTAATCTGGACTGCCAAGCTTTGGGGGGCTGGCGTAGTCCCCTTGAAGCTCACAGATCAATAAACCCCGGACATAAAAGTTAGCTCCGTAATTTATTCCTAGTCTCTCGCGCATCAGGACTCTTACAGACAAAACCCCAGTTATTAGTGCCATCATCAGAGGCCTGTGAAATGGCCGGTTTTCAATGGTCAGCATTTGAAATGTGTTCCAAGGGGCAACCGTGATAAAAGATTTGTTTGAAACATGTTATTTGGGATCCCATTACGTGAGTGCATAGAAATGGTGGTTTCCCAGGATGAAAGTGCATCTCTCTGGGAAACCGGAGGCAGCGCCCCTTTAACCCACCTCCTGAGTCACTGAACGTGGATGTTTCTAGTGCTCAGCCCAGCCCAAGCCCCACTCCAGGGCTGAGCAGGGTACTTGTGGGAATGGACTGCTTGCCCTAGAGTCCTGAGGTGAGCAGAAGCCAAGCGGAAGCCACACACACATTTCTAGAGGCTCAAGTCCTGGGGAAATGGCCAGCATTTGCTCTCTTACCAGCTCTTTGTTACTGTGTTGCTAGTCCAGTCCCAATGTGTAGAGCACATACTGTACTGGCCAGGCTCTGCACCAGGCACTGGGGAGGCAAAGATGGGTAATACATAGAGTAGCAGGGCAGACAGACAGACACAGAGACAGGAAATTTTTGTCATACAATGTGGCAAATTCTGAAGCTATGTATAAGGTTATTTTTAAACTCCTCTCTGTGTCATGCCCTCTTCATCTAATCAATGTTCAGGCTTGATGCAATCTCAGTCATGCAGTTTTGGGGAAAGGGATTGTAAAATTTTACAGAAAGGATTTCAAAAATACAGAAATGCTCAGAGAATAATCTACACTGTGCATGCTGAGCGAGGTCATCCTCCTGCTTATCTTAGCCCTGTCTGCTGAGGCATGGGGACTCATCTGCAGTGGGCAAGGCTGAAATGTAAGGAACAACTAGGGCACTGGACTCATCAGCTGTCCTGCACTGTGTCCCAGCTAGGCTTGTTCTCGTCACTTAGGAAGAGTACTCAAGTGCAGATCTAGAGGCCGAGGTCACGGTGGAAGGTTGGGATGAGGCTGACCTCTCAATGTTCAAATCCTGGTTCTCTCACTGAGGTCATATAATGGTACGTGCCTTTTCCTGAGGGTCTGTGGTGTGCTAAGTCTGTGCTGTTATCTACAGTATCTTATTTAATCCTCCCAACAGGCCAGTGCATAGGCGTCTGGATTTTATAGAGGAGAAAACAGATGTTACAAAGCTTGCAGGTGGAAGGCTGGGCTCTGATCCCACCTCTGTCTGACTCCAAAACCCATACTTTTTCTATTATGCCAACTGTCGCCTCCTATACATAGTCAAACTTCTCAGAGCCTCAGCTTTCTCACCTGCATATTAGGAACAACAACACCTATCTCATGGGACTGTTGTGAGAATGAAATGAATTGACATGTGAGGTACTGAGCACAGGGTGGGTGCCTGATTCTTGTTTCTCTTCCTCCTCCTCTCTGTACTTGCCTCCATCTTAATCACAACATCCTAGTATTTTCCAATCACAGTGTGAATGATGAGGTTTTAGAACTCCTTGCCCTGGACTCACAAACAGGATGCCATGGGGGAATCACTGCAGATGGAGCTGGGTGTTAAGCACTGGGCCTTACCAGGCTCCTGTTAGTAAAACCCATCAAGCCTCACACACAGTCACTGCATCTATGACAATAACCATCACGTCTGTCTACATTCTGTTCCGGAAATTTTCTTGTTCACTGTGAATGTCTCCGATCTTATGTCAGTTCCGTTCATTTCTATAGATTTGCCCCACTTACACAGCAGGTGTGCTAAGAGCATGTATTCAAATTGCAACTTTTGGTAGGTGTCTGGGGCCTCCGGGCTTTCTGTAAGCAAGCCTCCTAGCCCAGGCCATGAACACTACAAGTCAAGGATGATATAACCCCAGGCAGAACTGATGGAGTCACATGGCCCACTGCTTTTCTATTTCACAATTTTACATGCAATTTCTGGGTAACTAGAGGTGTTGAATGTAAAATATGAGCTAAGCCAGGCAAGGGCCCACAAGGAGAAGCAGGAAAGAAGGGAGTCATTTGTCCAGGGGGAAGGCTCCTGAATCTTAATGAAGTTCCAAGCCTGCAGTTCAATTTCTGCAGACAGGCTACAGATCCCAGATGGTGGACTGACCAAGGACATATACAGCTCTTTAAAAATCCATTGAATTCTGGGCTGAGGGAAACGCCACACTCCATTCTCTTCTTTGCAATTCATTTAAATAAATGGATATTTTTTCACCTTAAAGGAAGGAAATTGGGTTTCTCTGCTTCGTTTCTTTGTGTCATTATTCCTTGAGACCAGCACTCCACTTCCTGCTAATCCTCTGTAATTAAAGTGCTTAGGAGATACCACTTGTGATCAAGAAAGTCCCCTGACTTCTTGCCAGGAGTTTGTGCTTTTGTTGCAAACACTGGTAGGTTCTTAGCAAATGTACATCAACCCTCCCTCTCGCTGCTGCCTTGGGTAGAGTAGAGGGTCCCTGCAGCTGTCAACATGCACAGCCTCCTCCACAGCTCTCAGGGTCAAGGGGACTCACTATTTTAGCCCCAGCAGCAGAGGAGCTGGAAAGGCCTAAAGTGGGGGGATGCAGGCCTGATACCCTGACTCCCTGAGAGTAGCTTAGCACCACACCTACCAAAGCTCTCCCTGGTTGAGACCCCACTTTGCCTCATTTATCTAATTATTCAGTGGATGGTGGTGGACAGCTGTTGCTCCAGGCAGCACTTGTCTTCCTGTCCTGCTCATTAATCATTCCAGTGCTCCCTCCTGGATGGCCTGGCAGGACTGATGGAGAGCAGATTTGTGAGACTCACAGAGCCTCGCTCCTGAAATGGACAGACTTTCCATCAACGTGAAGCAGCACCGACTGCCAAGGCCTTATGGAGAGCCCACGATGGGCAACCCCACGGCACACACTGCTCCGCCCACGTGATCACCCAACCCCCACCTGTCCCGAGGCTCAGCACACAAGCACACAGTGAGGACCAGGGAAGCTCTTCACCGCCTCTCTCTCCACCCACAAGCTGTCCAGCGCAGGCTCTCTTCAGACTATCTGGCCTAGGAGGGGCCATCTGAAGGGTCCCTCACCAGTCAGAGAAAGGCTGCAGACAATGGTGAGGTGGTGGGACACAGAGAGGACACAGCAACCCCCAGGCTTGGGCTTTGTTTAAGCTCCTTTGTGGAGCCTCACAGTGAAGGCCCTGGACAGACACACATGAAACAGTGACTGGTCCCAGGCCCACGTCTCGGCCACAGTAAACGCCACGAAAGTGTGCTGGCAAGGATAAATAGGTTTTCCTTACAAGGTTAGAGGCTGTGGAGTAAAATCACCACCACCATCTTTCAACCCCTTTACGTTTCTGTATGTTGACTCTTTACGCTGATGTCTAAGTTCATAGAGTTTTAAGAATCAGCTCAGTAGAAGCTGGTCAAGGTGAAGTCAGATCAACTGAACCACAAACACCATGTGGCATCATTTCTGTCTCAGTCCCAGCAGTATGAGAATTATCTTTACCTTCCACATCTATTCTTAAGTTCCTAAAACACTCTGGAAATGGTTCTCCACGGCACACAGAGGCCTGTAAGATGGGTTCATCAAAATCCACCAACTGGAAGAATGGTGGGGCGAGGAGGGCAAGTGAGACCGTCAGAGGGGATTCTAGACCCAAAGGAGCCGTCTCCAGAGACAGAAGAGCCAAACTGCAGAGCCAGGGAGCACTGGCAACTCCAGCCCAGGATCCCGGGTCCCTCCTGCTGAGGCACCGTGGCAGCGGTGCTGACACTGAGACTCCCCGTCATGAATGTAAGGCGTGGAGATACCCACGGTCCTGTTGCTCACGGGTGACTTTCTCAGCCTCAGATGAGTGACAGTGGAGCCCGGGCGAGAGCCTGAGCTGACATCCAGCCCTGCCTGATAGAGCTGATGGGGAAGGTGGGAGCAGAGCCACGCTGCCCTCAGCGCAGCCCAGGGAGCCTTCCCTGATGTCTACATATGTTTGGATGGGATTCAGTGCTTGAGGGTAAAACATGGAGGGTCCATGTATCTAAAGTACATCTCCTTTCTCACAGGTTCCAGGTGTGATGGACACTGACTGCAGTGAACTAGGAGCCAGAAGACTGGGTTCTTATCCAAATGTCACCACCATGGTGTGGCTGTTTATCTACAGTGGGGGCCTTGGCTTCCTTATCTATAAATTGGGCCTGTTGTGTCACCTCCCTTGCAGGACAGGTGTGAAGAAATAAAGAAATAAAGACAGACTCTAGAGCAACAGACAAATGTAAAATATCATTCTTCAAAGAAAAAAAGAAGGAAGAGAGAAAAAAGAGAATGAATTCACTCTTCAAACCAATAAGTATAAAATAGACTTTCTGCATCAAATTAATGGCATTAGAAGCCTTTCTCCGAGGCTTAATTTTTTAAATTAAAGGAAAAAATTATTTAATGAACATATACCTACACAGTGACAAGAGAGACGGAGAATATAATATCCTCCTGCTTCCTTCCCCCCAAATTAAAGCACATACAGTCGACTTACATCTTCTGTAAAGGTGAGTAATCCATGTAAAATTTGATGTGAGGCTCTAAAAGTTAAATGAGGTATTTCCCTTATTTTATTCCTTTCTTTTCTGTCTTGATCACACGTGATAGATGTGCTCACGCTGTCCACTTATGGTACATTAGCCACTTCAGGAAAATTCTCCAACCATTCTAAGTAAGATGATTGAAGAGACAGGAGCCTTAAACAGTATATGTATTCTTCTGAACACACTCACTTTTCTGCTCTACCACGAAATTCAGCAACCTTCCATATTCTTCTATGCTTAGGACATTCTGATAAATCTACTGTAAAAGATTTTGATGAAGTGCCAATTTCTAAAACACACTGCAAAGGATCAAGGGTGTGATTTTCCAGCCATTATTTAATGAGTGAGTTCCTCCTTATAATATTATGTAAGATTCTATTGCTAAGCCTCCACTGGCACACGGAAACCCACAAATATGACTTTCTTTCCCCCTTTTGATTTACCAAAGGTGCTTGCTTAACCTGATAGGAGAGACAGGCAAAGATGTTTTATCAAGGAACAAATTAAAATTGGGTTTTAAAACAGGAGGAGGTTTAAAGACTTTTCTGGTAGAATTTCTAAAAATAATCTGAAATTACTTTTTCTGAAGGAAGATCTTGATGATTTCATGTGCCCGAAAGCTTACAGAAGTTTTTAAGGAGACCATGGAATCAAATGCCAAATCGAATGCCTCCATGTAATAATCTTGGAGGTCTCAAATCACTCTGCTACTGGGAAGTCCAGGGAGGACCAAGCAGGTGGTGCTCCCTACATTTCCAGAGGGAGCTTTTAAACATATCTTACAAAGTCAGGATTCCATCGAAACATAGTTACCGTTACAGAATCAGAGTCACACTGAAGGGATTCCAGAGATTCTAGGCACTAGTTGTTAGTTACAGAACAAAAGTGGATTGAATTTCTTTGCATAAAACCACAGGAATAATCCTATGTGACATATTTGAGGACCACGGGGCTATCTTCACCCGGATGACGTCCAGAGCAATAGGATCCAGCGTCGAGTTTGGGGGATGGAGGGCAGATGCCAGGAGGCTGAGGGCACTCCAGGCCCGTTTGGGGGCAGTGTCTGCTCTGTGCTGACAAAATCAATCACTCAGTCAATCAGCCATCCACACCAGTGCCATAACTTCTTTTACAAGTTTTACAAATTTTATACCTGCAAAGGACTATGTCATTTCCATTTGGTTCCCCACAACTGTTTTAAGTCAGTGTGTTACAATTACAGTATTACGACCATCATCCCTACTTTAAGGCTCAGGAGACTGAGATGCAGTGCATCCAAGTGACTAGCCCAAAGCCAGTTGCCTGGCAAAGGTGAAAGGGCACTGGCCTCTGACTCGCTCCTCCTACAGTGAGTGTCCTGGGTCGGAGCCAGAGAAGGAGCGCTGTCCTCCCACCAAACCCAGCAGGGCTTGAACCTGTCCCACCTGGGGCTGGGCCTGAGCTCAACCACCTTTACAGAGATGGGCGGGAGGCAGGGGGGCGTCCTGTCTCTGCCCTGCGGATGGCTGGCTGCTCAGAGGTGCCAGTGGGTAAGCTCACGTGGTACCACACAGAAAATAATGAGCAGCGATGACATCAAGAGGAAAGATTTACATGATTAAAAGCCAGGCTGGGAAAGGAGACAAGTGTGGCACAGTAAAGCTAAGTGTGGGAGAACGTGTGCGAGACCAGCAATGGGGCGGTGATGAGAAGTGCTCAGTGAAGAAGTGCTTCGGGGAGTGGGGGTGGGGGATTCCCTGACGCCCTCCATCACCAGCATCTGTCACCAGGCGGCTAGCTGGCAGCGCAGCGCTGGAGGGAGGGAGAATGAAGCCTGGGGACAAGTCCTTCCCGTGAGACTCATGGTTGGGCAGCCTTTGAGAGCAGGGCCCCTGACACCAATTCTCAGGCTGGGAAAAGGCTGGCCAGGCTCTGAAGTGGGAGACGGGCACATTTCAGGGGCTGGTCTGTCAGCAAGGACTGCAACTCTGACAGCAGCCTGTGAGAAAAGGCCCTATCTCTTAGCTCCGTGCTAGGATACTTATTTTAAATGGATTAGCTATTTAAAGATACATCCTGGGACTTCCCTGGTGGTCCAGTGGTTAAGACTCCATGCTCCCAATGCAGGGGGCCTGGGTTCAATCCCTGGTCAGGGAACTAGATCCCGCATGCTGCAACTAAGAGCCAGCATGCTGCAACTAAGACCCACATAGCCAAATAAATAAATACACATTAAAAAAAAAAAGATACATCCCAAGATACAGAAATTCTCTGTGAGGTGGGATGTGGGACTCTGACCCTTTCCAATATTAAAAAAGCTCACTGTCAGTGGGTCCTCCCTCTGACCACGTGGAGCACTGCCTGGAGCTTGGCAGCACACGCTCTGCAGACCTGCTGCCTGGGTTTGAGTTTTGGTTGTATCTTTTACTGATGTGCATCTGTGGACAACTGACTTAACCTCCTGCAAACCACATCAAGAAAGATCATGAACTTTGAAGTCAGAAATGTTCTGGCTCTGACGAGCTATGTGACTTTCAACATATTATTTTAACAGTTTCCCCACCAATAAAATAGACAAAATAACCCCTATCTAGAGGGCTTTATAAGATTATTAGGCAAATAATCATGCTAAGTACTTGGCACAAAGTAGGTCCTCAATAAATAATAGTTACCATCACCGTGAACCGTCATGCATGACAGTGCTGTACAAGCCTGTGTCCTCAGGAATCTAGCAGATGATCTCTGCTCTCCCAGCACTGCCTTTAACCGCCTTTGACCTGGGAGTTCAGGAGACCTAGTCACTAGATTCTTAATAGTCTGTGCCCATGGGAGAGACCTAGAGAGAGAAAGCACCATACAGCACAGAGCTAAGGCAGGCTCCGTCCTTGCCCGAGGCCGCCCCATCTGTATAGATGCAAGTTTAGCTCATGTCTTCCAGTTGCCACCCATTCTCTCGGATGCCTGATTTTGTAAACCCTGGGTGAGTGACAATTGGAGATTTTTCTGAACACAGGTAGGAAAACTATTGTGGTTAGTTTCTGGTTATTGTGGTTGTTTTATCTTTGGAAATACCCATTCAAAAGATAAAACAGCATGGAAGAAATGTTTGAGAAAAGCAGCATTGGGCACGCCTTAAATGAGAATTCTTTCAGGTGGACTCAGTTTGGATTTTGGCACGTCTTGTGAATAAAGGGCCCACTTACTGCTAAAGCTCCCTCATGGGTTACGACTGGAGAGCTAACAGACCTGTCATTAAATAGCGAGCATTCAAGAAATGCTGCATCTACTGATGCCAGCTCCGCTGTCACCAAAGATGCTGTTAGGCTTGGCTACCAACAGGGCCAACGGAAAGCTGTTTTTCTTTTCTGCAGCCCAGTTTATCAGAAATATGAAGACTTCAGCTTGCTAACCTGACACTTGATTTAGGGTCTTATGTCCCTCATAACTGGATTCTCCTTGGTCCCAGGAATTTCAAGATCCCGCTGCTTCTGGCTTTTGACTTAGATAAATAACACCCAGAACGCTTGAAAATAAGTCAGCTTACCCTGTCAGGGGACTGTCCAGAAATACTAGCTACCAGGTCCACCATGGAATTTAGTAAAGCGCCATAATAAACAGCGTGGTTATCTAAATAAAAAAGGCAACAGCTGTGATCATCTAATAACTAGATATGTATTTTTTTGGCATTCATCACTTCGGTCCATTTTCTTTATAAAACTGTCATTTAGGAACACTGTCCGTGCTGCCCGCAAGTGCTATTAAATATGTGCGTCTCTCGTGGGATGACAATTTTATTCCTGGCAGGACTCTGTATGGAGGTACTCTACTCTACTCTGTATGGAGTAGAAGCTAGGGGTGTCAGCGTCAGCCTGGGTTCTCAGTGCTTCCTGGGGACAGGTGAGACCTGAGTAGAACCGAGGGGTGTCGGCATTAGCTTGGGTTCTCAGTGCTCAGCACTGCGGTTTTTCCAGGCCCACAGGACTATCTACCTGGTCTTGGGAGAGAAGGCATCCTTCTCCAGGCCCCCTGGGGAGGCCGGATTCGATGCAGGATTGGGGATTCCCCTCCTGGAAAAGCCATGGACGCACACACTTCAGGACTGGGCTGTTTCTCCAGCCTGGAACCTCTGCAGCCTTAGTTCCAGGGAAGAGAAGAAGGAGGGACTTGTCCTAGTGAGAAAAGGCACCTGAGGGAGCTTTAGGGCCAAGAGATTGAAATCTGGAAGAGTCTTAGCTGACGTTTAGGGTAAACATGACTTTCATTGAAGCCTGACGCACTCAGTGGATCGCCATGCCCAAGTGCACATGCTTGGGCCCTCCTCACACTAAAAGAGGGGACGAGAGGGAGGAAGGAGGGGGAGGGAGACTTTACACCAGTATCTCAGTCCCAAATCCCTGGGCCCTTAGTAAGTCTTAGAGACTTTCATTCTCACTCAATAAAAAAGGTGAAGAAAGTTCACTAACAGCAACACTAGCCACAATTACTCCACTGCTTTCGCTGTCAGTTCCTCCAAAAGGCCTCCCACTCGGGAGTGCATCTGTCCAATTCCACTATACATGTAAGACACACACGACGCACAGAGCCCAGGCCGGGGCTGAGGAAGCGAGGGACAGGAGGAGGTGGGGGGGGGGGGTGGACAAAGTCAGGACTATGTATAAGAGAAAAGGGAGAAAGTGGCATTTCCATTTCAGAGTACTTTATTTTCAAGTTTTAGGCTTAGAACCAGAACAACTTTAATTCTCAGCTTAGCTCCAAAGAGCCCCCAGCTCATGCTGCCTTCTTGTTGGAAGAACTGGATGGGATCTGATAAACCTGGGCAGCCCCCGGAGGTGAAGAGGACATGCTGATAAGAGGAAGGGGTGAGTGAAGCCCAGTGGGGGGTAAAGGAGCAAGTGCATTTGATGAAAATCTCCCGCCACCTCTGGCCAGAGGCAAACCATTGACCGCCTCTAATTCCCTTAACCGGCTCTACCTTGCAGGGAAGCCCTCGCTGGCAGCGGGACACAAGTTCAAAGCAGAATGGTAAATTCTAATGTGGAGGATTATTGGAGGACACGTTTTCTCTTTATTTTCTGAAAATGTGTGCGTGAAGAAACAGATGGAGTTTAGGGCGAGAAGTACCAAGTAAATGTGAGATGTACCTAACGGCAATCTTCCCCAGTGTGCTTATGGTAAGAACTGAAAAAAGAAAAAATTAAGGTATATACCCATAATCCAACAATGATAATCCTCTTTGCCTGGAAGGCTGGGGCTGGGGAGAGGGTCTGGGAGGGGGGCATTCTCCCTGTGGTTGAGGGGCTTTGGCAACCTTTAATGAAAGGCGCTTGATCAGGAAGGTATGCTCCTGCATTTGAGAATTTAAAAGACTTTCTAGCATGCTATGTCTGAAGCAAATGTCAGAAGCATTTATCATGTGCGGGAATGGATGGTCTACAGCTACGGCTTGCCAAACTATGGAAGTGAACTTCACTTAGGTCCCACAAACACCCTCGACAGGCCCTTTCGCATCGTGTGGAATCAGCTTCCTCAAAGACCAGAATGCACAAGGGGGCTTGATCATGGCTCCATAGAATGGACACTGCCACAGGGCTCTGTCCATGGAATTTGTTCCTGGGCTCCAGCTTACATAGGGCTCTTTTATCCTGCCTTCCTAGTGAACCCACAAACTTCCCTCTTTGTATTTGCAAGGAGCCTGAGCTACTGTCCCCTCATTAGAGCATGGTACACAGTTCATCTTGTTTGGACTAGAAACCTCAGGCTAGAAGAAACTTGCCCAAGGGATACAGACTGGACAAAGCAATGGCCAGCGACTCTCCCACACTCCTGGCCACTCTCCAAACTAGTCTAGTTGGTAAACACCCACAGCATGAATCAGGAAGCCTCCATCCATTCATTCCTTCAGCATCCGTGGAGTACCTCTCAATGTGAGCCAGGTACCATGCCAAGCTCTGTGGTTACAGAGAGCTTAAAAAACAGCTGTTGTCTTCAAGGGGCTTCGTGTATCAGGTAAATTAAAAAAGTGTAACAGATGGTACAAAAGAGCTCTGTAGTGGGGTACAACGAGGGTCCAGATGGGAGGGGACATTGCCACTAGGGAGGCAGGGCTAGGAAACGTTTCAGGAAGATGATGATCAATGAGAGGAGTCAGGGCCAGCTAGGCACCTAAGGCAGGGTGCAGGCACCCGGGCACAGTGAATGTGTGGGAAGAGGATGACTGGTGTGTTGGAACCTGCAAGTAGCTATGGGGCCTTGTGTCAAGTTTCTCAGCTGCTCTGTGCCTCGGTTTCCTCATCTATAAAGTGGAGGTGGTAATAATGCCAACACCTTGAGGAAGCTGTTATGAAGATTACATAAGCTGATGCATGTGACACTCTTGGCAAAGAGCCTGATACATGGTCAGGGCTCAGTAAGTATTGTTTTATGATTTTATTCTGATGTTTAGGGTGGGCAAGGTGAAGGAGGGGTAAGAAATTCTGCTGGAAAATTAGGTGGA
The DNA here is from genome assembly GCF_030028045.1 of Hippopotamus amphibius kiboko. NCBI lineage: Eukaryota > Metazoa > Chordata > Mammalia > Artiodactyla > Hippopotamidae > Hippopotamus > Hippopotamus amphibius. The sequence goes on from NC_080188.1 coordinate 147,394,815, forward strand.
TGTCAGGATGTGGAGAGACTTCTTTTCCAAACTAAAAAGTCTGTGCTTAACTTGGACAATGGGGAACTACTGAAGGACAGAGAAGGAGAGTAACTGAGAGGTTCCCATCGCTCTGCAACAGAACAGCTTCAAGGTCACGATTTCTCCATCTGTACACCAACGCTAACAACACTGCCAACTTTCTTCCAATGTGGGCTGTCACAAAGTTAAGGAAGAGAATGTTTGTGCAGCTAGCACTTTAATAGAATAGCATTTTAGATGTGCTGACCGCTTGTTCAATTGGGGCTTTGTAGATGACAGCTCTTTGCAGAGTTAGGAGTCTGCTGTATGCATGTGAACTTGGTGCTGGAAGCAGCCACGTGACCTGACAACGAGCATAATGAACCAGTCAGCCAATAAATAAATATTTATTAAAATGCCAATGAGCAGGGCACACTCCTTACCTGGGAAAGCAAAGTATGCCAAAACATTTGCATTCAAGGAAAGAGCGAGACAGATCTGCTTCAGAACTCTCGAGAAGAGAATGCTTGTTGTATGGTAGTTGTACGTAAATCCACAAGATGTAGACTGCTCTGTTCTAACCATGGAGCAGTCTAGGTCAGTGGTAGTTAGGGAGCTTCCTGACAGAGGAACATCTCTTTTCTCCCTAGTGGAGGAGAATCCACAGCCTTGGCTCCTCCACCCTCAGGATCACGTGTTAGCTCACCTACTGAGCACCGCTCTGTCCTGCAACTGATCCATGCTCCCAGACAGGGAGTGGGTTTCTATCACACAAGGGACACAGCACAGATTCTTTACTCTGTAGACTTGTATGAGGCAATTGGCCACCTAATACGGCCTCCCTAGCAACATTTTTTTTTTTACGATAAAACTTTTTTTAAAATCTTTATTGGAGCATAATTACTTTACAGTATTGTGTTAGTTTCTGCTCTACAACAAAGTGAATCAGCTATATGTATGCATATATCCCCATATCCCCTCCCTCTTGAGCCTGCCTTCCAACCTCCCTAACCCACCCCTTTAGGTCTTCACAAAGCATCAAGCTGATCTGCCAATGCTCCGTAGCAGCCTCTCACTAGCCATCTGTTTTACATTTGGTAGTGTGTATATGTCAATGCTATTCTCTCACTACGTCCCAGCTTCCCCTCCCCTCGGTGTCCTAATAAGTCCATTCTCTACATCTGCTTCTCTATTCCTGCCCTGCCACTAGGTTCATCAGTACCATTTGTCTAGATTCCATATATATGTGTTAGCATACGGTATTTGTTTTTCTCTTTCTGATTTACTTCATTCTGTATGACAGACTCTAGGTCCATCCACCTCACTACAAATAGCTCAGTTTCATTCCTTTTTATGGCTGAGTAATATTCCATTGTATATATGTGCCACATCTTCTTTATCCATTCATCTGTTGATGGACATTTAGGTTGCTTCCATGTCCTGGCTATTGTAAATAGTGCTGCAGTGAATATTGTGGTACATGCATCTTTTTGAATTATGGTTTTCTCTGGGTATATGCCCAGTAGTGGGATTGCTGGGTCATATGGTAACTCTATTTTTAAGGAACCTCCATACTGCTTTCCATAGTGGCTGTATCAATTTACATTCCCACCAACAGTGCAGGAGGGTTCCCTTTTCTCCACACCATCTCCAGCATTTATTGTTTCTAGATTTTGTGATGATGGCCATTCTGATCGGTGTGAGGTGATACCTCACTGTGGCTTTGACTTGCATTTCTCTAATGATTAGTGATGTTGAGCATCTTTTCATGTGTTTTTTGGCCATCTGTATGTCTTCCTTGGAGAAATGTCTATTTAGGTCTTCCGCCCATTTTTAGATTGGGTTGTTTGTTTTTTTGATATTGAGCTGCATAAGCTGCTTGTAGGCACATTTTTGTTTTAAGTAACCACGTTCCTGGGAATTGATTTCATATAAGCATGCAAGGTGAAGCTCATGTTTTCTTACTCAACAGCAAACTACTCAAACATAAACTACTTGTTGAAACACAGGTTCGTGCCCTCCCCCACCCTCACCCCACAGAGTTTCGATTCAGGAGGAGGTCTGGGGTGGGCCTGGGAATCTGCATTTCTCACAAGTTCCTGCTGCTGCTGCTGGTCTTGGCCTCACACTTGGAGAATCACTGCTCGGGAAGAATGTTGGCTTCATCCTCATGGAATCTTTCCCTCAAACTCCATTGTGAATCAAAAACACAATTGATGTGAATGTTAAATCCTAGGAAAATGACAGTCATTAGTTTTAAAGACTCTGGGAGCTAAAGAAAGAATGTTTGTGTGCTGTCAAAATAAAAGTAGCTTCTGATTCTATTCCATAGTTCTCCTTAAGGAAAACTTTTGAGTTCTAAAGCAAAATAAAGTAAGTGCTACCCTAAGGAAGGATCAACAGGTTAAGGAACTTTTCTCCTAAAAGTAGCCCAAATCTTGCGTTTATACTTATCTGTTCTGTAGCTTTTCCCCCACAGCTTTTATTATTGTCATGGAAGCATAAACTTCCCACAACAAAATCCAGATTAACTCTTCCTATAAGTTCTTTTATTTCCCTCTTCCCTCAAACAAACAATTATTTGGGATCTTATTAAAATTATACTCATTAGGAAATCAACATTAAAGGAAGTCAGCAATTGTTCTGAGACTATTTTTCCTCCTGGAGAACATGGTCCTGGCTCTGCAATGCATGTGACTCTATGGGCATGAGTGTGGATGAGTGTGAGTGTATTTGAGGATAATGTGTAACACTTTCATTGAACAAATTCTAAAATCAGAAAGCATGTATAGTTGGGTAGAATGGTCAGTATTTATTTCATGTGGAAAACAGTTATTAAAACCAGAAGACTTGGGGTAATTTCACCAGGGAAGGATCCTCTGCTTCTGGATCACAGTTCATCCAGAACGATGCTTGAAGAACGATGCTTGAATTTGATGGAAGTGTTTCAAAATAAACCAGCCACTGAAAACATGTAACGTTCACTGGGTGGCGCAGAGGAAATGCAAATTTTGCTTTGTTGGGTAGGTGTAAACCAGCAACCTTCCAGCCAGTTGGTCTGGCTTTGATGCACTAAAAGTTAGCGTAATGATATAACCCAGATCCAGCTTGAATCCCATTTAGATACCAGAAGATCATATTATGATCCTATCTACCTATAACACAGTCCAGATGGCAAAGGGCCCTCAGGCAACATTAGAGAAAGCTCTAGTGAACTCTACTCAAAATGGACTGATTTAATAAACTCTCATGCATGATAAAAAACATTCATCTATAAAAAGGGAGTAAATGAGACTATGGTGAATTTCACCCAGAAGACTAAGTCTAGGGTAGAGGTATCTGGATGGGGACATGATGGTGGCAGCTAAGAGAGACTTGCAGCCAGGGTGGCAGAGCCCAGGGGCTGATACACAGATCTGGCAGTTACATACGGCAGTTATGCTCCAGGCACAAAAACTCATTTTCAAATTTGTAAGACTCTTTGTGAGTGCCTTGAAGGAGAGCTTGCATCTTGCTTATCTTCACATCCCCAATATCATTGATGGTGCCTTTCACCCAGTTGAAGCTCAAGTCTACAGGAGCCGTAAAGTTTTAATCTGAGAGTTAGAAAGAACAGATGGAAGTATTTGGAAGTGGGATCTTTCCTGGGAAGGTTCTAGATGCAGGTACAAAGGGAAATGAAAGAAGACAGAAAGGAGGAGGAAGACTGTTCTATAAATGATAGTGACAAATTAGATCAGGGGTTGGAAATGGTTTTGAAGCAACCCACCCAGATTCTAAATGCTTTCTTCTTATATTTCCAGGGAGTGGGTAGGAGGTGGTAGTTACGCTGACTGTTGAGGTGGGGTGCGTTTGAATTTACAAAAGATACGGAGGTAAGTGTATTCTGACTGCTGGCTTCTCTGAGGGTCACTGGGGCTGTGTAGGGTTTTTTTTGAAGGTGATGGTAGCAGAGAATGCCGTTGCCCCTTTTGCTCAGTGTCAGCTCTTGCAGGTGGTTTCAGTTTAACAAGCATCTCTTGAGGGCTTACCTCTGCCTTGTGTTCTTTGCCAAACCTCCCAGCTACCCGATAAGATAGGCCTTTTACTGTCATAGAAGAAATATATTCAAAGGAGCAAAATGGCTTCCCTAAGGTCTCACAGAAAGTAAATAGCAGAAACAGGATTCAAACACAGCTCTGGGTGGAGATCATGTACATTTTCCTCTCTACCACGATTGCTTCGCTGGGCAGACAAGGCAAGAGGACTAATACAAACTCTTTAGATCAAGTTCAATCTAGAGCATGTAAGTGGTACACAAAACAGACCTCACACTGAATATATCTGTGGTTGCTTTGGCAGGTTTTGTGGAACTCCCTAAAGTCATTTTTTCCTTGTGCTGCTGTGAGATATTTCAGCACTTTAAAAAAGCACAAGCTATGATTAAGTATATTAAGGGACTTTTAAAACTTAGATTAATGGCCTGATAAGTTGTAAAACAGCTCAAAACTGTGTACATTTGTATGCAGGGATTTTCTAAAATTGTAAGTTATTGACTTGATAGATTGTAACAAGTCCTTTGAAACTGTTCTTTTCTATTACTCAAATCTTTACTGTGTAACTTATGGACAGGTTGAGGAATACAACAACCCCCTTGTTGGACGCATGGTAAATTCTCATCTCCTTCAGTCCCTACTGATCACTCTGTAGACACATCGGGCAGGACTGGGGATCGTACGACAGTCACGTGAAGCTTAGTACCCTTCTTCCTTCCAATAGATCTGACTTTCAAAAGCCATAAAGGTCTTTGCTCAAGTCTCAGTAGTTGCCTGGATGTAACAGTTACATCCAGTGCTACTAACATGGCTAAGTTATTCCACATTGCTCACTTGGAGAGGAAATGCCACTTCTTCATGCTTTACTATATTTACGGATAAAATACCTGAGACCCAAGAGGGTAAAGTGACGTATGCAAGTTCAACGGTTAGATGCGGTGAACCAGATGTAGAGTCCATGTCTCTTGCCTCTCATTTAATAGCTTTCCACTTGGAAGCAAGGTGTTAATAAGCCGGTGGTTATGGACTCCTACAGGAACTGAAATCCCAGTCAGCTGTCTGAATTTAGGTCAAGGCGGGAAGATGGATGACTCACAGAAGGAAATTGACTCCAGTCTTCACAAGACACACAGACACACACTTCTATCTATCTATCTATCTACCTATCTATCATCTACCTATCTATCTACCTATCATCTATCTATCACCTATCTATATCATTATAATGCTCAATAATATATTTGCAACAGAACTCAATGCTATTCTGACCAAAGGCAAAGTGTCATCAACAGCTCTGGGTTTGAACTTGGGGAAAAAACTGAAGAGAAAGAGCCTAGAGAACACCTTTCCAGGCAGCATCAACTCTTGTAGGTCTCTTGGGTACTGACAACATATCTGAAGAAATAATTTTCTAAATGGGACTCAAGAGGACCAAAAGGGTTGACATCCAACGGGCATGCAGTATGGAATCCACATTTTAGCAACCTGGCCGGTAAGTGGGCCAACACTGTTGCTGTGCCATTGTGTCCCACACACTCAGAATCTGCTCAAGCAGTGGCTACTGAGAAACATGGTCTGTACTGAGTAAAATGAATGCACTAAGCTCAGAGTAAACCCCTGTCCTAGGTCTGTGTTACTCTGCTGGCAGAACAAACCTCATGCTGTTAGCAGCAAAAGAGATGATCTGAAATAGCCTTTCGTTTTTCGGACCATTATCCCAGTATCGGCAGAAGAAGGAATGAGGGCGACAAACAGGATGGAAAAGGACAAGTGAGGCAGGGGGTGGGAGGTCCAAGCCACATCCAGCCAAGGACGAGAAGGGCGGGCAGGGATGAAAGCCTTGTAGTCTCAGGGAGTGAGGAGGGCTATTTTGATAGAATTATTCTGATCCATGCTGGGCCAATTTCCCTCCGTGCCCTCCAAAGGCACTCTCCACCCTTCTCCAGCCTGCTCTGTGCCAGGGAGGTGGGCCTGCCTGGACCACATCACCAGATGCTCTCACATTCCAGAGGGAGGAAGGCAAGTCAGGAGGCCTCTCCACCCTTCCTTTCCTCTGGCACAGAAAGCTACTTCCTCCCTTCATTCTTCGGATGTGGGCACTCTGCTATGGTTGGCCCTGGGCTACTGTATTAGCCTTTCTAGTTTCTACACCTTATCCATAATTCTTTTCAAAATAAGAAATGAGTGTGACACTGTTTTCCTGGTAGGATCCTGCTGATAGACCCACTTACCCAGGTAGTATCTTTTTCTCTTGTGTTTCGCTCAGTTTGCAGGCCGTGGCTGCTCTTTGGGAAAGGGGAGAGGAGAGAAGACTGTAGTTTTGACATCTATGGCAAAGGGAAGAATATAAGTGGTGCAGTAGGAAGAGGCCACTTAATGTTAAATGCTGGGTGGGCATTTGGGGGTTTTACTATGAGATGACATTCCTCCCTGAGAGTCTGAGTTCTTCCCCAACTGGTGCAGCAGTTGTGCTCAGAGAGTCTCTGTAATGACAGCTGGTAGAGCTCTTATCCCTGTTTTACAGCTGGAGAAACGTGGCAGAGAGAGTGAGCTCCTTCCTTCAATCACACAGGCTGCTCGCTGAGCAGGATGAGACACAACTCTTCCTCAAAAAAGAAAACCTTCAGAAACACAGACTGGCGTTAGTGAAAACTGAGGCTCCTCTTTATTTGATTTGCTGCTATTTGTCCCCCTTAAAAGAAATCTCATGTAGAGATAAACATGAATTTTTCTTTGTGCAAAGTTTCCAGAATGTTCTTCCTTTATTTGGTGGAAAACGGAGCACTGTGATCCACATGCCAATGGCAATGAAATACAGCTCACGGAATCAGTCTAGTTTGTTTTTCCCTTTGGATTATGACCAGGTGGCTGGGAAGGGAATAACTCAGAAACACAGAGAATACCCTGTGTTCATTCAAAGAGTGAAAAAAAACTAGGACGGGGAAAGTGTAGAAAGGACTTTTCTCCAAAGCAACGATTTATTAGAATAAAACCACAATTTCTGGTAGCATAACCAGAACCTATTTCCCCTCAGTTCATTAACTCTGCTCCTAGAGCCTATTTAACGACCCAAAAGTAATTTCATGCAGAAATTCAGTTTCTATTTCAGCATTTCTAGCATCATTTAAACAAAAGTCTCAGAGAGTTGAAAGTAAAATTTTCGCTTTGCCTGTAGGCACAGCCACCGAATGAAGTTTTGTTTTTAGAGGAAGGTCATCTCAGACCAGTTCCAAGGAGCCCAATGAGCCAAGGACAGGGAGCAGAACAGGAAGGTGAGAATGTTAGAATCCAACGCGTGGAGTTTTCTTCCCTTTATCCAGTGGAAACCCAGATTCACACTAGGCCCCAGAATCAGGCCCCACATGAAAACGTCTGATCTCTCACCTATGAAATCCCGGGTAAGTACATTCGTCCACCGCCATCAGGAGGTGGCTCTACCCCGGGGCGTGCATTAGCTACCACATGCCTCACCTTTACTGCTACATGCGTTCTCTAGGCCCGTGGCCAGGAGAGGAAAGGGACACCGATTTCAAGGAGAAGAATGAAGCCCTATACAAATTGGATGCTTGTTAGAGCTTAGGAAAAAATGCCAAAGAAACTGTGTGAATCATGACTTCCACAAAAACATGGAGACCAGGGCCGAGCTGACATCCACCTGGCCAAGAATGCGTGCGACTCTACTGTGTGAGGCTCGCGGGGCCTCGGCCGTGGGGCTGGTCCCGGCTTCTGGGTGTGTGGATGGTCAGGAGAAACGTTCCTCTGCCTCTTGTATTCTCTCCCCTAAATCTGTTCTCTGTGGACATACATCTCATGATTTTCTTTCTTTTTTTTTTTTTATTGGAGTATAGTTGTTTTACAATATTGTATTAGTTTACACTGTACAGCAAAGTGAATCAGCTATATGTATACATATATCCCCTCTTTTTTGGATTTTCTTCTCATTTAGGTCAACACAGAGAATTGAGTAGAGTTCCCCGCGGTGCACAGTAGTTTCTCATTAGTTATCTATTTTATACATAGTATCAATAGTGTATATATGTCCATCCTAATCTCCCAGTTCATCCCACCCGCCCCTTTTCCCCCTTGGTATCCATATGTTTGTTCTCTACGTCTGTGTCTCTATTTCTGCTTTGTAAATAAAATTGTCTATACCATTTTTTTTCAGATTCCACATATATGTGTTAATATGTGATATTTGTTTTTCTCTTTCTGACTTACTTGACTCTATATGATAGTCTCTAGGTCCATCCATGTTTCTACAAATGACCCAATTTCATTCTTTTTTATGGCTGAGTAATATTCCACTGTACATATGTACCACATCTTCTTTATCCATTCCTCTGTTGATGGACATTTAGGTTGCTTCCATGTGCTGGCTACACATTGTCTAGCTCACTCGTAGAAGTTGAGTCAATGAGTCACTGGGTCAGGTTCTATTAGTAGATGGGAGACTGGATAAAGGGAACACATCTGCCCAGAGTTCCACAGAGCTCTTCCTTGCTCCTGGCTCCTTAGTCTCCTAAGCCCTCCTGTCTCCCTTGAGAGCTGTGGACACTCTCTTGACTATTAGTTAGAGCTCTGTGAAGGGTGAGAACGTAATTCTGTTGCCTAACCTGGACAGAGTGGTTCTGGGTGTCAGGACACTTGGGTCCTATTCTTGACTCAGTCATAACCTACTTTTGCGTCTACCTCTAGACAAGTGTTTCTCAACCAGGGAACATTTGGCAATGTCTGGGGACATTTTTGTCTGTCACAGTTTGGGGGATGCTCTCGGCGTCTAGCGGGTAGAAGCCAGGGATGCTGCTAAATATTTTACAGTGCACCCGGCAGCCTGCCATAACCCAGAATTATGTCATAGTGCCCAATGTCATAGTGCCGCTCTTGAGAAAACTTGTTTTAGATTTCTGTTTTCTCATTTGTAAAATGAGAGGTTTGGATTAAATCATCTAAAAAACCATTTTTGGAGACAAAATTCTGAAGGGTAGATGAAGTATTTGGGGAAGTAAATAATCTTATATTAAATCTAGATGTGAATCACGTCATAAATGATGCTGAGAAGCAAAAATTAATCCCCTGAAATATATAAGTAGAAATACGGTAGCTCATATCAATAATAATAAGGGAATGTGGCCTGTAGCTAAGGCAGTCCCTTAGGCTATAAAATTAAGAAACTGCGCTGTGTCAACAACCTAGCCAACAAGGCATTCATTTAGAGGGCAGAAAAAACGCCAGGTTCCAAATCCCAGGCTTCCACTTAGGACAGTCTGCTGGGAAGTGATACATACAAGCGCCTCTTTGTCTAAACAATGTGCCAAACAGAAAAAGGCCAGAGGTGATTCGTGTGGAAATGGGTTTTTTGAGGAGTTGCAGTAAAGTACCCCCTTTCGCAAGCCTTAAAGAAATGCTAGCTATATAATCAATGAAACAAGGCAGAAAAGGCCTGGGAAGGCACCAGGGAAACCTATTTAATGCCCAGACGATCAGGAAGCAGGTTCGGAGGTGGCCACGACACAGTGATAATCAGCTCACGCTGGTAGCTCAGGGTACTTCTCCCATCGGGCTGTCATACAGACAAAGGCTGACATCACAGGTCCTTTTGCAGGGCCTCAGAGCTGGCATTCGTCCCTAACAAAGTCACTAAATCCCCACAAAGACAGCTGACAGCAAATATGATTACTGGGAGGATGGGGGAGCTGAGGAACGGGGAAAAAGTCTTATGACAGAGAAAAAAGTCCAGCAATGACAACAGTGACACTCCATGTGGAGATGGATGCCTGGTAACTCCAGACCTGTTTTCAAGGAAGGTCTGGGTTACCTGGAAACCCCTGTCTGGCCTCCTCAGTGATAACCTGTGCTTATGAGTCTCTGAGGCTGAATTTTTATATTATATTCTCTAATGTTCAGACTGGGGAAAATGGGGCACATTATACCCAGTCGGACTCTTCAAATGTCAGAGCCTGAAAAGACTGACTCTTAGAAAGTGATGGCAATCCTGACCTCCCTGCTGTGTGCAGGCGGCCGGGTGTGCCAGCACGATGCTCCCCCAGCCCCAGGTCATGAGAGGCCCCGGGCAAGCCTAAGGAAGGGGCACGAGGAGTGGTGGCAGGAGAGAGTTCAGGCCCTAGACTCTCCGGACAACTGCCTCATTTCCATAATTCAACAAGAGTCATTCAGGGAAAATGTCACACGAAAAGAAAACTGATAGAAAAGGTAGCCTCTGTCAATGCCTGGTTTCCTCCCAGGAGCATTTACTAAACTATTGTATTGACAGAGCTAATAATGTTATGGATTTTAAATCTTCATTTCCCCAACATCCTCAGCCACATGACAGAGGCTCTATGACGTGAACAAAGTCACCCCTTGATGGGAAGTTAGAGAAGGCAGGGGGTAGTGCAGTCACCAGCTCCAGGAACCTGACACATCTGGGGCTGGAGTGTGTCAGAGTTCAAAAGTGTGTCAGTGAGGACATTTGCTTTTACTTTTATTTTATACTTTGAAAAAGATATAAGAAAGGTAATCTTCCCAAACATCACCCTCTTTGGAAAAGGAGGATTGAGATGTGCAAGGACTAGGGAAAGGCATGTGTGGAGAAAGAGCAACCCCTCTGCTCCTTCCCCACCCTTCCCACACCCATCATGCTGGCGTAGATGGTACCTCCCCTGGCCTTTGGCACCAGTGAAACTAAGGCCCCCGCCACAAAACAAGAGAGGCAAAGGGTGGGCCACAAGGCAGCCTGACCCCCAGAACCTTGGCGGGGAGACCCTGGCCTGATGTAGGAGGGCTAGAGTGAGGCGCCCAGCCTCCCTGCCGCACCCGCCGTCCAGCAGCCAGAGCAGGAGCCCCTCCCCAGCCTCGGTCCCTCCTTGTCTGGAGACTTACTCAAGATAAATGGTCTGTAAGAGCTGTGGAGGTTTGATCTAAAATTGGCCCCAAACCAAAGCATATCAATTGATTTTTTTTTTTCCTTATCCACTTTTCAATAAGCCAGAGCAAACCTCTGAATGGGGAGGGGTAAGTGAGATACCAAATAAGCGGAAAGAAAAATAAGCAAAAAGATGATACAGAAAGAAATGATTTCAAGGGAAAAATAAACTTCATAATTTAAAAAGCATTGTGGCCTAGGCAAACTTTGGGACTTTAATGTGAAAAATATATATTTTAATTGAGATAAAATTTGCATCTATGAGCCCTACTTGCAGTCATCTCAGGGATGTGGTAGGGCATAACCTTTGTTTCTCATCTGTGTTTCTGGGATTTCTTTTTTGTTTTTGTATTTTATTCTGTGTGTGTTTCAGTCGGTTTAGAAAGGTTTTACTCCTCCTCAGGGACTGGGCAAAATGTGAAGAGCTCTATTGATACATGTATTTATAAGAATTCTATACTACAGAACCAAGTGCTCAGAGTAGGAGCAGGAAGAGGTGAGGGGGTGTGTTTCCGTATGAGGCTGGTGCCCTTTCCAACAGAGGAAGCAGAGCCATTTTCTCACAACAAACACATCTGAGCCACTAAAGCACCTTATAACTTGATTACCTTTCATCAGATGGGCATTTCATAGGGTCACACTAAACAAAAACAAACATATAATATATGTATGTGATGTATCTCGAAATAAACTTGGGCAATAAAATGTGAGAATTGGGACGAATGTGAGGAATAAGGAAAAGTAGTGCTGGGATGATTTCTTCTGAAGATGAGATTGAATATTGGTTTTTTAAATTTTATTTTTAATTTTTTCAGGTAAAATTCACATAACACAAAATCTTCCGTTTTTACCAAGAGAAATAAGTGGGTTTTTTTTTTTTTTTTTTTTTTTTTGGTCAATTTACAATGTTGTGCAACCATCAGCACTGTCTAATTCCAGAATACTCCCATCACACCGAAAGAAACCCCATACCTGTTTAGTATTGACTCCCAATTCCCCTCCCTCTAACCCCTTGGCAACCACTAATCCACTTCCTGTCTCTATGGTTATGTCCAAGAATGACTCTTTAGAGGGAATTCCAAGCGGCTGCCACAGCAATATCCCCATTTGTCCTGGGGGTGGTGACTGGTACAGAGGATGCAGGATGGCAGACTGTTTTGGAGGTTTGGGCCGGTGAGAGGGTCCTCCGTGCAGTTAGTGATGGCTAAGGTGCCGGTAGGTAGGAGTTCATGCCTGAAAACAGTCAGGGAGCAACAGAAGTGTGCCCAGCCTCTTTTTCAGGGCCACACTCTTAAACCTGAGCACCTGGTCAGGCAGCCCCTCTGTTCCCATGAAAAGCCAGAAGCCAAGTGATGAAACCCCAGAAGCTCAACATTCTCAGGGTCTGAATATGAAAATGTCATCTGCCTCCTTCTGTCTCCAAAAGTGACTCCTGCCATGGGAGCCACAGCCAAGCGTCAAGGGCAACATGCAACATTCCAGGCCAGATGACAAAAGGTAAATAAATCTTGCCTGCTCGAGGGCGAACTGCTCCTACAGGAACGGAGGGAGAATCAGCCTGTCTGTTGGAGCAGGTACACAGGCCCTTGGTCTTGCAGCCGTGATATCTGGGCTTTGTGTGCATTTGCCACACTTGTCATACTTAACACAGAAAAGCTATTCCCTGGGGATGTTGTTCTCACAGAATTCTCCATTGCTAAGGCCAGAAGCGCACTCATCTTGTCTCAATCAAGGTGGCATAAAGAGGGAAGCCAGCCATGCGTATCTGTCACTTGGACGATTAACCCTTTTGATGGTAGATTCCTCTCTGAAAGACTGGCTCTTATAAGCCCCTGATTCTCACCAGGAAATAATTTTCCTGTGTCTGTCAAGGGCAGTTAGGATGAATGTCCTTACAGGGTAGGAGCTGGAGGCTCACAATGGAATCCGTGTAAATACACTGAAGACACCCTGGTAACCTATGACCAAACAGAACACAAGCCTTTGAGAGACAGAGGCCATGCTACCGACTCCACTGTGCTCACACAGAGTGTGTCAGAATGATGCCGCTCCAGAGTCTCTGCTTGTTTTTTTTAAATCAAGAGAAAGGCTTAATTAATTCTGTTACTGGAAGTCCTTAGAAAGCCTGACAAAAGGAGGGCGAGGCAAATGCACAAGCACCTCTCAAGAAGAGCCAAGGAGTATGGGATTATGGAGCAGTGCATGCTGCTGCACAAACAGAACAAATGTGACCACTTTCTCATCTGGGAAGGAAGCGCCAAGCTGGAAGGACAAAGAGGCTCTATCCACTGGAATTTGGACTTATCTGGGCCTCGATCCGGGGATCAAATAACATTTCGCAACTGGGTAGATCTCTCACAGTCAGCACGTTTACTTGGAAGCGGTGTGGTGTCGTGGTGTAAACACAGGTGGGATCTGGGGGCAGGAGCCCCACTCAGTCCCAGCACCATCACTTCCCAGCCCTGGTGCATCACTGATATCAAGCAACACAACTCCTGTAGGACCACAGGTAAGTACAGGGCTTTGCACGTGATGGGTACTTACTCAGTACCTGAACACATAAGCATGGTTCTTTGTCACTGAGAGATTTTACAACCCAACTGGAGAAGGGGGCATGAGAGAAACCAAATAGGATATGATGCTATTTTGTTATTTCAAACAATGAAAATGTGGATCATAAAGAAGTCAGTGTTATCATTCTAATTGATCTATTTTAACATGATAGCTTTTAAAATTTTAGATGTAACTAAGAGGCTAAAAATTACTTGTAATTTTGTGAAATGTGACCATGAAATTGCAAGTGTGAATACTGTTGCTTCAACCCCCAGTCTGCAACAAAACCCGTGGATCCTCATTTTGGGAAAAAAACAAAACACAACAATTTCGGTTTGAGCTTTCCCTGATTTTTGTGACTTGACATTTAGTGACCATGTAACACTGAGGGAGAGGTACAGATTCACACATCCCTGTGTCTATCATACACAGAGGTCCACCGACAGAAAGCAAATATTGAGCACTGTTGTGAGTTAGCACCGAGGGGCAAAGGGCACAGTATATTAAGAAATCTCTGAAAAACTTTTCCTGCTGCAAGCATCCCAGTGGCTCCTCAGCTCCGTGCCCACAACCCACGGGAGTTGCCAAATGAACAGAACAAATGTGGATTCATATTCCCAAGATTCCAAAACTCAGGGAAGGTGTCAAGGACGAGGCAAAACTGGCATCTGGAAGATAATGCAGGAAACCCGTGGGTGGTCCAGCCCTAGAGGGGGACAGCGGATGTGGAGAGAAAGCAACAGATGCAGGTAACATGGCAAGGGAAATATTATCAGAATTTGGTGATGGGTTGAATGTGAGATGAGCAGAAGAACACAAATGATTCTGAAGTTTCAAACCTGTGTAGAATTACCACTTGACATCCTTGAATTTCAGTTTTTCTCATCTATAAGGTGGAGATTAAAAGCACCTGTCCCTATCTAACTCACAGGTTTGCCTCAAGGGAGAGATAGTTGATCATAAAAAAGTGCTCAGAAAAAGACAAAAAGAACTCTTGACCATTCAAGAAGCCCCTAGCTGGAGTCTTCAGTTCTGTTTCCTTCGAGGGGAAGTTTCCCTTAAGGCCCAGTGGGATGCCCTGGGAGGACAGTCAATATACAGTGGGGTAAATTATACACAGAGAAAGAAAGAGAACTTAAGTGGTCATCTGCTGCATCCTCTAGCTCCAAAATCCAAACTCAACTCCCGGTGATGAAGCTCCATGCCTTCCCTGGTGGCCGATAACAACATTTATTCACTGATTACAAGGAATAGTCTTCACACCCAGCCAAACCCTCTTAATGCCCCTTACGCCTATTTCTCATCTTAGTCCAGTGAGTATGGAGCACAGCCAATCATCCTCATGATCTTAAACCCAGTAATCATGTCCAACTTCCTCTGGCTCAGAGGAGGAAAATCACAGAATGTAACCTCCAGTTTCAAAACCAGGCCTCTTGTATTGGCTCAATTCAAAAGCACAGCCTGGACGGAGGGCTTTAAGATGCGGCAATTGTGACGCTCTTGGGGTTGTTTATTTCCCATGTCCTTTACCCCTGCCGTGACACTGTGTGAAGACTCAGAACCTGCAGGTGAAGACACGACATGAACGAATTCTCCATGACTTCAGTTTCTTCTAAGAACTCCCTCAAGGAACCCCCACGAGACCCTGTGACCCCAGGACCAGAATGTGATGGCGCTGGTTCAGACCAACAGCGAGTCAGTAAACGCCTCCTCTAGCTCCCTGTTCCCTTTCATGCCTTTGCACACAGCAAGGGAAATGCCTCCAACAACATGGGGTTTCACGTGCTTTTAAGCCTTTCAAACTTTCAACTTTGAGAGCCTTTTCCCCCTCTGAATTCTAACCCAAGAGTGTTAATTTAGATAGACACGCTTGAACAGGGAATGACGGCAGAGAACAGAGACAGCATCACGTTCCCCGCAACCCCGTCCTGCTTACACTCAGTATTTAGAGCAGAGTTTTGTCCTGAGATCCAGCTACACAACACCCCCAAATTCTGCAGAGCTCAGCAGGTGGGAACCATTCAGCAAACAGGCCAGTTTTTTCAGAGTTTGTCATGGTGGACCACTGAATTATCAGTATGGTTTGATTTGAAGACTATGAGAAAGCCCTCCTAACCCAAACCTGTATTCTTGCCACTGGTCATCTCTGCATGCCACTGGAGGTCACAATAAAATGTCAGTGTTTGCTTGGGGGTGGGATAGGTCTCTCTCCCATCAAACCTACTCAGCAGCTCCTGGGGATGGTAGGGAAGAAGGGTGTTCCTGGTGGGAAGGGGGCCAGAGAAGGCAAATCTGCCGCTCCACCACTCGACAAGGTCGGGCTCTGGGGCACAGCTCTGTCCACCACCGGACACTGAAAGGGTGGCCAAATAAGAAGACTTGAAACAGCTCCTGAAAAGCCAAGAGTAGTCACTTCCATGGAGAAGCCCATGTAAGGAAAACTCCTCCAGGATGGAATAAATCAGGAGCAGGAAGAGCGCTGCCATGTCACAGTCTACCCAGCAGCATCTGGAATATCTCCAGGGAAATAGTAATTGCAAGCCTTCACGGGTCTGCTTATTTCTGCAGTCTGGCTGCAGAGACAGTAAACGTTGACTGTGTCTTAAGACAGGAGGCACCTGATTAATCATCATTTGCTACTTCTGACCCTGTGCCCTGGCTGGGGGGCAGGGCTGTGTGCTCTGGGGACCCAGGATATGGGGGTGCACACACAGCCATTTTAACTTTGACCTTGGGCTCTTGGCTCAAGTGTGGCTAGAGAAGCAAGTTTTAGAAAACAGTAGGTTGCACTTGAAAGCTTCTGCTTTGGGGGAAGAAAAATAATCATTACTTTTGCCCTTAATTTCTTTTTTTCCTTTCTTTTTTTAATCTTAGCACAAGGAATTGCATGTATTTGTTTGACACTCATTCATTCATTCCCTCATTCATATTCTACCTTATTCCAGAAAAGATTTTGTACAGTGCGCATGACTGTCATCTAATTTGCCATTACCTTGAAGGACCCTGAAGGAATGGAAGTTGAGGGGTGGAACATGCGGCCCTTTGGGTGCAGATATTATACTACCTGGCAGGAGGTAGGCAAGTGAGGTAAAGGCTGAACTGAAAAGAAGAGAGGCCCCACAGCCAACTTACCTATCCCACGCATGATGTGAAACGGGCTCACTGGCTTCCTGCAGCAAATGCAAAAATGATCTGCACGAACTAACCCTGAGCATCTTCAAAGCAGGGCCACAGAGGCAAATGAAATTATCTCCCTTGTTCCATGTAGATCTATTTCAGAGCACTGATGTCAAGCCCATAATTTCTCACCTGAGCAAGAACATACATTACGGAACACTGCAAATGACTTGCGAGGGTCCGTCATGCCTGACAGTGACATCTGAATTAGCATAATATTTCACCACCGTGAACTCCAGAAACTGTGGGCATTCAAATTTTGTTCTTTATAACGTTATTATGGAAAGGAAACCATTCCGGGGAGTCTGTGACCTCTGCCATGATGGGAGGGGACGTGTGTGTATCTTGAGGGGGGTTTTGATGGAAAAGCCTTTGGTGATGCCTCATCTAAAGATGCACAATTGAGGTGGTCCTTTTCCTATCTTTCTGGGTGACTGCAGACAGAACGTAACCCCAAGCTTTCAAAATGTTGTCCCCTCCTCACAGCCGGTCACATTTAAAAGGGTAGGGCAAGCAACTCCGGCACCAAGCTGGGAGCAGGAAATGCAACCATGACCAGCTTCTGCCCTGGAGGAGGTCTCAGCGTAGAAGAAGAGAGAGCGGCCAGAAAACAGTCCTGGCAGAGGCAGGAGCAAAGGGCAAGAGTCGTCCAGAGGATGAGCAGTTTGTGTGGCTGAGAATGGGGGGGAAGCTCACTCCAGCAGAGAAAACAGGTGCAAAGACTCCAGGACACAAAGGATCTGTTATGGGACACTGAGGCTTCAGTGTGGCTGCAACACGGGTGGTGGCATTTTGGGGTGGGAACGAAGTCAGGAGCCTGACTGGTATTTGGGATTGGATTGCGCAGAGCCCAGCGTGACCTGCTCAGCTGTTTAACGTAATCCAGTGTAATTAAGTATAATGATCGCACTTGCAGTTTAGGAATATAATTCTGTGGTTGGGAGGACACACTGAAGATGGAGCAGAAATAGGATGCACTGACCAGAAGAGAAAGCAGGAGCCTGTGGAAAAGTCCAAGGAAGGATGCTGGGGCCTGGAGTAAGGACGAGTTTAACTTTGCACTCAGCAGGTGTCTTCAGGAAGAGAATGGCATTTGATGTAAAGCATTTGAATTTTGCTGACTTCTGCCTTTAATAGACTCCTTTCAGAATTCATCGCTCATGAGCTCACATTCGTTCCCTGAACACACAGGTACTAAGTGCCACCTCCTGTGCTGGGTGAGGGCAAGGTGGCAGATGCAAAGATTGCCAAGGTGACGATTTTCCAAATGCTCACAGGGAATTAGCTGTTGGATAGGGAAGCTGGACAAGCAAGACGACACAATGGGGTAAGTGCTTCTAAAGGGGCACAGACAGGAGGACACACGCCCTCCTGGAGGTTCTCAAGGATTTTTCCAAGAGCAATGGGTCGCCCAGGCAGAGAGCAGAGGAGCTGGGCTCTCAGCCTTCTGCTAACAGGTAGATAGATTCCCTCACTGTGTCGACAGATGGGAAAATGACTAGTCACGCAGATACCAGAGGAACTGGTGGGCGTGAAACTTGGGAAAGAGCCCTGAATCCTGAGGCCTGGCCTGGCTCTCATGATGAGCATATGCCTACCTGGCAGAGCCAACCATGAGATTTTTGGTAAATTTTTGGTCTTCCCTGAAGGCCCCTTTTAAGCAATGTGAGGGTCTTCCTATTTTAAAGGTAAAACCTAAAAATTGCCAATATTTTTGCTACCAGGTTATGTTTTTTTGAACGGTCTGTCACATTAAGTACAAAAGGTTAAAGTCACAAACCAGATTACCCTCTCACGTCTCATCCTCTCTGTAGGACTCCTGACACCCACCCCTCCCCCCACTCCTCTGCCCTTCCTAACCTCTGGACTTGGTTTTGGAAGGTGGTTTTATGGCCCAGTCTGGCAGAGAGGGCTGGAGGACTAAGTTGTCATATGATCTGGCCCCTCCTGAAGTTGTCCCATCAGCCATCCAGGTGTGCAACAGTGACCACGCAGCCCCGGAGGAAACAGCTGGGGGGTGGTATGAAGCACTGCGTATGCCACGTGCGGGTGAGGCCGCAGAGCCGGACAAACCCTCACGTCCCTGCTGAATCCCTCCATGACTAGGCAACCTTGGTTCCTGCCTCATTTGTAAAATGCTCTGTGGGTCTGTTGTGAGGGTCCGGTGAGCTGATGAAACTACTAGTAAACCAGAAGGCACCCTGCACATGCAATACTTGGCAAGATGTACACAGATGTGCTATGCATCCAAACCACACCAGGAGGGCAGCTCGAGCTGCGCACAGAGCCAGCAGAAGCGAGGACTCTGGAGCCAGAGTGACTCTCTTGTGCCTGTTTCTCAAGTAAAATAGAGTATTTAAACTAGTTAATATATGCAAATGTGTTATGTATGTAAATAAGCTAACATATGTGCTATGGACTGAAACTTTGTGTCCCTCAGAATTCATACACTGAAACCCCAGTGTGACGGTGTTTGGAGGTGGGGCCTTTGTGAGATGATTAGGTCATGAGGGTGGCAGCCTCATGAATGGCATTAGTGTCCTTACAGAAGAGGCTCCAGAGAGCTCCCTCACTCCTTCCACCATGGGATGACACAGCGAGAAGATGGTCATCTATGAACCTGGAAGCAGGCTTTCACCAGACACCAGGTCTGCCAGCACCTTCATCAGTGAACTGTGAGAAGCAAGTGTTTGTTGTTTAAGCCACCCAGAATATGGCATTCTCTTACCGCAGCCCCAATGGACTAAGATGATACATAAATATACTATGTGTATAAATGGGTTCATGTACGTATCAATAAATGAGTTGGTACATGTACGTATACTGTGTGCATTACGTATGTAAAGGAGTTACTGTATGCAAAGCACTTAGAGCAGTACTGAGCAGTTAGCACTATGTAAGTATGGGATTCAAAAATCAGTGCTGAGTCAGAATTACAGAGAACGGTTCAGGTGGTTCTCCTCACAGTGACCGTACCTGTCCCTTAGTCACAAAAGCAGTTCACTCACCTGGTTTGTGTGTGCACATGACCCTGCCTTTCTCACTTCAGGTCTGCTCTTCCCCCGGGGGGAAAGCGTTCCACACACCACATGGCTTCCCTCTGTATCTGCGGCTGCCCGGGCTGTTCCCCACATGTCCAATTCTCCTCCTCCACCACCCCCGTGCTGTCAATTTGTGCCTGCACCATTGCTGTTTCAGTATTAACAGGCCAAGATCAAGTTGGAAATAGCTCTGTGCTGTTGGGTTTCAACACTGCCTCCTGTCTGCCTAATGCCCCTCATGATAAACAGCCACCCATGAGCTGGAAGGATTCCCAGCACCCAGGGTACCAGGTGCCTGGCCTCTGGGGACAGCACGTGCCCCCTCTCGAAGGCGCTCTGGTTTCCCCTAAAGGGACTGAGGCTGCCCTCTATCACATCCGTGCAGGCTGCTATCAATCAGGGCTCCCATGGGGCCAGACGGTACAGCCTGCGTTATTCCTGAGCATGGCTTCCCTTGGGGGCTGTGATTTTGAAAGAGAGACCCTGAAGTCCAGAATCTATTCTCTCCAGAGCACAGGGGAGTCTGGGGGAGGCCACTCGGGTGGAGACATGATCTGTCACCATTGCCTGAAAAAACTTTGTAGGGACAGGGAATGAAGGGTGGTGAGAGGGAGCTGGCAGCTAGAGGGAAGGATGTCTTCAGGGGAGACAGCACACCTGACAGCAGGTGTAACAACCTGAGGTGTCCATGTCAGATTTCCTCCAGAGGGGAGAGACTGACAGCTTGTCAGGTTTGCATTTCTCTGTTCCCAGAAACTTGTGGGGTCCCCGAGAACATTCATGAAGTGAAGTGAGATGGTTGAAACCTCTGTACTCTGTGAAAGCAACACAAAATCCAAGTTCTCTCTTTGTTCTTCTAATAGAATTAAGAATGGAATGTAATAGGGGGAATAAGAGGATTAACATCTGATGATCTCTAAATTTTAAAACAAATATCATGGCAGAATTAAAATGAAATAATACCAGAAGCTACAATTTTATTTCATTGGAAAGAAATGAAATAGCAAGTTGCCAGGCCCTGCATCACATGTGTAGCTCAACAAGTCTCTCTCCTCCCTTAGCAGAAGAAAAGCCCTTCAAAGGCAAGATCTGAATCTCAGGGGTATCTGAGTCTCCTTTAAGCAGAGAGATGGCAAATGGGAGATGCTCAATGAATCGAAGTAACAGGCATCTGTGTATTCAAATCAATGAATACCCCCCAGAAAGGCCAGTAAGATAAACCCCTTTCTTCCACATTCGTGGTCTCTATGGGGGCACACGCACAGCGCACGGAGGTGGGACAAGGGGGAGGGGGTGCAGGTGGCGGGTAACACGGGAGCTGGCACTTTTCCAGGCCAAGCGACGGGGACACAAGCATCCCTGGCAGAGACAAGGGCAGGTGAACAGACAGGGAGGCACCACGAAGGGGCCTGGCCACGTCAGTAACATATGCCGTGGCATGAAATCTTCAGCCAAGATGTTGAAAATATTGATTGGAAAAAAATAGACTTGCTCAAGAACAAATCAAAAACCCTTGTTACTCACTGTTCATTTGGTAGTAAAAGCAGAGCTCCTTAAATTTTAAGTACTATGAGGCTGCATACATGAAGGCTTTAAGAAAACACATACAGCAATAGATTCCAGGGTGTGTAGCAGAATGATGAGTTGTTTTTCTTATATAATCTGACAAGAATTCCGCTTCGACTCCTGTCAAAGACTTGAGAGCATCTTCTGTGGCACTAAATCGCCTAGACAGAAAATGCATGAACTAACCCTCTCCCCTCATCACCTCTTCCCAAGCCCTGGTAAATGAGACACTGGGAGTGAGGTCTTCTGAGGGACAACGTCATGCATTTTGCTTTGCAAATAAATGTGTCCTTCCCAGCCTTATGTTGCTATGCGAGTACATGATGACTGAATTATTTAACCTGAATGTTCTGAGAGGGCAGGCAGGACAGTGCGTGGTGGGCATCCTGGCCCTGCAGCTCTCTGTTCTCTGATCCTCGGTGAACGGACATTTATCCAGCACCTACTGTGTGCAAGGAGGGCCAGGCAGGGGTGCGGTCAGATGAAGTCCCTGCCTTCAGAGCTCCTGGGGAAGGGAGGGCGGGCCAGACCCAACACAGCAAAGTAAATGCTGAATTGAGGGCCTACGGGGTGCTGTGAGGACAGCAAGAGGCTTGGGGGTCCGAGGGAAACTTCCAGGGGCGAATAACACCCAAATTCAATCCTGAAGAAGATGAATTCAGAGCCAAGGTTGTGGGAGCATGGCCAAAAGCCTGGAAGTGAGAGGCAGCGCCCTTGGGCAGCGCTGAAAACCTTTCACACTGGGATTCAGAGGGCCGGCGGGGGAAGGCCAGGCTGGAGGGCAGGAAGAGCCTTGCAGCCCCCGGCTAAGTGTTTTGGATTTTCAACTGAGGGCAAGGGTGAGCTCGAAAGGGAAGCCGTGTGATCAGCTGGACAGGAGTGGGGTGAAGAATTTGGGCAGCCATTGGCACAATCTAGGCTCAGTCCCCTGCTGGCCTGGGAACCACTCTTGTCCTTCACAAGAGGAACATAAAAGCCGCAAGCTCTGCATCTAGATAGTTGGTGGTCATCCACTCCATGCTGCTCTGGCTCTGATCCTAGGTCTGTAGCTTTCTAAGAATCAAGGGCCTTCTCAGTATCCAAGATGGATTTCTTGTCCCTAAAACCCAATGTTGCCTCCTGGTAATAGCTGCTATTACTCCCCTCGATCTCACCCCCATGCCCCCTCAACCTTGGAGAGCTGCTGACTAAATACCTCACCTCTGGTTGGATGGACATCCTCTGAGATTGGCCTCAATTTGGACCTTTATCCCAAAATACCTGTATCTCACCTGTGCCTCTTCCCCTGATAGGTTTAAATCCAAGTTTGAGAGCTAAATATGAACTCACTTCCCCTATACCCATCTCTTGGACCTAAAGTTTCTGCACCCATGATCATTGGGAATCTCAGTCCCAGGCTTTCCCGGTCTGGAACATCTAAGCATGCCCTGAGGGCCAGGGGACCCACAGAAGAGGCTCTCCCGCAGCCCAAATCCAGCTGCAAGCCTTGCTTTCTCCAGCACAGTTGTTGCAGACTTCCTATTACCCTGTGAGAAAGTGTGATTACTTTTCCCACTTTGCTGATAAGGAGCTTCAGGCCCAGAGAACCCTTCCTACTATGGTCTGAATATTTGTATTCCCTCCAAATGTGTATGTTGAAATCCTAACCCCCAAAGGTGATGGTATTAGGACATGGGACTTTTGGGAGGTGATTATGTTTTGACGGTGGAGCCCCCATGAATGAGATTAATGCTCTTATAAAAGAGGCCTCAGAGAGCTCCCTTGACTCTTTTGCCAAGTAAGGATACAATGAGAAGTCTGCTGCCTAGAAGAGGGCCCTCTCCGAACCATGCTGGTACCCTGGTCTTAGACTTCCAGCCTCCAGAACCATGAGAAATAACTTTCTGTCATTTATAAGCTATCCAGTCTGTGGTATTTTGTTAAAGCAACCGGAACAGACTAAGAAAGTCCCTCGGTTAACATAGCAAATGAAGGAGGGGAGCCGGGATTCTGACACACATCTCTAATCCATGTTCCTTCTACTACATGGCATTGAACTTCATTAACTCATCAGGCTGCTGGTGGTGATGACAATAGAGAAGGTGACGATGGTGAGAGCTTCCTTCGGGCTAGCCCTCTGCCAAGAGATCTGGATTCTCTCTCAGACTGCCAACTCAAGGCCACTTAGAACCTACCAATCCGTTCGGATTTTCTGCTAACTAAAGGTTAATACATATGAACACGTATTATTGATACTATCCAAGATATTTGGAAAATTCTGGAAACCTAAAGTTAAAAAAAAAAAAACCCTCTGTTTTTGCTCGCATTACATAGCTGGCATCTTCCGCACAATGCCTGGTACTTTTGAGTAGGCAGTCAGAAATGTTTGTTGCATGAGTGTTTCTCGGGAGTCAGACCATGGCCTAGATTGAGACAGATGTCACGTATTGCCTTCCTCCAGTTGTACGTTTCACAGTGTAACTCCTAGATGGGGTTAATTTGGGAGATTGCACCCTCCTGGCAGTGAATTCCACACTGCTAGGGAAATGGGATGGCTGTGGGGAGCCACAGTAGGAGTGGGGAAAAGGGAGAAACAAAAGATTTTCATGAAGATTAATTTGCTGAAATGTGGGCATTTTTGTGCAACACTTGCTCTACAGAGTAAGCAGGCTGTGGCCAGCATTAACTGGTAGATGTACGACCATTGATCTGGAATCAATGGCACCTGCAAGTCGGAGCTGTGACTTGGGGCTACATCTCTGTCTCATCAGAGAGAACCACAAGATTGTCTGTGCTCACCTGCCATGGGGATGCTGAGGTCCTCCTCCCAGGTCACTCCACCCCCTGGGCTAATGCTTGCCTCTCTAAGCTCTCTTGAATATGCACGTCACTCTTCCCTAGAAACTGCTAAATGAGTGGTCCACCCATGAACTCCCAAAGAAACCCTTCTTTCAACAGCTCAGTAAATCCTGACTGGGTCGCATCTGAATTTGAGGCATATCATCCCCTGCATTAGTCTTTCTTCCTAAATGCTCACTCAACCTTCCTGCAAATCCTCTGCAAAGGCAGCGGATGGCTTTCCTTTGTCTGCTCCTGTGAGGCAGCATCTTCTTCTACTTGGACATGCTCCTCTTCACGCCAATCCTGATATTCCGATGGGACCACCCCACACCCAGTCAGGGCCAACCCCAGCCCTTCTCTGGAATTGTGAGCTTAAGGTCAGAGGGGAGTCTGTGGGGTCTGCTGGTGCAAGCTGTAAGATATGACACTTTAGAGCTGTCAGCAGTTGTACGAGGGCAAGGGCTGGTCAGAACTGAAGAATGAAGCCAACATGTGGAGGAAGCACAAATAAGAGGCAGAAAAAGAAAGAGAGTCCTGGGTCCTCAGTGGACCGCGCTCCAGGCCTCCCTGACCTCCCCGGGTCTGGGTCCACAGACACCGACGACCCTCCAGCCACTTGCTGTTTCGGACAGTTTGAGTCTCTGTTGCTTGAAACTAAAAAGACTTCTAATTAATACAAACCCCTTTCATTCTCCTTTAGTCCCCTCCGCTCATCCCCACTCCAGGCTATACCACCTTCGAATACACATATTTTTCAAGATAACTTCAGAATCTCACCGGTCATTGATGCCAGTCTCATATCTTAACAGGAGCATTCTCAAAGGAAACTAGGCAACATGGGAATTTGGAAAGGTAGGAAGTGTCTCCCTCGGTGATAAAAGCAGAGTGGAGAATGCAGAGGGGACGGGGGAGCATGACCCCGGGTGGCAGACAGCTTTCTCTACAACCCTGAACAAAGCCCCTTGCTTCAGCCCACCTCAGAGAGGACAAGTACAGCTTCCTTATCACATACTTTCAGGGGAATTCTGTCTGTAAAGCAAAGGACATGTGAGTTCTCTTAAGAGAGAGTCTGTATGAACATAAACGTTCTGCGCGCCACTGTGACTCATTCATACGAACTAATTGCAGGGGAATCGCAGGTAGTACATCAAAGTGTTAAAAATGAAACAAAAGTTCATCCTTCCCTGCCTGCTGAACTATCAGTTGTCATCACAACGCAATCTGAGTACTTTAGGAATATGATAGTGTGTTCAGTAAAAAGAAACGAGGGAGAAAACTCACCAGGAAGCCAATTATCTTGCACGAATTTCAGCCTTATCTGCCATGATAAGCTAGAGTGATGATTACAATAATAGGTATTTTTAGTTTGAGTTTAGAGAATGATTTTAACTCTTTTGAATAGCAATTTTTAGGATTCTTAAGGACAGAGACCATGTTGAACTCATCTGTGTATTCCCAAAGTAACCAACACACAGCAGGTACATCACGTGTGCCTTATGAATAAATCAGTGGACAGACACATGCATGAATGGATGATGGATAAATGGATGAAGGATGGAGTAGGCAAAAGTAGGAAAAAATAACCGTACAATGACTGTTATACTCTATACTTTAATGTCTTTCAATGCAGGGAGTTCTATCTACATGGCATATGGCTAAGCATTTGTGGGAATATGAAAGCAGTATAAACCAAGATCCCCACTCTCACATGGACTAAACACTCAGAGGAGGAGATAAATTATACCCATAAAACAATGAGAGCGATATAAAGTAGTAAACAGTTAATGACCAGGATCTGTGCTAGGGGTAGACATGGTACAAAACAGCAGAGAAACCAGGGAGCCAGCTTGGGGAATAGATATGGGATGTTGATGAAAGGAGGCACTTAGCCAGATCTGGAAGAGGGGGTGGGTGTGGACACCGGGGATACAGTGGTCCATTATGAGAGAAAATTAAGAACAGAAGCCAGCCAGGGAGGGCAGGCAGGATGGGTTCAGGGCACGCTGCCTCTCCCAGCATGTCTCCACAGACCACAGATCGATAAATACCCACAACACACCTCCTGAGACAAAAGTTGATATGCAAACATTTCTATTGTCACGGAGCTGGTGTTCTAGACACAGAATGTTCACAGGACTGAATCGCCCGCATGGCTCAATATAGTCCAGGATGTAATTCACTGTTAAGTCAGCTCCAGGGGTCCTGTCCCACCCAGCTCTGACCTAGAGTTGACACCACTCTGGAATAGGGCTGAAGTACAGTGGCCTTTTCTCTCGTGGAACTTGGGACATTTTCTGGTTTGCTTTGGTCTTCAAAAAATCATTTTGAACATTAGTTTACTTTCACTGGCTTGCTTACTGCATGGAAACAGGAGCCACAAAAGGCAATCCAAACCATGAGAGCTTTCAGTGTGGGGGTGACAGTTACAAAGCTCTCCAAGGTGACAAGGGGAGAGGAGAGCAGCAGGATGCTGGCAACAGAGAAGGATGTCCTGGCACCCGCCTCAGCTGTGTTCACCACCCTGCAAACGCAGCTGTAGCACGACAACCACGGACGTTTGCTTACTGGGCATTTTCTGAAGCCAAATGACTACATATGAAGTGTGCAGAGAGATGGCATCACGTAGCTGTCCAGAAAACAAGTCCCAGAACTGGGGCTTATATATATATCCCAGCTCCACCACAGACCAGGCACGTGACCTTGGGCAGATTCCTCACATCTGTTTCAGCTTCCTCGGATGTAAAATGGGGGAGATTATAACAGACCTTTCCCAAAGACTTGTAATGAGTATTTAACAAGTTAATACATGTGAAACACTCTGAACAGTGCCTGACACAAACAAATGGCCAATACATGTTGCATGATCAGGAGAAGAATACTGGAAACAAAGAAGCAGGGTGTTCCCATCCACTCTGAAAAGCTGTGACACCTCTGGGAAGTGTCTCACCTTCTCTGAATCTCATCTATCAGCAGGGCCTAACACTGCCCCCTCCCCGCCCACCGCCCTCCTCTCAGAGCTGTACGGAAGATCAAGAGAGACAATATGGATGAAAGGGGGTGTAAGACACAGACTTACAAGATGTGAAGGATCATCACAGTAGAATGGAGACCCAGGTCACGATTCCATCCATCTATCCATTCACCTAGTGTGATGGTTAACTTTTTGTGTCAACGTGTCTGGGCTACAGTACATAGATATTTGGTCAAGCATTATTCTAGATGTTTCTGTGAAGGTATTATTTAGATGAGATTAATATTTAAATCAGCAGACTTTGAGTAAAGCAGATTACCCTCTATAATGTGAATGGGCCTTATCCAAGCAGTTGAAGGTCTTAACAGAGAAAGGCTGACTTCCCCTGAAGAAAAGGGAATTCTGCCAGCAAACAGCCTTTCGACTCAAACCGCAACTCTCCCCCGGGTCTCCAGCCTGCCAGCCTTCCTGCACATTTTGGACTTGCCAGCCTCCATAATTGTGTGTGTCCCCTTGCCACTCTGTCTACACACACACACACACATCCTGTTGGTTCTCCTCCTCTAGAGAGCCCTGACTAATACACCTACTATTTACTGAGCACCTGTGTAGGATTCAAAAGAGGGCAAGAGAGACATGGCCCTGCCCTCGTGAAGCTTACAGCCAATAAAGAGAACCATTAAACATGGAACTATGGAGATCAGTTACCTACAGGGTGATGAATGCAATGAAGAGAACCTGTGGGTGCTATGAAAGTATGTAATGGGGCACCCAACCCAGGAAATCTCCCTCAAGGAGGTGGCATTTCTGCAGATATCCCTAGGATGGGCAGGAACCAGCCACGTAGAGGTTGCGCAGAGTAACAGTGGGACCTCTAGGCAAGGCAAACTTTCCGGGCCGGGTGCCATTCTTGCCCAGGCTCTGGCTACTTGCACTTGGAACCAGAGCAGACAGCCTGATGTGGGAGCTGTGTTTTATTAGCCCTGGAGTCCTTTGGGGCCCCTATAGGGTACTATTTTTAATCATATTCTATATTATGGGGGATGGATGCTCTCTGACCTTCCCAGTTCCTATGATTTTTAACTTTCCACTGCTTTACATGACAACACAGTGCAGGCAGTATTTTACTGATTGGGTTTTTAAAACTGCCCTTCACTGAAAACCTTCTGGTGCAAACACGGGAAATGTCTTCTCAAAATACTTAAAACAAGGAACAGATCCAGGTCATGATGACAGGGTTAACTGACCGTCCCTCAGCTTATCCATGGGTTAAGGCATTCCCAAAGGCCCTTTGTCCTCTTTCCCAAACTCAAGGGGTGGGGGTGGGATGGGGCAGGTGGTCAAGCTGCTGAAGGAAATTACTCTCGAGAAAAAAAGAGTCCCCCTACTCCCTCAAAAGGCCCCAAAAGATTCCATACAAGTAACTGCTTCTAGGCTTCCTGTCTGAGGCTCAGAGAGAAAGAACCAAGAGCAGCTTACTTAATGCTGATGGTTGTAGATGTGTTAGGAGTTTACAATCTGGTTTCACACTGTCTGGTCCCATGTTACCCTCACACGCCGCAACACACATGAGGCTTCCAGAGTCACGCCTGGCCCCCAGTGGCTCCTCCATCAGTAACCACTGAACCAAACTCACTATATGGTCTCAGTCCTCTGCCTTTTACCCCAGGCTGGCCTGAGCTTCCCCAGCTTAACAGTGGGTTTTCAGATACAGACAAGGTCTTGAATGCCGTGTAGCTGGTGCTACTCTTGGGGTGGGGTGGGGGACCTGGAGTTAAGTTGGGCTACCTGGGAGCAGGCAGGAGCAGTCTTTTCCACAGCAGGCAGGCCATTATGAGTTCATACTGAAGAAAGCGCAGAACTGAACCTACAACCCCAAGAAGCTAGCATTGGAAACAGAATGATTTTACCATCACTAGTTTCAGTAAGAACAAAACCTTTGATTAGCTACAGCTGGTACACTGCTCCACTAATGAATCCGCCAAATATTCATTGTTGGTGGTAAAGTGATCTCAACTAAGCTGCAAATAGACAAAAATTTTATCTGAATAGTTGGTTGTAGCATGCAACACACAGGCAAGACCAGGGGAACAGGAAAAGAAATGTGGAAGGAATTTTGTCCCTAGCACTAAATGTTACAGCCATGGTTCTATTTCTGTTGTTTCACCTAGAAAGTCAAATACTCAGATTCAAAGCTGGAATTTAGAGGGTGGTTTGTGGACCACATGTTTGTGTCCACCCCCCCCCCCCATTCATATATTGAAATCCTAACCCCCAACGTGATGGTATTTGGAGGTGAGGCCTTTGGGAGGCGATTAGGTCATGAGGGCGGAGCCCTCATGAATGGGATTAGTGCCCTTATAAGAAGAGACAAGAGAGCTTGCTTGTGTGCTCTCTCTGCTCTCTACTATGTGAAATGCAACAAGACTATCAGGAAGAGAGCTCTCATCAGACACCAGATCTGCCATAACCGTGATCTTGGGCTACTCAGACTTCAGAATTGAGAGAAGTAAGTTTTTGTTGTTTAAGCCACCCAGTCTACAGTATTTTTGTTATAGCGGCTAGAACGGACTAAGACAGCATTACAGACAAGAGCTAAACTGAACTTGTAAAGCAATGTGGGAGAACATAGGGAATCTTATGTTGTGGCTCTCAGGAGCTAGAGGATTTTTATTTCAGAAACTATTTAACAATCAAAGCAAAATATGTTTTGCTTTTAAGAATGTATCAGAGTGTTCTTCTCCCTCCATAATGATACATTTTAGTTCAAGGAAGCATTAGAAAGGAATTCAAATGTTTTGTTATGCTAGTCATTGAGAAGGCAAGAATAGCATTTTCTACTCTGAGGCACAAAAGGATAACTTTCTAATTAACTCAGCAGTTTGGATTCACCATTTTTTATAAAACATTACTATCAATCCCATTTTAATGGGATAATTATAGCAAATCTTGATTAACTTTTCTTTCAGCCATTAGCAAGAGAAAGATAAGATGTTAGAAATGTTAGCTTAAAATATACCTGCTATTCCCATACTCTTGATATCAGTAATTGTCTAATTGTGCTGAGCCTGACTAAAATGTGGTTTTTGGACAAAGAATGATCAAAAGCCCCATTCTGGCATTATAATCCATCTTATTGCCCTTTGTATAATTGAGAAAGTGGCATTTATTCCAGAGAGAATTCCCTCATTTTATCTCGTGTTTTCATTCCATAAATCAGGATGCTAATTAGGGATTACAGGTATTCCGGGAGGCCCCAAATCTATCCTTCAATTATGGTAAAGGTTTATAGCCTTTAAAAAGCCCCCTTAGAAAAGTCACCTTCCACCTCCTTCAACACAAGTGTGTGCATATGTGTGCATATACACACACACCCCACACCCAGCACCTCCACCTAATACCTAAAAAAATAGAGTCGTAGAATTGAAGCTGAAAGTCTAGAAATGGGGGGAAAGCTTAAGAATCACTCAAATTCTGCCTTAAAGTCTTCATGACTTCGTGATCTTTCACACTCCAAAGCTTAAACTTTTTTGTCTTTTCCTGCAAAAACAGGTTGACAAATTACTTCATCTTGCTGGGCCTCAATTTCTTCATATGTAAAATGGGAGGATTGGACAAGACCGTCTTTGAGAAAATGTCTCGTTGAGGGATGTTGATGGTGTTTGCACATCGCCAGGGAGCCAGTACTAGGCAGCAGCATCTCCCCGATGCCACCCTCCCAGGGCAACTCAGGTGCTGAGGAGTAAGCAGGGCCAAGGATGACTAGGGTCTGGTCCTTTAGATGTTGGTGTTTCTGCCTCATTATAACAGCCCAATATGCAGGATGGATCCTACACAGTGCTGAATGCCTAGTTAGCATGCTAGAATTACGTTAAAATACTCAACATTTTTTGATTGTCCTTTATGTAAGCTGGCACTGAAAAAGTACAGACTTCCTCCCTGCTTACCCAGGAGTCCTTTCATAGTGTGCTCTGTGTAGGTATTTCAGGCAAAGAAAACCAGAAAACGAGTATTTAAGATAGAACGTACTACCCTATCAGAAAACGGATGTGATTAACCTGAAAGGTGCTGCTTACCCTTCTCGTTCTCCACCTAATAATGAAGCCAGCAGAAAGTCATACCCATACAACTTGATCAATAATGAGGACCAACACCGCCGTCGTGCTTTCTTTTTACACATGGTTTAGCATGACTTTCCTGTCCAGCGGCCTTTAATGGAGAACATCTTCCTAAGACTTCCCTGTCTTTGCAAGAACGAGCCTGCTAAATTCAAGAGCGGCATGACAGCGGGTGTAGGAAAAGCCTCCTCCCCATCACGTAGTCCCACAGGTAGGCTCCAGTAGCCCCTCAGCCCTCCGAGCAGCGGCATCTGCAGTTCCCGAGCCTCGAGAGCTGGTGGCGCAGCCTCACACTGCGCATGTGTGGAGGAAGAGGGCGGGCTCCAGGACAGGTGCGGACATCTCTGCGTCGCCGCCGGTGCGGCGGGGTGGAGAAACCTCGAAGATTATTGAGTTGGAACATTTTCCCCAAGTCCCATTTCTCCGGAGATACAGGTTGGAGGAGGGGTCAAGATAAGAAAGAAAGGAAGGAGAGAAAAACCAAACTCGAACTACAGGAGCTTAGCCGGCTCAACTGCAACCAACAGAGCACACAAAAGAACTGTAATTAGGGAGTGGAAGGTCACACGAGTGTACTTCCCACAAGAGCTAACAATTCAATTTGCAGAGCTATCAGGCCAGCTCTCCTGATGACTGCGCGTGTTTTATTTACGCAGGCTATTTCTCCCGCCCCCTCAAAGCACGGCAGAATAGAAAGCTCACGATTCCTTTCTACTGTCTGGAGTGTTTAAGGAGGTAGTCATCACTGATGAGTGAGGAGTGGGATCCACAATTTTCCATCACATTAGAATACTTGAATGTTAAAGGCTGACTCAGATCTTTCCTCTTCTCTCTGTCTCTCTGGTAAAGCTTCCGGGGAGGAATGGTGGAATGTGATAATTTGCATACTATTTTAATAACCTGGATCTTGGTGGGCTGGAAGGCATGAGATTTTCTCCTTGGTATAACCTGGCATCACTTCCTGAACAAGAGAGAGCTACACCAGCATTTCTACTTGTTGGACAAATGAATAGGAGTTACATTAGGACCTTAAAAAATATTATTTTAATCTAACTTTTCTATCTTATTGTTTTCCAGTTGTAATCAGAACATAAATTGAACAAGAATCTTGGCTTCTTCTTCCTTACAGTGTCACCAGGGTTTAGTAATCTAATGACTTCTGCTCTAAAAAAGTTAATAAACCTGTAAAGGGAAGGAATCTCTACTGAAAAGCACACATGGTTCCTATGTTTCTCTATGCTATTGGTTTACATACCAAATAAGGGGAAGTTTAAAATTAAAACTAAACCTAGACATATAGGACCTGGTAACATGAGCCAAGTAGTGAGTGAAAGTGAGTGTGAGAGAGAGAGTGTGTGTGTGTGTGTTTGGGGGAGGGGATGTTATTTAGAGAATATATGTTCTATGTTTTAATAGAAGTCAAAATATGCTGCTACCAGGTTTGAAAAGCAGTGCTAAATAAGAGGCAGATGATTTAAAATCAAGGACTGTGAAGGAGAAAGAATAATGGCTCCAGCCTTTACTGCGTAAGAAAGATAATCTAGCCAGACAAGCAAGTCTGTTTCTAAATCACAGCTCTGAGGAATCACCTGCCTTGGGGCTGCACTGTCTACGGAGGAGAGATCTCAGTGAAGCACTTCAGAAATGCACAGACGGATGGGCCAGAGTGGCGATGGGGATCCAGTGTGACGGGTACCACACAGCCCTTCTTCCACTCACACTAGTCTAAGGGGGATCCCCAGGAGAAGGAAACAGCATCTGTAGCTCAGGAGTGGTGGCCGAGGCTGAACGCCAGGCAGGCATTTTCACAGGAGCCTAGAGTTCATGGATATCAGGTTATACACCCAGGCATGTGGCTTAGAGCAGTCATCCAGCTTCTGTGTACTGTCCCCGGCAGTGGCATCTCCTGCAGTACCTGGAATACAGTATGTCTACAGATATTCACCCATTGAATCCAGTGTGACAAGCCCTCCTCAACCTGTCTCCAGCTCAATTTTTTTCATGTTTGTTTCATCCAAATTTTTATGATCTTTTCAAATTCTAGAGTCTGTTCTCTTGTGGCGAGCACCCACCTATGAGTTTTCTCATGTGGGAACAAAGACTGAGTGGTGATGACTCCATCCTTTTGAGGCATTCCTAGAGATTATGAAGGAAAAGGAGGCTCCTTTTCCCTTCATGCTTCATGCATTTCCCTTCAGGAATTCTTCCAGGAAGAGGAGAACTGACCAGGTAGATCACTGTCATCATCACTAATGTGACTGTCGCCATTACCATTCTCACCTTTAAAAGCATTTAGGCACCCGAGGTGGGGCTGCAGAGCCAAATACTGAGTGAGTTTAAACAGATAATGTGCTTTGCTCTAGAAGCTTGTAATCCAACACTAAGAGCTCTGACATTAATCTGTGACACACTGACAAATGAACCTTAAACATGGATGTTAATTAATTGTGCAAACAAATTTTATGAAGAGCTTTTACTGACTTAGGAGAAGGAACCATTTCAAACAGATTAGAAATATCATTTACATAAAGCCAAACCCACGAAGTATAAACAGGGACTAAGCTGCTTTGATCCACTAATCATCTTTATCTATTCATTAAGAATGTCTCTACAAGACCACTTTGTGCTATAGCTTCTTTATATAACTTGAAAGTTAGACAGAATTACTTGAAATCTGTGATTCCAACTTTTCCTTAAGTCAAATTGTCCTTCACATTGATTCAAGTTGGTGAGATGTCTAAGGCTGACGTTATAATGACTAGATTGTATTTAAGTGCTGTCGGGGCAGGCATTCTGTCTGTCTGTCCATCACGGCAAGCCTAGTGCACAGAAGGTACTCAATAAATACTTGCTGTGTGCCAAGTACTGCCGTAGGTGCTGGGGACTCTGAGATGTTTCCTGTGTTGTGTGTGTGCTGTGCTTCAGCTCCAAGTATACTCAAGTTACCCCAAGTTCTTCCATCACTGTGGCCTCCAGAAAAGCTTTTGCCTCAAGAAGCACCTGGTGGCCAGCAATGACTCTAGGTGGGGAGAGGGAGGGAGGAAGTTGTTGCTGGAAATCACTGGCAGTGAGACAAAGCGAGGGGTGGTGGAGCGCCTCTGACTCACTGTGTGTCTGTCGTGGCCTGTCACTGCCCCACGGCCCTTTCTCTCCCAACCATGACTCTCAAAAGGGAAGTGTGTCCCTCTCCACTGGATGAAGGCCACTGGTTCCCAATTTATTTTGCTACGATTATGGCCCCATTGCATTCTTGTCTCCACTCAGATTTTTAAAGGTCATGTATATCTAGAGACAGCCCAGGGAGACGGTGGAGAATAAAAGGTCTTACAGGCCCTGACTTTTGGGCTTGACTCAGGAGACACTGGAAAATCTGCTCTCTTGGGGCCTCTGTTTTCTTGTCTACAAATGAAATGAAAGCGCTGAACAAACCCACAAAAGCCCGTCCTCAGGTCTCCCAAGGAAGTCCTTGGGTGGTTGAGGATGAGAGGCGGGGCGGGGCGGGGCTGGGCCTGCTCCCCACTCCGCCTCAAGAGCACCCTCCACCCCAACGCCGGGTTAAATAATTAAGTTGCTTTTGGCCATTCAGCCCAGCTTTTCTACTTCCAATGGAATGATCGATACGTAGCGCCCATTCTTTACGTTCTGTATGACACGCCCCTGTATTTCTTTGACATGTTAATGTGTAAATTATGCGACAGAGATCAATTGATGGGGATTTTTCCACGCGGGTGAGGAGAACGCAGATCCTCACTGCAGTGGACTACCATGAGCCTGGGAAATGGGCCTCCGCTCAGTTCAGGCCGTTGGCACCGCCGTGGCAGAGTCAAGGCCAGCTCGCATTCTGCGAAGCACACGTCTCAGTAGGAGGAGGCAGGATGGGAGGTGTGCTTACCGACCTCTGGTTTCAATCACACACGTTTTCAAGTAAACGTGTATAATGACACTGCCTTCCAGAGAGCACACTCCCTCCCACTGTCACTTCCTCCCCGCCAGTGCCCCCACCCCTGTGCTCAGCAGGACAGCTGCCTTGAGGCCACTCGTCAGACAGAAGTCACACCTTTCGTGACACCCAGTCTGGTGACCCCACTTCCATGGGACAAACTCTGGGCTTCCTGCATTCTTGGCTGGCTAATGTCACCCTTTCTCTCCCGTTCAAAAAAGCACACTGGACTGCAAATGAGAGAAAGGGATAGTATTTTACATTAAAAAAATAAGTGTGTGATTTGCAAGCTTTAGTTTGTGAAGGATTATAATATTAATTATAGTTATACCTGGTCTTATGCTGCTTATGTTACTTATAATTATACTTCTAGCTGGCCACTACACATAGGACATCATGACACAAAAATCAGACCAGTGCCTTCCAGATTTTTTTTGTGCAAGTCCCAGGTCATCCTGGCTGGAAACAGTCTTTCTGCTGCTTCACTCCCTGCCTGGTGCCCTGATCCCCTTGCCTCAGAATTCCAGGGAGGGGGTTCAGGATGGGGGAAGGAAGGGGCAGAAGGCCCTAAGCTTGGGGCCCAGGCCCACCTGAAGATGTATCTATATCGACCCTTTCAGGAACCCCAGACTGGGCCACTGCTACAGATGCAGGAAGGTGGTTTCTTACATGGGTCACTTCGAGGTGTCCTGGACAGGGCCATAGTGGGGTGTGTGAGTGCCCCAGGTTGGTAATAGTCTAGTACCTCTTTAGAGGGACAGCATTTAAATACTGGTTCACAGGTACTCAGAAGAGAAGTAGGGTGCTGTTCAGAGCAGGAGAGGAGAAGGAGATTGCAGTGGTAATTTGATGTCACTTTGTCCAGGAAGGTTCAGCTCTGGCACTAAAGTTCCAGACTCCTCTTAGCAAAACCAAAGTCCATGAACACTTAAAAATGGCTCAGAAGGTAAATTTTCTGTTATGAGTACCTTACCACAGCTAAAAACAAATTTTTTTTTTAATTGTAAAAGTCCTGCAGTTACTTGTACCCACCCTCCTCAGAAGGCAGCCTATCAACCATCCACGATGACTGCAGAGTGCGCCTGCGGGGGTGCCGTTCCCACCCACGTGTTTCACTCCCGTGGTTTCCCCATCTCCTTCCATGGCCAGCGATGCCAGAGCAGCCCTCGCAGGCTGAGCCCAGGCTGCTGCCCTGATGCCTGCTTTCCTACTTTACCTCTGAGCCTGGGAAAGCCCTGCCCAATGCCATGGAACATTCCAGGACTGGATGCTTTCCATTAGAATAAGCATTGCTCTATTCAGTATAATCTTAAATGTAAACTCTGTTGGAAAGGGTAACTTAGCAAGTTAGTATTTTCCCAGCGGGTGGTGAAATTGGGAATGGGTGAGTATGGGAGGAGGCAGGAGAAATTGAAGAAGGAGAAAAGCACGAAGGAAAAAGGGCAGAGGGTGTGGGGTTAACTCCAGAAGGACCACTAGTTAGGCTGAGGCCACTGAAGACCGTGAAACTGGGAATAATGTTGAGGGTCAAGGGGAGAGGGAATCAGTGATCTCAATAAGTAAAATCTTAGTCCACACAGTTGAACAGCCACTCCCTTCAGCAAGACCTGCAACCTCCCAAAACGAGTCCTGTTAAGTCTTATGTCGGTGGTGGGGAACTGGCAAGGTGGTGTGTACCATCCTACTTCTGATGAAAGTAAAAGATGGAAAACAGCCACTTCTTTCTTCAGTTAAGTGTTTTTATAAGTTGCATCTTATTTACCCATTGAAGAGTAAACCGTAAGTTACTTCACCCAGACATTTATCTCAGAAGAAACAATTAAGAGATGACACCTAAAAACAAAGTTACCCCAAACATAGCTGAGCCGCATCTCGAGATGCATTCCTACATCTCATCATCATGTTCCCCATCTCTTTCTAAGTAGTTGTAACAATTCAAAAGCATGTATCTTGGCTAGAATGGCACACAGAAAATGCTCCCCAGAAGTCCCATCGGCGGTCTGGTTCAAAAGTAGAACTTGTGATTTCTCTGAAGAAGAGGAACAATGAAATTGTCCCGGGGAAATAACGAAGCATCTTTATGTCTTATTCCTGTACCGTGTTTCTTGGTCTCTCCTACCTCTGCCTTCTGTCTTGGGTGTTTGGGGATCTTTTCTTTAATTGGTTACAGATCTGTCAAACAATACAAGGCTGGTTTTTTTCTGCCAAAATCAAACCACATCTCCAGTAAGTGGAATGTCTTAATTTACTACAAGTATATGTAACCAGAAAAAATGGTTTACAGTACTTCCAAATGAATTTCATTTTGCCTCCTCTCCCTGTCACCTCTTGTTTTAACAAACAAACTGAGCCCTCATTCTCTTCCTTGCCTCATTCCTTGCCTCATTCTCTTCCTTGCCTTTGACTCCACCCACGGAGCCAGCGTGGAGACGGCACAGGTGCCTACCTTGCCCAGGCCTGGGGTGTCCTTCACCTTGTTCACGGCCCTCAGCAGGCAGGGCGGGGCCGGGGGCGGGGACATCTGCAGAATGCCGCTGAAGCTGGTGGCAAAGAGAGGTGGCTCGGCAACAGAAGAAGCGGAAGGCCGATGTTTCTTCTTTTTAGAAGACAGATTTAACTTCTGGGCAGCTCTGGAGGGAAAAATTCAGGAAAAAAAAACAATAAACGAAAAAGTATGGTACAATCAGATATTCTAGTGTCATTTTATGTTCTTTCTCTTAAGCCGCTAGTTCTTATTGCACCTAAACAGTTCTCTCTCTTCCTCCGAGGGCCGGGTGGTAGCCCCTGACTGCAACTGAGTGAACCCAGGGAGCTGCCCGGTCACTTACAGAGCACAGCAACACCACGGCATTGCACAGTTCTGCAGCCGCCATCTACAAAGCATTGTTTCTTAACAATGAACGCTCAGTTTAACCATGAATAAAGCTGGCCATCTTTGGGGATACACAGCACCTATTAGCTTAATCATTCCATAACTTCTGGTATAAACTCAAGTGTGAGAGACCTTATAAGTTTTTCAGAAACTCTAACACCTTGTAAAATTCAAACTGGTCTGAGGAAGAACCACATGGTGACCACTCAAGGCATGCGATGGACGTCATTGTGGAAGAAAAACACACACCCCAGCACTGTGGGGAGATATAAATCAAACTGTCTTAGAAACATAACACCCAATCAGAATTAACTCCAGCCCAGGTGTAGGGTCCTGACACTAGGGGTGGCTCATGTGGAAAACAGGCTTTTGTGCAGGGTGGTCTTTCACTACACAATGCGATTCATGGGCAACTGCAAGGGTGATGGAGTCAGAACCCACAAAGCTGGCAGACGATGCAAACGGAAAGGTGGGAGGGAGGGTGCTGCATGGTTAGTAACATTGCTTGTTCACATTACATCTTGCATCATTCAGACATTCTGCAACACCTAAAACATGACAATCTTATCAGAGGGGAGAGGGGAAAATAAGGCAAAGGCATTTCACAGACTATAATATACTCACTTCTGGATTCATCCTCGGTTTTTTCATATTGTTCTCTTATTCTAAGAAATCCAATTTATTTACCAAAGGTTATTAAGATTTTAGCTGCTGCTTAAAACAGATAGGCTATCATGACTTTATTCTACATATCAAGACCTTATAATCCATCCTGTGTTCTTACTGACTGCATAACAGGTCACAAGCAAAGCAGGCCAAAAAGATTAAATCAGCATTGTTTGCACCCCCCTTCTCCCCACCTTCCATATTAGTATCTGAATCTTAAGCTCTGGACTGATTAATTTTAATTTTATATCAGTAATTGCCATGCTTTTGACAAATCCCCTGAGCTACAAAATGGCCACTGCATAAATACAGCAAATAGAATTAACACTTCAAAGCTTAATCTTTCTTAGCAGTAAAACTGAACATCTAGTTCACAAGAGTGAAATACAGAGGATGCATGAGGAATGACAGATTTTGATGGAATGGTGCCAATGTCATGTGCCAAACTTATGGACTTCTATAGTGACTCTACTGCAGCATGAAGAAAAATGAAGGGCACTAGAAGGAGAGTTCCATAATGCTTTCTTTTCCCAATCAGCAAAATTAAAAGAAAACTAGGAGCAATTTTTTCTCATGCTTTCATTGCCACTCTTCCTGATGCTGTTTCTCTAAAATTAAAGGTGAAGTAGAATTGTTCCACTTCAGTGACTGGTCTGGTGCGTCTCTTGGCAGTTTTCATTACTCTGTGAGATTCTCTCCCCGAACAAATAGTGACTCCTCCAGAGTTGTGTGGGGGCACTGCATTCTTCTGACACTCACATTGCTGCTCATCGACTGCTTACTGCTTTCCAGCAGGCTGCCTATAGACATAGGAGAGTTAGGAAGGAGGGGGCAAGAGGATGATCTGCTAGGAACCAAGAGGTGGTGTTTATCCATTCACATCACGATTCTTTTGGATTGTGGCAAAAGGACCAAGGGGTTGCTGTGGTTCCCACTCCCCCACCAGCTGGTGTTCCCAGTCCAAATGCAGAGACAGAGAGGAAAAGGAATGACAATGAAAGGCAGCTTTAGGAGAGGCAGTAGCCGGCTGGGTTTTTTTTTCCTTTTTTTATCTCTACTACCCATGGCCACATACTCCCCCACACAGACCCTGCAGAGGAGGAAAGCAAGGGTCCTTGAAATTAAAGTATACAAAGGACATTCCCAAGGACAGCATCCCAGGGCTTCATTCCTCTCTCTCTCCTTCTCTCTCCTATAATATCAAAATTTCACTCTATTACCGGATCATTCCCAACAGCATACAAACATGCTATTATTGCTCCCATCTTAAAAATAAAACACAGGTTCTTCTCTTCATTCTCCTTACCCAGCCAGCTACTGTTCTGTTTCCTTGCTCATCTTTACAAGCAAAATTCATGGAAAGTGTTGTCCATACGTGCTTTCTCTAGTTCATCTTCTCCCATTGCCTATAAGCTTATCCCAACCGGGCATCTGTCCCATAGCTCCTCTGAAACAGGTTTTGTCGAGGCCACCAATGACCTCCACAATTACTAAATGTCATGGTCCTCAGCCCCATCTTACCTGATTTATCAGAGCACTGACGATATCCTTCTATTTTGATATACTTTCTTCTCTAGGTGTCAGGACACTCTTGGTCATTCCTTTCTGGTTTCCTTTGCTGCTTTCTTTTCTCCCCAACCACTTAATGGTAACGTGTCTCAGGGCTCATTCCTTGGTCCTCTTCACATCTACACTCAATCTCTTGCTATTTCCTTTCAAGATCACAACTTAAATAATATTGTTATGCCTATGACTCCACGATTTTTATCTCCAACTTAGACCTCTCTCTGGAACCCTATATTTGTTTATCCAACTACCTCCTCAACAATTCCACTTAGAAAAGAATAAAATACCTAGAAGTAAATTTAACCAAGAAGGTGAAAGATCTGTCACTGAAAACTACAAGATAATGATGAAAGAAATTGAAGAAGACCAAATAAATGGAAGGATGTTCCATTCTCATGGGTTAGGGGAATTAATATTGTTAAAATATCCAGACTCCCCATAGCAATCTAGAGAGTTGGTGCAATCCCTATCAAGGTGTTAATGGCATTTTTCACAGAAATAGAACAAACAATTCTAAAACTTGTATAGACCCAGAAAAGACCCTGAATAGCCTAAGCAATCTCACGAAAGAAGAACAAAGCTGGAGGCATCCCACTCCTTGACCTCAGACTCCAGACTACAAAGCTATAGTAATCAAAACAGTATGGCATTGGCATAAAAACAGACACAACAGAAAGAAAAAAGAGTCCAGAAAGAAACCCACATATATATGGTCAATTAAATTTATGACAAAGGAGCCAAGAATATACAATGGGGAAAAAACTCTCTTCAATAAATAGTGTTGGAAAACTGGACAGCCACATGCAAAAGAATTAAACAGAACCACTATCTTACACCATACACAAAAAGTAACTCAAAATAGATTAAAGACTTGAATGTGAGACTGAAACCATAAAACTCCCAGAAAAAAACATAGGCAGTAAGGTCTTTGACATTGGTCTTGGTGAGGATTTTTTGGATTTGACACCAAAAGAAAAGGCAACAAAAGCAAAAATAAACAAGTGGGACTACCTCAAACTAAAAAGCTTCTTCCCAGCAAAGGAAACTATCAACAAAAGGAAATGTCAAGGGAGAAAATATTTGCAAATTTGATGAGTTCATACCCAAAATATATTTTAAAAAAACTCATACAATTTAATAGCAAAAAAAGCCCCAAAAATCCAGTTGAAAAATGGGCAAAAGATCTGAATAGACATTTTTCTAAAGAAGACATACAGATGGCCAATAGCTACATGAAAAGATGCTCAATATCATTAACAAAATCAGGGTAATACAAATTTAAACCACAGTGAGATATCACCTCATACCTATCAGACAAGAAATAACAAGCATTGGTGAGGATGTGGAGAAAGGGAAGCCTTGTGCACTGCTGGTGAAAATGTAAGTTGGTAAAGTCACTGTAGAAAACAGTATGGAGATTCCTCAAAAAATTAAAAACAGAACTGTCATATGATCCAACAATTTCACTTTCGGATATTTATCTGAAGAAAATGAAAACACTAACTCGAAAAGATACATGCACCCCCATGTTCACTACAGCATTATTTACAGTAGCCAAGATATGGAAGCAACCT
The DNA here is from genome assembly GCF_030028045.1 of Hippopotamus amphibius kiboko. Lineage (NCBI taxonomy): Eukaryota > Metazoa > Chordata > Mammalia > Artiodactyla > Hippopotamidae > Hippopotamus > Hippopotamus amphibius. Next base: position 147,436,635 of record NC_080188.1, read on the forward strand.
CAATGTTCATCAACAGTTGAATGGATAAAGAAGATGTGGTGTATATATAGAATGGCATATTATTCAGCCATAAAAAAAGAAGGAAATCTTGCCTTTGCAGCAAAACATGAATGGACCTGGAGGGAATTGTGCTAAGTGAAATAAGCCCAACAGAGAAAGAGAAATACTGTATTATCTCAGTTATACATAGAATCTAAACAAACAAACAAACAAAAACAAAGTTCATAGATACAGAGAAGATTGGTGGTTGCCAGCAGAAGAGGGTCAGGAACCAGGCAAAATGGGTGAAGGGAATCAAAGGTACAAACTCCAAGATATAAAATAAATAAGTCATGTGATACAATATACAGCATGGCAATTGTAGTTACTATACTGTATTGCATATGTGAACATTGCTAAGGGTAAATCTTAAAAGTTCTTATCAGAAGAACAAAAAAATTCTGTAACTATATATGGTGACAGATATTGACTAGACTTATTGTGGTGATCATTTTGCAATATATAAATACAAAATCACAATGTACACCTGACGCTGATATAATGAAGTATGTCACTTATACCTCAATAAAACAAAACAACAACAAAAATAATTCCACTTGGATATCAAATAGGTATCTCAAACTTGCATCTCTAAAACTGAGTTCCTGAACTTTTCCTAAAAAGCTGTATGCCTTTAGCTTTCTCTATTTCAGAAAATGGTGGGGAGGGAAAAGATGGTGGCGAAGTAGGAGGACATGGAATGCATATCTCTCCACAGATACATCAGGAATACATCAAAAGGTGCAATAATTCCCACAGAAAATCAGCTGAAGACCAGCAGAAGACCCTGGACACCAGAAAGGACTGCAAAGATCCTGAAATAACTGGCAACCTCTGAAGTCTAGAGTACTCGACCAGAAGTCAAGTTGGAGACTCTGCGGAGGGAGCACCGAATCCAGGATGCTAGACCACCGGAGAGTCCTCAGCCACAGGGAAGACTAACTGCAGAGAATTCTCACAGAACCTTCTATCAGAGTCTAAGACCTGGCTTCACCTGACTGTCTGCAACTGCCAGTGCTGGATACCTCACACCAAACTACAAACAAGACAGGAACACTAACCCACCCATAAGCACACAGACTACCTAAAGCCATATTAAGTTCACAGCTACCCTAAAACACACCACCTGATACAGCCATGCTCATCAGAGAGAAAAGACTCAGATCCACACACCAGAAAGCCGGTACCAAACCCTCCCACCAGGAAGCCTACTCAAGACACTGGACCAACCCAAACACAGGGGGCAGAGAGCAGAAACAAGAGGAACTACTACTAGGCAGCATAGGGAAAGGAGACAGAAAATACTATAAATTACACAAAATGAGAAAACAAAGAAACACCTTGCGGGCAAAGGAGCAAGATAAAAACCCACAAGACCAAATAGATGAAGAGGAAATAGGAAAACTGCCTGAAAAAGAATTCAGAGTAATGATAGTAAAGATGATCCAAAATATTGACAACAAAATAGAGAAAAAACAAGAAACAGTTAATAAGGACTCAGAAGAACTAAAAAGCAAACAAACAGTAATGAACAACAAAATAACTGAAATTAAAAATACTCTAGATGGTATAAGCAGCAAAATAACTGAGGCAGAAGAACGAGTAAGTGAGTTGGAAGATAGAATGTGGGAAAAAACTGCCACAGAGCAGGAAAAAGAAAAAAGAATAAAAAGAATGGAAGACAGTCTCAGAGACCTTGGTGACAACATTAAGTACACCAACATTCAAATCATAGGCATCCCAGAAGAAGAAGAAAAAAAGAAAGGGTCTGAGAAAATATTCAAAGAGGTTATAGTGGAAAACTTCCCCAACATAGGAAAGGAAATACTTAATCAAGTCCAAGAAGCACAGAGAGTCCCATACAAAATAAACCCAAGGAGAAATACACCAAGGCACATATTAATCAAATAAAAAAAAATTAAACACAAAGAAAAAATATTAAAAGCAGCAAGAGAAAAGCAACATATAACATATAAGGGAAAACCCATAAGGATAACAGCTGATCTCTCTGCAGAAACTCTGCAGGCCAGAAGGGAGTGGCAGGATATACTGAAAGTCTTGAAAGAGAAAAACCTACAGCCAAGAATACTCTATCCAGCAAGAATCTCATTCAGATTCAACAGAGAAACCAAAATCTTTACAGACAAGCAAAAGTTAAGAGAATTCAGCACCACCAAACCAGCGTTACAACAATTGCTAAAGGAACTTTTCTTAGCAGGAAACACAAAAGAAGGAAAAGATCTACAAAAACAAACCTGAAACAATTAAGAAAATGGTAATAGGAACATACATGTCAATAATTACCTTAAATGTAAATGGATTAAATACTCCCACCAAAAGACACAGACTGGCTGAATGGATACAAAAACAAGACCCTTATATATGCTGTCTACAAGAAACCCACTTCAGACCTAGGGACACATACAGACTGAAAGTAAGGGGATGGAAAAGATATTCCATGCAAATGGAAGTCAAAAGAAAGCTGGAGTAGCAATACTCATATCAGACAAATTAGACCTTAAAGTAAAAACTATTACAAGAGACAAGGAAGGGCACTCCATGATGATCAAGGGATCAATCCAAGAAGAAGATATAACAATTGTAAATATCTATGCACCCAACATAGGAGCACCTCAGTACATAAGGCAAATGCTAACAGCCATAAAAGGGGAAATCGACAGGAACACAATAATAGTAGGAGACTTGAACATCCCATTTAAACCAATGGACAGATCATCCAAACAGAAAATAAATAAGGACACACAAGCTTTAAATGACACATTAGACCACCTTGACTTAATTGCTATTTATAGGACATTCCATCCAAAAACTACAGAATACACTTTCTTCTCAAGCACACATGGAACATTCTCCAGGACAGATCACATCTTGGGGCATAAATCAAGCCTCAGTAAATTCAAGAAAATTGAAATCATATCAAGCATCTTCTCCAACCACAATGCCATGAGACTAGATATCAATTACAGGAAAAAAACTGTAAAAAATACAAGCACATGGAGGCTAAACAATATGTTATTAAACAAAGAAGAAATCACTGAAGAAATCAAAGAGGAAAACAAAAAATGCCTAGAAACAATTGACAATGTAAACATAACCCAAAACCTATGGGACATAGCAAAAGCAGTTCTAAGAGGGAAGTTTATAGCAATACAGTCCTACCTCAAGAAACAAGAAAAATATCAAATAAACAACCTAACCTTACACCTAAAACAATTAGAAAAAGATGAACACAAAAACCCCAAAGTGAGCAGAAGGAAAGAAATCATAAAGATCAGAGAAGAAATAAATGAAAAAGAAATGAAGGAAACAATAGCAAAGATCAATAAAACTAAAAGATGCTTCTTTGAGAAGATAAACAAAATTGATAAACCATTAACCAGACTCATCAAGAAAAAAAGGGAGAAGACACAAATCAACAGAATTAGAAATGAAAAAGAAGTAACAATGGACACCACAGAAATACAAAAGATCATGAGAGACTACTACAAGTAACTATATGCCAAAAAATTGGATAACCTGGAAGAAATGGATAAATTTTTAGAAAAGTACAATCTTCCAAGACTGAACCAGGAAGAAATAGAAAATATGAACAGACCAATCACAAGTACGGAATTTGAGACTGTGATTAAAAACCTCCCAACAAACAAAACTCCAGGACCAGATGGCTTCAAGGTGAATCCTATCAAACATTTAGAGAAGAGCTAACATCTATCCTTCTCAAACTCTTCCAAAATACAGCAGAAGGAGGAACACTCCCGAACTCATTCTACGAGGCCACCATCACCCTGATACCAAAACCAGGCAAAGATGTCACAAAAAAAGAACATTACAGGCCAATATCACTGATGCACATACATGCAAAAATCCTCAACAAAATACTAGCTAACAGACACCAACAGCACATTGAAAAGATCATACACCATGATCAAGTGGGGTTTATCCCTGGAATGCAAGGATTCTTCAATATATACAAATCAATTAATGTGATACATCATATTAACAAACTGAAGGATAAAAACCATATGATAATCTCAATAGACGCAGAAAAAGCTTTTGACAAAATTCAACACCCATTTATGATAAAAACTCTCCAGAAAGTGGGCATAGAAGGAAGTTACCTCAACATAATAAAAGCCATATATGAGAAACCAACAGCCAACATCATTCTAAATGGTGAAAAACTGAAAGAATTCCCTCTAAGAACAGGAACAAGAGAAGTGTGCCCACTCTCACCATTATTATTCAACATAGTTTTGGAAGTTTTAGCCACAGCAATCAGAGAAGAAAATGAAGTAAAAGGAATCCAGATTGGAAGAGAAGAAATAAAATTGTCACTCTTTGCAGATGACATGATATTATACATAGAAAATCCTAAAGATGCCAACAGAAAACTAGTAGAGCTAATCAATGAATTTGGCAAAGTAACAGCATACAAAATTAATGCACAGAAGTCTCTTGCATTCCTATACACTAACAGTGAAAAAGCAGAAAGAGAAATGAAGGAAACACTCCCATTTACCACTGCAACAAAAAGAATAAAATACCTAGGATTAAGTCTGCCTAAGGAGGCAAAAGACCTGTATGAAGAAAACTGTAAGACACTGATGAAAGAAATCAAAGATGATACAAACAGATGGAGGGACATACCATGTTCTTGGATTGGAAAAATCAACATTGTGAAAATGACTATCTTACCCAAAGCAATTTACAGATGTAACACAACCCCTATCAAATTACCCATGGCATTTTTCACAGAACTAGAACAAGAAATCTTACGATTTGTATGGAAATGCAAAAGACCCCGAATAGCCAAAGCAATCTTGAGATGGAAAGATGGAGTTGGTGGAATTAGGCTTCCTGACTTCAAGCTATACTACAAGGCTACAGTGATCAAGACAGTATGGTACTGGCACAAAAACAGAAATATAGATAAATGGAACAGAATACAGAGCCCAGAGGTAAACCCATGCACATATAGGCACCTTATCTTTGACAAAGGAGGCAAGAATATACAATGGAAAAAAGACAGCCTCTTCAATAAGCGGTGCTGGGAAAACTGGACAGCTACAAGTAAAAGAATGAAATTAGAACACTTCTTAATAAAAATAAACAAAAATAAACTCCAAATGGATTAAAGACCTAAATGTAAGGCCAGACACTATAAAACTCTTAGAGAAAAACATACACAGAACACTCTATGACATAAACCAAAGCAAGATCCTTTTTGACCCACCTCCTAGAATAATGGAAATAAAATAAAAAATAAACAGATGGGACCTAATGAAACTTAAAAGCTATTCCACAGCAAAAGAAACCATAAACAAGACAAGAAGACAGCCCTCAGAATGGGAGAACATATTTGCCAGCAGAGCAACTGACAAAGGATTAATCCCCAAAATATACAAGCAGCTCATGCAACTTAATACCAAAAAAGCAAATAACCCAATCCACAAAAGGGCGGAAGGCCTAAATAGACATTTCTCCAAAGAAGACACGCAGGTGGCTAACAAACACATGAAAAAATGAAAGTCAGTGCCACAATGAGGTATCATGTCACACAAGTCAGAATGGCCATCATCACAAAATCTAGAAACAATAAATGCTGGAGAGGGTGTGGAGAGAAGGGAATCCTCCTGCACTGTTGGTGGGAGTGTAAGTTGGTACAGCCACTATGGAAAACAGTTTGGAGGTTCCTTAAAGAACTAAATATGGAACTACCATATGACCCAGCAGTCCCATTATTGGGCATATACCAAGAGAAAAACATAATCCAAAAAGAAACATGTACCATAATGTTCATTGCAGCACTATTTACAGTAGCCAGGACATGGAAGCAACCTAAATGTCCATCGACAGATGAATGGATAAAGAAGATATGGCACATATACACAATGGAATATCACTTAGCCATAGAAAGGAATGAAATTGAGTTATTTGTAATGAAGAGGATAGAGCCAGAGACTGTCATACAGAGTGAAGTAAGCCAGAAAGAGAAAAACAAATACTGTATGCTAACTCATATATACTGAATCTAAAAAAATGGTAGTGATGAACCCAGTGACAGGGCAAGAATAAAGATGCAGATGTAGACAACAGACTTGAGGACACGGGGTTGGGGGGTGGTGTGGCGCGAAGGGGAAGCTGGGATGAAGTGAGAGAGTAGCCTTGGCATATATACACTACCAAATTTAAAATAGATAGCTAGTGGGAAGTAGCTGCATAACATAGAGAGATAAACTCGATGATGGGTGATGACTTAGAGGGCCAGGATAGGGAGGATGAGAGGGAGTCACGGGAGGGAGAGGATATGGGAATATATGTATAAATACAGCTGATTCACTTTGGTGTACCTCAAAAACTGACACAAGTGCGTAAAGCAATTATATTCCAATAAAGAGCTTAAAAAAAAAAAAAGAAAAAAGAAAATGGCAATTTCATCCTTGCAAAGGCCCAGACATGTTTGCCTCTTTTTTTCATTCAATCCATCAGGAAATCAGTTGGCTGCAACTTCAAAGTAGATCTATGATCTAACTCCTCTCACCACCTTTGCTGCTACCATCTTGGTCTGAGCCACTGACCTCTCTTGCCTGGATTACTGCAATAGTTCCCTAACTTGTCTCTTTCCTTCTGTTACCTTCCCTGCCACCTCCCACTGCACTGGCCCAATCTATTTTCCACACAGTTGCCAGAATGATTCTTTTAAAACATAACCGTTCAAGCCTCTCCATTTTGCTTCTCATCTCATAGTAAAAGCCAAAGTAATTACAATGGTCTATATGGCCTTCCATGTATCTTCCCTCGTATCTCTCAGACCACCTTTCCTGTTACTCTCCTCTTCGATTTCTCTGCTCCAGCCATAAGAGCCTCCGAATACTCCTGGTACACTCCCACCTCAGGGCCTATGCACAGGCTCTTGCTTCAGCCTGGAATGCTCTGGCCTAGAAAGAGACAGGCATGTGGCTCACTCCCTCACCTCCTTTAAATCTTCGTTCAAATGATACCTTATCAACAAACCTACCCTGCACCATAGCAGACTGTACTTTCCAAAGACGGCTGCACCGATATGTATCCCCTCCTACATGCCCTTCTATGACATGACATTGAGACTTCTCCATTGAGAGGTGGGGTCTGTTCTCCTTCCCTTTGAACCCAAGCAGAACTTTGAAATTGCCTTGACCAACAGAATACAGTGGGAATGATCTCGTATGGTCTATGGGGTTAGGTCATAAAAAGCAATATGGCTTCTACCTGTCTCTCTCACCCTTGGCACTCAACTTCCACATCATGAAGAGGCCCAGGCCACATGGAAAAGGCCATGTAGAGAAGAACTGAGGACTCCAGTGAACAATCATGTCAACTACCAGGCATGTGAGAAAATGAGCCTTTAGATGACTCCAGGCGCCACCCTTCAAATCTTCTGGCTGAGGCCCAAGGCATCATGGAGCAGAGATAAGCCATACCCACCCCCGTCTTGTCCGAACTTCTGGACTGCAGAAACCATGGGAGATAATACACCATCATTGCTGCTTTAAACCACTAAGTTTGGGGGTAACTGGTTACATGGCCACAGTAGGTGATACACCACCCACTCCCAATCTCCTAATTTCACTTACCTTGCGTGCCCTTACCCGTCCACCCTCCCTATCATGGCACGTACTATCTGCTAACATAGTAGATGATTTACTTAGCCATCAGGTTTATTGTTTATTGTCTGTTTCCTCTCTAGAATGTAAGTTCCAACAGGGCAGAGTGTCATACGTGTGTGTTGAATGACTGAATAAAGATCGAAGGAACTGGGGACATTTAGCCTGGAGAATATAATCCTGGAGAAACGGGAAGGAAGAGTTTTTCTAAAAGACTGTCTTTAAAAAAGTGAATAAGTAACATGTAGCAGGAAGTATTTTTCAAGCAAGAATGCCAGGTAGTTTCATAGGCTATCACTTTGAATCTCAGAAAACTTTGTGAGGAAGATAATAGTACTCCCATTTCACAGACAAAGAAATGAGTCTTTAAGAGTTAAATCCAGTGTCTGACCTGAATTTGAACATCCAGCTTCTTCAGATACTAGGGAGATAGGTAGATAATAGGCAAGTTACTGAAATTCTGATAGTGTTTATAACATGTGTAAAGGGTCTAGCATAGCACCTGGTGTGTACTTGGCATTCAATAATACTGTCACCATCACTACCATGATTCCACATTTTATTATCAAGCCTCAGTTTCTGCACAGTAAGATAGAGCAAGCATATTTTCTACCTTTATAGACATTTAATGAAAATTAAATAAGCGTGCAGGTAAAGGGTTTAGTGCACAGGAAGTACTTAATAGATGATGCTTGGAAGGAATATAATAATTAGTGGAGCTGAGACTGAATCTAGGTCTGTGTGTCTCATATCGCACCAGATCATCTCTGAATAGGTAGCAAAACAGGCAGGTGAAATGTAAAGGCACTTGGGGGGTTATAAGTGAAAGGGGCATTTTTCTCAAAATTGGAACAACCCATCAGTTGACAGGTCTGCTTCATGAAATAGCTTTTGTCATTGAAAGTATCCAAGCAGTGGCTAAAAAGCCATTTACAGGGAATATCAGGGAGACAAAAGCATGCATTGGGAGCATCAGATGATTTCCAAAATCTCTTCCAATGCAGACATTCTGAAATGATTCCTGGAATCTCTATTCCATTTAGGGAAGCCTCTGTTGGCTTCAATGTAGAAAAATAGTAATGCAGGAAACTGTTTGGAAAATACATAAAAAATTATTTTCTTGTTAAAACATGTATATAAAGTAAATATATTAGGAGCATTCTAGAATTTAGAAATCAATAGAAATCACATTTTAGAGGCATACATTGTATAAGCACATTTTATTTTAATTTCGACATCATCATAACCAGCTGTTTGATCTCTGTTTTATATGCTCCAATTTCTTGGAAGTCAGCAGCTTCTGCTCTTTTTATACAGCACTTCAATGACACGCAGATAGGAGAAGGTTGAAATACAGAAATCATTCATGTATAATTGTATTAGTCAGCGACATAAAGGAGAAGCAGTCATGAAAGAACTGAAAAGGTAAAGACATTTGGGCTAGAAGTGTATTTTGTGTAATTAATGCCTTACAAGTTCTTTTTTCATAAAGAGAGGAACAGATGAATTGGTTGTTTTATAAGATTTTAAACAACAAAACATTCACCTAAAAAGCTATAATAAACAATATTTACTTGTCTCATTCTTACCATGGACAGTATCACATATTTCCTAGAGCTATTCATCCCTGCACACATCTTAAAATATCCATGGGCTTCATTTAATTCTCTGAGCCTTATTTCAAGAAAACTCTCTAGCAGGACGAAATTAATATTCACTGAACACCTATAAAGAAAGTGACGCCATGCTAGGCGTTATCAGGCTGTGAGGAGAGGAGCAGTAACATGAACTTGGGAAGACTTTAAACCTAGCGACCTCAATGCTTTGCTCTGGGCTCTGCCCTTTCTCTCCATAGCCTTGCTCATCTCACACAGGAGACGATTATCCTAACACATCAATGTGATGCCATCTGGATTCAGCAAGCAGTTTAGAATTGAGATGACCTTCACATGGGACAGTTCCTTGTTCTCATTGGCCAGATCTACCTGCATCTAAAAAAAAGAGGCAAATAATTATCTAGTGAATTTAATTGGTTTAGGTGGCAGGGAGTCTTAGGTCTCAGTTATACAGATCAGAGGGGAAACTTAAGGGGCTTTTCTGGCTCTTTTTTTTTTTCTTTTCTTTTTTTTTTTTTTGCATTTGTGTGATACACTATTTGACCTTGCGTTTTCAGAATTACAGAATGTTTAAATGGAAAGCCCTTCATTCTAAGTGCATCCCATGAGAATTAAGTTGGGATCTACCACCCTTAGCATCTAGGGATTACTAATGTATTGACCTAACAGTATTTTAAGAATTATTAGCTTCATGAAGAATAGAATTTCCTTAGGGAATATCAGGCAGGAATATCAGGCTGTACAGTCTTTTTTTTTTTAAGGATTCTGTATCCCTTAAAAAATTCTATGCAGCATGTGTTGCTGACCACATCCTGAGAGCATTTCATCCTGTCTGAGGGGGATGTTCAACTGTGAGATGCTCGGAGAGGTGGGTAAAAGGTTTATAAAAATTAAGAGGTCATTTAAGCACTACTAAATTGGACCCAGGCGATTGATTGGTGAGATAGCAACTGAAAAACTGCTCAAGAGGAGGGCAGGGTGAGGCCCTCAGAACTGCCTCATCTGCTGCCCAGAGAGGGTCCTGACCCAGGAGGGGGATGAGAGTGGTAAAATTGCCACCGTCAGCATGTAAAAGACAATCTAGGCTGCAATTTAATGTGACAATGGCTGGGGCTGCCATAGGCTCTGATGGCTTATGTGCCATTAGAAAATATTTCAATGCTCTGAGGATGAAGACTGTCTCGTAATGAGCAACGACGTGACAGATCACAGCAGCTCCCAGGAAATCCATGGGGTCAGTGACACAGGGGCAGAAGAAAATAAAACAGATTATAAATAGGGAGGACATGTGACAAGAGCCAGTGGTCTGTGGCAAAGCTTCTGGAAACAGTTAAGATATCCATCTACATGGAAAAAAACACCAGTGATGCTTCATTTTGAAATAATGCCTATTTAGAAGTATTCTGGCACTACCATGAAGCATGCTAGTCATTTTGGAAACTCTCCAAACAGGGAATAAAGAGCATCCTCCTTCACCTTTCCATTTTCTAATTGGCTGTCACTGAGGTCATTTCCATGTCTCCAGAGACTGAAAAGCATATGGGTCTCGGGGTTTTTCTGATTTTTATGTAAATGATCCATTTCATTAGTGTAGGAAGATAATTCATGACATGACTTCAAATAAAATGTTTACTGCTAGGAGGCAAAACATGGCTGACCGTTAACCTCAAACAATATTGTGTTAAAATACTACAGCCAGACACTATTATAATTTGAAAACGGATTGAGTTTTGCAACTTACTGCACCCAAAGTGATAATCTCTATGAATTTACCCTTACTCTTCTCTTAAAAATTTAGCCATTCATCAAAGCTTCTGCAAGTTGCCCTCATCAACTCCTTCAGGTCTCAGCAATTGGTCTTGAGAGTCTATGTCTGAGGTTTTAACACCTAATGAGATGCTGCTTTGCAGTGTGGTCTTTGCTTCTGGATGTCATTAGTGTTGCCTCCATCACGGCATTACTCACTCACTGAAGGTCAATACATGTTTCCTTTCTTCTGCAGCTCATTTCCTACCCCATAGCTTTGCACCTTGTTGACGGGATGGCGTGAGCCCACTCAGGGCTTCTTAACTGAGCCAGCCTTTGTAGTTACACCAACATGTACAAAGTTCCAAGACTATGTACCTGGAGTTCTAGAAATGCATAGACCTTGGAACGTTTTACTCTTTCTAAAGCATTTTCCCCACATTGTCACATCCATCACACTCAGCCCTATGAGGCAAGCAGAGAAGAAGGTATTTGTACCACAAATTACAGATCTAAAAAGCAGTGAAGGCACAGAAGTTGCCTGATTTTATCTACAGTCACAGGGCTAGTGATTCTTGCACCTGAGATTAGGATTCGCGTTTTCTGCTTTAAACTCAGGGTTGGTCTACCACCTCATGCTGTTACACAGTTTGATAAATAGAAGCAGTTATTTTATTTTGTTTAGGCAATATAAAACTAAATGATAATCATTTGCCTAATAATGAAGACAAAAAAGCAGTTACATTTTTTTTGTATGGAACTCAAATCAAATCATATATAAGCATTTACCAATTACTGATCTAGTTGCTTAGCAACATACCTTCACATCACAGGGGGAAAATGTCTCAGCTGAGTGAGTCAGGTCATGCCCAGAATTAGGATGTGAAAGGCAAATTATATGAAAATGGTTTCCCTGTTCCTACAATCCTAACCCGGAGTGAGTCCTTGCATAACAGTAACAACAATACAACAACGACTGCCACCACACAACCATTCTGTACCATCCTTCACTACCTTGTGCCTCTCCCTCTACAGACACAAAAAGAATGCTGGAAGCTGCTTAGAATGCATCTCAGTGCTCTGGAAACTCAATCAATCAATCAATCAATCAGTCAATCCATCTTTATTGAACGACAGCTATGTACAAAAGAACTATGCAATCGATAGGCTATCCATGTCCCTCAAGTCATTTCTGAGTCAGCCCGCAGCTGTTCAAGAGTCTACTCCTAAACTGTGGCGATGAGAAGAACCCACACCACCCAACATTGAGAACTTCTATTGGCGCCCAGCAGCCAAGACAGAGAAGCTTGGAGGAGCTGGAAGCTTTTCCTGAACTGCACACCATGGCACTCATGCCTAGAGGTACAAAAAGGGTAAAAAGCAAACTTTTAAAACCATACTGTTGGTGAATATTGTTAATCCATTTGTGTCTGGATTTTTCATGGTCAGAGTGAGAATATTACAGGTAAATGACAATGACTATGGGATGAAAAGGGGCTCATTCATAAACTAATTTTTTTTTTAACAGAGGCTATTCGAAGTAAAATCTTTTCCTTTGCTGAAAGCCGGGTACCTAGGAAAGTATTTGCTGAGCCAAGCTCCTTAGGTGAAAATAGAAACGCTTTCATACGCCCAATAAAGCAGGAGATGTTTAATAATAAAAGAATTAGCAGTTGGCATGGAGGGCCAAGCAGGAGTACAGAGCATGCGTTTGTTATTTCCTGGCTGTGGAAATCTGGATTTTAGGAACACTAAATAAACTCTGTGTCAGTGGCAGATTCTATGCCTTGCCGAGGCCCTCTGCCTCCATCTCTCTGATGCTCTGGTTTCTCAGGGCTCAGGGAAGCTCCCTCAGTGTCTATTGGGATTTGGAGCATTTTAAGAAAGACTCTTCTGCTTGTCTTGCCTGGAGTTAAGCCCTTTCAGCTCATTATACAGCAGCTGCTCGGTACTCTGTGGTCCCCCAAGCTCTGCTCACCTCGGGCCACATGGCAGCGGGATACCAGACATCACGGCCGATCTTGGCATCTTCCTTTAATATTTCATGTGACGGGAGCTTTGAGGGAGCACCTTCACTAATGGCCGAGACGCCATCTGCAGGAGGCTGGGTTCCAGGGCCCAAGAGAAGGTTGGGAACCTCTGCTCTAATGAACTTAATCCCGTCCAGAACTTGACAAGTTGGTGCTGTATTCTTTGGGCAGCCTGAGGACATGTGGGCCTTCTTTTTCTATTTCTTTTCCTTTTTCTATTTCTGTGTGTCCAGCAAACTTGGTAAGTCAGACCTGAACACTGCCAAGACAACCAGCTCCAGGTCAAGACCTAGAGAAAACACATCAGAAACAGGGAGGTTCTGTCTCTGAGACTCAGCGACCTCAGAAAAACGCAACTTGCTTCAGGCCTCTTCAGTCTTTCATATGGTAAGAGAGAGCCCTCCACTCTTCCAGGGACATTGAAAGACTGAATAAACTAAAACTCATTCTCAGTTGATGGGTAATATAAAATTCTAAAGGAACATACTGCCGATCTGTAAGTTGCCTTCGATGCCATGTGACATACACTTTAGCTTGTGACTCCATAGCCATTAGCTTTATTTCATTACTTTTCTCCACACAGACATGCAAGGCTACACTTTCTTCCTGCCTGCTCACGTGGCATGGTGGACTCCAACCTGCCAGGGCACGCTCCTAAGAGCTTTACCAGGGAGGGAAAAAGCATAATGGTACGGAAGTCTGCAGGTGCGCCTGCAGGGCACGCTGCTTGAAGGGTGTTGACTAGAGATGCCCTGGGGACAAGGCCATGTGAGGGGAAAGCACCGGGCAGGCACACTGCCCTGTCCCTGTGGGACACAGCCTCGCCTACTGTCTGAGATGCTGCCAGTGGCCAGGCACCTGATTTGAGGACCCAGCCCCAGCTGCATTCCAATTCTCCGCACTCCTGATCCTGCTATCTAGCCTGTGCCAAGCCCTGGTCTTGGTCTTCCCAGACTCCTAAGCTGGCTTCCTTGATCTCTTGCATCTTGGCTTCTGCTTGTCTACCTGACTGCAGCTTAGAAGCCTTCTGCTCCAGCCTGGACGGATCTCCCTGCCTTTCTTCCTTATTTGCACTAAGGTCCTCATGCACTGTTCCCTGTGTCAGCTGACTTTCTGGCCATCAGTCCCTTCTGACCAGATGCTCCCTGTCTGCAGATCTTTAGGTCCCTGGCCTGATCTGCCCATCCCAAGCCTGCTTAGTACCAGGGAAACCAGGTAGCTTCTAACCTCCTCCAGAGCCCAGACCTTTGCAAATGGGGCTCAATGAATAAATTGAAAGAATTTTAAACATCTAGGCCATCAGTCTCAAGTCAATGCAATTATAAGTTTAAAAATCTACCCCAAACTATTGGGTTGGCCAAAAAGTTTATTTGGGTTTTTCTGTAAGATGTTATAAGAAGCCTGAATGAACTATTTGGCCAACCCAAAAGATACATACAGTTGTAGTTAATTGCTAGTACTGCTGTCTTTCACAAACATAAGTAATTGAGAACTGGCTGATCTTGAATGGAATTGATAAAAACCATGTTTCTATAATCTAGGTATTTCAGTTGCTTATAAATTTAGACAGAGAAAAAGATACTCATAGGCTAATTAAAGCCCATTCCTTGTGGAATGCCAGTATCTGATTTTTCTGCAGAGAAACAATTGTCCATAATATATGTGTCGATATCTACTACATTGCAAGAAATAGCCAACTAAAATTAAGATTCCTTCAAGGAATAAGCATATTCTAGATAATTTGATTTCAAGAATCTAATGAATCTAATATTCTTTTCATTACATTATGTAGCCTTTTAGATGCTAACTCCAGTAGTTTCTAGTTAAATCATTTATACATATGCTAATGTATTGTTCAAAGGAAGAAACTGCATGATCTACCATAAACAGAGAGCCCATTTAAAAGACAAGGGTGACCACTAATTTCCTAGTTTTCCTTAATATTCATCTTCCTTAGCTGTTTGGTAGAAGATTATCTTGAAAAGCATAAGAAATTGAAAAGCAGTTGTGTTGTTCACTTTTAATGTCTTTAGTTTAAAAGAGAGAGTGCTTTAGTCTTAATTTTCCCATATTTTGATCATGTGAAATTAAAAACTGACATGAAATCACATATTTCACATATAATTTGCTGCCTGAAGCAGGGAGCTGCTATCAAGGTGTGATAGCTAGAAATGGACAGCGTTTGCAGAGGAAACAAAGCCTTTTATCCATAGCTCTTTGCTCAATACCTGTAGCTCTCTCAGAGCAAAGCTAATTAATTGTCAATGCCGGGGGGACACACTCTGTGGTTTGGGGGCTTCTCGGTTAATTAAATTTGAATGTATGTTAGTTTTGTTTGCTAATGGAAGTAATTTCTTTTTTCCCCTTTAATATCAATATTTCTTTTTACTTAACAAATTATTGGGTATAGTTGAAATTGGAGGAAATCATTAAGTAAGTTATTTCAAAGAACAACAATTTGCACGGGGTCTCTGCATTAAAAAAATAGGAACCAGACACAACAGTGGCTCAGAATGCCTGTCCCCTACCGCCTCTGTTGCAAGGCCCGGCGGCTCTGGATCCGGGGCAAACTTTTAGACTGCTGGTACCTCAGCAGCCCCACTAGAGGGAGAGAGGTAGAAACTCACACAGTCTCTCCTCTCCTGTTTACACTGCTGCCAGGTCACTTGGGAGGGAGTCTATGCAGATCGCTGAAAAACATGGCAACAGCACACTGCAACAGAGTGCACTCATCACAGGTACATTCAAAGGCTCTGAAGCAGAGGAAAGGAGGCAGCTTTTGTTTTCAATAAAGTCGAGAGCAGACGCCATAGATGAGAGAATTACTGCAGAGCAAAACAACTCATGAGAGTAGGAAGAATCTATAGTAATCATGGCCTATGAAGACTACAGGGGCTGGGAAAAGGAAGGAAATTCTGACGTGCTACAACATGAATGAACCTTAAGGACATTATGCTCGGTGAAGAAAGGCACAAAAAGATAAATGCTGTGTGATTCCTCTTGTATGTGGTACCTAGAGTAGCCGAAGTCAGAGACAAAAAGCCGAATGGTGATTGCCAGGGACTGAGACAAGCATGGAATGGGGAGTTATTGTTTCATGCGTGCGGAGTTTCAGTTTTGCAAGATAAAGAGTTCTGGAGATGCTGCACAACAATGTGCGGGGACTTAGGACCACCGAACTGCACACTTGAACATGGTTAAGACAGGTAAGTTTATGCGTATTTCACCACAATAAAAATTTTGTTTAGCTATTAAAAAAAAAAAAAAGAAGACTATAGAGGCTGGTTCATTCCCGGGTTTCAGCACCAGAGAACAACAACAGCAGCAACAACAACAACAACAATAGGGGCAATTCTTTTTGTGACTTTGCATCAAAGCTGCTAACATCACTTTTGGTTGCACATACTTGTTTATTTGATTATTTCTGCACGAGCAAGGCAGTTACACTATGAAGCAGCCTGGGAAGGGAACAGGAGGTAGGTCTGGCTGCCCATCTCCACTGCCAGGGTGGGATTTTTCTTTTTTTTTCCCATTTTTGGCTGCATCTGATCTTAGTTGTGGCACATGGTATCTTCACTGCGGCATGCAGGATCTTTCATTGTTGAGGGAGGGCTCTCTGCTGGGCTTCTCTCTAGTTGTGGCATGCGGGTTTTCTCTTCTCTAGTTGTGGTGTGTGGGTTTTTTCTTCTCTAGTTGAGGTGTGGAGGCTCAGTAGTTGTGGCGCGAGGGTTTAGTTACTCTGCGGCATGTGGGATCTTAATTTCTTGACCAGGGATTGAACCTGCTTCCTCTGCTTTGGAAGGCAGATTCTTTATCACTGCATCACCAGGGAAGTCCCCAGGACTTGGACTTGACCTCTACGAATGGATGCTTTCCACTGCTCCCATTCCACTATTGCACTTATTCTCTCTAATGCTGTGCCTGGGGTTGTTGGGGTCTGGAAACCATGCGTGCGTGTGTGCGTGTGTGTGTGTGTGTGTGTGTGTACACCTGTGTGGAGCATGGGTAGGGAGGCAGAATAATAAAGAAAGTAAATAATATAGAATAATAAAGCTAATGCAGTGGATTCCTCCCAAGTAATTCACATCTCTCTCAGCTAAAGTCTTTATTACGTTCTTCAGAGTTACTTTTTTGTATTGTTGTTTAAAAAGTATTTTTGAAAAAGAATTATCAAACAATGATTAAACTCCTATAAAGAAAAAATATTTTGAAATAAATTGTAGGATATAGAGAAATTTGTCGAAATACAATGAGGATTTAGTTCAAATTTCCTGGTTAACTCCGTAAAGAAAACTTAGCCATGCCAAACTGCACATTTAACTATCGGTTACTTCAGTGGACCTATTATTTTTAGGTAGATGAAATCTAAAATGGGTAAAATTAAATTTTTATGCTGTGGTTACTATTGGTTATTAAAATTCTAAATTAAATGATCACCATTTTTGCAGAATTGGAGCATGATTACATTAAGCACCCATATAAGTTTAAAGTACCGTCTCAACTTACTAACACATCATTAATTATAACTATAATTTTCTGACACTGAATCCTTGGCTAAGAATAAAATTCCTAGCTCTGATATTATTATAAGGGATATAATATTTATATACTGATAGAGCGTCTAGGAACAGATGGTGTGAAAAGAAGAAAATACCTGTTCTCTAGCTCAGGATGCCATCCAGCTGTGTCTGTGAACAGAGTCACATGCAGTTGGACAGAATGCAATTCATGTCATGTAATCAATCAATCAATCACTTTCTCTTCATGTGGATTCCTACGTTTATATTCAATACAACAGGTGGGCTTCCACAAATTGTTTGTAATTTCAGTTTTTACAAACTGTATCTTTTTGCACATTGATTTCTATTAAAATTTCAGAAACGTATCTTTATGAATGATAGTCAACTGAGAGTGACTACAAACACTTTAAATATTTGAGCTTTCCCTCTACTCTGCCAAGCAAATCACTAACAACCAATGCAAAGAGCCATTCAGTGCTGTATTTAAAGGTGAACAGAAGTGATTCCTAATGCATGAATAATTGCCAAGAAATGGTTAAGAAATATATATATATATATATATATATATATTTTTTTACATTCTACATTAGCCTTTGACTCCATAGACAGAAACTACTTATTCTCAGGATACACAATCTTGGTTTAGAGCTTTATTTATAGTATTTGGATACCAAAACTATTTGGTTTAGTTTTTCAGACTGGAGAGTCTTCAGCATGAAGCTGGCAACTGAAGTTGTAAGAATGGATGAGAAGGCCCAGAGAGGTGCAGAGTAGGATGAGAACAGAAACCGGCCCGTGATAGAACCACGAGACACCTCAACGTTTAATGAGCAGACAGAAAAAAGAGGAGGTAGCAAAGGAGACTGAAAAGGAGCAGCCAGAGAAGTTGAAGGGGAAGATGGAACAAGTGGTCAAGAATGCTAATGTTACTCAGACACCAAAAAAGACAGAGAATGGAAAGTGTCCATTGGATTAGAATTAATAAGTTCATCATTGACCTAGGTCAGAATAGGAAGAGAGGTGGGGTACATTCCAACTTGCTGAGAAGTAAACAGGGGCTGAGGGAACAAAGATAAGGAGGTTTATGCTATTGTTTTAAGAAATTAAGCTATAAAAGAAAAATATAAACCATTATATTTTTAGCCTTTACCTAAACGCCTTGTACTGAATTATGATGCTATGGTATGGCTTTGTTTTTATAGAGGTTAACATTAAAGCATGCTTAAAAAAAACATTTCTATAGCTTATAAAAAGTAAAGAAAATAGCTTTCATCTTATTTTCTGTTCATTTATTTATTCATATTCTTCTACAAACACTGATTGAACATGTACTATTTATAGGTTACTGTGCTATTACCCAATGTTCCCTATAGAAAGATCTCCATTTAAAAAATCTCCAGGGAAGACTAGGCGTCTCCAGACAAACTCTGTGTCACTCTATTGGATGAAAATGATAACCCAATATGAAAAACACAGGCTTTGAAGTCAGAGAGACTTGGTCAAATCCTGGCTCTGCCACTTCCTTGGATGTGTATGAAGGTAACACTTCACTGCAAGGGTCTGCATGAAGATAAGGGCAGAAGGTATGAACAGTGGCCATCAGGATGGTCTGCACCCAGTAAGCTCAACACGGTTTTGTTCCCTTCTGCATTCCTTTACTCCCTCTCTGATCCATTTACCTTAGTTTCCACAAAATTCAGAGCCTAATTAATGTCCAGTAGCAATAACCAATTTGGTCCAGGAACTGGTATCTCTCTCTCTCACTCTTCCCTAACTGGTTTCACATATATATAAAATTACATCCATATATATGAATCTAATTTATTTTATAAATATGTAATTTTATAAGTCACTTAAAACCATTCAGGGTATAAATTCTTAATGTTATATGTGACTATTTTGCTATTTATTGATCTTCTACATGATTTTTCTCACACTTTTATCAAGGTTGCTAAAATGGAGCTCATACTTAATGCACTACATAACAATATTGTATTAGTCAATTCTTGTAGTTCTTTTAAAGTTAGTTATTAGGTGGATCAAAATTAGTAAGGTGCTATCAGTGATTCTAGATTCTTAGATGATGAGTGCTCTGTTAAATCAATCCAGAATAGAACATTCTAGGCTCTTTTCATGCCTATGATTTAAACAGGGCCCAAGGAGTCTCTGGATGGAGAAAAGAGTTATGTAAAGGAAGCCATATGATTCAATACATGCTCCAACCAACACTGATTTAGCATTAAGTACTTTAGTATTTCACAGTTCCCACAAGAAGCAGAAAGGAGAAACAGTCCAGAGTACAGATTGTGGAGCCAAGTTGTCTGGGTGCAAATCTTCTCCCTGACACTCACAGCTCTGCAACCTTTGTCAAGTTCCTTAACCTTCCTGTGCCACAGCTTCCTCAGCTGTAAAATGGGATGTAAGAGCGGCCACCTCGTGGGGTTGTTGTGAGATTTAAATGAATATATATATTCTTAGAACATATGTCTTAGAACAGTTCCTGGCCCATAGTTAACACCCAGTAAATGCTTGCTACAATCATTGTTGTAATAAAATATTAATACGAAAGCTCTATCCAAAATGTTTCTTTTTAGAGATTCTTTCCCATAAGCTTCTTCAAAATAGAAAAAATCATAAGAAGCAAGGTAAAAGAGATGCTTTGGCTTTAAGCCCGGCTACATTCTGGGTCAACTCTGAACACTGCAACTGACTCTATGATACTGAGTCTGATGTGTTCAAGTCCTGGGCATCTTGAATGGGAGTTTTGGTTGTGCTGTTGGCTGGGAGGGCCTTACTTAGCAAAGAAAGGTCAGGAAAGAGGGCAATGTCAGTCGATAAATTAGGGTCTTCTACAACCTTAAATCACATGTCAGGGAAATCTCCACCAGTGCAGGTGCTCTGGCCTGAAAACCACCAGCTGATACTAGATTCTTATATCAATCATGTGTCTGCAGCTTTTATGTGCTGGAGACAACTATTTACTTGGTAGTTTCTTCTCTGACAAGGTGTCCTCATGCCAGAATGATGGGGACAGAACAACTAATTTTCGCACTCACCAAGACACAAAAGGCAGTGTCCTGGGGGCACTTAGAAAAATCAATACATATGCAAAACCAAAACGCTGTGGTAAGCAAACTAACACGGTTGTTTAAACTGTCACACAATTTAAATTGGATGTAGACAGTATCATTTCCCTTAATGTACTGGAAATAAGTTGTCTCTGCTGCCCACAGGTTGATAGAACCTGACCACCATGTCTCTCACACCAGCCAGGCACCTGCCAGTGTGGTCCCTGGTCAAGATGAGGAATGGACCAAAAGTGTGACTTGCTGTATCGCTTCTTACAATTGGCTGTGATTCCTGCGTTTCCCTCACAATACTAAATGCTCCATAAAGTCAGGAGCTATGTCTGTTTTTCCTACAATTTGTTCTCAACATGGCTTCAACATCGTGAGCACTCCATAAACATGGATGGATGCATGGGTGGATGGATGGATGGACAGAGTTGGCCCCAAATCAATGACACTGAAGAAGAAAGCTTGGCTGCCTGTCTTTCTGATAGGTGCAGCCCTATGGTCCTCACATGTTTCCCAATAGAAGAGTTTGGAAACATTGGTCTAGGTGGAGGTGATTTATAGTTCAGGATTCCTCCAGCCCAGAGGTTCTGGAAGGATATGCTTTGGGGCATATTTTGATGTATTTAAGTTTCTACATATCTTCCAAAACAAGTCTGTCAGTTTATATTAGCAGGTTCTTCATCATCTGTGGGAAAGGTGATTATTTTTATTTTTAGGGGAACTAAAATAAGATTCTCTCTATTTCCTTTTTAAAGAGTTTGGCACAGCCTAACCTGAGAATTCCCACATTCACCAGTGTCTTTGCTTCTTTGGCTTCATACCCACACACTCAGTCATCCTGCCACGCTCCTTAAGGAAAGGCATATGGGCAGAGCTGGTGCTTAGTATCTCCTGCCCCCACGTAAGTTTCATGCAGGGCTTTTGTTTATTTCGTCTCTTGCCAATAATGGTGCCTGGTCCACAGTAGGTACTCAATAAACATTTGTAGAACGAATGAATGAATAAGTAGACTTTGGGGGCTTTATTTTTACATTTTGCTAGCTTCTTAAATGATGCTAATTTATAAAATACTTTGTGGTATGGGATTTTGCAGGCTACTATGTTCATAAAACTAATATAATTATTGTGTTCATTACTATTGTCTAGCATCTGTTGCAGCAAGCCTTTGGGGGAGGGATGTTTTTGAAGTTGCCTGTTGAAGCAAATTTCCTCACTGGGTTCTCCATGAGCTAAAGGTTGTAGACTTCTCTTTCATAAGGTTAATTCCAAAAGTCATTTGATTAGATGATTCTTTTTTCCATTTCTGACCTTTAGGAAAGAAACCATTTGCTGCCCGATCAGCAGGGGAGGGCTCTCCCTCTCTTTCCTCCAGAGGGGGCTCAAACTCCACATTTCCATAGCTTATCCCTGGGGTAGTTCTCATGAGAGATGCCTTTGGATACTGCTCACATTTATCGCTAACTGATGAATCTTTGATTTTTTAGAAAAATAGATATTTGTCACAATCATATTTTCAAGGTAATTAAATCAATAATGTTCTTGTACTTGAACAATGTGTTCTTATTAGGCTGTCTACAAATGACAATTTGACAATTCAATTTTAATCCTGCTCTGCATTTCCCCAAAATAAAAATATGGTGAAGCCAAACAGTTTCACCTAACTTCTCCCCCTTATGGGATGCTCAAAACTTCTTAAATAAAACAAATGTGACTAAGTCTGAGTTAATACAGCAAATTCTCTATTTCAGGGTATGGTCATCCATTTCACCTGGAAATAATTTTCCGTCTTCTGAACTTTAAGAGCTCCCTTTCATTTTATTTTAAAAATAACTTCCCATTCATATTCTTTACATCTATGGCTTACCTCATTACAAAGCTGTACGCTCCTGGAGGGTACAGCTGGTATCTTACCCACACATTTATCCTCCACGTTGCAAGGGCGTCATGAACATTTGTGAATGAAAGAATGAATGCATATGTGGACCCAAGAGTTAGTACAAAAGGATGCAGTGGTTCTCACTAACTCTGCTCTGGACACTTGGCTTGGTTTCCTTATCCAAAGCACCATTCTTCAAAGATTTAAAAGCCAACAAAACACCTGATGTCTAAGGGCTCTCCCAATACTAAAACGCTTCTGTAACCACTCTGACACTTTGACTTACTATTAAAAGCATCTGAAATGTTACTCCACCCTTCTTTGGGGTTTTAGAAGGCTCATTAGTATCCTTCCCACTGACATGAATTTAGGGCATGTACCTAAGTAAAGTAACCACTTAACAGGCAGGCAAGCAGGCAGGCAGGCTGCTTACTACTACTGCAGAAAGACTTTGAATTACATGAAAGGTAATCCTGTGCTTTTAATATAGATAATGTCCTAGTGACTTTTCCTGACTTTTCAAATGAATTCAAGTTGTTTGGATTCAATCTCCTCTTCTCTCTCCCGAGCAGCTCTTCCTTTTCAAGCAATGATTGTTAGAAAAGGATACACAGATATAATGAGTTAACCAGTAGTCTGAGACCACCCACCCACTCAGCCACAGAACCAAGGTTCTAAACACAGGGTAGGGGCATTCCTACATCCTCTCCCTTGTATCAATACTACTCGACTCATGATTACTGTTTCCAATCAGCTATGAAAATGTGATGTGATTTTGAATCATCTGATACTGGTTGTTAACTCATTATCATTATAATCTCCATACAATGGGATCTATTACTAATCATTGACTATTTTGAGAATACAAAAACTATTTTGTTTTCATCGTGCAATATGAAGATAACTTCATGACACCCATGCACTTTCATGCTTTTGTGTATAAATAGAGACTCAAGCCGCTTCCTGTCTAAAATGCCCTCCCTCTCTGCCACCTCCCTGCTCATCCTTCTAGACCCAGCTCTAATGCCTGGGACTCCTTCCCTACCACCCAAAGGAGAATTTATCCTTTTCTTCTATATGTTTTGATCATATTTTGCCAATAGAGCTACTTTGTGGCTTCTCATAGTGTATTACACTAGAATTAACTTGTGTCTTAACCGCACCTCTCCTTGATCCACTTTGCATCCCCCTAACTTACAAAGCGCTTCCAACATATTAGGCGCTCAATAAATGTCTGTGTACCAAATATCTGCTTCCTGCCCTGAATCTGATCTGCAGACCTATATTTTAAAATTAGATATACATACAGCAAACTGCTGACTTGATTTTTATGAAAACTCCCAGTAGAGTTTTAAACATAATACAACAGAAATTGAAATTTGGACAGATTTAGTCACAGTTGCCAAAAGCTAAATGCTGGCAACTATTTTTCCTGTCCCCATTTATATATTTAACCCTCTTCCTATCCCAAGTGCCACACTGCAAAATTCTTGCCCACACTTAGTAATCAGTATACCAAGAGAGAAAGACCCCCCCCAACCCCGCCCCCTATGGTGGGGTGGGGGTGAGGACAGCAGCCCTGGAGAGCAGCTAGGGATCTTTAAAGAGCCGCCAGCCCAGCTCCCCCACCCCTCTCTCCACGTGCCAGCTTTTAGTCCCCAGTATCCAGGGACAGTCTGGCAACTGGAACTTTGTGTTCAGCTGACGAGAATGTGCAAATGACAGTTCTGGCTGTCAAGGAGCTTATTACCTAAGCGAGGAGCTTACATATTTATGAGCTGACATCTCAGATTTGTGGCTTTGCAGTATTCCTCAATTTCCTTTTAGAGCAGCCAATAGGCATAGGAAGGCCTGGCAGGCTCATTACTTTACCCCACATCTCCACCCCCACACCAAGATACAGCAGGTGACTCATTTGTGGAGACATCCAGGGTCAGAGGAAAGGGAAAAATGAGCCTGCACCACTCCTGGGCTGGACCTGAAGAGGTGAATGACAGATGCACAGTGCACTCACTCTAATGGGAAAGGCAGCCGCAGTGGGGCTTTGCCACCTATATATACACACACAGTATGAACATATACATCCCCACCGAGCTGTCTTAGCAAAGCACACTCATGGACGTGATCTCATGTCACCTCTGGCCATCTTATGGCCCTGTATCAGGACTGGCCATTGAGAATGACTATTCCTGTTAAACATGCTTTCTTTACTTCCTGTAAAAAACATTTTCTGAAGGAAAAACAGACCTAACACCAAAGAAGAGCTGTTTCATCACAGGCCAGAGTTCAAGCATTGCTATGGGAAACCATCACTTCCAGCGAGAGGGCTTGCGAAAGATGAGGCTGGAATCCAAACTCAGGTTTGTCAGGCTCCAGAGTCCCTGCTCTTTCCTTGCCTGAGTTGTCTCTGTGATGAAGCTGAGGAAGTAGGCAGTGTAGAGTTTCTGTGCTCCAGGACCCCTTTTCTTTCTCACTCCCCACCTCCACTCGAGCACCCCACTTCCCTCCTGTGTCCTCTTGGGCCGGGACACCCGCCCAACTCATTCCCAGGAGAGTGAAGCCACACAGGGCTGCCCCTAGGGGCTCTGGCTTTCAGAGCTTATCTCTCCCTGTGGAATGAGAAGTTTGGTCGCTCAGTTTCAAACATCAGAGCCTCTGGTCCACATAAAGCTTGTCCTGTTTCTATGACAAAGAATGGGTCCGTACTACGAGGAGAGTACAAAAAAAGAATGCTGTTTTGTTTCACTAAAACTTATGAATCCTGGTATCCGAGAAACCAGCTTAAAATACTGGTACTAAAAGTACAGTGTGCCTCCTACAAACTTAAAACTAAAGGCTGTCTCTACTCATCAAAGCTTTTCAGGTGCATTCTTTCATTTTTTTCTTCACTCAAGACCTACGATGGTGGTGGCAGGGACCCTTCACTCATCCTTCTTTCATTCATGCATCCATCCTGCAAGCATTTATCGAGCAGGGTCCTGGTCTTCGACACCAAATGAGGAGCTTCAGGCAGAGGTGTCCCTCTCCGGGTGATGACAGTGTAGCAAGGGAGGCAGGGGAGGTGAAGCCTCATGGATGGGGGTGCCTTGGAATTGCAGAGGGGAGGCCCTGAGCCGGAACAGGGGATCAGGGTAGATCTCATAGAAGAAGAGAAGAAAGGAATTAGTCAAGAGCAGGAGGGGAGGAGGACAGCTGCCTGAGGGACAGGCATGAATTGAGGTGTGGTGAGTGATGGGGTAACCTGCTTAGGGACAGGGAAGTGTTTCAGTAGGGCTGGAGCACAGGGAAGGGGTGATAACTTCCTCAAGGTCACACAGTGACTGCTAACAGAGCTGGGACAAACACACCCAGGTCTTGACTCCTACCCAGTTCACTTTCTGTTCTATCACACTGTCTTCCTCAGCATCCCCATCACTTAGGACGTGGGTCCTCTGTTGAAAGTGGCTGACTGACAGGCCTACTGCTAACAGCAGAACACAAAGAGAGCGTCCTCCCAAGGACATGACCAGACACCGTACTAAGCACCACGTATCATCATTTAATTCTCACAAAACCTGATGAGGTAAGCTCTGCATGCATTTTACTGATGCAAAGAACAGAAGCTTAGAGAAGCTAAGTGATTTACTGGCCAATAGCTCAAATGTGCAGAGTAACTGTGGGTTCTGCTGAATTTAGCTGTAATCCAACAGAGGGTCTTCCGCAGACTCCTAGCGGAAGGCAGCGACAGAGGGCAAGTCCTTCCTCTTACCAGGAAAGCTCACAGAGACATTTTCACCCAGCAGCTTTCTTTCTTCTCCACATTTATTGCAGACACATTTCTACCCTGCAGTCTCTCCAAGGGATCGGGTGGGCAGAGGAGGTTAAGAATGGGCATGATATGTCAACAGCCGTGGATCTGCAGCAAGATTCTCCAGGAATCTGAGCACTTGCTGCAGTACAGGTGAGATAGGGGAGGAGTGAGGTCACGGCGGGAAGAATCATGACATATAAAGCTAAGGCCTATAAAGCAGACCACGGGCACAAACTAGACCCAGGCGAGCTGTCTGCTAAGAAGAGTGAGGAGGACCCTAATGGAAGCTCTTTTCCTCAGTGACAGATCTGAAGACCATCCTTGGTTTTAGAACCTTCCTTAAGCTCCCGCTCCTGGAGCAGAAGCAGTCGCCAGGGAAGATGGAGACGCAGAGCCGCACACAGTCAGAGGAGGGGCTGCTGCAGGGCCAGGGGACAGGCAGCGCGGCTCCAGCAAAGCTTTTCAGTAGAACCTCGGGCCACAATGAAGGCTCTGTTCCACCTGCAAGGTATTGATCGGTTCCAGACTATCTTAAGCATCTGGTGTTATCAATTTAGATCTTCTGGGCACTTAACAGAACTTTGCTTGAAACCCCTCAGAGACAGCCCACCTCCTTCCCTTTCTCTTCTTTCTCTCACCTTGACTCCAGGATTTTTTTTTAATTGCTCAGCAGTTTTACTGATGCCAATCAGCTGCCGCTCTCAAAGAATGTTTGCAGGTGTCAGCGTTACTGGCCCACCTGGTCACTCACCACTAAAAAGCACTCTCACCCTCCACGAAAACCCTGCCCTTGGCAGCTGATCTTTGTGTCTTAATAGGACACACATGAGATTCCAGGGGGACGCTTCAAGGCACAGGGAGCCCAGGCTGGGCACAGAGGAGGAAGGCAGGAGGGGATAGGGACATGGAAGGGAGCTACTGGCTCTAAGTGAGCAGAAGCGCAAAAGATTGTTTCTTATTGGCTTTTCTGTTTCGGGAGAGATCGCCCAACTTTGCTCGAATTCTAAAAGCAGCATGAAAGAATTTCTGTCTCCATGAACCCAGGAAAGTTATGATCGGTGTCTGCCTTAACAGGAAACCAAAGCCAAGGACGGGAACTGGAGTTTAGGTAAGAGAATCATTCCATTGCTAGGCTGATTTTGCTTTCAAATAATTTTCCTTTTCCGTGCATGTTTTGCTTTAGGTTTTTCAGTCCCCTCCAAACCTCTTCCAGATGCCCGAGTCTGACAGAATCCTTATAAACAAGAAACCAAAACAAAACAGCACAGGATCGAAAGCATTTCCCCTAGTGATACGACCACTTCATGTGCAGAGGCACTCACGTGATGCTGCCAACGTGCGTTTTCTGTCTCAGATTTCCCTTGACAACAAAGGACATATTTTAAAAGGCGTGGCTCTAGGTATATTTGGCCAGCAGGAATCGAGAAGAGTTTGGGGATTTTGTTTAGTTTTAGGCTGGTCCCCTCAGGTGCCCAGGGCTGCAGCCCTTGAAGATGTGAAATGTCAATCAATGAAGTTAGGAACACTCTGGGTCAGGTTTGTAAGATATGATCTCATTCAATGGCTCACAGAACTGATTTAATACTCAGGAATCAACTGAGCTCATTCAGTTCCAAAATTGGCAGCTCTGTGTATTGCATTACAGTACTCCCTCTGTCCAGAGCTGGGCAGGGCATGCTAAAGGGAATCTTTAGAAGGGTCTTTCATGATGTTCCAAGACTCAGAGGGAAGGATGGGGGCTGGGAGACAGGCAGGGGGATGGGCGGGTGGGAGAGGCAACAGCCTTGCCTGGGGTATGGATGTGATAAGAGAGAAGGGCAAAGATCATTCAGAAAAGCTCATTACATTGTCCTTAGAAATCCCACTTCCAAATAACGAAGCAAGTTTTAAGCCAGACATAGTTGTAATAACACTGCTGCATAGACTCTAAAAGAAAAAGTTGCAACTGGTCATAAAAAATATCAGCAATCTGTTTTGACGTTCTTACCTAAGTGATTTATGGTATTAAAAGTTTCCTTTAAAATGTGTTTTTTTCTTAAATCGAGAAAGCTTAAGTTACTCTTTCTCTACAAAATTAACCTCGTTTCAAATTTTGAAGAAAAGGCAAATCATATTCTTTAATTCCAATGTCTAATCTTTTAGATAGTTGCTCCTTTCTCCTGTGAAATAAACTGATTTTGGTCTTCAAGTTACTTGTTGTTCTCCCACCCCACCCAAATACTAATAATTAAGTGCTTAAATCAAGCCCTAGCACAGAAAGACGGAAAATCCTCTGACTGGCACTGACTGGCAATGACTAGCTTTCAAATTGCCAGTGTTGTACAGCCCTAGGGGGACCAGACATTACGTTCTAGAATGGGAGGTGTTCTGTCTCAAGAAAAGCTGAAATAGAAAGTAAATACAGTCAACAGCGAACAACATTTGGGGGAAAAAAATCCATCTCATATTTATGTAGCCATAAAGAACCTGTTCCGAAAGCCATGGGCTAACTTCATTTTTATGATCTTGTGAAGAGAGCACATGTCAGTTCCGTCTTTGATTCTAAAACGAGCCAATGTCAAATTTTTTAGCACCTGTGAATAAGTCTGATCATAGCAATGATTGTCAGTTCAAATCCCCAGGTCATTCATTTCCCATTTTAGCCTCATCCTCCAGGGGATGTCTGTAGATTCTCTGTCAGTAGTTTGTGTGTCTCATTTGATATAGCTGATGTATTCTGCAACTCAACTGAACAAGGAGAAAGCTCATATAATCTGGACCCTCCTAACTTCTAACTTCTCTGTACTTTATACATTTTATTTTCACTTTTCTCAAAAGGAAATTCACCGGAAAAGTTAAGAGGAAAAAAAAAGAGCAACTAAGATCATCTAACTATAGGAACATATATAACTGTTACTTACACTGCTTTCCAATCCATCATCATTGACAAATCATGGCTAAATAATCAAATGCAGAATCCATTTCTTCACATCTGTTAATAAATAGCTTCTCTCAAATGTCTCTTGCAGATCTGGGGCCATCCCAGGAGAAAGTAAGAGAGTGCGAAGGTGAAGGAGAAAAGGCTGGGAAATTCTAAAATCCATGGGGGTCTGGGAATTCTCAGAGCAGTCCCTGGTAAAACATTCCTGTGATTCCAGCCTTTGGCTAAACCAGGATCCCAGCCTCCCTGAGCTTCCAGCCACCTTCCTGGTCCAGCTCAGCCCCTGCTCCAACATTGCATTTCCCTCCAAGAACACTGCATGGATGGAAAAGGAACTCACGGGCTCCTGCCAATCCTCTCGCACACAAGCACGCTTCTCAGGGGAAGCCGCTCCAGTTTCTCTCTTGTCTGCTATCTCAGAGAGAGAGAGAGGGAGGGAAGAGCAGAGGCAGGCAGGGAGGGAGGGGGAGAGAGAGAGGGAGAGAGGGAGAGAGAGAGAGGAAAAAGAGGAGCTTTACGAAAAGAGAGCAGCAGAGAAACACTTGCTAGAACTCCCATTAACCCACAGTAGCTGAGGAATTTTCTGAGCGCAGCAGCTGCAAAACAGACTATCAAAATCAAGTGTTTCAAATCTTTAATTATACATCCATATACACATTCAGTGCAGACAAAGCCGAGAGAACCGAGGTTCTGGATATGTGTGTGACTCTGCAAGTAAACACTTGTAGACAAACAGATGTAGGTGTACGTCCTCACAGGAATAATATCTACATGCATATATTTCAGTGAAAATGTCTAGTCTCACAGTTTACATGTCTTAAAACTATTCAAATGCTCTCCGTGATGGAAGTGCACATCAGACCAACAGCGCTCTTTGCCTCCGCTGCCATCCCTGGTCACGCCTTCCCCAGCTTTTTAGGGGGGGTTCCTGCTTCTTTTTTCCTGCCTCAGGAAAGAAGCCCTCAAAAGGAAGAGGGTAGGAAGGCAGGCAGGGGCTTTCAGCGTGACCGTCAACTTTGTGTGCCAGGCTCCTTTGTTTGGGGCGCTCTGCAGACCCAGTCCAGACACTCTGCGCCACAGGGAGGGAGTGGCATGGAGCAGGGACGGGACACACGGGGCTCTGCGGATGGCCAGGAACAGGTGGAGGCATATGAGGAGGGGGGAAGCAACAGCAAGAGAGGAGCTGAAGTAGGCAGGCAGACCCGAGGAAGGCGCCGGCTGGCTGGAAGAGACAACCTGAGGGCAGACAGCACAAGTCCTGAATGTTCTCTACAACATCCCCTCTCCATACAAGGAATCCCTTCACCGTGTTTCTCCAAGTGTCCCAACTCATCTGCATTAGAAATACCTGGTGACGGTGTTAAAATGCAGATCCTAGGACCCTACCCTGAAGATTCTGATTGAGGGGCTGGGGACTGGAATCTGCATCTCAACAAGCCCCACCGGTGATTCTGAAACTGGCTGGACTTTCTGAAGACTGGTTTCTTCATTGGTGTGGAGTAAGTAGATGAGTGAATGAAAAAAGTGAATGAAATGAGATCTGAATGGGACGCCCGTGAGAACACCAACACTGATGGAGGGTGGGGGACAAAGGAAACTGAAAATGCGTGGCTGGAGTGGTGAGAGGGGAACCAGGAGGGAGAGGTGTCACAGAAACAAAACGAGAGTTATGAGAAGCAATGACTTGCCACTTTCCAGACGTGCCACGCTTTTCACAGCTCTGAGACTACACGTTGCTGTTGCCTTCGCCTAGAATTCTCTTCATCCCCAGACAAACCATCCCTTCAAACCTAGTCCAAAGTCTCATCCTCCTAGACTTTCTGTCTCTCCCAGGTGTAGGTAATGGTCCCAATCACATTCTGTTTGTGTTTCTTATTGCAAGTACCTTTATACATTGCAATTATTTACCAGCCTCTCTCTTTCTTCCCTAGTAGGTGATGGTGAGTTGTTGTATGGAAACCAATGATCTCTCAATCACTGTTATACATCCCCAAATTTTGGATACAAAGTAGATACCCAATAAATTTGTATTAACTAAGTGGATAAATATATCATAAGAGTATTTCTTAACCCGGGGGTTGTTACGTAGACGTTTGCTCTTTTGGTCTTTAAAATGAGCATCTATCTACATTTCACATATTATTTTGTACGAGTGATACACTTAACAATAAAGAAAAAAATTTAAATGAGTCATAACACCTGGGATTTAGTCGGCAAGTTAGGTCTTAATGAATAATGAAGAGAAAAAATTGCAAAGAGCTAACCAAACAAGGAGGTTAACAGGACAAAAAAGCAAACAAAGCACCAGAGTGAGTTGAACCCAGTGGGATGTGCAATATAGTGGAGCTGGTTTTGGATAACCTGATGTGTCTGGGACTCAGAAAGGTGTCATATTTACAGTCAATGGTGGCGAAGAGGTGTCCTTACAGAGATGGGCTAGGTGAAGTTGGAACAGAGCTTACACTAAGTCTCCCAGAGAAGGACCACTTAAATTAGAAGAGAACAAAATCCCCCATTTACCTGGCTTAAAAAGTTTGGAGGAATTATAAGCTGAACGTTAGGAATTACAATAATGAATGAATGAATGGATGGATGAATGAATACACGGTTGCTAAAAAAAAAAGGGCCGACAACAACTCGGGTGCATCCCTATCTCGGGGGGCATTTTAAACAATGTTTAGCAGTTTTTAAAGTGTTTCATTTGGTATCAAGACCCCACCTACAACTGAGGAATCATAGCTCAGAAAAGTTACACGGTTTGCTCAGTACGCAGCTAATCACTTCCAGAAAGAGATCTAGATTCCAAATCCTTCCACACATAATCTGCAGCATTTCCCGCTGTACCCAATTAAGCCCCAACAGGTGAGTATGGCCATTGAACTTGGTGAAACAGAGATGGAAATGAAAAATACCCCCAGGATTCCATCTTAAAACACAAAGGAGGGGCCTCCCTGGTGGCACAGTGGTTAAGAATCCACCTGCCAATGCAGGGGACACAGCTTCAGTTCCTGGTGTGGGAAGATCCCACACGTTGTGGAGCAACTAAGCCTCTGTGCCACTACTGCTAAGCCTGTGCTCTAGAGCCCGCGAGCCGCAACTACTGAAGTCTACACACCTAGAGCCTGTGCTCTGCAACAAGAGAAGCCACTGCAATGAGAAGCCCACCCACCACAATGAAGAGTAGCCTTCACTCTCCGCAACTAGAGAAGGCCTGCAGGCAGCAACGAAGACTCAATGCATTCAATTAATTAATTAATTTAAAAAAACACAAAAGAGAAGCTATCTTGAGGACCAGTCTATTTGTCAAAACATTTGTTCGGCAAGCCTTATACTCAGTTCTATGCAGTTGGGACTCTAACTGAACGTTTGAGGCGGCCTAGTGGACAGCCGGGAAAGCTGCCACCACCACCTGCCTCTCCACTAGCTCTTGTGTTCACCAGAATGCTAGTGGCTGTGGGTACTGGACATGGAGATGTGCTTTCTAGATCTTTCTTCAAGGGAGGTCTTGTTGCCCCAGCTGTGGGCAGTCAGCCTCCAGCTGTCAGCTCTCTTAGGATTTGCCTCAGCTGCAGAAAGCCACTTTATCCAAGAGCATGGGCTTCCCAGGGTGACCCACATTCAATGGTTGATGGGGTTCAAGGCCCAGCCATTAAGTCCAACACAGGTCACCATGATGGCCGTTTATGCTCCAGAGCTTCCCTGTGGGGTTGACTGAGGCTTTGTTTAACCCTTTTGGCAGTTTGACACTTTCCTCTATATAATCTCGCATCCTCCTCCTCACTTCTACAGGCTTAATCTCTAGTAAACATCCTTCATGGCCAAGTCCACCTCCCTGTTGGCCTCCAGAGAACCCATCTTGCCAGGCCATGGGGTGAAGCAGTGGTGTCCTTGTGCTCTGTTTGAGCTTTACTACCAGTGGTCTCCACCATCTCCTCCAGTGATGTCAAAGCGTCAAGGCAATGACAGCTGATTCTTCCTCCCTCACCAAAATGTCAAGCAACTGCTTTCATCTCCAGGTCTCAGTTCCCTCATCTAGAGGAAATCAGAGCCTGTGGAGCCCTGGGGCCTCCTGGGCAGTACAAGGAAAGTCAGAGCCCCGTTCAACCAGAGTAGCTCTGCTCTTATCTGTTTTATATGTTGAGGATTTCATTTGAAATTGGAGCTTTATAGTTACACAGTTTTTTGAAAAGCACTTGTTTAGCTGATCCCACAGACCCCTCCCATCTGTAACATTCTATGATGCTCCCACCATCCTCAGAGTACATCAAAAAGTAGAATAACAACATGGTAACCTAAGGCCATCCGCTGATTTGGAAAAACAAATCAACTCATATATAAAGCCAAGATATAGATTGAGAGACAGATGCCCTAAGGCTAAATTCTGGTTTATTGGACAGATAGGGAACTCTACAAATGATGATGGAATTAAGAAGAGTTTCCCGGGAGATTTGCACAATGTATTAGTTTATGAGGCTATCAGACGGATTTAAGACTGCAAAGTAAAGGAAAGAATGTCCAGGTAAGTGAACCAGATTCCCTGGCTGTGGTTTGCAGTCGTCTCCTCCTTTTGAGCACCAAACATAGTACGTCGGGTGTGTGACTAAGCCTAGCTTGGGGGACACAAGAAATTAGGCCCAACTGTCTCTGCAGTAGGCCCTGTAGAGAGTGGTTTCCTTATTCCCTCATAAGAAAATACTATTCCAATTAAAATGATTGAAAGGAAAGAAATCCATGCTGCTAAAACTCTAGTGACACATTTTATATAAAACTCTATGTATTCACATACAAGGAAGACGGTTTAATGGTTATCAAATCGTTATAAACAATGGAAAAAAAAACTCTAAAAAGAGAATCATACCTAAATTACCTGTGAATTTCCCTGTGGGAAATACCAAACATATGAAAATCCTTAATCATTCAAAGACACTCATATTAAAATGAAGCATACACATTCTGGAAACGCAAAGCAGAGACAGTTAAAAAGTAATTTATTTCCTTGACGTGCTGTGCCACCAAACCTACACATTTTCTGAATGTGTATATTTGGTCATTATTTTCAAGATCCATGTTATTTGGAAAAGAAAGTTTGACATAGGATTAAAGGGACATTATAATATGTAATGAGAGTTGTACATTGTGCCTCGTATACAATCCTCTCCATCTTCAAAACTTCAATGGTCCACAAGTGTGGATCCTGAGCCTGTTAAGGAGAAATTTCCCTCTTTCACTACTTAGAGTAGTCAAGCATGTGGGAGCTGGTATAGCTTTTTTTTTCCTTCTTTTTTTAAGCAGTACTATGAATTATTGCTTAATTTCCCAAGGTTAAATCATTCTGCAGTTCATCTTTCAGTAGGAAGTTAAGGATTGGCTCATTTAAGATACTTAATGTTTATAATTTCTTTTGTAGCCTCCTGTAGCCTTTTGTACTCTGCGTTTTCCAAGCTTCCTCATCATGAGACTGGGACAGCCCAGACCACAGGTATAATTTTATTTATTTAATTTTTAAAAAATATTAAGTTTTTTAAAGTTAATTTTTATTGGAATATGTTAGTTTCTACCGTGCAACAAAGTGAATCAGCTATATGTATACATATATCCCCTCTTTTTTGGATTTCCCTCCTATTTGGGTCACCACAGAGCACTGAGTAGAGTTCTCTGTGCTATATAGTAGGTTCTCATCAGTCACTATTTTATACACAGTATCAATAGTGTATATATGTCAATCCCAATCTCCAAATTCATCCCACCCCCCTTCCCCTTTGGTATCCTTATGTTTGATCTCTACATCTTTGTCTCTATTTCTGCTTTGCAAATAAGATCATCTGTACCATTTTTCTAGATTCCACATATATGCATTAATATACGATATTTGTTTTTCTCTTTCTGACTTACTTCATTCTAGGTCCATCCACATTCTCTACAAATGACCCAATGTTCACTACAGTACTATTTACAACAGCCAGGACATGGAAGCAACCTAAGTGTCCATCAAAAGAGGAATGGATAAAGATGTAGAACATATATACATTGTAATATTAGCCATAAAAAGGAAAAAAATTGGGTCACAGGTATAATTTTAACTGAGGAGAAGAGGGAGGGAAAGAGCAGAGAGAAAAGAGGGGAAAGGAAAGTACACAGGGTGGCAGGTGGAGGGGTTGGAGAGGAAGCCCTAGCGCAAGGCCATTTGTGCCCAGAGGAGCAGAGGGAGGGATGGTGGGTGGAAGCTCCTGGACAGATCTGAGCCCCGGGGCTCCTCTTTCCCCACAGCTGAAGCACTGCCTTCCTGGCCTATCCTCACCAACCCTGCTCAAACAGTGTGCAGAGGGGACAGGACAGCTCTGAAAGCTTGGAAATTGGTATTTTATTAAGTAGCCTCTAGAGGTAGAAGAAAATGACCAAAGCAGGACCAGGCTCCTTTCCTTGGGAAGCCCTCACACTGGCTGCACCCGGCCACTCAGTTAGAAGAGGACCATTGGCAGTCGTCTCTGGACCGCCTTTGGAAACGCCTCTGGCTAATGCCCGGGGTTGGCCCAGGTGGAGCCATGTGACATCAAATTCCACAGTACAGCTGAGTCGGCCTTGGGAAACTAGAAGAGCCTTATAGGAGAAGAGACTGATGTTCAAACCTTCACAAGGCAAGACAGCCACCCCGTGGCAAAGCCAAGAGTAAAACTCCCAAGTTCTTGCTCCAGATCCACTGGTCCATCCAGGGGCTGAAGCATCCCCATCGCCATGGAGCCTTCTTTCATGGATGGTGATAACTCCGCAGATAAGTGGGGCTCTGATGTCTTGATCTTCAGTCTGGTGGACTTAAGAGAGGATTTTTATCCCTCTCAAAAGAACTGAGGAATTCTCTCCATAGAACGGATTTGAGAATGGAGATCTTTTGTTGCAAATAGTCAGAACATCAAACATTTTTTTTAATGAAATTCAAATACCTCTATTATTTAGTTAGATCTGTGTGGGAAAGAAAGGAAGCGCTGTCAAGAATGTGAATGCCAAATTTGAGAAAAGCCAGTATCTTAAAAACTCACTGGACGTGGTATATACAGGGTGGTCGGCACCACCCAAAGAGAACATGAAAATCTTGGCACCTTATAAAAATTAGAAGTTTAATTCATATCATACACAGCTAAATAGACATGAAAGCCGTGTGTTAATTAGGTATATGCATGAGGAAAAATGATACATGAAAATCTAGATGTAATTTTTAAAAGATAAATTAGGACCATGTATGTGTAATTTAAAAAAGAGCTCAGCATAAATTTCTTTTACAATTAATATAGATAGGTTTTCAGAGAGATGCCCCTTGTGACAAGGAAGGATTTGGTATCCACTGATGCCCTGGGTTCTTTAGTTGCCCTGCCATTTTACTTCTCTTTCCTTATCCAGAGGCATTTTCTTCATACTCAGATAATGTCTATAATCATAACTATTATTTTCATACATTCACTCATTCATTCAATCAAACCAATATGTATAAAACCCTTGGAACAAGACAAACCTAGTTTTGATCTTACGGAGCCAGCTGTCCAACATAAACTAGCCCAGGTTTTCCAGAATAATTTTTGCTGCTTTCATTAAACATAACAGCCCCGTATTCCACCTTGTTCTCAAAAAGATGTAAGAGAGTATATAGGTTTTATCTAGTTTTTCATTAAAATTAAAATCTCTTGTTGGAAGAAATCACGCTACAGTGACCTTTAGTATCAAGCAGTTATAAAACAATGGACAAAATGACTTTCTTATCAGAAAAGCAAAATGTGGTTCTCTGTCCTGGGGCTGGAGCTTGTCTTATCTGAAGTGCATGCTACCTTAGTTGGATCCTCAATGGCCAAATGCTCAAAGAAGTGTACCGACGTACAGCTGGCAACCTATGAATGTGCAGCAGTGCAGTGGTTACCAAAATATCAGGGAAACACAATGTGGGCATGATGAAGCCATTGCTAGTTCTAAAGACGGAAGGGGAGCAGCGCCAAATTTAGCAAAAGGCTCAACAAGCCTCCGTCTGTGTGTTGGTAAAGGAACAGGATTATTTTGAACTGCTATATGCCTCTAAATATGTGGCTAGTCTTAAAAAAAAAAGGCAGTCATTGATACTTCAGGTCATAAAGTCTAATTCTGATGTGAATTCTAACTCCTAGCCCAGTACAGCAATTATCCTCCCTTTAAAAAGTGCTCTGTAGTTAAATATGAATCTCCACGATATCTTTGTATACTAAGGATTATCATCTCTTTTTAGATGCCAGAGAAAGAAGAAATTTACTCCACTTGCATTTATAAAATCATAAAACAACAGGAGACAAAGAACGCTAGCATCAAACTAATCTAGGTTCAAATCCCTCAGCACAGCTAAAAACAGCCACCGCCACAGATACTGAACAGTACCTGCCATGTGCCAAGCCCAGTCTAAGGGCTTTACATGTGTCCGTTTATTTAACCATCATCACAACTCTGTGTAGTACATCACATTATTATCTGTATTCCACAGAAGTGGAAATGGAAACATAAGTTAAAAGCTTTTCTCCAGGTCACATAGCTAAGTGGCAAGGCCAAGAATTGGACCCACTTGATGTGGTTTTAGAGTCCCCTCCATCACACATTACACTGGACTGCCTTGTGTAAATTATTGAAGTTCTC
Source organism: Hippopotamus amphibius kiboko (assembly GCF_030028045.1). Lineage (NCBI taxonomy): Eukaryota > Metazoa > Chordata > Mammalia > Artiodactyla > Hippopotamidae > Hippopotamus > Hippopotamus amphibius. The sequence continues at coordinate 147,474,553 of NC_080188.1, forward strand.
TAAGCTACTGTTTTATCAGTGAAATGGGGATAATGGTTCTGAACTCAAGGACGGCCAGCACGTCTAAGATAAAGCATCTAAAAGTGCTTGGTAGGCACATCGCATGTGCTGACTCTCTATTTTAATTATGAGGAAGTGCCCCATCCCTCCTCTACACCTTGCCTCCATAGGGCTAAGTAGTTCATTCTTCCTCTAAGAATACCTGTAAGTGACCTGGCATTGCCTGCCTTCCTTTCTGGGCTCTGCGGATGTGACATCTCTATGTCCTATGCTGGATATAAAGATTCTTCTCTGGTCATCATGGGATGGAGCTGGCATTTTAGCTCCAGAAAGAAAGGAGCCCGAGCTGCTGAAGGAAATGGATTTCACCTTTATCCTCATCCTGACTCTTGTGGAAGATACAAATCAATTAATTCATCCCATTCTTATTCAGCATCTTATCATCCTGAGGTCCCTTCCCAACTCTTGGAAATTCCTTCTCTAATTCAGTGTGGCTTTTCAAGTTGGCCAGGAGCCAGCTCTTGCCCTTGTGAAGTCTGAAGGCTACGTAAGCTACCTTGTCTTGGATGTTCTTCTGAGAGTTTGGAAGGAACTCTAAGTCAGTTTTTGACAAGTTATTGGCAAAAGAAGAAGAAGCTCCTGCCAATTTTCTTCAGGCACTGAGCATGGTCACGGGTATCATTCCAGGTGTTATTAATATGTTATTTACAACAAACCCAGGGTTCAGCCTATTGTTTGGGTTATATACTGTTACAGGTTTTGTACTTTACAAAGTAATGTATTTTTTCCAACTCAGAAAGCTTAGAATGTGTGAAGAACTAAGACCTCACATGTGAGATATTCAATATAGTTATTGCAAACGAGTCTTATTTAGGAATCAGGATGTGGGACAAATGATCAATACTCTTTCTTCAAGTCAAATAATCACTTTATAAAGTGGAAGACTGGGACAGATGTGGCTCCCAGGGCTCAGCCAGTCACGCTCACAGGTGTGAGTTCAGTACCCTGGGGAAATGCACTACATTTTCAGTTTTCTGAGGTAAACCAACAACTTCATCCTAAGGAATTTTCAGAACTGGAAGGAATGCTTATGACGGCTCTGCTCTGGGGCTTAGAGAATGGACGTCTGAGACACATAGTCCCCCAAACTGCCACATTCTTAGCAAGAGTGGGGGCCGTCTGTCTACAGTCTACTTAATGGCGTGCAGCCACCCAGCCGGAAACAGAGGGCGCACTGAAAAGTCAAAGAATGGGGGAGAAAGTGATGCTCCCACCCTGGCCACGCCCCAGCAGAATCTTGAGGGAGGGAGAGTTCCCCCAAGGAAAATGGCCTCTTCACACATTCCACATCCTTGTCACCTCCACACTTCACCGGGCAGCAGACCTACCAGCCTGAACACCACAAGCAAAACCCCAATAAAACAAGGCTTCTGCCCAGTTTTCTATCCCCTCAGGCCCAGGACAGCAATTGGTTAATCTGAAAGCCATGCGTACTAATAAGCTATTTCCAAGAAACATGTGCTTTTTGAAGCAATGCTCTTGCTTTCCTTCCTGGGGCTCTTGATTTATTTGTAAGCAAATTATAGATATCGACAATCTGTGAGTGGAAACTTTTGGGGTCACAAAAATGATACCACTAACAGTTAGTTACCTGTTACCTATGAGTCAGCTATGTACCCCCAGCTATTTAGCCACCTTAACCTGTCCAGAAAAAATAAAATCAGAAAGTAATTAGAAAATAAAATCAGAAAATAGATAATCTATCTTAGTTCCCATGGAATATGGCAGGAAAAAGTCAGTATAAAGTAGGAACTCTATCTGACTTTACGTCAAAATTCACTACATGGCCTTGGCTACATCATTTAGTCTATCTAGGCTGATCTATTTAACCTCTTTATACTCTAATGATTTGGATTAATCTAGATTTTTTTAATAAAGTGTTAGGACCCTCTCCACGAAAGGATACCCCTCCCCCACACACATATGCTGCTACTATTTAGTGCTTTCTTACCTTTTTAATATGGGTCACTGCTGGGGACACTGACTGGGAATTGTCTGCAGTTTGGTGCTTCTACACACCTTTCTCTTTAAGCACAGGTAACGTGAGCCACTGCTAGCACTGATAAAAGATACTTGATATAGATAAAAACTGGTACAAAAATGCAATGCTATTGCAGTAGTCTTTCAAGTTTGGCAGCCTGCTGCCTCGTGAATGTGACTGAGTCTGCTTCCCATAAAGCACCTGCTAATCCTCCTCTTCCCTCCTTCCTTACGCACATAAACAAAACTTCTACTCTTCTACCACTGCACTGAATTAGAGAAGGAATTCGGAAGAGTTGGGAAGGGACCTCAGGATGGCAAGATGCTGAATAAGAATGGGATGAATTAATTGATTTGTATCTTCTGCAAGAGTCAGGATGAGGATGAAGGTGAAATTCATTTCCTTCAACGGCTCAGGCTCCTTTCCTTCTGGAGCTAAAATACCACCTCCCTCCCATTAATGACCAAAGAAGAATCTTTATATGCAGCCTAGGTCACAGTGATGTCACATCCCCAGGGCCCAGAAAGGTGAAGGAAAAGAAGAATGTGAGCCAGTAAAGGAAACACAGGTGGGCAAGAGAGAGGAGGGAGGGGAGGCCAGCCCTGCTCCTGCCTCTTCTGCCTGGTGCTCTCAGAGCTGCCCCGAGGAGGCACAGAACCACATGGCCGTGGGCAGCTGGTGAGGGCAGCTATTAAATTATTGAAAATTCCAGGCTGAAAGAAAGTCAAATATTAATGACTATATTATTAAGAGGAAGAAAATCTGCCAATCCACGCAGATTTAAACTATCTTTTCAGGAAGAAAGCCCAGCAAACAGGACTGAGTGCCGTCAGATAAGAAATTACTGCCTGCCTTCACACAGGCTCTGTGAGAAGACTGCCAACGGCTGCACTTTCTCCCACCCTCGCTTTTGCTGGTGGTTGCTGTGGATAAATAGTTTTCAGTTATGGTTCACAAACTCTGTTTTCAGCATGTTCTTCCTTAACCCAGTTGCTTCTCAAGTGAAGATTTTTGCTGGTAGAGTAGATGATAATATTCCACTAGCTTCTAATTAAGCACATGGAGCCAACAGTGATAACCTTCACATCCAGGCAACAGTGATAAACCTTCACATCCAGACTCATCACTTGGGTTGCCCCTGAGGTCTCTGATTCAATTTCCATCTTCTCCAATCATGCTAAAGCCATTGGGTTGAAAATATTAGAATATACAGTATGGCAGCCCAGGTTCTCATCCCTCCTACCCACCTTGGCTACCAGGAAGACTTCCACATGGGAAAGAGATATACAGGGAAATGCAAGAAGACGGCAATTTGATGGATAATAAATAATGTCTGAATGTTGAGAAATCATCTGGAAATTACATGTGCATTATTTTCATATTTTGTATTTTTGTATCATTTTTTTAGATGAATGAATAGAATATGAAAGAACAAGCATGATTTCAAAATAGCTTCATCTAAGCATTGCTTTTTATTTAATAATTGAAAATTTCACTTAAAGCACTGGCATTACTATAATTATCTCCATTCCTATTACTGTCAGAGATTTGCTTTAAAAATACAGTCCTTCAGCATATATAGCATGATATATATGTGAGTTAGTATTGATTTACACTATAGGGAAAGTTAGTTAACATTTAAAATGTCTTAATCAGGAATACACACTTCAGGGATGATTAGTTAGCACCTTGTATGTCGAATTTTCACTATCATTGAATTTCAAAACGTCTAATTTCCACTGAAATTTCTTCTTCAACCCCTGGGTTATTTATACACAGATTGCTTAATTGCCAAACATTTGGGGATTTTTCTATTTTCTTTGTCATTGGTTTCTAGCTTAGTTTCTCTTTGGTCAAGAAAATATACTCTGAATGAATTTAGGTCTTTGAAATTTGTCAAGACCTACTTTATGAGCTTGGCATATGGTCAATTTTTGGTAACTTGGAAAAAATTGCACTCTGTCAATATTGAGTACAATGTACAATATGTACATCAATCAGGTAAAATTAATTAATAGTAATTGTTCAGATCTTCGTTCTCCTTACCGATTTTTTTTTGTCTGCCTGTTTTATCATTTCTTGAGAGTGGTGTTAAAGGCCCCCACTAATGATTATGGAATGATTTATCTAGTCTCTTAATTCTGTCAAATTTTTGTTTTTTACATTTGGAGCTATGTTGTTAGATACATAAAAATTTAGAATTGTAACTTTCTTGTGGATTCATCCTTTAATTATTATAAAATGTTCCTATTTATCTTTAATGATGATTCTTCCTTTAAAGTCTATTTTCTCTGAATTTAGTAGAACTACACCAGCTTATTTTGATTGGTATTTACAAGGTGTATCTTCTTCCATTCTTTTATTTTCAACTTCTCTGTGTCCTTATATTTAAGGGGTGTCTCTCACAAGAGGTATATAGTTAGATTTTTTGTTCTTTTTTAATGCAGTAGCATAATAATTATCTTTTAGTTGGAGTATTTAGTCAATTTCCATTTAATCCACTGACTGATATGTTTGTGTTTATAGGTAACATCTTAAGAGTTGTTTCCTATTGGTCAACCAGTTTTTATGTTACCTTTTCTCCACTTTCTTTCAGATTAATCAAGTATTTTTCATTCTATTTCTCCTTCCATGTATTCTTTTACTAATTACCCTAGAGGTTACAATGCACATCCTTGACTTATTATAGTAAAGTAAAATTATAACTTTTAATACTTCCAGATGTTGCTGTGACCTTATCACACTTGAACACTATTTAGCTCTCTTCCACTTTTTGTATTATTTTGGTCATTTAATTCTACACATATTTTAGACTCCATGAGACTTCATTTTTGTTGTTTTGTATGACTGATATTCATTTACATTTGTCCATATGTTTTTGTCAACATTTAATTCTGAAATATTTTTCAAAAATAAAAATGGAAGAATTATACAGTGAACACCCACATAACCCTCATTCAGATTCTCTAATCATTTTTCTATATTTGCTTCATCACATATCTATTCATCTCTCTATCCAGCTGTCAATCCATTTAATATTTTTAATATAAAATATTAAACATTAATATTTAATGTTAATTTAATATTAATAAAAATATTAATATTTTAAAGTGCATATTCACCCTGTCACTCTCTAGTCCTTGCATTTCTGGGATCATTTTCTTTCTACTTGTATAAATACTTTTAGTATTTCTTTTAATGTTAGTCTACTGGTAATTGATTCTTTCAAGTTTTGTTTGTCTTAAAATGTCTTTATTTCACATCAGCCTTTGATGAATATTTTTGCTGGATTTATGAAATTTTAGGTTGGCAGTTATATTCTTTCAACCTGTTACCATGACATTCCATTGTCTTCTGGCAACCATTGTTTCTTCTGAGAAGTGAGCTATTGGTCTTATTGTTGCTCCTTTGAAATTAATGATTTTTTTTTTCTAGCTGCTTTCACAGTTTTTCTCTTTGGGTTTGTTTTCAGCAGTTTTATTACATTGTGTCTAGTTGTAGTTTTCTCTGTGTGTATCCTAGTTGGGGCATTCAAAGCTTCCTGAATCCATGTTTTGGTGTCTTTGATCATTTTCAGAAAATACTGTTTCTGCCTTATTCCTTCTTCTCTTCTGGGACTCCAATCACATATTGTTATATAGAGTAACATATGTTACACATGTCTCTTATGCTCTTTTCAGTATTTTCATCCTTTTTGCTCTCTGTGCATCATGCATCCACTTGCATATTTTCTACTGATCTGTTTTCCATTTTCACTAATTCTTTCTTGCAATGCATCTAATCTGCAGTTAAATACATCTATTGAGCTCTTAATATCCATTATTTCATTTTTTAAGTTCCAGGATTGCCAATTTGTTTTTTAAAAATTCCAGTTTTCTGATGAAATTCTTCATCATGTCACCTATTTTCCTAAACACACTGATCAGAGTGGGGATTTTTTCCCAATGCCTATTTTTTTTCTCGGACCTGTTTCCTGGTATGTCTGGTAATTCTTTATAGAAAAAAATTGATGAAAAATTTAGAGATGCTTGAAAATACTCTCCTCCTACAGTGACCTTTTCCTCTGGTAGGCAGAATGGGGGTGATCACCATAACCCAATCAAAGACTTACTGAGGTTTTGTATGGTTTGGTCTTCTTTGGGCTTACCTCTATTCCTAAGGTGTAGCTCTCTAAGGATCCCAAAATGGTATCTGCTCATGCCTCTTCTCCTTGATGGGCTTTGAATCCCAATATTTTTTAGTCAGCATTGTGATACTGAAAACTCTTCTTTTCAGTGTTTTTTTCGTTTGTTTGTTTTTTTGTTTTACTTAGCTCCTTAATCTCTTGTTCTGTACACTAATATCTGCCAAATGCTTCAAAAGAAAATATATTGGAGTATCTAGCTCACTTTTCTGTAACTTCCTTCTCTCCAGGATCTTGACCTCTCAAGACCTGCCTACCTTGGCAGCCCTGAACTCAAATTCCCATGATATTGCCAAAAGGTCTGCTGCATTCTCAGCAGATGACCTGAGAGAAAAAAGCATCTTCTCAACTCTCTGTTTCCTTCTCTCTCAAGTTGCCTTGCAGCTCTCTGATACAATTCTGGCTCAGCAGGGGCCTTCCTCAATTTAGCATCAGCTAAGACCAGAATCTGTTCTGACTGGTTAGTGCCTATGACAGTCCAAGTTATTATCTGAGAGATTCTAATTGGAAGGTAACAATCCAGAGGCAGTTACTACAATTGGTTTGGCTATCTTTAACACTGGTCAACAGCAGAGACATTGATAATTAAAATAATGCAAGTCAGAAATAGTTTTTCTTTGGTGAAAATGGTTGTGTTCAAAATATGTGGACTGGCTAGAAATATTATGTAGATAATCTTGCTCTTGCACAAACAGTACAACAGAATCCAGCAAGTCCAATTTGCCTATAGATTAGGACTCTAGTCCATTGTTCATATTCTTGCAGGAGGATTTTTCCTCTGCCTGACTTTAACTAGATGAATCTTGCCATCAGCAAAGAACCACATCTGCCTCTAGTGTATCTTTTATGCAAGGTACTCTTAAGAGTGTGAGCCTAAAAGGACAGTGATGTGACTCTTCATCAAGTTTACAAAACAGATTACATAACTTTTTGGCCAGCTTGTGAACACGTGTCTGTAACTATGGCAGAATTTAGTTTAAGATTTATTTTCTTCATAACACCACCTAGAAATGTTTTGTGGCAGGAAATCTATGGCCCCACTTACCTTGAACTATGGGAGGCTAATATATCTACCAAAAATAACTACAGATAACCAAACAGGCCTAGGTTAATTTGGAAAATATCCTTTGCTTCACAAGTCAGTGCAAAACTTTAGTGGCCATGATGGCCTTATCATTTGCTCTGGCTTTCCACCTTTGTTTTTCTTTAAAAATAGCATGTGAAGTATGGTAATCTTGGCTTTTTCATGGCCCAGTTTAACCACGTTCTCTTATTAGTCCTAGTTGCACACAAGAGGAATTGAGTTTACTGAAAGGTCTTTCTAAGTTGACAGGTGAGCTGTATTCAAGAGAACTGAACTCTTTACTCTCTCCATCAGAAGAAAGCATACAAAGCCTGTAACATCATCTTAAGCAAAGGAAACATTAGAGAACCTGAATCCTGCTTCAATGAAACACCTCAGGAACTTAGAGAGGCCACCAAAGTGCCATTTCTGACAATTATGAAGGGTTTAAACTGCTTCCTGGAAAAGAGCAGACAGTGCTCAGCTCCTGTCTTCAGGGGGCTCAGTGGGAATGGCCCCCAAGACACAGAGTGAAGCAGCATTGCTTTTTCGCTGCCCCCCTGTGAGAGCAGACACCAGAAGGTCCTGGGCACAGAATACCATGGGACCCTCCAACTCCTAAACTTGGCAGGAACTTAGAGATTTTCTGGTCTATTATCTCGATTTTATAATCAAGGAAAGAGGTCAAAACAAATTTGGTAACTTAGCGAAAATTAGTCAGGAGGTAAGGCTTGACCCAGAATTCAGTTTACTAGATTTTAATCCACTGTCCTGCTTAGGGCTCCCTGTCTTCCGTCTTCCATAAGGAGCTCCTGGAGGCCAGTGGCTCCTGCTTAGGCTATAGTAACATTTCCCCTGGGCCAGCTTGTATGATCTAGCCCAAGTTAGGCCACCATACTCTGAATTCAGTACAGAACTTGAGAGTACCTGTGCCTATCCAGCTGTCTTGGATATGAGCAGAATGCCCTGGACAAAGAAAATAGACCTTTTTATATCAGAGTGACAGAAAACAACTGCAGTCAGTAATGTGGGCTACTTTTAATTCGATATATAGTTATTTTCTTTACAGAAGAGAAATGTGAAAAGACTGGTGTCAGCAAGAAAGAGTGACTTATATGTTAGCTTTGACCTAAATTTTTTAGGTCCTTCCATCTCTGGTTGAAATTCATTTCATTCTTTGGATAATTTTGGCAGAGAATAAATATGCTGTCTCAAAAGAAAGAATAAACAAAATTAAATCTGTTCAGTGATTTCTCATGGGACGAATGCCAATCTAAGCAACAAAAGGAAAGAGGAAAAATTCCTCATCACTGGAGAGGTGGACACGTGTTTGAATTTCCTGTAAAAATGAAGAATTATGAGGATCTGATTTATTTGCCCACATTACAGATATTTTGAAACACCATTTACTTGCTCTGTTTTTATTTCTCCAGCTACAACTGGAGTTAACAATGTACTTCACAAACAGGGAAATCACAAGCACTTGGGATTCTTGATAGAAAGGGTCACATACAGCAACAAACCACTCAAATATTTTCATCATACATACCATTTTCCAAGGATTCATAATGAGGAAGAAAACACATCCAAAAGTGGAATTTATGGAAAATGGGCATTGCTTTTGATAAGACACTAGAAACTGCCTACTCTTTATTAAGTAAGTAGCCCACTGACCGGCTAGAAATACAAATATAGACTGTGTAATAAAAATGTGTTCTATAGAAGCCCAGATGGCATGTGGTCCACAGAGAAGTCCTTCATGTTTGTGAATAATCTAATATGGGCATGGCAACTCAAGTTTCATCTTTCCTCTCCCTGGATCTACGCATTGCAGATATCACAAGTCAATCACAGTGATTTGTGTCCTGCCAAGTTCAATACTCAAGGCAGGGGCCAACATTTGATTTTCATGGGCAACCAAGCTGATTTACTATTCCAGGTGGTCAAACAGTTCTACATACAACAGTACAATTGTTACAAGTACGGGCTTTATACACAGCTCAATCATTGATTAGCGAGCTGTTCTTGGGCATGTTACTTAACCTCCTTGACATTTGTCTCTTCCTTCTGTAAAACTGGGATATTAACAGTATCTACCTCAAACTGTTTCTATAAAAATTAAGTAAGATAATTAGTATAAAGTTCTTAGCAAAGTGCCAGGCACATTGCTAGCATTCAATGAGTGTTAGCTATTATTATTAGTAACAGAATAATATAAATAGCATTAGCAGTGTCTACAGAAACAGAGCGTTCTGGTCTATATTAAACTAAGTCACATCATGTTATACTATGACAACTTCTGAGCAGCAAGTTTGCTTCTTCCTTTTGATAACCCTGGACATTACATACTTACATCCCAAAGAGGAATCAGAAATGGAAAATAAATCAGTTTTATTGCTTTAAAAAATTGCAAACCTAGCAAACACTAAAATTAAATCTTTCAAAAGGGATGCAGTGCTATGTTTAAAATGTACTGGGTACTGATGAACTCAGTGACAAGAACAAGGACGCAGGTGCAGAGAATGGACTGGAGAACTCGAGGTTTGAGGGGGGCGGGGGGTGAAGGGGAAACTGAGAGGAAGCGAGAGAGTAGCACAGACATATATATACTACCAACTGTAAAATAGATAGCCAGTGGGAAGCTGTTGTATAACAAAGGGAGTTCAACTCGAGGATGGAAGATGCCTTAGAGGACTGGGACAGGGAGGGTGGGGGGGACTCGAGGGAGGGAGGGAATATGGGGATATGTGTATAAAAACAGATGATTGAACCTGGTATACCCCCCCAAAATTAATTAATTAATTAATTAAATTAAAAAAGAAAAAAAAAAGAAATGAAATGTACTGGATCTGACTATCTTGGAAAATGACAGGCTGAGAAAACACTTGCAGGCTATCCCAAAGTCAGTTCAGTCCATCATGGGGCCTGACGCCTCTTAGGTTTCTACCCCAGGACTTGATCATAGATTGGATAATTTTAAAATGAAATGAGCCATCAGATTTACTTCCATGAGATATAAATACCTTTCCTATATTTGCATCATGAATCCAATCCATGTTTATTCATAAGTGACGTGCAACTGTAACGTAACAAATGATGCTGTATTCTCATATCTGCTCTTGAGGGTTGAAAAAGATGCATTAGTCCCCCTTAGGCTGTTGTTTCAAGAAGTTTGTTCAAGAAGATGCCTAAAATTCAGAAAGACTGCTTTATGGTGAGCCTATTCATAATGATTAGTAAGTGGTCTTTACCTAGATGCTCAGCAAAGAGGTCTAGCTGCCAGAGTGTGGAAGCCGGACTAGCTGTTCCATGTCCAATAGTGACATGTAGGAGATAAGAATCAGCTTTCCTGTCCATACACATCCACAGGATCTACCGCAAGGGATTCCAAGGTGCTGGAGCCCAGGGAGTCCTTGGAGATGGAGGGTAGAGGTCATTTGCAAATAAAAGAGCACGAGGCTCCCTTAAGAGCCACTAGAGGAGCTTTATTTTGCATCTTCCAACTGCAAATCCAGGCAAAGGCATAAAGAATCTCGTGTTGGTGCCTCTGTTATTAAGGACTCTCCGAATTAACCTCTTATAGATCTGCCCTCTGATTTTAGTGTCTGAAATGCAAAGGGAGCACCGCTTCAGTGCCTTGAGATAATTACAATAATCTTCTTAAAGCTAAAATGCTTCACTCTCCTGTAAGTCTTCATTACAGCCCAGATCCAAGTCTTCTGTTCATCAAAAGCCAGACGGGGGATGGATGGGGCCGCAGCAGAGAAGTGACATGATCTGTGGTTCAGCTCTAATCCCAGGAATGGACAGACCAGGAGGCGCCAGGCTCTCCCAGGCTGCGAGAGTGATTCACTCTGTAGATGCTGTTCCTTCAGGAACTGGGCTGTGTGGCACTGCTCAGATGGAGCTGGGACAGATGCCACGGCCAGGTCCCTGTCTCCTCACATCCTCTAATACAGTCCTATGCTGTGAGGAGGAGTGTTTATTTGGTAGTGTTTTCAGGGTGTGTACCTACTCTTGGGGTCTGCTGCCAAAATTGTGACCAAATGTCAGGTGGGTGAGAAGTCTTTTGCTCATTTTTTAACTACAATTAGAGTATTTTTTAAAGTTAAGTGAGCCTAAGAGTTGCCACCAAAGCAATGAAGAAAGAAGACATTCTATCAATGGAAAGTTTTCATGCTTTGAGGAGACAAAACAAACAAACATCCAGTTTAAAAATATGGGTTAGCGAGGAGAGTTCAGGCCTGAGGACTACTTACTATTGTTCCTTTGACTTCTCACCTTGTATGAGGTCAAGGAGAAAGGCGTGTAACCAAGGTTCTCATAAGAGCATGAGAAAAGGCCAAAGCAGCCCCCAGGGTGCACATGAAGGAGCAGACCTGCAAAACTGGCTGCAGCTTCTCCAGGCCCCATGCTTGGTTTAACACTCTGCTGTCACCATGTTGAAATTTTTTTTTAATCATTTTTGGCAAGGGGCTCCATGTTTCATTTTGCACTGGGCCCCACAAATGATACAGGGGGCCCTAGCAGTGACACATTTATCTTTTAGATATGTATAAGCCACCAATCTGTTAAATCTCTCAAATTTAAAATCTCAAATTCATATGTGAGAGACCATTTCAGAAATACACGGTGGGCTCATAGTTACAAGTTCACACACAAAGAGGTGGCAGCATGTGAGCTGCGTTGGTGAAACACTTCAAGGAGCTCGAAACGCCCCACCCCCCAGGCTCAGTGTTCTACAATTAAGGGTTCATGATAGGTTGCATGTATATGGTTGCATATACGTGGAGTCACACAGGTTAACTATGGGGACCCAGCCCTCAGGCCTGGGACTCTAGACTTTCGGACATGACCTCAGGCTCTGCCAGACTTTGGTTTCTTCCTGTGGCCTGTGTGACTCTGAGCGACCGTTTATGAAAGCCGAAACTTCCAAACAAAGTAATAACTACTTTGCTGTGTTGTGAGCATTAATGGGATACTAAGAATTAAATTACTTTATGTATTTTAAAGTTCTGTATAAAAACCATTTTTATAGTATTCTATGTAATGTTCTCTCTCTTTTTTTTTTTCCCCTTGGGTTGTCTGCTCGATCTTATACTTTGCCACAACTTCTTTCTTGGAAAAGATTTATCAAATCAACAGATGCTTTTCTTCCTTCTTTTGTTCTAAATATGACCCTCATGAAAAAAAGGCAGGAATCTTTTCCTGGAGTTTCTCAGTGATTTCACAAAGTGCTCAGTGAAGCAGCATTAGCCCAAATGGATAGACAGGATAAAACAGGAATGTGTTACAAAAAGAGCCTCGGAAAAAGAAGCACTTAAATTAGAACCAACCAACGTTTCTTCACTTTGCCTACATTAACCCTTGAGAAAGCATACAGTCTTCTATTTTTAATCAGGGTATATGGATTTCTTTAAAGCTCCTTTAGCAAAGGTCAAGTCTGAGTAAATGCCAGTATATTTAAGAAGAACAGTTGCTGCAAAGAAAAATGCTCACATTTAACCAGAAGATAGAATGCCTGTTGATCAAGATACAAAGCAGTATGGAACCTTAACTCCTTCCTTCCTTCATTTATTCATCATAGCGATAGAAAAAGTGTCACCACCACTCATGTTAGGGCCACCTTAGAGTCTTGCGTCAAAGAATCTGTGACCCCAGAGAAAGGCTACACAGGGTCACTGATTTAAAGGAAGCTGCAGAATTTTCTCCTAAGGCTACCTTCACGTGCAGCATTTTTTAATAAAAATTTTTATTGTGGTAAAATATGTATATAACATAAAATTTGCCATTTTAACCATTTTACGTGTGCCTTTTAGTAGCATTAAGCACATTCACAATGTTGAACAACCATTACTACCATCTGCTTTCAAAACCTTTCATCTTCCCAAACTGAAACTCTGTACCCTTTAAGCAATAACTCCCCATCATTCCTCCCGCAATTCCTGGCAACCACCATTGCACTTTCTGTCTTTATGAATTTGCCCATTCTAGGTCCCTCATATAAGTGGAATCATACAATATTTGTCTTCTGGTGGCTGGCTTACTTCACTTAGCATAGTGTCTTCAAGGTTCATCCATGTGGCATGTGTCAGAATTTCATTACTTTTTATAGACAAATAATATTCCATTGTATGGGTATACCACATTTTGTTTATCCATTCATTCCTGTATTGATGGATACTTGGTCAGCATTGTTTTTATTTCTTGGCTTCTGTTGTAAAAACAGACTTAAACCACCAAGGTGTCTGCTTTTTTTTGTCTTCCCACTTAATCCAGAGAAGGAAAGCAACTCTCAGGGTCTCCTGTCACAGAAATCTACTCTGTCGGAATCTTCTTTGGAGAAAAGAGAGAGGGGGGGCAAGGAAGGAAGGAAGGAAAGAAGGAAGGAAGGGAAGGAGGGAAGAAAGGAAGAAAGAAAGGATGGAGGGAGAGACGAAGAAAGTTAGTTAATGGCCCACAGTAAAAAGGAAAAAAAAATTTCCAAATTGCTAGAACAATCTCCAAATCTACAATCTTTGAACAATGCTTCAAAATCTGTTTCATTGTGCAACAAAATTTCTTTTCCGTCAGTCTGATTTGTAAGCCAAATATTCCAGAGAGGAATCCATCCCAGAGACTACGTGGAACAGCAGAGGGATCAGCCTATATGGAACTGTACTAGAGAAGTTACACTGTGTCTGCTTACAGCGTTCTGAGGTGCATCTGACAGATGACCAAGGTTGTGTGCCTTCACTCACAGTTTCTGGGCTTCATATGAATGCAGTTACGTGGCTCCGTCAGGTGCTTTGAGCTTATGGGCGCCTGTAGGAGAGCACAGGTGTGTAACGTGGAACACCTCATCAGCGCTTTCTTTAGTGAGCTAAGATTCAGAATCTCGCCCAGAATGAGCAAAATTACAATGATGAACACTCAATAAGGGAGCACAGGCAGAGGGGTCAGAGGTGAAGGGAAAGAGAGAAAAGATATGGAGCTGGAAATCTTTGGAGTGGAAATAGAAATAAAACCAGGAGAAATAAAAAGCAGCCCATTGACTGCCACACTTGACAAAGCACCATTTTAGTGAAGAGCTTCAGTTCAGGAGAAGGTATTAGCATGAAGAAAAGACATAAGGAAAAACAGGAAGATGGAATGAGGAAACTAACTTATATATTTTTATATCAATATTTTACTAATACATTATTAAAAGTTGAAAAGGAAGAGAAAAACATCTGACAAACTAAGATAAAGAGAAATATTTTTCTGATTCGGTTCCAAGTAGTTGCTTTGTGTGACGAGAATTTGGGGATTCCACACCAAACCTGACAAAATTCACAAAGTGAGTGTTCCAGCTCTGCCAGTGACCTTTCCTTTCTAACCTTCTGGTGGCTCCACTGTTGTGACCACTGCACCTGCCTCATCCGTGCCCACCTGCGATGGCACCTGTAGCAACGTGCTTGAACTTGATCAGTACATCCTCCCAAATTGAATGAGGGAATTTCTTCTTAACTATTTAAACTTTACTCCTGCACCTGCCCTGCTTCCCCCAAGACAGGTGTAAGTATCCGTGGTAAAAGAGACTATGACACACAACACTGTAAATCAACTAAACTTCAATTAACCAAGAGAGAGACTGTGACCTTCCAAGCACTTAAGCCAGCTCTGCAACGAGGCAGAGCAGTTCAGGGCTTGAACTCTGGAGCTCTGGATTTCAAGGCCAGCTGGGTGATCTTGGATAACTCTCTTGATCTCTCTAAACTTCATTTTTCTCACCTATAAAAGGGGATAGATACTAATAGAACCTGTGAGGACTAAAAGAAATGATGCCCTTATCACACTGCTTGAGATAAAGAAAATATTCTATACATGTCAACTATTATTATTCTTATTACAATTGACTCTCAGACAGCCTCTCTCCACCAGGCTCTTGGATTCTACATGAAACATCAATGTTCATATAGACCCCAGGCACTCAGGAAACCCCCTGAGATCTTAGGGGAGAGGAAAGAAGATGACCCAGAGCTTTGGCCAGCACCTAGTTCCCCACCTTCCAAAGGAAACTGTGCCCAGAAGTGTAATCTAGCACATGTCGCTTATGCCTTCTTGTATCCGAAGGGGAAGCTTTCTGCAATGACTTGTGTGGGAAGACATTCGGGAACCTTTCTGAAACCTTGAAAATGTTAAAGTATGTGGGCCGAGCGATGGGATTCAGAATGTCCTGCTTGAGCAGTGGAGGAACTGAGGGTGCGGGGTGTGGAGACTAATATCACCCTGTTTGGTCCTGAAGGATGGCTGGTTAGCCAAAGACGGGTAAGATTCCTCAGAGGAGGAACAACCTAAGACAGGCACAGCCGCAGAGGGGCCAACAGGGGTGGTGCATAGAGCCTTCCTTATATCACCCTGTTTGGCCCTAGAGGATGACTGGTTAGCCAGAGACGGGTAAGATTCCTCAAGGGAGGAACAACCTAAGACAGGCACAGTCACAGAGGGGCCAACATGGGTGGGGCACAGACCCCTAATATCTGAGAGAGGTCTCCTGCCCCCAGGGCTGTTTTGCTCTCCACCCCCAGCTCAAATCCACACCTGCTCAACTCGGACCCAGGAGGCAAACAAAGATAATTGCCTCAGTCATGTGAGGCCTTTGATTGTTTATGAGTGTAACCTGAGAATGTTAGCCCACGAACTCAATAAAAGCAACCTGGGATGAGTCAGCAGGGCTCTTGATCCAAGAGGTCTTGAGCCCCCCGGTCCCACTTTTCTCTTCAGTCTGTGTCTGTGTCTTCTTCAAGCTTGCGGCACCCGTCACTCACTCGTGTCGCCGAGCTGGTCTCGGCAGACTTGGACTTGAACTGATAAAATTTCATATTCCCAGAAACCACGCACTTGTTACCCTGATTCATCACACCACACTCCCAGAGTCCAAGGCTCCAACATCGGACACTACGGGTCATTAGTTTGTAGAAACGGACTTTGTGGCACATGCCTTCCTCTGAAATCCATATGTGCCTCTGGGAGAATCGTTCACTGGTGGGAACAGGGGTAACAATCACCCGTCACCCCAGGTAGGAGGCATGTGAGGAACATATTTATTAAGGCTCCACAGCCCATCAATAAATGAGTTTTCCACTGGCCCCTTTCCCATCTCAATCCCACCCAACAGTGTCTTCTCTTCTCATTGTAAAGGAAGACTTCAGGCAGATGGAATATATCATGTACACAGAAAGCAGGTGCCCTGGGGCAGTTTCTTCCCAAGACCTGAGAGGAAACTGGTTAATGATGTTTATATTCAGCCTTCTGGATTTTTCATATAAAACAGTGTGCATCTCTGAGTGTACATCCAGCTAGTGAGACATCCAGTTCTAATGTCAGTTATAAAGGATTACTCACCGGAAGCTCTTACTTCAAAATAAATACCCCTCCCTGTTGAACTGCCTTCTTGACAATCTCCACCCTTGGTTTGCCATTCTCCTAGCATCAAATACGCTGCCCACTTGTTATTTTTCTCTTCCTCTGCAATGGTCCTCATTAGCGAGGACAGTCAAAATACACACAGTGCCAAGAGTAGTGCAATTTGGTTCAATGCCGCTGTGCCGCTGGTAAGAGGGAAGGCTGCAGCACGCTGTCACATCAAACTAGAGACTCCTCAAAGAGGCAGAGGACGTTCTGTGGGCGAGACTCCCAGCCTAGAGACTCTCGGGGAATCCTGGAGAAATAAACAAATCTGAGCACTCAGTAATGGTAACATTTGTATTCCTCTCTTACGATAATCATCAACACTTGGCCACAGCTGTCCTCACTTGTTGAAAAAGAAAATCTATTCTTTGTCTTTCTGGTGAGTTGACAGGAGGTCTGACACTCCAGGGAAAGGAATAATTTTCAAATATGAGCCTCATGTAAAAAGATCAAAGATCTGGGAATAGGAATAAGCATTACAGCTCTCTACAGTATGGAGATCGGAACCCTGAGTGATGCTGGGGTACACATTGAGTTTTCCTGTTTCATGACGAGTCCCCAACCATCACCAGGGGAGCAGTTCAAACACGGAAACCTGAAATTTTCTGTGATCCTTTTCACACTGCGTTTGAGCATTCGAATATTTCAGGAGGTCCACTGTTCTCTAGACAGACTGACGGAAACATGTCAGCAGGACTCGAAACAGTTCGTATGCCAGCTGAGCTGGTGGCTGCGGGCATTCTCTAAGCCCAGGGAGGGCCACAGAGCTGTGAAGAGAGCCTTTGCCAGTTGTCATTTATGGAGAAACCCACATGGTGGGAAAGGTAAGAGAAAAGCCATTTGGTCCACCGTTGGTTATAAGCAGATACTTTCTCCTAAAGCACGAATATTCCAAGATAGTACTTACAGGTGATATTTTAAATAAGAAAATGCACATGCAGTGCATGGCCAGTACAGTGCCTGGTACATTATAAGTACTTCTCATAAGGTAGTTGTTGCCAAGTCTTAAATATAAAGTAACTGTGGATAAATCACTGTAGAGGGAATAGAGGAGAAGGTTTGAATCAGCTAACGGCTCTGGGGTAAACAGCCGACTGGACCTCACACCCTCCCTTTTATAAAATGAGGAGATGGGACCACATGATCTCTGTGGTCTCTTTCACTGGGAATATTTAATGACTCCAAGGGTTTGTATCCAAACTTTAAACATTTCTACTTTCAACCCTCTAAAAGTGTTAGGATTAAACTACATTAGCACTTGGAACACATAAGATAAATAGAACAAAGAATCCCAAGGTCGCTACAGAATGAAGGACAACCCACGTGCAGAAGCGCAGTGTATTTCTAAAAACCTGCCCAAACTCAGTCTGTCCACCCGCTCACTCACCAGCTCTAACTCGGAATTCACTGTTGCAACCTAACCACTCACTTCAACCCGAGATCCCCTGGTTAAACAATACCAGACTGAACTCGAATCCCCTGAAGAACGAGGGCCTGTTTGCATCACAGAAATGCGGACGCTCGCAAAGGCCCTTCCCAAGTCCACCCCCTCTCTTTTAAGACATGCTGCCTGAGAATCACGGGATGTACAGGTTGGCGGAGCGCTCAGAGGTCCGCGCCCAGGGTGGGGTCCCTCTGGCGGCACCCCGACCAATGATCACCCAGCTTTTACAGAGCAGGCAAAGAGGCGGCTGCTGCACTGCGCCCAAACCTACCCTGCACGTAGGTCTAGAGCTTTAATGATGTGAAAGTTCCTTCCTACTTAAATGGAAGTTTGTCGATTTGCAATCCTCACCCGTGAATCCTAGATCTATCTAGAGCAACATACAACAAGTCTCACGGATGGACTCAATATTCGATCCGTGATCTAACAGTGTCAGGGTGCTTTTTACCATCCTCTGCCTTCTGCTGTCCAGCTACTCTCTCTACATGGAAACGGTTCAAATTAGTCACTTTTTGGGCTGTACCATCTCAACAATACAACCATTCCTACTCCTTCACGCTGACCATAAGCTGAGGTATATGTGGGAGACAGGAAAACCACCAAAAAACGGGGGGCACAATTAGAACCAAAGAGAGTTCCCACAACATTGATGCAGAAGCCCCTAAGGTGTTAATGAATGACTTCTTACATACACCCTGGGTGCCGGTAGCGTCACCACGTTAAGTACGCATTTCTAGAGAAGCTTCTCTATAATGTGTGTCTCCAGTAATAACATAAGCTCATTGTTGGAACTCAATAAACAACAAATGTTACCACACTCAATCCACATTCATGTTATTCTGTCCTTAAAGTAAATGGGAGCCTTGGTGATCTTGCTCAGTTTCATGATTCTAAATACCATCTATGTGCCAACGACTCCCAAATTTACATCTCCAGCCCAGACTATTTCCTGAACTCCAGACTCATTTATCCAGCTGCCGGTGCGACAGCTCCTCTTAGACGTTTACTGGACCTCTCGGCCTCAGTATGTATCCAGACTGAACTCCTGCTCTTCCGTCTCAAGCCTTTTCCATCTCATTTAATGACAACTCCATCCTTACAGTTGATCAAACCAAAAATCTTTGGATGAATCTCTATATCCTCACTTTTTTCTCACTCTAAGAGAAATTCTACTGGCTATCTTCAAAATACATCCAGTATCTGACCACTTTTGCATCATCACTGTTCCCACCCTGGTCCGAGCCACCATCACGTCTCACCTAAGTCAACATAACAGTTTTCTGACTAGGCTCCCTTTGTTCACCCTATAGTCTTTTCTCAACAAGGCAGCCAGAGTGATCCTCGCATATGTCAAAAATCCTTGCTGGCTCCCCATTTTACCCCAAACAAAACAAATAAGGAACAGTGAGATATATGCCTCCTTCCCCTTGTAGGCATATACCAAAGAATTAAAAACATATACCCACACCAAACCTTGTACACAATAGCAGCATTATTCATAAAAGCCAAAAAGAGGAACCAACCCAAATGTCCATCACCTGATGAATAAACAAAATGTGGCATATCCTTACAATGGATTGTTATTTGGGGATAAAAAGGACTGAAATTCTGATACATGCTGCAAGTGGATGAGCCTTGAAACATTATGGTAAGTGAAAGAAACCAGACACAGACACTCACATATTGTATGATTCCATTAATAGGAAATGTCCAGAATAAAGCAAGTCCATAGACACAGAGAGTAGATTAGTGGTTGCCAGGGGCTGGGGCGGGGGGGTGGAGGGGTGGGGGTGGTGGAATGGGAAGTGACTGCTTACCGGGTACAGGGTTTCTTTGGGGGGTGATGAAAATGTTCTGGAATCAGTGGTGATGGTTGCACAGCTGTGAATATACAGAAAACCACTGACCTGTATGCTTTAAAAAGGTAAATATTCTGATAAGTGAATTATATCTCAATTTTAAAAAGGGAAAGTCCTCACCACGGCCCCCTAGGTAGGCTCTGCATCGTCTGACCCTCCCAGTTCTCTGGGATTCCTCTTCCCATTCTCCCCTCAGGCTCTTTCCCAGACAATCCAAACTCTTTGCTGTTCCTTGAACAGGACAGGCCTGTTCTCAGCCTTTGTGCTGTTGTTCCCTCGGCTGGGGATGCTCTCCGCTGGGAGACACGCAGACACCTACTTGGTTAACTCCGTCACTTCCTTTATGTCTTTGCTCAGATCTCACCCTTCAACAGGGCTGGGCCATTTTATGTAATACAACCACCTGCACCGCCCCACTCCTAACACCTGCTCCTTTTCCTTTTATTCCACAGCGTTTATCGCCTCCTAATCTACTGCCTGACTGACTGACTTCTGTGTGTGGCTGTGGTTTGCGTCTGCAAACACTAGAATCTAAGCTCTGTGAAGGTAGGAATCTGTCTTTGTTAACTGATGTGCCCCAGGTGCCAGCACACTGCCCCACACATAGGAGGAGCTTGAAAGGTATTTGTTGAATGAATGGATTTTATATCTTGAATTTCAAAAATGCACCTTCTAAGTCAGGATTTAGAACAGTGATTTGGAAAAAAAGAAATGGGACTGAACTAAGAGAGCATCAAGTACAAGTTCCTAACCCGACATAATTTGCTCTAGTTTACAGTTTAATTTTACAAACTAGTGGCCTGCTAAATGCTTCATTTTGCCAAAAATATACTGGCTCACTCTCAAAAATATCATCTCCCATACCCATTGAGATTTCTCTCTCTACCTCTCCTATCAGTTATTTCAGGTGAAGAATATTTTCGTCTGTTTTTTCCCAGATATACCAACACATACACTCCATTTTCTGTTTGACTTATGGGGGTGTATGTATTGTTTAACTCTGGCTATTTACTTACTGTTCCATTTCCAAGTGTAAGAAGCCCATTTAAGGCAGTTTCTTAGGAGCCAAAAACAATGTAAACTTGACTTTCACTGATTTTATTGAGATAAAATTCACATAACATAAAGCTCACCATTGAAAAGCATACAAGAAAGTGGTTTTTAGTATATTCATAGAGAGTAAATCTTAAAATTTTTCATCACACACAAAAAAATTTGTAACTAACTGTGGTGACAAATATCAACTAGACTTACTGTGGTGATTATTTCATAACATATACATATATTGAATCATTGTGTTGTACACCTACAACTAATATAATGTTATATGTCAGGTATACAAGTGAGTGATTTTTAGTATATTCACAGAGCTGTGAAACCATCACCACAGTCAATTGTAGAACATCTTCATTACCCCCCAAAAAGAGTCACTCCCAATTCCCCCCAACATTCCCAGTTCTAGGCAACCACCAATCTACTTTCTGTTTCTATAGATTTGTCTATTCTGGAAATCTTACAACATGTGACCTTCTGTGTCTAGCTTATTTCACTTACCTCATGTTTTCAAGGTTTATCCACTTAGCATGTAGGTGTACTTCAATCCTTTTTACAGTTCAATAACATTTCATCATACGGATGTACCATATTTTGTTTATCCATTCATCAGTTGATGGACATTTGGGCTCTTACGAATAATGCTGCTATAAATACTTGTGTACAAGTTTCTGAACACACATATGTTTTCATTTCTCATGGGTTTACACTTAAAGGTGAAATTGCTGGGTCAAATGACAACTCTGTTGAATCTGCTAAGGAACTGACAGACTGCTTTCCACCGTGGCTGCATCATTTTATATTCCCACCAGCAATGTCTGAGGCTCTAATTTCTCCACATCCTCCCCAACACTCAAAACACCACAAAAACACCATGTCTTTTTTATTATAGCTATGCTAGTGGTAGGTGTGAAATAGTCTCTCACGGTGGTTTTGGTTTGCAGTTCCCTAATGACGAATGATGTCAAACATCTTTTCATATGCTTGTGACCATTTGTATATCTTTGGAGAAATGTCTATTCAAACCCTTTGCCCTTTTAAAAAATTGGGTTGTTTGCGTTTTTGTTGTTGGGTTGTAAGAGTTCTTTTTATAGTCCAGATACTAGACCCTTATCAGATACATGATTTGTAAATATTTCTCCCATTCTTCTTGCTGATTTTTATTGCCATCCACCCAGTGACCTTCTGACCCCCAGCCTGGGCCCACCCTGGGATACCTCGTGGTGCCCCTACTGCCTTCTCAGAAACTGGCACCGTGCAGTTCCTCCTCCTCACTTGTTAGTCAATCAGCGCTGCCGCAGCTGAGCTGGGGCCAGCAGTGGCGCCCCTGAGAACCATGCACAAGTGTGAGCTGATTCCCAGCCGCCGGCTCAACTGTCTGTGTGGCTCAGTCCAAGAGGCAGAGGTGGCCACAGTCTCTGCAAGGCACAGCAGACGGCTGCTCCAGGGCCAATCATCCAGGGAGGGAGGACATATGGACAGAGGTGTTTATCAGAGTTTTAAACTTTGAATGGGCACGTGGTACTCTACTCAATGGAAATGTGACTAAGAACATTTGTTTACAAGGTGTTATTTATATGAGCAGTGAAACCCTGTTACCAAAAATATATTTTACACAATATATTCCAATAAGACTAGAGTTGCACTGAGGAGGGAAGACCAGATGGGTCCCTGGCCCTTTGCAGGGTCCCTGTTCTCTTGAGCCGGGCAGCCCCTGCCACTCCTTGGAACACAGCTTGAAACTATTTGTTGGCCTGGAAGTTCTCTATTAGTAAGAAACTGGTATTGTAATTTTCTCTGTTGTAAAATTTTAAAAATAAATTTATTTAAAAATAAAAAAAATTTTTAAATAAAAATTTTTAAATATCTTAAATATTTAAAAATAAATATTTAAAAATAAATATTAATAATATTAATAGTAGTTGCTGGGATTATGTTTAACTTTTTTCTTTTTGCCTTACTTTCCTTCCCCCTTTCCTTCCATCCCTCTCATTAAGGACAGCTTGATTATATAATTAAAAAAAAGAAAGTGAGTGTGAAAGTGCATATAAGTGTAGATTTTAAAAAGCTCTTCCATCTCCTCCATTGACAGGCCACACTCACCCAGATGACCACCACCCCAGTAACGACACCACCTCACTCAAACAACAACGACAGGCATCAGTTATTAGCCTTGAGGCTCTCTCTGCACATGCCATTTCAAGATGATAAAACATTTAAAGCTTTCAGGTGAATCAAAGATATCAATTAAAATATTGAAAACAATAAGAAATATTATATAAAAGATACATCATAAAACCACTGCACACTAGTCCTCCAAAACAATGGCTTTGCATCTAATAGTAAAGACTAGAGGAGGATAAAGACTGGATATTGGCCTTCTTTGGTTCAATGGTCCTTACTGAGATAGTCAAGGAGACCATGGTGACACACACCCACTCACTCAGCTGATTCTCTTACTCTCATCCCCTCTGCGCTTCTCCGCAAGTCTTTACCATTTTGGTTTGCAAATGTTCTCTTATTGTTTATAGTTTAGTTTATTCATTTTCCTTAAATAAAGGGTAAGCTGCATGAGGGCAGGAAGCAGAGACCTAAGGGAACAACACAGTGCTATATTTGCAGAGGCAAATGGCCAGGCTCAGTGACTTTCATCTTAATAGGAAATAGTTCTTCTGTATTTACTGCATGGTTGCATTAGGAAAATAACTTTCTGTGTCCACATTGGAGGAGCCTAGTTTAGAGAATAAGACAGGCATATAAACTATAATTTCAATGTAGGTCCAAGGGCTCAGGAAGGTTCCCTGAAGGAACTATAACCTTGAAAGGTAAGGAGGAGTTGACTTGTTTTAATTATCTGGGGGTGAGAGGGTGTAGAGAGCCCAGAGATAGAGGGCTAACTAAGGTAGCCACTCGCTTCTCTATCAAGTCTCTTTGGAAGGAAAATAGTACGTTAAGATCACTTTTATTAGCACAATAAAGTTCCAAGAGCCAATGGTCTACTGGTGAATGTTTTATGAGCAGGAAAATAAATGCATTCATCCATTCATTTATTCACTCAATAAATGCACCAATAATACCTCCCATGTGCAAGACACATGTGCTTTTATGCTCATCTTACATGAGAAGAGATGTGCCTGGAATGCTCTCCCCCTAGATTTTTGCCTGGCTGATTTCATCATAGCTTTTTGACTGTCAGGTATTTTCTGGTTTACTTATTGTCTGTCTTCCCTGATCATAATATAAAGATCTTGGAGAGCAGGAAGCTTATCTTTACTGTCCCATTGTACTCAGTCATGTAGAACCAGGCCAGGCAAGGCTCAGTAAATGTTTGTTGATATAACTAATTAATTCATGAATATGAATACATCTAGACAGAAAATGCTTACACACAGCCTTAAGAGACACACAGCTTTGTATCACACGAATTCACTAATGAGTATGCACTTTTATTAATAGAAATAACATACTTCAATGCAGTAAAATAAAATTTTTTACTATGTAAATAGATATTGAAAACACTGTAATGGTGTCTGTCAACACACTAATGATGTCTGTATCTTCATAGGTGCCTTTTGGCCAGCAAGAGTTAAAAAATAACTATCAAAAGCTAAATAATAGGCTCAACTTTAGTAATCACTTTCACATTGTCCCACTTGAGAATATAAACAATAAATTTAGAAGCTGATATAAGAATGAGCTTCAGCTCTCTTGAAAATGCTTCCAGCTAAACAAGAACAGAATGTAACTCGAAATTCTTGAGCCAGATAGCAAATCAAATTTATATTATATATCTATGTGAGAGAGAGAAAGAGAGAGCTAGCGACTGCATATGAAATTGTGCTGGGGAGTCTAGAAGGAAATGAGCTTTCGAAAGTTACATAGACAAGACTTCAAATTATGCACTAATAGGCAGGAAATTATCAAACAGAGGAATTATCTCTATCTTGTCCATCAGGAGATCGGGGATGGAGACTGTAGAATCAAAGTGGCACTATGCTTCAGACCACAGTGCTTTTCTAAGTATGAACTCTTTGGCCAACCCTTGCCAACTCTTTCTCCATAACCTGAATCCATTGCTTTCTCTTCATGTCTACCTGATCCAAATTCTCAGTAACCCAAATCTTGACTGCTGCAATAGCCTAGTTCATCTGCCTTCTGCCTAATTCATTAGCATTGCCAGGTTATCAGTATTTAAAATCCTTCAGGGAACTACCCCTGCCTACAAGATCTAAGCTTGGGTGACCCACCTTCCCACCATAGTCCCTTGAGCTTAGCAACCCAAACTCTGAACCATATGGCAGGAAACACCCTCTAGCTCCTCTAGCTCACCTAATCCTCTTTGTTCTTTACAGGCCTAAGTCAAACTCCTGAAGACTCTCCCCAAACTCTAAACCATGGTGACCACCACTTCCTTTGAATGCCTATAGAATTCCCTTCTGGTACTATTCATTTGGCATATATCCATAGACCACCTTTTGCATCTATTTAATTGTGCACATTTTATTCTTCTCAATGAGATCTTAAATTCCTAAAAAGCAGGGACTGCATTATCTCCACCTCACAGGGCAAAGCACAGTACTACACACATTGCAGGTAGACAGTAAAAAAAATGTTAACTAATTAAGTCAACTGGGCTTGGGATGAGTTGCAATAGGGCTGAGGATTGTCCATTTCACTAAAATAAACATGCATGGTGTCAATGCCTATCAAACAAGGATAAAGAGAAGTATAAGTTTTTACAAGCCTGTGTGCCAGTTTTTTAAAGGCTTGACCAATACAAAAGTCACTTGAAGGTGCTAGTAGATACACTTAGCTGTGTCTAGTCCCACCTGGAGTTCAGGTAACAGCAAAAAAAAAAAAGGTTTAACTCTGGAGTAAAGGATAACTCTGATTAAGCCATGACAGTTCTTGCTACAGGTAGGGAAAGTTAATAATACATACTAAGTATTAATAATACATACTAAATGCCCGAAGACTATGCCAATCAATCCTGTTACCCACCTACCCCCCTTTTTTAATGGATACCACCAAAGAAAATTGAACCACAAAATCTCCACATTAAAGCCAAGTTAATGGCCTGAATATAATTGAGATGAGAGGAAAAGCATTTTCAAGTCTAGGCAGGCCATCCCTTCCTGACATTCTCCCTGGGGACCAGTGTTTCTCTGTGTGTCACAATGGGTGGGTGTGTGTGTGTGTGTGTGATCTTTCTACACTGGAATCTGGTGTTGGTGTTAAACTAGGGGGCCATGCTTGTGGGAGAAGGAGAGAGCCAGAGTCTCTTCTTTACAACCCAGTTGGAGAAAGGCTTACAGCAAAGACACCCTTCTCTTTCTATCCCAGCTGATGTTAAAAGACAAAACAACCCCCCCCTACACCGTATATATGGTGTAAGTATATTAAAATATACATATTTTAAGTATATATGCATATTTAAAAATAACTAGTTTCACTTGCTAAAACAATGAGAAGTATTTCCCCTGCAAGAACCGTTAATTTAACAGTGCAAGGCAAACTGCTAAAAAAGCACAGCTAGCGAAAAACAAAACCAAACTATAGAGTATAACTGAGCTTTTATCAGCAGTCCTACTTCCAGACTTTATAACTTTTTAATAAAGAGAAACGTCATTCAACTCAATAACAAGGGCTCCCTCCTTCTCTCTCCGTTTCTTTAAGATATATGAATTTCAAACAGCAACTTTCTAAGCCAGAGTTCCCTCTTTGGCAAACAGCTCCCTTCTTTTCAGCAAAAGCCTCCTTATTTTTTTGTTCTTTTCTCTAACCTCTTTGGGTTTTCATACAAATGGCATATGACTCCTGGGACATTCTGCAATGAAATTCCACTCCCAGGAGAATGAAATACTACTACCCTGATGGGCTGCCACCTGCTCTATACAAAGAGCCTGGAGGAAGGTAATTACCTCTTTCGTGATGAGCGTGCAGGGCAGGGGGTCTGCGGAAGCAGTGAGGTCTCGGTAAGGGGACAGAGGGGCACAGATACTCTCCCTCCCTTGCCTTCTCAGACCAAGGACCACCTCTGCTGGGTCTTCCATCAGTAACCAAGGAAAGGTGGTTTATGGTAACTCCTTAGGGCAGATCCTTTGTGGAGGATAAAAATGTCTTCGTGATGGTGTGACAGGGAAGGGTGAAAGGCAATGAAGCTGGCATGAAATGAAAATGAAAGGAGGTTTATGATCATTCCAAGTCATTAGAAAGGAATTGAAAGAATTCTAGGTTGGTACTGCCCACCCCCATCCCCACCCCTCCTCCTGGGAAAGTTCAAAGGTATAGGGGACTCTATAGGTCAAAAGACAAATACTTCAGGAGTCTTCAACCTGGTTCTCACTGACATTTCACAAAGCTCCTGGACCTACCAGATGATTTAGCCCATTACTAAAGGCAGGGGCCACTGGCATGAGAGTCATTGCAAACCACTTTTAGGTCAGACTGATTAAAATATCAGCCTGGTGGTACCTCTTAGAAATTCAGACCCAATGATTTCCATCTTGGAGCCAGAAGAGGGAGAAAGAACTGGGAAATAGAGGCCTCCTTTTGTTTGCAAATACTCAAATACCAAACACTGATGTGCACCAGTAATAAAGGAAAACCTTTTTCTCAAGGAACCAGATTTTTATCTCAAACTCTCACAGCAACCAAAACCAGTATTTTAAGAAATGATGCACAGCAGGTATTACCACCTACACAAAGCTCCGTGAAGCATCATCCTAACAATTAAACTGAAAACACAGAATAAATCATCCTTTTAAAATTTTTTAAATTGAGGTATAATCGATATGTAAGATTGTATTAGTTTCAGTGTAAACAGTGATTCAATATTTGTATATATTGCAAAATGATCACTGCAGTAAGTCTAGTTAACATCTATCACCATATATAAATTTTTTTCTTGTGATGAAAACTTTTAAAATTTATCCTCTTAGCAACTTTCACATATGCAGTACAGTATTATTAACTATAGTCACCATGCTGTACATTATATACCTGTGATTTGTTTTACCTTTTGACCCCCTTCACCCATTTTGGCCATCCCCGCCTCCTGCCTCTGGCAACCACCAATCTATTCTCTGTATCTACGAGGTAGCCCCCTTTTTTTTTTCTTTAGATTCCACATACAACTGATATAATATTTGTCTTGCCTCTCTGACTTATTTCACTTAGCATAATGTCCTTAGGGTCCACTCAGGTTGCAAATGGCAAGATTTCCTTCTTTTTTGTGGCTGAATAATATTCCATGGTGTATATACACCACACCTTCTTTATCCATTCATCCACTAATGAACACTTAGATTGTTTCCATATCTTGGCTATCATACATAATGCTGCAATGAACATGGGGGTGCAGATATCTTTTTGAGTTAGTGTTTTCACTTTCTTTGGATAAATACCCAGGAGTGGAATTGCTAGAGCATATGGCAATTCTATTTTTCATTTTTTGAGGAAACTCCATACTGTTTTCCATAGTGGCTGCACTGATTTACATTCCCACCAACAGCGCACAAGGGGTTCTTTTTCTCCACGTCCTTGCCAATACTTGTTATTTTTGTCTTTTTGGTAATAGCTATTCTGACAGGTGTGAGGTGTTATCTCATTGTAGTTCTGACTTGCATTTCTCTAATGACTGGTGATATTGAGCATCTTTTCATGTACCTGTTGGCCATCTGTATGTCTTCTTTGGACAAATGTTTATTCAGATCTTTGTCCATTTTTCAGTAGATTATTTGGGTTTTTCTTGCTCTTGAGTTGTATGAGCTCCTGATATACTTTGGATATTAACCCCTTATCAGATATATGATTTGCAAATATTTTCTCCCATTTAGGAAGTTGCCTTATCATTCTGTTAATGATTTGCTTTGCTGTGTAGCTTGCATTGATTTGAATGAATGATTTCCCTTCATTCTTTTATACCACCCATCAGGTGGTGTAAATATTTCATATTTAGCAGAATTCATTTTATTGTGGAGTGCTCTAACTATTAGTGTCTAGGTGAATTTTCAGATAATTACAACTATCCTAGGTCCAAAGCTTCATAACTTCCAGTCTTAAATCTTTTGAACAAAAAAAAGTCATTTTAAAATAGAAACAGACTCACAAACTTAGAGAATGAACTTATGGTTACCAGGGAAGAAGGGTGAGGGGAGAGATAGATTGGGAATTTGGGACTCACATGGACACACCGCTGTATTTAAAACAGATAACCAACAAGGACCTATTGTATAGCACAGGGAGCTCTGCTCAATATTCTGTAATAACCTAAACGGGAAAAGAATCTGAAAAAGAATAGATACATGTATATGTATAACTGAATCACTTTGCTGTATACATGAAACTAACACAACATTGTTAATCAATGATACTCCAACATAAAATAAAAATTTTTTTAAAAAGTCATTTTTACCATTTTAATCAGAATGGTATGTTGTTGGCCCCAAGACCCCAAGTGACTTTATTATCTAAATGAATGCAAAGCTAAAGCTGAGGGTTAGGTAAGCCTTCTTCCTGAACTGGATGCCAATAATTTAAAGAGCCAGAGAATTTTTAAAGCATTTATGAGAAAAGGCAATCAAGCATTTAAGTCAAGATCCTCACAATTGTCGCCTACACATTTGCTTTTCATTCAGTAAACCAAGTAAAGGAAAATGTTTTTGGTTTAATATATTTCCCTTCCTTCCTATGGTTGATTTTACTTACTTGTAAATCCCAGCCACAAATTATCTTTTAAATAGCCGTCACTTTAAAAACTCCCTTGAAGTAATGTAGGGTTGTATTCTATTCACCGATCCTTCCTTCTAAAGGGCTTATTTATTCTTCTGTTATGTAGAAACAAGAAAAGAAGCGTCTGCTTACTGCACATTTGACCTGTGTACCCGTGTGCAGGCCATTTGTTCATTCAGCTGTTACAAGGCTTCAGGGAGAGCACACACCCAAGGTTTTCTATCTAGAAAAAAGCTATTCCCATCAATCTCCATCAAGAACTCTCATCCTGAGGTCCAGAGACGGGCTGAAAGGAGTGCAGAAACTCCCCCAAAACATATGCAACCTTTTGCATGTTTGGGCATTTTTCTGACGAGCAGGCCTACTGTTCTCAATAGATGCTCGTGCTGGGGGTCTTCCGCTTTGCCCTCTAGCCACCCTACCACCCCCACCATCAGTACCAGGGGTGGACTGACACATACTGCATGGACAGACAGACTGCCTTCTGGTTTCAGGATGATGGAACACTCAGAAGGAGATGGGGGAGGACAGGGCATTTGGGACCACTGAAGGCTGGCTGTGTTTCTCAGCTGATGGTCCCAGCTCTTGTCAGGAGTCCTCCCTCTCTGGGTGGTGCTAGTGACATCCTCTCCTTGCCCTCAGGCCCATGGTAGGAGCACTGGGTTCCCAGCTCAAGGAGCATCGCTCCTGGTTTCTCTATACCTGCCACAGCTTTGTAAACAGCCCCCTTTTAAGCTGTTTACTATACAGACTGTGCCATCTTTTTTCTACCAGGACCCCAAGAATGTTTAAGAGGTTGATGATCCTAAGGGGTTATGAATATTTGTATGTTAAAGGAATCTGTATAAATTTGAAGGAAATTGAACCTAGAAAAAACCTAGAAAGCAAGTTTCCAGGTAACTGGGCAGAAAATCCCAGCATCTCTCTACCCCCAGTGCCTTTATATGAACCCCAAGCATTAGGCATGGGTGCTCCTGCTGAAGCATCGATGCTGCTTTCCCCTCTCATCTGAATATGAGTTTAGGCTATGGGCTATCAGCAGCTCACAGGCAGCTTCCTTAGGACTCACCTGCGAAACTAAGACAAGAAGCGCCCACAGTCCATAGGATGCTGGAGGGAGAGATGCAGTCCTGCAGGTTAGCCTGCGGCCCTGGTGCCTGGGCGGCCGGCAGCCCTGTGCACGTGCTGGGCTCCTGTCTGTCAGTCAGTCCCGTCCTCATGCTCTGCACCATGGCTCTGCCCTCTGCTCGCCTGGCCCCCTTGATCAGTGAACCTTTTTGGATGTAATTTACTAGATTTGATACTGGTACCCTCTCTAGGACACAACTTTGGGTGCTTGTGTTCTGGATATTGGCACCACAAAGGAGACACCCTGTGCTGGCCATGTGTATGCATACACCTGCGCACACACACACACACACACACTCACACACACTCACACTCACAGGTTGGGGAACTGGACCCGCTTGGCTCTGTCTGGCCCAGCATCTCCTGAAGCATCGAGCCCCCCCCCCCCCCGCCCCCCCCAACACTGCTTTCAAAACAACCCAAAGCTGTCTCTGATGGATCAATCATGGCGTGTCTGGAACCAGACAAGCACACTTTTTTAATATGCATTTAGCTCTTGGTGTTTATTTCCTAACTGACTTATGCTCCTCTCATCTGACTTGTGCCAGAGAGACAGGAACTGGCAGAAGTTTGAGGATGAAAGGGTGGGGATGGTGTAATTAAGTGTGGTCAGAGTCTGTGCACGTTTTCCAGAGGATGGGAAGGTAATGATTTTGAAAGCTCTGTGGTACAGCAATAAAACATCACTAACTGAAGAATGAATCATTTAGAAAAATCATTACGGGGAAGCCTTAGGCAACAGACCTCACGGCACAATATCCCCAAGTAGAAAATGAGTAAGATGCATTCGTCTCTGAGGTGTGTGTACACGGTGGAATCCTACAGCCACCCCCACTCCCACCCCCAGTTCCCTGTAACGACGCCACACTACACTCAGAGTACACGACATCGTCCTGTGTCTACCTCCTCTTCTCCCTTCAGTCACGATCCAGACAGACTGCTGGTCCCCAGAGGTGGGCCAATGGTAGCTGCACCACATGAGTGGAGAATGTGCTGGACTCCCAGGTCGCGGCATGGGCCAATCTAGAGTAATTTCTATAACCACTGATTGCATAGTCCCAGGAAGTCTGTGAACTTCCTGATGGTGCAAATACTTTCAGGTCTATGACTTTGCTTCTGTTACCTTCCTGAGCATTCTAGCCCCCTGCTGCTCATTGCAGCTAGGAAGAAATAAAACCCACCCCAGTACTGAAGTATATATACATGGGACACACAAGATATCATGAGACTCTGCAGGCTTCTGTGGTCTGCCACACCACTGCATGGATCCTGACTTCGCTGCTTCTCAGCTGTGAGATCTGGCAATTTGCTTAACCTCCCGAAGCCTCAGCTGTCTCTTCTATAAAATGGGAATCATAATCCCTATCTCATGGGATTGGCGTGAGGACTGAATGTGGTCATGCATGTAACGGGCTGAGTACAAGGGAGCTGCTATGGCTCTTATTGACCTACACTGGCATCCAAATGCTCTGGGTCCTTCTGAGAAGGGCACCACTGGCGAAGCATGGGTGGAGGACTGAGGGAGTCTCCGCAGCACCGTGTGACCCATCTCATACCGCCTGCTATCCAGTTATCCACTCTGTTCCGTTTATGTGTGTTTTGTATCAAGCCTTATTGCCCCGACCTGGTCATAAGCTTTGGGCAGGAGTTGTCTCTCTGTGTCCCCCAGAGCCTGCTTGTCTCAGTAGATGTGACTCATTAGTTTATTCTCATTGATTCCTTCACAGGAGGCAGCAGGGTAAAGACAGTCCACTGGAGTTCAAATCCCAACCCTAAAAGACTTAGGGCCACTAACTTCACTTCCTGTGCCTCAGCTTCCCCCTGTGGATACTGTGAGCACAAAGGAAGATGGTGTTTGTAAAGCACTTATTAGAAGAGAGACTGATACTTGAAAGCCACCCAGTAAACACTGGGTCTTATCACTCACACTGTGGGTGCATGGTGAATACACAGTGAAGACGCTACCAAGAGGTCCACGGCCATGACCGTCGCCTCCTCTCACTCCTTCAAAGCAGGAGTTCATTTCTGCCTTTGATTTGCTGGCTGAAATATTCCATAATGTAAAGTATGCCTAGTCTATATGTTTTAAGAAGTTACCACAAAACTTGACTTTAAAACATTTTGAAGATTAACTTAAAAAAAACATTACTTAGGGAAAAGCATTACCATGTCTGTGTAACAGTATTCTTTCCATATGGTTTGAAGCCATTCCATTTGCTCAGATTTTGAGGTAAGTCACTCCATTCTCAATGGTTTTCCTGAGGAATAAGGTAGAGTCTACAGAGTTTTGCAAAATTCCACCACTACCAGTTAAAATTTCCTGTCTTCGAGACACCTAAAATCAAATTCCTGAGGCAACAGTGACATCATATGAATATCTGCATTCCATCTCCACGAATACCTCGTCCTTGTCTGGAAAGAGTGCACCACTTGGAGCACCACTCCTGGGGCCAACACGTCCAAGAATGAAAGGAACCAGATCCTAGAACTGCAGGGTTGGGTCCTCTCCAACTCTCCCAGGCAGAGCGCGCTGCTTTCCTTGGGTTCCCATTAACCTTGCTGCTCTCTGTAAGGGCTCTGCTGAGATATTTGATTTTGGTAACTTTGTTTGCAAGATTTGTTTGCATGTCTGCCTCCCCCACTTCTCAGAAGCAGGGGCTTGCTTCTGCCTGCCTTCCCCGGCTTTGTATCTTCTGTTCTGAGTGCAGAAGTTTTCAAGAAAAGTCTGTTGAGTGGATTTTGGCCATGATGGCCAAAATAACTCTAGAATGGGGGCATCATTTGGGAGCTGGGCAAATGGTCCCACACAAACACCAGGACCCCTGCCTCATGCCGCTGGAAGAAAAGGCAGGCTGTCCATATCATCTGCCTTTCTTTTACAAAATATACCCTTTTCCTCACAACTTTCCTTTACCAAATGACTTTTCAAGAACCTTCCCACATTAGAATGCTCTGAAGGCTTTCTACTCTTTCTGCAAAGAGCTAAGTGGTAAATATTTTAAGTTATATGGTTTCTGTCCAGCTACTAAATTCCAGTGTTTTAATGCCAGATCAGCCACAGATACCCCATAAACAAATGGGATAGCTGTGTTACAACAAAACTTTACTTCCAAAAACAGGAGGCTTTGGGCTGGATTTGGCCCTTGGGCCATGCTTTGCTAACTCCTGATCTAAGAGAAAAATGATCCAGAGAGAACATGATAAACCCATTCTGCTTTAAGAAAACTCTGAAGATAACTCTGGAGAGAATTAATTCTAGGGCATTTCTTGACTTCCTCATTCTACCATAGGTCACAGGCAGAAATAAGAATTAGCGGGAAGGGGAGAGACCTTGAATCCTAGATTTTATATTAGGCGGCAACCTGGATCACAAATCCAGATTTCAGAGGTTTTCCTCCTTTTATGTGCTGTAACAGAGCACGGGAACCCAGCTCCAGATCTGTGGTATTGGGTTTTATCCCACTCTCACATCTCTTTCTAGCTTTGCTGCTTTCTTTAGTTCTTTTACAGTTCAGGTGACCCCAAAGTACCCAGTCATTCTTTTATTGACTCAGTCAATCCTAAGGTCCTTCATGGCAAGGTCATATTCACTTCTATATTTCACCCCATCGTCCTAGGGACTGGCAGCATCTCGCATATACAGAATGCACCATGCACACAGTGGAGTAGGTATCACTGCATCTTAAAGAAGGAATAAGGTATGTGGCTTTGTTGACTCTCAATATATTCCAAAGTAGATAAGGCTGAACACACGTCAGATAACATAAACCTGGAACTCTAACTACTGCTCTGAAGGCAGCTTAGAAAGATTAAAAAAATAGCTGGGTAGGGATGGAAGAGGAGTTAGAAACCTAATCTGAAAAAAAACAAAACCAAAAGAGGGATGATAAGCGGACAGCTGGACTTAACCAGGAACATAACCAGTGAGCCCATTTTGTCTTGTGTTTTTCTAGCACGCAGGATGGAAATAATGGGCTGTTTGCAAACAAAATGCAGAAAGAGGAAACGTTCAACCTAAAGCTATAATTAGTTTGTCAGTGTTGTGTATCTATGATGTGTGTACAAAGAGAAACGCACTCCTGCTGAAGAGCCTCCTCTTCCGCCTCTGTCTTCTCTTTCCAAAATGCGCTTGAATAATAACAGGCAAATGGAAGGCAGGCTTCAGCCAGCCGTGTTGTAAGCCTGACTCATGACATGGTCCTATCAATTGAGCTCTAAGGCCACGAATAGTTTCATCATCAGCCGTTCCAAACATTGATGGAAGTAATAACCCTAGGAAAATTATAGTGTAGGGAGATTTAATTCCATGCCCTTATTTGCAGGCTAAGGACGCTAACATCTCTTCTAACTGGGCTCGCGTCATATTTGATGAATGTTCAAACGTGATTGTACCAGTAGCATTTTCTCTGAAAATT
Organism: Hippopotamus amphibius kiboko; assembly: GCF_030028045.1. Classification (NCBI taxonomy): domain Eukaryota; kingdom Metazoa; phylum Chordata; class Mammalia; order Artiodactyla; family Hippopotamidae; genus Hippopotamus; species Hippopotamus amphibius. Next base: position 147,509,904 of record NC_080188.1, read on the forward strand.
GCAGCGATTACTCATTAGTAAATGAGGGGCCTTGGGCAAAGAATCTGGTCAGAAGACTGAGTACCGTGTTACCATCAGATGCAACAAATTAATCCTGAAAGTTTGGCATTTAGAATGGGGATTAAAGTGCTGCAATTAAAATTTACACGTACAAGATTATATCCGTTACTACTCCTAAAAAAATTATTTGACCTTTCTATTGAAAGCTGTCTACTCTAGACTAAAAGAAACTGAAAGTACATGAAAATATAGCTTTATGCCTTTCCACACAGGTAGAGAGAGACACTGAACAGAGGCAACGTGGCAGGCACAATGCCTCCAGAGCCTGGGGTTTAGCCAGCGATCAGTCACTGATCTGTGGACCTTGTACAAATTAAGCAACCATTCTGTTTCTTCTTCCCAATCTGCAGACAGTAATACTCTTGTAAGTCTGCTCCCTTCTTCAGAGGTTTCCCGTCGGCTAAATAGCTGGTGTCTTTGTACCAGTGAAGTGTAAAAATGAGGTGAGGATTTAACATGTTGAATCATATCCTAGCCCACAGCAAGCACTCAAAAAAATATTTACTGATGTAATTTACATAAATGTCCATGGGGAAGATTCAGGTATTTATATAATACCTTAAAAACATGAAAAATAATTTGGCAGTTTCTAGAAAAGGAGATGCACCTACCTATGATGCAGCAATCCCATTGCAACCATAGAGAAACTCACAGGTGGACACAATCAACAACGTTCATTGAGGAAACGTTTGCAAGAGCAAAATACTGGAATGACTACCAGTGGGAGAGTGGATAAATAAGCTGTGAAATTTCTATATGATAGAATACTATTAAAATGTTTGATATAGCCACTATAGAGAACAGTATGGAGGTTCCTTAAAAAACTAAAAATAAAACTACCATATGACCCAACAATCCCACTCCTGGGCATATACCCAGAGAAAACCATAATTCAAAAAGATACATGCACCCCAATGTTCATTACAGCACTATTTACAATACCCAGGACATGGAAGCAACCTACATGTCCATCAACAGAGGAATGGATAAAGAAGATGTGGTCCAGATATATAATGGAATATTACTCAGCCATAAAAAGGAATGAAATTGGGCCATTTGTAGAGACGTGGATAGACCTAGAGACTGTCACACAGAGTGAAGTAAGTCAGAAAGAAAAAAACAAATACCATATATTAACGCATATATGCGGAATCTAGAAAAATGGTATAGATGATCTTATTTGCAAAGCAGAAACAGAGACACAGACGTAGAGAACAAACGTATGGATACCAAGGGGGAAGGAAGAGGATGGGATGAATTGGGAGATTGGGACTGACATATATACTACTATGTATAAAATAGACATCTGATGGGAACAGACTGTATAGCACAGCAAACTCTACTCACTGCTCTGTGGTGACCTAAATGGGAAGGAAATCTGAGGAAGAGGGGATATATGTATACGTGTGGCTGATTCACTGTGCTGTACAGTAGAAACTAACACAACAATAGAAAAATAAATAATATAAAATGTTTGAATCCCCAAAACATAACATTGAATGAGAAAAGAAATGCTGCAATAGGAAATTTACAGTATGATCCATTTATAAAAGGGTTAAAAATGTAAAACAATATTCCATATTGTTTACAGATACATGCCTGTGTCATAAAAGTATGAAACATGCACTCAAATAAAAAGCACCATATTCAGAATAATAGCTACCTCTGGAGAAGAGGAATGAGATAAAAGAAGGGAATATAGGGGGCTTCAACTATTCTGTGATGATTTATTTCTTTAAAAAAAATGATCAGGAAAAAAGGATAAAACCCTATTTGATAAAAGTGTTTCTCATATCATTCTATTAGCATTTTGTATGCATAAAATATTGTTTAATTGGAAAAATTCTGAGCTCTACTTTTGTTTTGATTTGTAATATTTGTTCTCTCAGATGTCCTGCTAGCATGAAGTCATGTGTATGAATATAGTTTACTTTTTCTCTTCCATCTTTCTTTTCTGGAACAATTCATTTTAAAACAATAAGTTCCTTATGTTAACTCCTAATAGACTAAAAATTCTCATTTTAGCTTTACTAACCAACACTGTACATCAACAACGTGTTTAGACAATGAATCATTCTTTCACTAAAAAGCATTTATGTAGCCCCTAGTATGGATAGCTCTGTTCCAGGTACAAAGGTTGGGAAATGAAAACAGCGTTAATTATAAAAGGATACCAGTATTGCAGCTTCATTAAAAATTAAAATATTTTGGTAACTGAGTTCATACTTCATAATAATAGAATTTTAGAGTTCTTTAAAATCACTAAGAAAACCCCAAATACCCTAAAGGAAGGATGAATGAAAGACACAGAAAATTTTTAGCAGAAGAATTTAAATGGCTGATGAAGACACAAAAAACATTCAATTAAACAAGCAATAAAATGAACAAAATTTAAAATGAGATATTTCAAACTATCAAATTGGCAAAGGTAATATTCAATATTGGCATAGGTTCAGGAAATTGGGCACTTACATACTGCCCATGGGTAATTTAGCATTATGTATCAAGGGCCTTAAAAATATGGATACAATGTGACCCAATGATTCTCCTGCTAGGATTATATGCTAAGGAAATAACAGAAGATGTGTACAAAGATTTATGTGCAAAGATATTCAAAACGGCATCATTTATCATAGCAAAACACCTAAACATGTAACAATAGGATGTTCATTAAATAAAATATTATCCACATAATACAATCATCTGCAGTCTTCATATATATCTTCACATATTTTTCAACTTGTATTAAATGACATAAACAAATGTTCAAGAGATAATGTTAGTGGAGAAAGTAGGATACAATACCGCATATATGCATGAATTCAATTCTGCAAAATAACTGTATGCATTGGAGAAAGACTGAAAATAACACTCTAAAAAGCCACTAGTGATTACCTATGGCTCCTGAGATCATGGGTATCTTCGTTCTTTATAACCTTCTATACTTTGCAAATATTTTTCAATGGGCCTGTTTTATAATCAGAATAAAACACAAATTATCAGATAACTACCGACACTGAGACCTAGAAAGGACCTTCATTTTTATAGATGGGGAGAGATCAAGTGACCGTCACACTCCTGCGTGGCCGTACCCCCTGCTGGCCTGGGCAGCCGTGTTCTGTAGGAGCCCCAGAGAAGAACAGCAAGGCCTCTGCTGGGTCCCAGTGCTCCTGCCAGAGCAGAACTGCCAAACTTTGTGAGTGAGCACTCCGGGCAATTCTCATGCTCTCTCACTTCTGGAATATTTATCCACTTCTATGCAATTGGGCTCATCAGAATGACTGGGAAAAGGCAGCTAAATAGATATTGTACATCTCCTGACATCACCACCCTTAAGTATTTGCTTTATAATATAAGCTGCAACTGAAAATAGAAAGTAACATAGCATAGTTTTTTAAAAGTAACTGATGTTTCAGGGATTCACAAACACTTAAAATCAATTAAAATCAAGCAAGGGGTGGTGGCAAGAGATTGGAGACTAGTGCAAGCACAGTACAGAGTTAGCCTAGAGCAGACACACAAACAGTCCAGTGAGGAGGGAGCAGGGGGTTTCCTAGCAAGAGGTTGATGAACAAGTATTTAATATTTAGGTGCTGTAAAGAACCTGACTCACAACACCTAGTGCTTATTTCACCCTGAACTCAAACATTTGTCTCAAATGAGTTTGTTATAACCTGAAGTTGAGACTCTAGTCTTACAGCATGGATATGAGATATCTCGGCATTTATCCATGTTGGAAAACAAAGCCCAGCTTGAGAGTTATTTTCATTTAAAGAGAGTTCCCACAATTCTTACAATAGAAAGGAGATTAAAAAGGAGAAAGAAAAAAAGACTGTTGGGGGTGGGGCAACCTTCTCTTCTAGGGCTGGTGGCTCCCCTGATAGAGAACTAGGGCAGTTTCTAGGGCAGATCAGATCCTTTCCATTGAAGCCTCCTCAATAGTTTTCTCAATGTGTGCCTGAAGCAGGGGCTTGCTGACAAAGTGCATTGTATGAAGCCTCCCAATGGAAGGTATCAAAGGAAAATACCAAGTTTTGTTCAGCCAGGGCTTTCCTGCTCTGTTATTGATGCCTTTGAGCACCTCAGAAGGAGACAAAGGGAAGAAAACCTGGTGGACCAAAATGCACTTTTTTTTCCATTCATATAACAAGATGTGCAGAGAGAAGCATGAATGCATTTGGAAGGGGCTGGTAAGGCCAAAACGGAGCCATATTTTATTTCCACCCGTCTTCAGATTTACCTCCCTGAATGCTCCAAGACGCAGGCATGAGAACCACTTAGAAGAAAAGTAAGAAGGCAGTCTCGAATGCTGCGGAACTGCTTGAATGAAGCCAGGCTAATTAATGTAGAAGCTGTAAGGTTATGGCGAGAGGTACAAAAGGGAAAGATAAGAGACTACTCTGTAAAGTGCAGCAAAACAAGTCCCTTCTCTCATACAACTTCTAGTAGCGCAAAAAGGAGGCCCAGGATCTTGTTGTTGAAACCAAAATTTCTAACTACTTGAGTAGGTTGAATCACCCAAATCAACTGATTGGCCTTCTTCCAGCTCACATCAGTCATGCTGGTGTGAGTTTCAGCTCCCTAACAGGGTACCACATTCAGCCCAGAGCTTACTCGAGTCTGCCCATCCTAAAACCTTGGCTGGATTTGTGACCCATGTGATGCTTACACATAATGAGGCCATTCACTGTAATTTTGATTTACACAATTTCAGAATACTATTTCCACATGGAAGTATACTGAGGCTGTTACTGTGCCAGTACTTAGAAGTACAGCCATCAACATTTTTAACTTAATAGGATAATTATTTCAACTTCTTCCAAAGCCTTTAGGGCCTCAGTTTCATCACTGATAAATTCAGGACTTGTTAGAATCTCAGGTTTCACCCTACAGTTTATGATTCTGATATCAGAAAAGGTAGAATGCAGGTCAAGAAGCATTAAACAAGACAAATGACATCGTAATACTAAAAGTCACAATTCATAACAAAAGTGTAACGTTTATGAATTCTTTTGCCCCAAATGCATGGCAACCACTTTTGAAAAACAAAACTGCATAAGCTGCAAGGAGAAACAGAAACACACTAATAATAGGAGCCTTGAACCCAAGACTGGGACTCAGGTGAGCTGAGTCAGGCACTTTCCTCAGATGCACAATTTAAGGGAGCGCCCAAAACTCAGGAAAAAAATAAATAGTACTTTAAAAACAAAAATTAATGCATACAATCTATAATAAATAAAATTTGAAATTTTAAAATAAAGACAGGACAAGTATTATTGATTTTTTCTTTTGCCCCAGGCTCCAATATAGCTTGGCATGACACTGGCACTGCCTTAACCTACCACTCTTGGTCCAAGACAATTCAAGAAGACAAAAAATTAAGTAAGGCTACAGGAGACCTAAACAATATGGTCAATAAGATAAATCTCTGGTGTGCTAGGAAAACTGGATATCCACACGCAAAAGAATGTATTTGGACCTCTATTTCATACCATAAACAAAAATTATCTCAAAATGGATAAACAATGTAAATCTAAGAGCTAAAACCATAAAACTCTTAGGAGAAAACATAGGCCTAAATCTTCATGACCTTGAATTTGGCCATGGATTCTCAGCTATAACACAAAGAGCATGAGTAACAAAAGAAAAATACACTGTACTTCACCAAAATTATCACTTTTGCATTATAGACACGATCAAGAAAGTGAAAAGGCAATGTACACACTGAGTGAAAACATTTGTGAATCATGTATCTGATAATACCCGGATGATATAAAGAAATCCAAAAAAAAAAAAAAAAAAAAAGAATTCCTACAACTCAATAACAAAAAGCCAAAAATGAGCAAAAGATTTGAACAGACATTTCTCAAAGAAATGGACATAAACATATGAAGAGAGGCTCAACATTAGAGAAATGCATTGGAGAAAGTCATTAGAGAAATGCAAATCAAAACCACAGTGAGATACCACTTTATTCCTATTATAATGGTTATAATTTTTAAAACAAACAAACAAAATGGAAAATAACACGGTGAAGATGTGGAGAAATTGAATCCTCATGATTTGCTAGTGGGAATTTGAAATGATGCAATCTCTATTAAAAATAGTTGGACAATTCCTCAAAAAGATAAACATAGAATTACCATATGACCCAGCTATTCCACTCCTAGGTATATACCCAAAAGAAGTGAAAACAGGGACTCAGATACTTGTGTAGCAATATACATCGCAGCATTATTTACAAAAGCCAAAAGGTGGAAACAGCTAAGTGTCTGTGAACAGATGAATAGATAAACAAAATGTGGTATGTACGTAGAATATTTTTCAGCCATAAAAAGGAATGAAGTTCTAATATATGCTACAACTTGGATGTACCTTGAAAACATTATGCTAAGTGAAAGAAACCAGACACTAAAGGACAAATACTAAATGATTTCACTTATAAGAAATATCTAAGCAAATTCATAGAGACAGAAAGTATATAGAATAGAGGTTACTAGGAGCTGGGGGTGGGGTGGGGGATGAAGAGTTATTGCTTAATGGGTGCAGAGTTTCTATTTGAGGTGATGAAAAAGTTTTGGAAACAAATAGTAGTGACAGTCGTACAATATTGCTAATGTAATTAATGCCACTAAATTATACATTTAAAATAGTTTAAATGGCAGATTTTATGTTTTATATTTTGACCAAAATAATTTTATTAAAAAATAGATACATCTCTGGATACATATCATACTTTTCACCTAAAAAATAGACACTATACCCTTCTCATAAGCAATTCATAAAAGTTGACTGTTCCTTAAATCATAGAGAAAACTTCAGTAAGTTTCATAAAGTAGAAATAATAAAAACAACATTATCTGATCATAATGCAACATAACCAGAAATAAATAACAAAATAATAAAACCAAAAGGCTCTTCCAGTGGAAATTTTTTAAGTCTTATATTAAATAATTCTCAGGTAAAAGGGGAAATACAAACAAAAATTGCAGAATTTCTAAAACAAAATGTTAATAAAACACCACATATCAGAATCTATAAAATACAATTAAAGCAATCATGAGAGGAAAATTCATAGCCTAAATATCTACATCAATAAAAATAAATGCATTAAACCCCCAATTCCAACAACAAAGTAAACTGAAACAAAGCAGATAAGATTAAAAGCAGAAAACAATGAGGTAGCAAATAGAAAAAACACTAGAACCAATTAAAAAAAAATACATCGAGCTGTTGGTTCTTTGAAAAACAAAAAAAGAAACTTTTCCTGTAGTAAATCTACTGGCAATGGACAGAGTGAATTAGTTCCTATGGTGGGGACATAATCCCAAACAGTCTAAATTTAGCAAGAAATTACTTAGACGTTCACTCTCTATCTTAAAAATTCACCCAAATTTCATATTGTATTCCATAACACACCTCTTTGTGTTTTACAGTTAAAAAGTTCGTCTCCCCCAAGCCCCAAGACTTCAAGGAAAATCAATGCCCTAGGAAGATGTGCCATGCACCCAACAGCTTCTTAGAGATTCTGGCACATCACTCTCCAAGCCTGGGGGTTCAGGTACCTCAGTCTGAGAAGATCCCTTCAGTGTTCACACTCATTCTAAATCCTACCACAGAATACACCGATGCAAGAGGTATAACGCCACTGGCCTCCGCATTTTCTCAAAAGATTGTCACAATGAAGTGGATTTTTTTAACCAAAGCACAGAAATCAAATAAAAGCAGAGTTGGAATGATAATTCACCAGCCCTTATTGTCCTCAGAGCCACTCGACCCACTGGGCAGTGCCCTAAACTTTATCGAAGGACCTTAGAGAAAAGGATTAATTTCCCATATATATTTTCCCATAATTATATTTTCCCATATAATTAACATGACTCCTTTCTCCCTCTAGCATTAAAACTGTGAGAAGGAGACTCATTTCCCCTTTCACCTGGAAGGACAGTGAAAACACCTGGAGTGACAGTGAAAATCTTTTCAGAGAAGCCTGGTGCCAGTCCTCCCCTTCCAACCTTCATGTTCAAATTCTAATCCCAGGAAACTAATGTGGGTAGCAAGCAAGCTTCTTCAGCGCTGTAAATTCAGCGATTTACAGGAACCACTATGTTGCTTCCAAGCTAGACAAAGAAACCAACTTGCAGATGGAAAAACAAAGTCAATAGAAAAGAGAGAGAGAGAACGACCACCAAAAACACCAACTAGAAGAAGCAGTTGATTGCCGCGAGGGGCTCAATGGAATGAGAGCAAGGAAATCTCACCACATTCTCTCTAGGCATATACCAACCACATTTTATATTGCAGTGCTGGTGCTGCCCAAGGCACAATTCATGTGCCTTTTCTATAAGGTCCTTCGATAAAGTTTAGGGCACTGTCCAGTGGGTCCAGTGGCTCCAGTCCCTGTGGTGGGTCCAGTCCCTATTGATACACCTTTCTCTCCTCATCAATAAATAGAATATCCATCATGTATGGACACGCCTCACATGTGTAAGAATGAAAAATGCTTACAGAAGAAAAGGTAGATTCCTTGTATGGTAAACCTTCTTGCAATGAATCCATTAGCAGAAAGCATTGACAATAATTGCATAAGATATCAAGTAGACTATAAAAATATTAAAAAGCATCTTATGGTAGGGGTATATCCTTCAGACATTTGAATTTACGTTTTTGTCTTTTGTTGGATAAACCCCTCCCCCAGCAGTAAAGTATCAAGGATATTTTATTTCTTTTTTTCAACCAAGGGTTTTAAGGCAATCTTGATTAAAGAATACCATAATTCAGTCTAAAATGGAAAAGTCATTATAATTTCTGTCTCCCATTTTGTCAAATTAAAGAGCTTGAGGCTAGGGCTTCCCTGGTAGCACAGTGGTTAAGAATCTGCCTGCCAATGCAGGGGACACGGGTTTGAGTCCTGGTCAGGGAAGATCCCACATACCACGGAGCAACTAAGCGCTTCCGCCAAAATTACTGAGCCTGTGCTCTAGAGCCTGAGAGCTACAACTAATGAGCCCACGCTCTGTAACTACTGAAGCCCACACACCTAGAGCCCGTGCTCTGCAACAAGAGAAGCCACTGCAGTGAGAAGCCTATGCACTGCAACGAAGAGTAGCCCCTGCTCTCTGCAACTACAGAAAGCCCGCGTGCAACGACAGACCCAATGCAGCCAATAAATAATAATAAATGTATAATAAATAAATAAATAAATAAAGAGCTTGAGGCTAGCCAGGTGTTCAGCGAATGCACTTCCCAGCTAGTAGTAAGTTATCTCATAAACAGTACAAAGTGGAAATGTATGTCAGCCATAGAAAGCGCAGTAAAAATGGAGCTCTTACGGCACATTGAATCATGGGAATTAGGTCTGCGACAAAAACACAGCCCCTCCTGGTCCAGCTACAATGGAAGTGATTACTAGACACTTCATAAACAAATGTGATTCAAAGGCAAGTTATCTAAAGCCTCCTCCAAAAGAAAAAAGTTATTGAGAAAATGCATTTCCTTTGTGGTGTATCCAGCTTGTTTTTCGACTCAGGCTTGCAGACTGCTCTCACTGATTTTTAGAAACATCTTGGCTCTTTTCACCCCAATCGCTTCCATATGACAACAATCCACGAGGACGCAGAGCTCAATGAAAGCAAAATCCTTGATACGGATGGCATCCGCTGGCTCCGGCTGCTCTCCATTATCATGATGGACTGTCTGTTGCTGTATTCATTTTGGTTCAACATCCACATGATGTTATCCTGAACTTGCAGACCCAAAACAGCAACGTAGGATCAATCCTCAAGTACAGGTACGCTAAACTGAATACTGTAGTCTCTTTGTTCCAGGCATTGAAGATTCTTTACTCTGAGAATATGCATATTTTATATTACTTTAAGGATTTAATAGCTGCTGGATGCTTCTGGTTTTAAAAACCAAAAGGCTAGCCAAAACCTAGCAGACCTCACTATCTGGAATCCATAGATGTTTAATAAATATATTTTTCAGTGAATGGAGATCATGAAGTTATTAAAATTCAAGGTAGCTCTGTGTATGCAAGAGAGGATTCAACACTTTATAGGTTGTGATGTCAATTCGAAATCTGAATGACAGCTATCAAACTGCACACCAAGCTGAAAGAGCCTTGGGCTGTTTCTTTTCTTTTCTTCTTTTTTCTTTTAACATACAATAAACTGCATATATTTAGAGTGTACAATTTGGTATCCCAATCTCCCAATTCATTCCCAATACCTGGGCTGTTTCTGTAACTGAGAGAACTCCCAGGTCTCCTCCAGGCTTCTGAGCATCAGCCAGACCTCCGGAAGATCTATGCTAATTCCTTCTTTCTAAGATTAGTCCTTATTAAGAGTTATGATATATCCTCCCAGTACTAAGCATATTCTTATTCACTTAGTAGATGCTCAAAACAGAAGATAAGTTGAACAGAATGAATTCAAACAGCAGGGGTAGAACACTAGCCATGAGCTCCTTGGCATGATCAGTATCAACTGACCTTGAGGAGAGAAGACCAAAGCACAGTTGCAGCATGGAGTTTACCAGCAACCCACCAGCTCCAGAAGAGCCGGCCTGATCCACCTCACGTGCTGTAAGGGTGAAGGGGCAAATAAAACAGAGCTGAGAGTTGCAACTGCAGAGCATATTACCATCCAATCAATCAATCACATTATACCCCAGAATCTATTAGTGTCCCCGGTGCACATATCTTTATGAAAGAGGTCAGTGGTGTAGTCAGAAACTGTACCTCCAAATATGAAAGTGAAATTCACTTTCCGAATAATGGAATCTCCTTTTCTCCTCCAGAACCCAGTCAATGTCTATGGGAACTCCCTAGTGACAGCAGTAATAATCTGTCTTTGCATAAATTGGGAGGGTTTAGAGTTCCACTTTGATATTTTGTAAACTGGAAGGCAGCAGGGTTTGCAGTTGTATCAGATACCACCTCCATGAGATAAACCACTCACATAAGAGTTAACTGCTCTATAACAGTTTTTTTGTTTTTGTTTTTGGGGGTTATTTTTGGTATTCTTTCAAAGTTATTCTAAAACCTAGAGGTTACTTTTTATGTTCCTCTAATTCAACTCTAGAACCTCCAGAATTACCAAAAGGAAGTGGCCCTGGGGGGTAAAAATCCAGCCGGGAGTCCGGAGGCGGGGATCCCAGGCCTGATTCTTTTCTGAGCCTGCTCTGGCCCTAGCTGCCTACATGGCCACTCTGTTTCCAAGGCTGCAGATGTCTGGAACTAAATCACAGCAGCTCCTTATACTTTTCTTAACTAGCACTGTAAAACTTAGCTGGGCTTCTTCTATAGAAGCAACCAAACCCAGTGTGTATCTTAATGTCTTTATCTGAGAAAAGGGAATGTCAGGAGGGTAAATGAAACAGTAATAGTCAGTGCTGCTCAGATTAGCTCAGTCTCTGGCATTCACGTCAAGAGTAATTCTGCACGTTCACAGCAACACTATTTATAACAGACAAGGCATGGAAACAACCTAAATGTCCACCGACAGAAGAATGGATAAAGAAAATGTGGTATGTATATACAATGGAATATTATTCAGCCATTAAAAAAAAAGAAATAATGCTATTTGCAGCAACATGGACTGACCTAGAGATTATCATATTAAGTGAAGTAAGTCAGGAAGAGAAAGACAAATACTGTATGATATCACTTACATGTGGAATCTAAAATATGACACAAATGAACTTACTTACAAAACGGAAACAGACTCGCAGACATAGAAAACAAATTTATGGTTACCAAAGGGGAAAGGAGGTAGGGAAGAGATCAATTAGGAATTTGAGATTAGCAGATACAAATTACTATATATAAATTAGATACAACAACAAGGTCCCACTGTATAGTACAAGGAACTGTATTCACTCTCTTGTAAGAAACCATAATGGAAAAGAATATGAAAAAGAATATATATGTATGTATTATCTATGTATGTACATATATACACATATATGCATTTTTATAAAACCGAATCACTTTGCTATACACCAGAAACTAACACAACACTGTAAATCAACTATACTTCAATTAAAAACAATTTTAAAGACTCATTTTGCAAGAAATAAGGACGGCGGCCTACTAGAAAAGTAATGCTGGGGGCCCTGTGCCTGGAGGAATGGGATCCCAGGAGGAGCGGGCTGGTGGCAGCAGTGCCCGGCGTCCTCAGCCGTCCTGCAGCAGAAGCTTTATGGTCACCAGGGAGAATGCAAGGGATACTCTGGGACCAGCAGGGCTGTGCTTCCAAAGAGGCTTCTGGAGGGATCCTTGGGATCCTTAAGTATAAACTAGTTTCATGACCGTTTTTCCTTCTTATTATGGAAAATTTCAAAAATGTACACAAATAGAACAGTCTATGCAACGATCACCCAGTTTCAACAATGATCAACTCATTGCCAATTTTATTCCATCTATACCCCTCCCCCAACACGTCTTTCTTCTTCTGCATTATTGTAACATTTCACCTGTAAATATTCCCGTATAAATCTCTAAAGCGTAAATACACTTAAAAAACTATAATCCATTGTCCTCACAAAACATTTTAATTCATTACCTGTTTAAGTGTTCGCCCACGCCCCTTTGATGGTTCTCCCCAGGCTGAGGTTGCCTGGAAGACTAGGCTTACATAATAAGAGAAGCACGGTTCCACTGCAAGCCCTGACTGCCGCGCTTAGACGTCACCCTCAAACAGCCCAAAGAGGAGGAAGATTTGCTCCTGTCTCTGCTCAGTTACAGGGTTAAAACCATAATGCACTTGGCATCTAGAGTCCTCGATGTTGATGGCTGCGATAGATAGAAAGAGAGCTCAGGACAGGACCAGATTCTGCTATAAATTACATCAGGATTTGGTGTTTGTGTTCAGCTGGAACACATGTGGGGAACCCCCATACCATGAAACAAAGAGTTGACATTTCTTTTAAATGGAAGAAATCTGTTTTCACTTACAACATTATTGCTATGGGTTTGCATACTACATAATTATTTTTTTTTCACATACAGCTATTGGTTTTGAAGAAAGACACACATGGCTCTGGAATCTGCGGCACTTCAAGTCACAGCATGGTCTCAGAGGGGGAGGCTCTGTATCTTGGGTAACCCCCACTTTTTATTTTCCCACCTCGTAAGAGAACATGGAAGTTTACTTAGGAACAACTTCCCTTCACTCCCAAGAGATCTGCCCTGTCAACATGACTTATATCATCCAACATGAAATAACCCAACATTCTGTTCCACACAGACTTGGATTGAAAGGAGTTCACCAATCAAAGACGCAAACTTAGTGATGGAAAAAAACACCATTCCCAGAATTCAGGAAAATCGACACTCTTGCTTATGGAGATACAGCCGATGGTGTTGCTTGAAAACACCAGGGGTTCCTGGTTCCCCTGCCTGCTGTCTTCCTATCTCATCAGTCTCCTCTTCTGCCAGCTGGGCGTGACAAAGGGCGGGTGCAGGTGACAAGGCTGGTGCAGAGCCCAGGGCCCCTCAGCGCTCTTGCAGCATTTTGTGTGCACCCCTCCAGTGCACGTCTGCTTCTAACAGTCAGCACCTGTTGCTCTTTTCCAAAGGCCTATCCTTGGGCTGCTGGAACCTGCTCTGCCTGCGTGTGTGGAGAGCTGGCCGGGAGAGCTCTGCTGCGCAGCTCTGAGGTGTAACCACAGCCCAGAGCTCCCCAGCAGGACCAGGCCGACGCTGAAAGCCAACCTCTGCTGGAGGGAGGGTGCACAGATGTTCCCTTCTTTGGCTTCTCCTTTCTCTTCCCTTCCCTGCCTCTCTCCCTCCCTCCCTTACCAGTCCCCTGGGGACCACATTTTAATACATCACCTGCATAAGACTCCTCACTTCAGGATCTGCTTCTGGGAAACCTGACCTAAACAGCAGGTCACTTAGTATTCCCACGGTTTACTTTGAGTATTCTGGCAAGTGTCACCCCTTCTCAGCACACATGTGCCCCAACACCAGCTAGGAGAAGCAGGTGCAGAGCTATTTCACACGTACCCAGAGCACACACAGCAAGCACCTCCTCTCTTCTTCCATCTTCGCAGCAATGTGGCACAGAGCAAAGGCCACCAGGCGTGGGCATCTCGGCTTGTCCCCTGCAGCAGTGTGACCTGCGTATGTTCCTCAAAGAGTCCAGGGCTCTGGTTTCCACGGTGTTCTTTTTTAAATGGTGATAATCCCTACCTCACAGTTGTGAGGATTAAATGTGACAACCTGGCACGTAGCAGGTGCTCAGACTGCTGGCTGAGCCTGCATCTACATTCCGATGGTGCCCGTTAGGTAAGAAGTGACCCAAAACCCATCAAAGGAGCCAGATGCCTCTGCAGTCCGACTCTTCCCCGGCAGCTGTCTGCCTGTGCCTGTGGATTCTTTGCATTTCCAGAGACAGGAACCAGATGCTATCATAACTGCATGAAAAAAATGGTCCCTCACCAAGAAAAAAGGCCCTTGACGGACGTTACCGAGGCTTTATGAGCCATCAAGTGCAACAGCTGGATAGTTCCAGGGAATGTTTCCACCCAACGACTGTTAAGCTGCAGGAGATATTTTATTATCTTTTCCCCTCTGTTTAATGTGTTGTTCACCTTCTGCCGGGATTGTTAGCCTTGATTATCAATCTCCACATAAAAATATAGGGACGACCTATTCCTGTTCCTCTCCTAGGGTCTCCCCATGTGGCTCGTTGCTGTCGGAATCACACGCTGGTTAGCCGCGTGAACTGGAATCCCCGCTCCCAGGAGCCGACAGATAGATGGGGGGAGGACAAGGAGGATGACGGAGAAGCACGGATGGTCGTGAGCATGAGAAAGTTATATGATTACCGCAAACAAGAAGCCAGCAATAGAGACTCTTATTCAGCTGTGGCTGAGGTGCAGACATCTTGAAAACAGTCATCGTTTTTTCTAAACTGCACCCTTCCGTTTATTTTTACAAAGGAATCCTGGCAGCTGTGTCCCCTGGGAGCCATCAGTCTTCCTGCATCTTCACTTTGAAACGTGAACCCCCACGTTTCCCAAGCCCAGCCCCTCCCTGCCGAGGAACCGGACAGTGGCGCTTCCGTGCTCTGTGCCCTCTTCGTTAGGGCAGCAGATACCAGCTGTATTGCTCCCCAGGATCCAAGCAAGCAGATGGCTGGAGTTCACAGTCCCAAAGCAGTACTTTGCAATTCCACACGAAGCCAAGGAGAGAACGCCAGGCCATCACCTGTCCTCTTTCTGTGTGACTGCACTGATTTAGATTTTTATTCCTTCCTGTCTTGCTTCCTTTTGGGCACAAAACAATCCAGGTGCAGGGGGGTACTGCCTAGCATCTGCTGTGCTGACATTATATCCGAAACATCGGATGCCAGAAGTCACTCTACACCAGCCTGCCCCGCCCCCTGAGTCTGCCTCCAAAGGAAAGGGCCCGTGACGCGTGCCCACACCTAGACGTGCGGAAGGGGCTTCGAAATCCTGGCCTGCTTCCAGCCCACTTTATACATTTATGTCAGTTGATTTGTTCTTGATAAAAATGCTCAGGATAATGCAGCGACCTATTAAAATGCTGGAGAA
The DNA here is from genome assembly GCF_030028045.1 of Hippopotamus amphibius kiboko. Lineage (NCBI taxonomy): Eukaryota > Metazoa > Chordata > Mammalia > Artiodactyla > Hippopotamidae > Hippopotamus > Hippopotamus amphibius. The sequence goes on from NC_080188.1 coordinate 147,525,528, forward strand.
AAGACCACTTCAGAAACAGATTAGAACAGCCATGACACTGGACTGGAGTCCCAAGACGTTGAGCTGAGAATTCCACCTCCTCCTGCACGAGAGAGGAAGGTTGTTACCCTCTACAGCATCCAAAGCTGGGGACTTGCTCCCCACTCCCTAGCTCTGGCTAACGGCTTCCCATCAGCCTACCATCTGTGAATGAATCTGGACCAGAAGATTTATAGTCTCAGTCGGTACTGTGTCATAGGATGTGGAAGACAGCTTGCTTAATTTTTCCCTAATGCTGCTTCTTCTCAATCTTAAGAGCTCACTCAAGATTTAGTGAATAATCTATACACATGAGCTATTCAGATTCCCTCCCACAGCATGTCTTCCAGACTGAGGAGTTCTTCCAACCGCCTGATCTCAAACGGAAGTTCTTCCACCCTCTCAATGATTTTTGATTCCCTCTTATATTTTAAGGTGTACTTATCAAAACTTCATAAAAACTTCTAGGTTCAAACAAATTTCTGTTTTGTCCAAGGGTAAGACAATACCTTTCACTTTGTTTCCAATATTCTTTGTGATAATATCCAACAAATTTTGTTAGTGTTGGCTTCCTGGTTATAATCTCAGACTGAACCTTCCGGCAACGAAGTCTTAGGTTTTCTTCCGCAGTGATAATCAGTTTCTCAGAGTCCTCTTTCTCATAGAAGAGTCTGAATTATTTTACCTGAACTGTTTCTTTCTGCCCTCATTAGAGCTCCTCTGCTTATTTCATCTGTTCATTCTACCTTGACGATATTTTATTACCTGGAAGAACTTAGTTCTGTGCAGAAATTTGGAAATTTCCCATGGTACTTCTTATCTTGATCCCTTGAAAGAAATGCTAAATCAGGCCAGTTCAACATGCCTTCCAAGCGGGTCCTATTATTAACCCTTTTCCTTCCAGGGAAAATAATCATTTATCCCAACTCTTCATTTACTAAGTCAAGTCTCTCTCCTCAAAACATTATCTCTAATCCCAAGAAAACTCAATTATTTAGCTTTAGTGAGGTGTAACTGATATATGATAAACTGTACATGTTTAAAGTACACAATTTGGTGAGACGTGTCATATGTATACACCTGGGAAACCATCATGAGATAATGGACATGTCCATCACCCCTAAAAGCGTCCTCCTGCCCATTTACTATCTGTCCCTCCCCAGCCCCGTTCCTAGTCCACCACTGATATGCTTTCTGTCATGACAGATTAGTTTGTACTGTCTATAATCATATATAAATGAAATCATACGTACATAGTCTTCTGTTTTTGATGGGGGAGTCTGGCTTCTTTCATTCACTATAATTACTCTGAGATTCATCCATGTTACTGCACATGGGCATAGTTTGAGTATTATGAGTAGTGTTTCATTATATGAATATGCCACATTTTATTTATCCATCGGACACTTGGGTTGTTTCCAGTGTTTGGTTATTATGAATAATATTGCCGACAACATTCATGGATAAGTCTTTGTGTGAACATGTGCCTTAACTCCTCTTCAGTAAACACCGAAGAGTGAAGGACTGGGGGAGGGTAATGCAACATCATTTCTACTGCTTCCAGTATGACATATTTTTAAAGGCTTTCTGAAAACCTAAATAAAGCGTAGCCTCTCTTTTTCCTTTATTTACACATTTTTCTCCGAGAAAGTAAACATGGATCTCAAAGAACAAAATTAAGAAGTAAAAGTATATGGGGTCTCACACAACACTGTAAATCAACAATACTTCAATTGTACCTGTACTTATTTAGGACCTTCTTTCTCCACCAGGGCTACACAGTCTTCACCTCAGTAAAGTGGCATACACAGCTACGAGGCGCAGGGAACAAGCAATCCCTTAGGGACGGGAGGAAAAATCATTTCCCCATTCTTGGAAGTGCTGTGCTGTGCAGGTGCTAAAACATTTAAGAGGCTAATCGAATTCATTCCACCAGCCCTCTTGGGTGTATTATTTGAGTACATGGAGGAATTTATGGCTCAGAACAGGATGGAAAGTAAAAAAGACTTTCTGGTGTTTTGTTTCTGATGCTGTTAGACTTGTTTTGAAATGTATGTAAAATAAGAAACCAAAATCAAAACCCAAGACAGAAAGGAAGAGAATGAAGAGAGAATAATAAAAGAGGAAGGTTAGAAGAGAAAGATAATGGGACCAAATTCGTACAGTCTATACTTCAGGTAAATAATTTCCTTACCCTGAAATATTTTTAAGCAAAGGTCAAAAGACATGGGTGAGTCATTTCTTCGATATCAAAGCTATGTTGGGAAATATTGTTTGAGCCATCACCCCAGGCTTCTTTTGTGAAGGAGGCAATCGCAGAATGAACGGATTGTAATGGTGAAGTTCCAGATTTATAGGAAATGGTATTTTTAATGTATGAGCAATAGATGTAAGTTAGGATTTTTTTCATGAATGTGTAAAGAAACATTAGTGATGTTTAAATTTACTGCAGCTTCCTTCTCCTCCCCTGCCCTCCCCCCCCCCGCCCCCAACTAAGCAGGATCTGGGCTCCATCAATCAATCTTCCTCATGTGCCTAGTTTTAAAGGAAATAAAGAGCATGCAAAGTAGTAAATCCACCACAGGACTCTGAGACTGTGGTTGGCAGTTAGGACCACAGGAGGAGCTTAAAGATTAATGATATCTATTTTTATTTTCTCTACCTTTAGTGTGAAAGCTAAAACAAAATGCTCAGCATCTTAAGTAATAACTGATATGGGACTCTCCAACTGATTCAAAAGGCACAAGGATTAAATTACACCTGTCCACAGGTGGGGACACTGAGGAACAAAGGGTGAAGGTGGGAGTGGGCAGAGAGAGGGAAGGAAGCACACCTCCTGAAGACCAACAGGCACATCCCCGCAGCCCCAACACTAAGAAACCAGAGCCAGGAGCAACCTCAGGATTCTCAGTAGGGGCCTGGCGAATTGCACAGAATGGAAAGTATTTTCAAGTTAAACCAAGTACTGATTCTAGATGTGGTGGTGCACTTGGCCAGGCTATGGCCAGTTGTTTGGTCAAACACCAGCCTACATGCTGCTATGAAGGTATTTTTTAGATGTGACTCCCATTTGAGTCAATAGACTCTGAGTGAAGTAGATTCCGCTCCATTGTGTTAAAGGAAAACACTCATCTTAGGGGCATGGTGGGGCAAAGTACTCAGTTCCAAGTGACTAGAAAGAAGGACCCACCCTCAAGGTGCAGTGCCAGGCAGGGCAGGGAGCACTCGTTCTTTCTCTCCTGCCCTGCACACAGGCTTTCACTCTGCACTGGAGACACTACTTCCACAGTGGAACTCAGTGTCCTGTGACACAGGTGGGCTCCCCCAGGAGGGACAGGAGAAGGCTGGCGGAAACTCTCCAGGCAGACTCTTAACGCTCCTGAGACACACTCACCAAATATTTACTGAGCCCCAGCCCTGTTCTGTCTTTTTTTTTTTAATTTATTTATTTACTTATTTATTGGCTGCATTGGGTCTTCGTTGCTGCGTGCAGGCTTTCTCTAGTTGCAGACAGCAGGGGCTACTCTTTGCTGCAGTGCACGGGCTTCTCACTGCAGTGGCTTCTCTTGTTGTGGAGCACAGGCTCTAGGCACATGGGCTTCAGTAATTGTGGCACGTGGGCTCAATAGTTGTGGCTTGCAGGCTCTAGAGCGCAGTCTCAGTAGTTGTGGTGCATGGGCTTAGTTGCTCCACAGCATGTGGGATCTTCCCGGACCAGGGCTCGAACCCGTGTCCCCTGTGTTGGCAGGCGGATTCTCAACCACTGCACTACCAGGGAAGCCCCAGCCCTGTTCTAAGAGTTGAGGTTGCAGCAATGGAACAAGACAGACAAGTGCCTCTTTCTATGGATCTTAGAAGACAGGAAATGAATGGATAAGATAATTTCTGATAATAATACATGCTGCAAAGTCACCATTACCTTCCAAACAACCTGAAGCTTGGGGACAGTGATACTGGGAGTTCCCATGTACTGCTCTGTCCTAAACTTCCAAGCTGTTTACAACTGTCCAGTAATGGGACTGGCTGCCCCTTTGGACGGGGAGCTCCCTGATGTCAGTGGCTGCCGTTTTGTCATCCTTGGTGTCCAATATAATGCCTGGCATACAATATGGGCTTACCAAATGCCTGGTGAATGAATGAAGGAATGGATACATGAATGGATGCATGAATAAACGAGTGAATGAGGATACATTGCCAGTATCTTATGCTAGGTTTCCCTAGAAGCATCCCTGGATAAGGATGAGAGTGCTAGTAGGTTTAATTGGAGGGTGATTCCAGGAAGCAGTGTAGGGAAGTGGGAAAGTAATTAGGGAGGGAAGGAAATGACCAGAGGATGTGTTATCAAGCAAACTGCTGATGTGGGGACTAGGGCTCAGTCCTACTTAAGAAATCAAGGAGACAGGATAGACCTTGCCTCAGTGTTATCCCGACCAGGGAGGAAGGGAGCTGGGGTATTTATCCACCAACTTCTGTCAGCCTTATTTGGGAGCTGCTCCCAACAGGATTACTTCCTTGGCAATCTGGCCTGTCCCACACTTGAGTGCAGTGGGCTCTGGCAGCCAGAGAAAACCCTCAGGAAGTCACAAGTCCTGGACCTTAGGAGTGCAAGGTTTTGTTCAGAGAATGATGAGCAGAAGGACATGGGAGCGTGGGGGCCAACAGTACCTGCTGTGTCCCGCTACCTGCACCTGGTGAATTTCTGGGGGACCTGGAGCCAGTAGTGCGTGAGGGGGCTGCGGAGCCAGTGGGAGAAGGGAGGTTTTGCAGCCGTCCTGACCAGCTCGGTCAGACCTGATGACACACGGCTTGGTAACCCTTGGCTCTCCCTCTCTACCTCTCTCAGTCTTAACCTGATGCTTGGAAGGATGGAAACAAGGTCTTCTGTTGATTTTTAAACATTCCTAGGTGGTGAGAGCATATATAGGCATGTAAGACTATTTAGGTTTTCTTTAATCACTAGAAAGTGCCCCCAAAATTCTGATCAGGAATATTCTGCTATCCCCACATGTGCCACCTTTGCCACTTTAGACTGCGCACCAAAGAGACGGGTGTAATAATAGATGAAGATTTATTTCAGAAAAATGAACCACATTTATATTTGGAAGTGCCAAAAAGACTGGAAATAAATTTTGAGTGATGGTTTGTATTTTCTCATTTTTGTATTCCAAGTGGCTTGCCTGGTGCTGATTACATCCTTTTCACTACAGACCCCGAGAGAATTTCTCTTTCTTTGTCACTGCCAAGGCCCTTTCTTTCCTTTGCTAGGGTTTAAAAGGACAAACTATGGACTCTTAAGGCTTTGGTTTTGGAGGATGCCAAGAAAATGACACAGTCTATTATTTCTAGGCTCATGAAATTATATTTCCCGAATTCCAGGGTACTTCATGAACAACAAGCACACCAGGTGCCAGGAAAGGCATCTAATTACAGTGTGACGCTGAAATCATTTTTGCATCAGTGAAATAAAAAGATGATTATTAGAAATAGTGTTCTGCTGAATCTGTGTTGAAATCCATCATGAAAAATATTCCATTTATTTTTTATCCATCAGAATTATTTTGATCATTAATACTAGTACTTGGAACGATGGTAACACTGAGCCTACATTATCCCACAGTTTCTTTTACATATTTCATTCTTTTAAGAAGCAGGACAGACCTAAGGTTTCAAGCATGGTTGATTCATTCTTTCAACATTCATGTACTGAGCTCCTACTCTGTACCAGGCAATGCTAAATGCAGTACAGAGATTAGTACAGTTCTTGTTCTCATGAAATTTACACCTTAGTAATCAGACAGAAGGAAAAGAAAAACTCATTATTTTCATTTTAGAGGCAAGAAAATAAAAATCCCACCTTCAGGGGCATCTCCCAGTTATGGAAAGCAGAGACTTCAATGAGATCTTTTTATGCCTCAATTCTACCTATTTCCCACCAAATTATTATAACAGGACTCCCGAAATTCCACCTTCCTATACCCTCAATGAGAAGCCAGTTTCTTGGTTGATAGACAGTGCCATGGACCTGATTTGTATTTTCACCAAGGATAGGATTCCTCAGCACACTGAGCCTCTACCCAATACCACATGAGATAATACATCTTTAGTTTCTATAATGTCTTCCACATGATTTTATCCCCAAATGCTTTACATACTTCACTAAGACAGCTATAGAATTAAAATAATAAATCAAAGCACAAGACAGAAAGCAAAGAGGTTTATTCAAGGGAGGAAAAGATAGGTTTTCAACGAGACAGGAGAAAAGATGGAGAGCCCTACTTCACTTGTGCTAGACCTACGACTCATAACTCCTTCCTCTGTTTTAACTCTTTCTTTGGTTTCCTGTCCCAGGCAGCACCTCTTGTCCCATCTCTACAAATCCTCCTCTTAAAAAGACAACCAGGTACTTATATTTCAATATGAATCTCAATTTCCCAACAATGCCTTTTTCCATGCTTTGTTACAATGTTAGCTCCCCCAAACACCCTAGATTTAAAAGAATAATTTCATTCCTAAGCAGGTAGTTTGAATTTAGTGGGATAAAATGTAAGCTTCTCAAAGAAATTCAGTGGAAGACAACTGGAGACTTAGCTGCCCATCTCCCTTTGAGTCGGAGATTCATTCATTCAACAGATATTCATAAGACAACAGGTATTACGTGGGAAGAGGGATGCAGAGCCAGAATGGCTGTAATATTAAGTAGGGAGTTCAGGGAAGGCCTTGCTATTAAGTGGCATTTGAGCAAAGATCTGAAGGAAGGAAGGGCTGAGCCAAGCAGATACCTGGAGAAAGAGCAGCGGAAAGAGAAAGTCTATGAGGAGGGAATGGTCTTGGACCTTCCTGAGGAAAAGCAACGAGGTCTGTGTGCCTGGGTCAGAGCTTGCTTGCTCTGAGTGAGAGAGTGGTAGAGAAGCAGGGAGGGCAGATTGTGGAGAGAGCCTGGCAAGTCACTGAAAAACCCTTAACTTTTTACTCTGAGTGAGACTGGAAGCAATACTTTAGTAACTAACAAAATTAGAAGAATGGAGTAGTTGGTCAAAATGTCTCTCCCTATGGCTTCAGTGGTGTGCTCTGCATTCGTTCTCTGCTGTGGTCTCACTCATCGTCCCGGTGTTGAGACCTCACTAATGCCCACCCATCACAGCCCATCCCGAGTCTGGAGGCAGGAGAGCTGAGTAGTGATCTCCGAGAGGCAGCAGGGAGCAGTGACTTGAAGTGAGATCTTAGTTTCCCGCCCAGGAATTGAGCCTGGGTAGCCTGGATGATACCAGGAATCCTTGCCACCAGACCAGCAAGGGTTAGAGGCTAGAAGCAAAATCCTCCTGGTCCTTGCCCTCACTGAAAAATACATTTCTCAAGGAGGCAAAAACCGTAAAAACAGGTACAAAGTTTACTATTAGAGACACAGCACACGTGGGAGAGTACACAGTCTGTTTAGTTAAGACAGAAGCAAGGCAGAGATGCACACCTGGAGAGAAAGGGTGTGGGCGTCCTCCCTCATGAGGAGAAGTGCAGTGAAGAGGCAGTTAAGCCATTTATATAGGGCCGTTCTTCCGGGTCTTTGTTTACCTCTGGCCAGTTATCTGGTTTCTCTCTCCACACCTGACCTGCGTTAGGACCCTCCCCAACATGCGTGGGCAACTTTTTTCCAAGATGGATTCCAGCCCAGAGGCCTACTGGCATCACCTATTCTGGGGTGGTACCCCCTCCTTTTTGACTCCCAAGGAGTCTTAGTCTTTCTGCACAGATGCAATGTCTCCCTTGCCCCAAGGATGGGAAATATATGACCTCTTGATCTTTCACTCCAACAGGGTTTAGCCCCTCTCTGTTCCTCCCATGACTGTTATCTTAAAGTGTCCTTAGGAGACAAAGCTTCGCTATTTACCTGGTTTCTGTTGTTATTTCTATTTCGAAGTGCAAGCAGGAGGCTGATTGTAAATGCCTAACCTGGAGCCCACCTATCTCCTGCTTCAGTAGCTAAGAGCATTTGTGCATTCATCCAACAAACATTTCTTAGGTACTTTTAGACACTAGGGCTTCAGCCAAGAACAAAGATCAAATATCCCTACCCTTATGGAGCTTACATTCTGGCTCATGAGCTCTGGAATCAGAGCTTGCTCATCTCCTTCTAGCTGCCTGAGTGCGATGGAGTTACTTCACCAATCGGTGCTTCAGTTTCCACATCTAAACAGTGGGATGATAAAAGGGCCAACTCATGGGGGCTTTCGAAGTTTAAATTCGTGTAAAGAACTCAGAGTAGTGTGTGGCATATAGGAAACCCTCAATAAATGTAGGCTATTATTTTAAATGAGTAAGTACTGAAGAAAGGAACAAGTTACAGAAGTATTGCAACAGGGTGGGAGCAGAAGTGCAGTCGAGGAAACATTTATCAAATATATAGTAGATAAGACTGTATCCTCTCCCCTGTCATCTTCTCCTTCAGGACACAGGTCATTCCACTGTTCTTTTTGAATTGACTTCATGCCACCGTATCCTCCCTCTTCAGCCCTCAATTCAAATCATAAAGGTATTAACAAAGAGAGCAAATATTTCCCCCTTTTACTTCTGTTTTATTTACTGTTTTGGTTAATTTTCACTCAGTGTCATGGCAGAATTCCAGCTCCCCACACTTGAGTCACCACCAAGTTATATGATCATAGAATTCTTAGTGGCTCCTCCTTCTCTTCCTTTTGTTTTCTTTCTTACTGTTTGAGAGTTTTTCTAGGGCTATAAAGCTACAAAAAGAAACCCTTCAAAAGATTTAGAAGTATGTAGTCAGCTAACCAGAGCCCCACTAGAGAGGGCAGAGTTCCTCTTTCTGTTGGTTGCTGATGTTTTCAATCACCAGTGACACCTGGTTATTTCCAGGTATGGCTTTAAGCGCCCCCTGTGATGGCAGTTTTGCTCTCTGAGGCATGATGCCTGATCTTTACAATTGCCATGGAAGTCCTGAGTAGTCATTAGGCTGGATTACAAAGTGGCATGTAAACACACTGTAAAGACAGGCATGACACAAGTCACCCACTCAAAAGGGAATGTTGAGAATTCATTGGATTTCCCACTGAGGGTAGAAGTCCATCCTTTTCATAGCAAATGCCATCTTAATGTCATCTCTAGGATTTAAATGATGTTTACAAAGAACTATCACATTTTCATTTAATCCTCACCACAATCCTATGAAGTAGATATGATGACCTCTGTTTAACAGGAGAAACTGAGGCTTAGAGAGATTGTTGCTTGCCTGAAGTCAGAATGTCAGTGGCAGGCTGTGGATTCAACCACGGACCACTCCATCTTTCTCTTTGCTTTAGCCGATACTCTTCGTCCCTTCCCCCACCCCTGCATCAGTAAAAAAGACATTGGAGCTGTGCAATAAGAACCAGAATGCCTAACCCTGAGAATATCTGACAAGAATCACTGGGATCCTTCAGGCTTACTGGAATCGCTTTGCTTTCAAACATCCACCCCAAGGCATGAACTGAATTTTCAACTGAGGCAAAGCTATACAAATGATTCCCAGATGTTGTGAGCTGACTGCCAGCACCCCAGCTGGCCCTCCGTCAAACAAAGGACTTGTTTAAGTTGGAGAATGCCCTGTCTTACACATTCCCCGCAAGGGGAGATGGGAAGGGCAGCAGACACTGACCATTTTCTGTCGTAGAGATCACCAATTCAGAGTGGCATGGGCCAAGCCGTGAGTGCCTTTTCTATTATGCTCTGCACACCCCAAAACACAACAGTCCTGAAGGTTGCCGGGGTGGGTACTGGGTGTTAGGGTTATAGATGTAAAGTGTTTTAGGATGTTCTTTTGAACACAAAGGGTACTAGTGTAGACACTGAATTATGGCCACTTCCTCTTCAGCGCTTCCTCTGTCTCGCGTAAGCAATCAAGGGTTTACTTCTTCACGCTGCAAACACCTGAAACTATTTCCTGGGGCCCTTGAAATCTGACGGCACTAAATATACATTTGGCTCCTTCTTAGCATTGTCCTTTCATACTGCAACTGATGTGTGTTCCAGCGAAACTATATTCATATAGCGATGATTCCTACACATTCACTGCATCAATATACATGAGCAAGAGTCCTTCTTTTTTGAGAAGTCCGTGGAGTCTTTTCTAAGACGAGTAAAGCTATGACCTGCCAGGAATAAATAAGCAAGAAACTCAGAGGGTAGGCGTTTGGGTTCCACGTCAGGCCTTCAAAGATCGCTACCCTGACACTGTTCAGCCCCCAGGGGAGGGGCAGGAGCAGCCGCTGCGACACGAGCAGACCGCACCTCTGTGCAGTTGAGAAAAAGGTGTCCCTTTGGAAGGATGGAGCCCGGTGGGAGGCGCCTCAGCTCAACCAGTAGAGTTTGGGCCAAACAGCAAATGGCACAAGTATGCAGGTCGGCCCTGAGCACAGGTGTCCCATACGAGGTTCAACAGCAGCCCCACCTCCATGGGAGCCGTGGAAGAGGCAGGCAGGGAGGCAGAGTCGGGGAGGAGGAGAGTAATGGGAGAAAAGCGGAAAGGGATGGGCACGAAGTCAGAATGAGACCCTAGGAGTAAGGGGACAAAGTGTGCGCGTGGATGCAAATAAAACAGGAAAATTAAAATAAGCATACAAGAGAAATTCCATAATATGAGCTCCTTAAAGCTCCTAGTGTTTTTGTTGTTGTTTGTTTGTTTTTGTAGAGATATCATTCTATTGTAACAGACATGGCACTAGAAACTAACTTCCAATCTGTAAAACTGGAGGCAGAAAGTCTGCCCCATCTCTCCACAGAGAATCAGCAACTTAAGAGTCAGATCTATGCACCCAGCTCCATTTTTCTCCTCCTAGATCACCTGAGACCAACTGTAGTGTGTTTAGGAGAGTTCTTCTCTGGTAATAATTGTTGATGTATTTATAATGGGACGATGTGAGCGTCCCTAAGGGAACTGTACCTGATGGAAGAACAAAAGAACCATGAGCAGTTTCACACTCCTTCTCATCCTTCTTCGATTTAATAAGCTCCTCGAAAGTAACCTACTACTACTGTTATGTGTCAGCATGCCCAGGGACTAAAGAGAGCCTTTGCTGTACAAGATTATATACGAAGGGCATCTGCTGTAACCGTGAAACAAGGCTCTATTTGAGCCGGCTGTCAGCGAGAATGCGGAAATGGCTTTTCGGGAGGACCTTCCCTGTAGCAGGGGGAGCTGTGTGTACAGCAGCCCGTGGACACAGGGTGCTAGGAGCAGGCCCCACAAGCAGGGTGACGAACAGAGGGACCCGTCTGAGGGCAGGGCCTCGGAGACAGGAGTCGGCCCTCTCAGCTCAGCTTAGCCCCTGACCCGGAAGCCCAGCTGGTCTTGGTTTAATGAGACAGCAACCTCTGGCCTCAGAGGGATGCTGGTTACATCAGTCCTAAGAGTCAACGGCATGAGAAGGGGCTTGGAGAAGGCCGTTAGGTGGTACAAGGAACGGTCTAAGAACAAAGAGAGAAGAAATTGCACCAGAGGTGGAGATGGACAGAAATATAATAACATCCCTAAGAGAAGAATGAGTTCAAAAAAAAGGAAAAAAGTTAGCAGAAGGAAATGAGGGGCGGCTTGGCAAGCAGGAGAGAAAAAACAGAGCAAGTGGACCCCACAAAATGAATTTGAGGGCAACCCGATATTGAGGTGAACATCGCAATTTACACAGAAAATTCCCAACCCGGGAGCTGTGTATTTTTAATCAACAAGAGAAAATTGGGTGAAGGTCAGAATTTTCAAGAAGGGAGTCAGTAAATAAATAATAACCCTGTTACTGGAAAAAAAACAGGAAAAGAGAGAGGGAGAAGCTCCATCTAATATGATGGCTCCAACACTGAGCAAGTGGACAGACAGTAAGGATTTGAGGGCATTGAGTAATATGAAGTAATCAAAACCTACGAGAACAGATTTGAGGGCATGTATTTACATTAAGAAAATAGAGAAATGAAAAAATAACTCAAAATGCCCTTTATATAATTTTACTTGAAAATCTCCTTTGAATTTGGTAAAAAGATATGGTCTTACAAAGGTTGTGAACTAAATGTAAAAGCTTTAAACAAAAAAATATTGCGATAAGAAGTGGTCGGAAGACAGAACTGAAAACCCATGTGCTCACCAACTCCACAGAGACAGCAGCACCAGTTCTGTCAAACCTGAACTTGCCTTTGCAAAGCTCATGCGATAGCTAGCAATTTTCACTATTTTTCCAATACTTGCTCTGAATGTAGATTAAAATCCTCCAGAAGCTCATTTTCTCCATGAATTAAAACAACAACAATGTGATTATTGGTCAGGTTGTTTGGGAAAGAACATCAATGCAAAGATATGAGATCATCTGAAAGATTCATTTTATTTACCAGAGTTCCAGGCAATTCTATGCATAATCCAGAATTTCTTCACTGCTCTCCAAATTAAAATGAGGATTCCGCCACCTCAGCCTACAATGCTGAGGATTCACCCAGAAGTTTTTATAGGGTTTCATGCACTTCATACTTTAAAACACAAAGCACATAATTAAGTAAATCTCAACTATAATCATCATATCGTACATTACATCCCTGGTACTTATTTATCTTACAACTGACGTTTGTACCTTTCGACCACCTTCAACCAATTCCCCCTACCATTAACACTGCTGTATGGTATGTTTGAAAGTTGTTAATAGAGTAGATCCTAGGAGTTCTCATCACAAGGGAAAAAATTTTTTTTTCTTTGTATTTGTATGAGATGATGGATGTTAGGTAAACCTACTGGGGTAATCATTTCACAATATATGTAAGTCAAATCATTATGTTGTAGGCCTTAAACTTATTCAGTAATATACAACAATTACATCTCAACAAAACAAACCAAAAAAAAGATCCCGACAATTTTTTTAAAGTAAATCTGTATTCAAAGTGAACAGTCAACAAATGGGAAATCTAATTACACCTGACTTCACCACTTCGTATTAACAAGGGAATCAGGCAAAGGAGATTCCCTCATTTGAAAAATTGCATGATAATTAACCAACTTGATGATCAGTTATGCCAATCTCTTTTTTTGGTTAAGATTACTATTAATATTTTTAGTATTACTGTTACTATTTCACTGTTACTACTTTTTCCAAAGGGGAATGGGGAGAGTGTTTTTGTAAAAGCAGGGTACTGAAATTCTGAAGCAAAGGCAGTCCACCAAAATGCTGATATTTAAAGAAATAAAGAAATTCTGGCAAAAGATCAGTAGAAAGACAACTTGGGCTTCAACATTTTCTAAAGCAGCACTTCTCAAACTATCTATGGTAAAGGAATCTTTTTTTTTCCTTTTATTTCTAATTACACTCAAACTACAAGCCCCACTTTTTTATTCTTAGATTCAACAGGCATAAAATTACCCCGCCAACTTGCTACAGAAGCTTCTGAATGCTTTCTCTGAATTTCCAAACTTATCACAGACCAGTAAGTGTGTGCGGTCCACAGACCACACTGGGAGTAGCCGTGGTCGAAAGTATCACTGCTTACTCAGAAATGGAATTTTTATCTTATAGCTGTTGAATCTGAAATGCAACAAGGTCCACTCAGACCTCTACCCATGACTCTGAAAAGTAAACACTTTAAAAGAAAGGCTTGTGTCACAGAGAAAAGTGGACACCTGCAGTCCTCAACAAATCGGGGCTTTGTCACTGTTCCGCTTATCTTCTCAAACTGATTGCAGGGCCCTCTTACTTCATGGATTTTAACAGCAATGATCATCAGTTCATGATTATGGTGGAAAAAACCTGTGGGAAGGTATTCACTGGCCCTGCTTAGTACAGGGAACAGCAATAAGCCTATGAGAGGAGATGAGGATGGACTCACCGCCACCCCTCCCCCCCACCACTTCCTGGCTGTGCAGCTTTGGGCCGGTGACCTGACTCAGGACACCTCTTTCTCTGCCCATCAAACAGAGGAAACGGTAGGATCTGTGTCACAGGGTCACTCTGAGGATGAAGGGAGATTCTGCATATGAAGAGCTAAGTACAGTGGGTGACACATACTGAGTGTTCAGTAAATGTCAGCCACGTTGGCCACAAGTGTGGCAAATGGTGCTACTCACATCTGAAACGAAATGACGCCCAGCACAGCTCCCGAGGGCCAGCCACCCTGTCCTCGCGTGGAGTCCAGAGCCCTGCAGACTCGGGGATGTGTTTCCATCACACAGTCAAACAGAACGAGTTGAACAGTGGCGAGCACAGATTTGAGGAGCTGACTCTGCCCTCGAGTCCCCACGTAGCATGACACTCCTGTTCTTCCACAGGAAACCGTAACCACTAATGTGTTTCTAATTTTGGCACCAGCACTGGATCCAGATTTCACCCTTATTAAAAGCCGCCCCTACCATCACCTCACACAGCTTTGCTTGAGCCGAAACAGAAAGCTCCTCTGACGTGAGCTCAGTTTTACCATCTGACAACATAAGCTTGGCTGGTTTCGACATCTCACGTGGGCCTCTGGGAATCCACAGAGGTGAGATCCACCCCTGGTTCTCTCTTGACAGTGTGGACCTTTAGCAGGTCCCTTCATCTTCTGCTTTTGGCTCCCATCAGTGACAGGGAGGCTGTCACCTCCCTCTCTAGGAGGTGTGACAACCCAACGGTTACTGATGAGAACAGCAGGGCAAACAGGGTGTTGCAGGGGGAGCGCGGCGGGGAATATATACAAATCATTCTTTATCACATGGTACTCCCCCACCCACTATACACTGTAAACTCTTAAAACTCAAACCATGTACTTTTAATTCCTTAAACCACTAAGCTCCAAGGGCTGTCAGCATCCACCACAAAGAAAGCAATTACAAGGATTGAGACAGCTCTCCAAATCCTTTCAGGCTCGTTGAAAGCTCACAGCATAAGCGCCTGCAGTTCTGAAATCAGGGCTTCTTTCTTTACCACTAACACCCCCTGCAGGGCCTCCCCTGACTGACGTCACTGGCCCATTCACGTGGGTCCACCTCGATGTTTCCATTATACCCCCTGGCGTGCAAGCAAAAGTCTCAGGAAGACCGTCTTTGCCTGTCACGTGCCATTCTTTTCCCTGATGTCTGTTTCTGTGTTCATAAACCCTCCTCTGATCCACGTGAAAGCTGGCCTCCATGCACCGCTTGTCCACCACTCAGGCCTTCTGGGTCCATCCCATCTTGACATTCTCCTCCTGACTCTGTCAACGCTGCTGGTTTCCTCCCCGCAGGAAACACTGTTCTCCCTAAACACTGTCCATCAGGGGCCATAGCCTCTTATTTCTTCCTTCTTTAAATCCTTTTTCTGGTTTTTTTTTGTGTGTGTGTGAGCCAGTCAACGTGTAAAAACCTCTGGATGGACTCTGACCTGAAGACATCTCAGTATTTCAGGAGATCAACCCCCATCTGAGCATTAAATGTTCTCTCCAGCAACGAGGCCAGGTGGTCACCCAATGCAAGCTTGATCTCCCTCAGTGATGGGGACCTCACTCTCTCCTGGGGCAGTCTGAATTGTGAGCAAATTCTCCTTCATTCTGAGCTGGGAGATCTCTCCCTTTCATCATTAGGTTTTATTCACTTTTTTCCCACATATTCGGATATTCTATCCATCCATCCAAATCCCTCTTCTACATGATGGCCCAAGAGATAGCCGAGGGCTCTCTTCTCCAGACTAAACCTGTCAGGATATGGCTTCCTAGTTCCTCACCATTTTAGTCACCCTCCTGTGGACATGCTCTAACAGCCTACCTAGGTCCTGGGATCTTCCGTGCTTTGGGAATTTCCTCATATTCTGTCCCATCTCTTTACTCTCTCCTTCAGTGGTATGGATGTGACCTCCCAGGAAGCATGCTCAGTGGTCCCAGACAACACAGAAATTCATGTACACACAGAGCTAACACAACGGCCTCTGTTGTCAGGTGGCCACTACATACACATTTCTTGTTACTTCCCATACGTTCAAGTTGGCCCAGTTGTTCACAGGACAATAAACATAGCACCAAGGTACAGCCAGAACCCAAAGCCAGTCTTCCGACAAGCCCTGTGTGCTGCCTTTATTGTGTCTTAATCCAGGATGTCAGCCTCTGTTCCTCCTCTAGCTTGCTCCTTTCTGAATCAAAGCCCCTTCCTCAGATTTGTGCTTTGGACATTACCATTCCTAAGGATAACAAGAAAAGCCAAACAATGTTCCTTCTTATCGACACACTAGTTAAGTCCACAGTGAATTACCATTTGCACAGCACATACTTTATAATTTACAATCATCGTATCTTAATCTTGAGAGCAACCCTGAGGAACAGGCGTTATCCTCATTTTATAGATGAGGACACTGAGGCAGACCTGGAACTCAACCTAAGGGGTCCTCTGATTTCACATCTGATGCTATTTAGTCTACACCCCCCTTCCTCAGGAGCTCACGAATCTCAGGTACAGAAAGTTTTCTAAGGTTAAGTTCCAAGTATCAAGTAAAGAATGAGCCGCAGAGTTAACACCAGAGGAATCTGGTTTCTATTTCTGGCTTTGCTATAAACTACCTCTCAGTTTAACTTTCCTGGTCCTCAGTTTCCTCATTCATACAATAAGGAGATCAAATTAGACAATCCCCGAAGTGCTTTCCTGCTCAGCTGTCCTTCGTCTCCTGCCCTGTCTCTGCCTTGTTGCTAAAATTAGGCAGAAAACATTGTTGAAATATCTTTCTTTTTTGTTTCTCAGGGTTTTTTTTAAGTTTCTGAAATTAGCTGGATAGTGGTCAAAGGAAGAAAATTGCCATCTATTCAATAATTAAATTTTAAGCAATTCTTTTTCTGCAATGAGAAGATACATCTGGAAACACCAGACATGGGGCTGCACTCACAAAAGTCCTCATCTTGTGGAGATTATCTTTAGAGCCACGTGTTCTCAGAGCAGAGGTTCGCAGTCCAGGTGATGTTTGGCAACATTTGGAGTCACCGTGGGTTGTCACAACCAGGAAAGGTGCCACAGGAACCTGGCGAGCAGAAGCCAGGGATGCTGCCAAACACCCCATAAGCACAGCACAGTTCCCCACGGGGCGGGGGCGGGCATCTGGCCCAAGATGTCAACGGGCTGAGGTTGAGAAAACCTGTCTTTAAGAGTGAAGTCAAAGGACAGCACCCACTTCTTCCCAGTGTTTTACCTAAACTGGTCCACGTAAGAGGCTAACCACGTGGGCGCACCTGAAAGAACCGAGGGTCTGGACACCTCTCTTACCTGGCGAAGAAGGATGCAGCCACCGAGGTGCCCGTGGAGGTCTCGCTGGCCACGCAGGAGCCCTGCGAGGCGGGGACGCTGCAGGCCGAAGGCTTGTCCGCATTGTAGCGATTCAGCGCCGCCTCTGTCAGGCCTTCCCGCCCAGGCTCTGTCATCAGCTGGGAGATCTGACAAGGAAAACGGATATCGAGCTCATTACCTGTGGTTCACGGCATTTCCTGACCACCACTGGCAGCATCTCTGTTTTGGGGTTGGAGCCAGAGGCGGGAGAGGGGAGGTGAGGTTGGGAGGGAACACGTCCCCCACGTGCATTCAGGGACACGCGACATGTACACACTACATGTGGTGCCTAGGGCTTCTCTAAGGCCATTTTCCTGCATTTTAGCTAGAATACCTCCTCATTTTCATTAAATATAATGGAATAAAATTATCCCCTGACATTGTTAAGTTTCAATTACGTCTGTGTCTCCCCTCCATTTGGAGGGGAAAGCAGGAGCGATTAACCACACTATTTGCAGCCCAAGACCAGACCAATAGACCAACCAGTGCTGGTTTCTTACCAGGAATGGCCCTAAACGCTCTCAAATAGACAAGTGAGGCAAACATATCATTTTTTTAAGGGAGAAGTGACCCTGCTAATGAAGAAAAAGAAATTAAACAAAACACTATTTGTTATTGTGGTTTGCTGTAGGCAGTCAGCAAAGAGATGACTTAGAGAAGCTCATAAAAATGGATACAACCCACCATGAATTACCAATGTTTTTCTTTTTTTTTCTTGGAGGGCTTAGACCATTTCAACAGACTTAATTTTCCGACTGGTTCCTGAAGATAAATGGCTTCCATTTTATTGGCAATAACTGCCTTTATAATGCAAATTCTAGTGGATGGGGCTGGGTCTGTCTTGCCTAAACGCACGTGATATACTATGAAGAACCACACTTCTGGGCAAAGTTCGATACTTGTATAGAAACATACTTTTGGAAAGTGCTAATCCCATGACAAATGTAATAATTATGCAGGCAAGTGTAAGTGTGCTATTTTGAAAGCCTGTTACTTTAAAACCTCGGTCTACTTGCAAAAGGAAAAACTGTTAGTTTTTTTAAAAAGGAAGCTTTAGTTTGGAGTTAAAAAAAACAGGTCTCCAGCCAGCTCAAACCTCTTAAATGCTGAGTGGAAAATGTTTCTAATTGCCTAGAAAATACAAGTGCAATAAGGCAAAGATCAGGAACAGTTTCCACTTTGTAATTCAACAGGCCAGAAGGCCAGTGAAAGAGTCCCATTTGTGAACCTTTGAACATAAAACATTTGTACTTTTCATTATTAGAAGAATAGTAATTACTCTTGAGCCCCATGGACTTGAAACTTTGCTCTGCTGAAATTCATGCTCTAACTTGGAAAGCCTTGGCATTATTCAGCTGTAATTCTGCCAACACACACTTTCTTATTCTCATTCATTCAATGCATTGTAAGGAAACTAAACCCACATCAGAGAAACCGGAGAGGAGGCAGCAAAAGCAGGCAATGGCCTGGAGGACGTTCCCCGCACGGGCAGAGGCTACTGCCCAGGCAGAGGACCTGTATCCCCTTTCTCCTTGGGCTTCCTCTGCTGCCCGTGGGGTGTGGGCTCCCCTCAACCAGCTGCCACTCTGCCGGAGGAATGAGGCATGCTGGACAGGGCAGCTGAAACAACTGGGAACCTGGCCATGGCCATACACACTGTTGTCACCACGTAATGGCATTTATGAAGCACTGGTGGGTACGTGATGCCATCCTAACACTGTCCCAAAACAAACCTCCAAAATCTATAGCACCATTTTCTTTTCAACAAGCGCTACAATCTAAGAGACACATACATTGATTTTAACACACAAAGACATCTGAAAAAAGTCAGTACACCAGTTACGTGTGTTGTGCAATTTGTTACAACTTTTAAGATGGGTTTACTGACTACCCTCTGATCTTCTGTTTGTATTATTTCCTTTTCATTACTGTCATGCTAATCTGAAGTTTGGCGGGAAGGGAATGGAATTCTGCTGCCTCTCTGTGTACAAACAGTCCTTGCAAGTGCCCTGCAAGCCCACTAAGAAGACACCTGCATGTGCGGCAAATAACAAGATGCCTAACACAGAGGCACAGGTTTCTGGGCAGTTCCAGATTCCTGAGTCTGGCCTGGGATGTATGCAAAGATCCTGTGGGCACATGGCTTTCCACAGTGTCACCTAGCAAATGAATTTTAATGCACTGCCCTCCTTAAAAGAGAGCTATTGGCTATCTTGTGCCAAGCAAGACTGGATCTCTAACTCTTAAAGAACTGGAGATTAGTGGACATGGGACACTCAATTCTCAGGCCTCTAAGTACAATTATTCAATAATCAGTTGCTTCTAGAAATTAGAATTAGAAGAGATGTCAAGATCATCCTCTTTTTCTTAATTAAGGAAACTGAGGGACTTTCCTGGTGGCGCAGTGGTTAAGAATTCGCCTGCCAATGCAGGGGACACGGGTTTGATCCCTGTTCCAGGAAGATCCCACATGCCGCAGAGCAACTAAGCCCATGAGCCGCAACTACTGAAGCCCACAGGCCCTAGGGCCCGCGTGCCATGACTACTGAGCCCACATGCTGCAACTACTGAAGCGCATGTGCCTAGAGCCCGTGCTCTGCAACAAGAGAAGCCATTGCAATGAGAAGCCCGTGCACTACAACAAAGAGTTGCCCACTTGCCGCAACTAGAGAAAGCCTACGTGCAGCAATGGAGAACCAACACAGCCAAAAATAAATAAAGAAAAAAAAAAAAGGAAACTGAGGAGCAGAGAAGTGATTTGCCCAAACAGATGTGTGGCTGAGACCAGGATCCTTATTCCTAGGCCACTGCTAGCCTCTCCTTTTTCCTTCTACCCCCTCTTCTCCCTCCCTTTCTCTTAATTAAAAAAAAAAAAAGTAAACATATAGAAAAAAATCAAAAAATAGTAAAACATATATAGGGATTATAAAAAACAAAATTTACCATTTTATATCTTAGAAGATATTTTTAAAAGAAACCAAAGAGTATACAAAATTGAATTGCCCATGGCCGTGGTCCCACTGCCCTTCCTCCTGGTTCCCCCTTTCCAGACAGGGTCAGTGTCATGAATTTGGTGGGGGCCAGTCCATGCTCTTCTTCACCACGTGCCTTCCATCATGCCTGCCGCCTCCTAAGAGTCTGGCTGAGCTCTCCCTGTAGTTTCTTTTGCCCATTCTCTAGGTTTTGTTCTTCCTGTTCCACGATGAGAAGGGGACATTGCCCCAAATGCCTACTCCTGCAGGCTCTCACCACCTGAAAGTTCCTGTTGTTTGTAATTACACCCAGTATCTTCTTCTGGGATTACAAACGTTCAGAAATAATATACAAATAGCTACAGCGATGCTAATTTACCTGCCCCTCACTCTCTGCACTCCAGGGTTCTGGCCTCCCTTAAGTTCCTCAAACGCACCCCTCCTGCAACAGGGCCTTTGCACGTGCTTTCACTCTCCATTTGGAATGCTTCTACCTTTCCTTCAGATCCAAGCTCAAGCATCACTTTTCAGAGAAGCCTTCTTCCAACCTCCTTCCAGCCTCTTTTGGATGCTTTTACAGAACTGCAGTCCTTCCTTCAGTATCTTTACTTTGGTTTCTAGTATGCATTTAAGAGTAGGCCATTGTCTCACTATACAAAAGCCCCAGGATAGTAGGTCTAGGGCCACCACTGTATCCCCAGAAAGCAACACAATGCCTGTCATACAGAGATGTTCAAAACATATTTTTGGAGTAAATCTGAGCTATTATTATTTTCTACTGCTCATATTTATCTAATTAAGCCTTTTTTTAAGTCCTTTAAATAAGACTTAGTTCTTTTTAAAATGTCACTGTATTTTTACTTTGTTTGACTATTGGGATACAATAGTATTTTCCCCTCCCCATCACCACCAAAGTGCAGTGTTCTGGCTCCACTCTGTGCTGGTTCAGGGACCAAGAGCTGCCTCTTTTTTAGACTAGTAATTCATTTGCTCATTTACTCCCATGAACAACTACGTACTGGGTACTCAGCACGTGCCTGGTGCTAAGGCATACATGCAAACATCTCTTACAGTCTCCTGTACCTTCAATATTTACTTTTTTAACCTTGAAGGATGTGTACAACTCACTGGCTCACTGGCTGTTGATATCTTATACACAGATAACACACACAATAGCTGGCCTAAAGCAGCTTCTTTCTGTTATCTCTGTTTAGCCAAATCTTTATGGTTCTGAAAAACAGCGGAACTAGGCTTGCTCTCAATAGAAGCAGCTATAGCTGTTTTTTCATTGAACAATTAACATCATATCAATTCTGGACTATTCCGAGAGAGAGGAGCCCCCTTGTTGGATAAGCTATGATTTTTCATATACACACTGGAGCGTAGGCTTCAAAATGGTGGGTTTTGGCGCAGCTCTTCTTACCAAGGTTCTGTCACGCTGGTTATCAAAAACTCCCTCTTCCACAACCCTTGAAACTACACTTAGTTTTCACTGAATTGTTCCACTATAAAATAAAGCAATTGTCTACCGGATGAAATTTGGCTGTGAAAGAACTGTTCCCGTCCAAATTCTTTCTGTGGTTCTCTGAAACTGTGATAGTTTGTCATCGAATTCATCATACATTAAGCAGAGAAGGCTAAAAATCCACACCTATGATAGTTACATCATCACTAAGAGACTAAAGGTTGCCCTTATATCTGTCGGCCCCTTCGGTGATGATTAATCTCTTCTTCCTCTTGACAAGCCTCGTTTGAGACAATCACTATTAAGGTAGGCAGACAAGTCAGCCATTCTTCCCACTTCATAGATGAGGAAACAGAGGTTCAGAGGAGTTAGGTGATTCGTCCAAGGCTGTTCAGCCATTAAGTAGGGAGGTTCAGATGGAAAGGCAGGGCTTTGACTCCATTCTTTACTCTTTTTAAAAATTATTATAAGATCTCATCTCAGTTACTGAGGTTTACTGAATAACCTGGGTACCAGACAGACTTGGGGGAATTCTAGGGAGTAAACTTTACATGGTCATTGACCTCAAGAGATTTGAAAGAAAGCTAGACTGAAAAACTTGCAGTCAGCCAAAGCCACAAGTTCTCTCTCCTTCCCCAGAATAAGGGGAGGGGTGTAGGTAGAAATGCTATCTGTGACTTGGTAATGGGGAACTTCCAAAATGTGTTTTTAGCCAAATCATCAGGTCAAAGAGGTCCTCAGGGAACCAGAAGGACGGTGTCTGTGCGCACCTCCTGGGCTTCCTAGGGTGAGCAAGTGCTGAACCTGGGTCACTCCCAACATGCTTCTGAAGGAAAGAGGCCCCGGGCAGGCCCGCTGGCTGAAGCCCCAGTCACACCAAGATGAATGAATGAGAGAGACCTCCCCATGAGCTCCCCCCATCCCACAGCTTCTCAGGCCAGAGCTGGGTCTCAGGAGCAATGCGGGGCAGACTCTACAGCCCTTAAGGGATCTGGGAGCTACCCCTCCTGGATCCCTCTCGTGACAAAACTAACACCTCCCTCAACCCTCTGCTCCCCGGCCGTGCCCCCTTAGAGGCAGACCAGCTACTCGGCAGCACTCATCTTCCCCCGGCTCTGAGTGTTATTTCAGGGCGGCGGCCTTTCCTGTCAGTGGGTGGGCCCCCCACACGTCAAAAGCAGATTCCCCTAAGAGGGGCCCACTTTTTTCGCTGTTAGCGATAACGAAGGCGTTGTTCTGTAAAAATCTGCCCCGAAGACGTGGCTTCTCCAAAGGGCGAGGGGACACGCTCCCCAAGAACCCCAAGCCCTTCTCCAGTCACGCAGCAGCCCCCAGCTCTGCTTCCCAGGACAGGTGGGCGGCACAGGAGATGGGGCTCAGGGCCGGGCTGTAGCCGTCGGTCCCTACAGGGCCCTCACCACAGTCCTGCGGGAGCTGGCGTCTAAGAGACTGATGGTCAGAAAGCTGGGACGGCTTCCTTTGATTCTGAGACATTTTCATTCTGCCCTTCACCCTCATTCCAAACCCCCCAAAACGGTCCCCTCAAGGCAGCTTCAGTGGCCCCCTCCCCTCAATCCACTGTAAGAGAAAATGCCCAAACGGCAAGAGGTCCCGGAAACGTCAGCGTCACTGCACAGTTGGCAATCAAGAGCCTTCTTTTTAGAGGACCATGGTTTACCTCGGCGTTTCAGACTGTTCTGAATTAACTTCTTCTCTCACGATACTGTGAAAGCTACAAGACTCTTCCTGGGAAAACTCAGATTCCAAAACCTCAATCTCTCCATCTAACATGTTTGAAAAATGTAAAGTTCTGGGGGAAAGGATTCTTTATCTTAGTTATGTGTGTATGTCATAGTCTAGAAGCAGCAGCTGAAAACGTGCCAGGGAGTCCCAGTCACTAACTTTGGGGGGACTCGATTTTCACCACAGGATTTTGTTTGCTTTAGTTCTGATTAAAACCTGCTGTTAGCTCTCCATCTTGGTTACACAGGGTGGCTTCACCAACGCAACAGTATCTGTGACTTTCAAAACACCACATCACATGCCGCGGGCGGTGGTCAATTAAACACGGGATGACAGTAAAGGAACCAGGCACAGGGAGGGGGCACCTGTGTGTTTGCACACGTGTGGGTTTGTCCACGTAGGGTCTTCAGTGTCCATGTGAGTCCCTGCTATTGTTCGTGTGCACAGGGAGCTAGCTGCTTCTCACAGACCTCACAGATAAAGCAGCTCGCTACATTTTCATCTCAGGCAAGATTCATGTCTTTCAACCACACTTACATGTTCGCACTGATACCTCAATATGAAGAGCCACATCCTTGTTAACAAAGAAATCCTGAATCTGAAATTTGGTTATACTCTCGACCACAGAATCAAGACAAAAGATGTTTCACTGTTATCAACCAAGGCTGCCTTCACATTGCAAATCACAGTCTATAAACCATTGACCTTTAACTTCCCCACCGACAGCAAGAACTCTGAGAGCTTCCAGAGTGTGACAGCTTGGGGGTTCATCTTTAATGGCATTATTGACCCAGAAAGCCACCTCCCTTGGACTCTGCCAAGGCAACAGGGAACACCAAGAGTATTCATTTCCTGTGTAGAGACATCTACAGACAGCAAATGCATCCTACTCAGTCTTTATATTTAATGACTTTATGATCCCAAATCCCAGAAAATAATATATAAAGCATTTTCTCTTAGGCAATTAATATTTCATTGTCTTGGGAAAGCTCCTTTACTATTTATTACTTACACTGTTACCTAATGTTTTTATGGTTTTGCAAACAGTAGTGCTCAATAAACATTTTTTATGTGTGTTATCCTGAAAAAACCTGGACACAGCTAATGTCTACCCTTGGTATTGTCTATGCTGTCAGCGGCTGCAATCTTAGGGAATGAGGATAGCAGAATACACTTTCAAAAAGCCTATGTAGGGACTTCCCTGGTGGCGCAGTGGTTAAGAATCCACCTGCCAATGCAGGGGACATGGGTTCAGTCCCTGGGCTGAGAAGATCTCACATGCTGCAGAGCAACCCAAGCACATGAGCCACAACTACTGAGCCCACGTGCCACAACTACTGAAGCCCATGCACCTAGAGCCCGTGCTCTGCAACAAGAGAAGCCACCGCAATGAGAAGCCTGCACACCGCAATGAAGAGAAGCCCCTGCTTGGTGCAACTAGAGAAAAGTCCGTGTGTAGCAACAAAGACCCTATGCAGCCAAAAAGCAAACAAATAAATAAATAAATATTTTTTTAAAAGCCTATGTAAAATATAAATGAAATAAGCAAATCTGCAAAAGACAAGATCCAAAAATGCATCCCCAAAGCGGAGATAAACAGTTACAGCTGACCATGCAGACCCTCCATTTCGGTCAGAGGGTAACAGAACAGCGGTGGCGGTACCCAGAACAGCGTCTTGCTCCAGTAATCACACTGCAGTGAGATAGGCCCCCATTAACTTGTTTAGTTTTTGCTCCTATCAGAGAGTGGGGGCGGGAGAGAAAATTTTGCATCCCTCTCTGTACATGACTCTTTGCTTTCACTGTAGGAATATGTGTCAGTCTCCACTTGAGTCACTTCTGGGGCTGGCCATAACAGCACCTAGCAGGGGGCCCCCTTCCGCCCCTCCCTGAAGGCTCCCCCAGGGAGCAGCTGCACTTTGTGACCCAAGGACACAGCAGCACAGGATTCCTGCCAACAGCCATGGGCACATCTCTTACTTTGGCACCACTCCTTCCGGGGACCAAGATGCTTCATTTTATGAGTTATGTTCATTTGATCCTGGCAGGCAGAGAAACAAGAGGAATGCCCCACTCAGGAGGGAAGCACTGGGACGTCTCCAAAGCCAGAACGATCTCCTCTTCTGTGGTGTCTGTCTGTGCAGGTCAGTGTGGCCCCGACGGGCTGCCCTCTGCCCTCCCAAAGTTGTTCCACTGCGCTCCTTTCTTGTCGTGATTTCTGCCCCTGAGTGATCAGGCAAACTGGATCCCATTTCAACGTCCATCTCACCCGGCCTGTCTGTTCTCCACCTGGAAAGCAGACCTACCCAGAACTGAAGTGATGCACTGCAAAGGGGGCTCCCGTGCCGTGCGTAGGGGTAAGCACCCTTCCTAGTCAGAATTAGTAAAGGCGGCACAGCTGACATCGCAACCCAAGCTTTTGCTTAGAAGTCTGCAGCAAGTGAACGACTGCTGGCTCTTTTTGCCCGAAGAAGATCTACTGAAAATGAGGACAATAAAACAGATTTTCCACTAATCTCATCTAAAGATACTTCATTTAAAAAAAAAACAACCCAAAACAGAAGGACAAATATTATGTGATTCCACTTATACGAGGCCCCTGGAGTAGTTAAATTCATAAAGACAGAAGGTACAATGGTGGTCGCCAGAGGTCGGGGGAGGAGGGCACGGGGAGTTACTGCTGAATGGGTACAGAGTTTCAGTTTGGGAAAATGAGAAAGTTCTGGAGATGGATGGTGGTGGTGGTTGCACAACATACGAAGAAACAATGCTACAGAACTAATGGTAAATTAAAAACAGTTCAAATGGTCAATTTTATATCATACATTTTACCACAATTAAAAAAACAAAACTTAGAATAATGAGTACCAGGAGACTGCTGATTAAAGGGACAGCCCAAGAATCTGCTCACTGAAGCAGTTGGACAGAAACCGAAGCTGTAAGGACGGTGCTCCTCTTATTTTAAAATGCGGCCCCACATCCACGATAACAACTCCAAGGTCAAAGTCAATTATTTGGCTGTACCTGAAAGTTCAGAGCTCCTAATGCAATGCCTGGCACATAACGGGATCTCTGAATATTTCCCAAATGTTCTAGAATCGCTTGAATAAGAGCTCAAGGCTTAGGAATTGTTCTGGTGCACAAGCCGCCCTCCTGGAGCAGAGCAGAGGTGGTGAGATTGGGCTGGGCCTCCGTGTGAGACTCACCTAAGGCACAAAAGAGTCTCTCTCCAGAAACATCGAGCGGGAAATTTTAGGTTATGTATATTTTACCACAATAAAAAGAAAAAAATGGAACAAAACAGAAACACCAGCTCACCAAAGAGTTAATCCCCTTCAGCTTGTCCCTGGTGGCCTGGGCCTCCTTTGTCATTTTAGAAGGTGTCCTGAGGACTCTGGGTGTTGAGGCTGACTCAGAGAAGGGGGCTGAGTCCTCCAGGGACTCTGATGGTGAGTTTGCCAGGTGGTCTCAGTGACAGGACCCCGCCAGCGTATGCCCATGGCCTGCAGGGGGGGGGTCAGCCGGAGCCCTCGACAAGGGAGGAACGGGAGGAAGGGAAACCAGGAAAGCCAGGAGAGGCTGGAGAAGCCCCCACCGGCACTGGGCTCTTGGATTAAACCTCATTTGATTTCTGTACACTGGCCCAAGTCAAACGCCGTCCTTCCTCATCTTCCTTCTTTCCTGCCAGGTCACACCTGAACAGCGGGTTAACAATTCTTTCCATAATGTAGTGTTCTGGAACTGGGTTGGTTCAGATCCTCTCCGATGCTATCGTGACTTTTAGGCATTTAAATGTTCTGGTTAGTGCTCCAGCCCTCGGCATGCTGTCCCTGGAGCACAGGCAGTGCCGCCTAACTTGAACCTGGTCTCAGGCCTGGCCCAGTCCTCGTGGCTCACATGGGCACAGATCACCTCTGAGACCCTGCGGCTGCCTTGATAACCTCCTCCTGTGCTGTCCAGCTAGCCCCTCCCCCCAGCCAGCACCAAGGGGCCATGATGGGATTCTTATGTCCCAGGGCTGGATGTTTGATTACCCTTATTATCTTAGCTTGCTTTGGCTATAAATTTTATTAGTGGCCATAAAATTATCCATCCACAGCGTTTGACTCAGTGACCTCTTGCAAAAGAGAATTCCACACACCGGTGCTACTGGGGGCCTAAGAGGGTTGCCTTTTCCTCACCCTCGATTTACAGCCTCGCCTTCATCCAGGGTTCCGCCCTGTGTGATGAGACTCAGCAAACAGAGGAGGCTGTTCGTGTTTCATGATACCCGTTATCAGGGCTCAAATCTGGCCCCTCAGCCCATGATGACTGTCTTCTTTCATCCTTTGTGTTGCTAGAAGGTAAAGGGGCAGGGCCACCCAAATGCTTTAGAAAAGCCTGGGGTGCACGATGCGGCAAAGGGCCAGCTGCATTTCTATTGTGGATTCTTCCCCAAGATAGCTTCGTTCTGGGATGTGCAGCTCCAGGCAGAGCTCAAATATTCTTTTAAAGAATATCTTATAACAAATGATAAAGTCTTACCATCAAGTTTATAGTATTTCTACATGTAGATACACGTAAATAGGTTGACTGACAATACTTTTAATACTTAGTGCTCAACTATGTTTTGTGGGGTCGTTTGGTGACACATTCAAAGACATATAATGATACCAGAAATCTAGCTGACATGATGAGGTTAGCTTCAGCCTGAGAACGCTGAGCAGTGACCTTGGCCATCCTCATCGAGCGTCATCATACTGTTAGCGCCTTTGAGTCAGCTTCTATTCTAAGGGCTTTGCATAGGTGTTGCCATATTTACTCCTGACAACAACGCCATGAAGGAGGCACCACTGTCACCAAATAACAGCTTAAACCCCATCTGCCACATTGAAAAACCCTGGAGCAGGTAAGGCCGCTGGGTTTCCTCTCCTTCTATCCTTGAGTTTATCTTGCACTGATCACATCACTCAGAGAATGTACAGCTCTTCAACAGTGGCCGCCCCATTCAGAAAATGCGTTAACAGCCAGAGTTGAGCACAGGAAAGGATCATCTGAATAATTTCTCACCGTGCACACAGGCTTGCTCTAGCCAATGTTTTGTGATTGTTATGATCAAAGGAAAAGTACAATCAAACGGTCTGAAACTTGATGTAATTGATTTCTCTCGCAGTGTGCAACTAAGCAAATTCAGACTGAGTAGAGACTGAATTGAACCAAAACGAAATTACAGCAGAGAAGTCAAGAGGAGATCACAACCCTCGTCAACCCAACCCTGGCATCAGATTTGGGCCGAAGGTGACTCTTAGGTTGGCTCTCAAGACCTGGAAGGGCTAACGGAGTTTTTTCATGTACTGAATCACGTGGGCTGCTCTTTTATTGAGGGAAGGTTATTGCTCCCCACTCCAAACACTTCTAAGAGCCAGTGCCCCAGGGATGCCCTGAGCACTCTTCCCCACCCTAAATGATCAGGGCCACCCTCCATATGGTCCCCACACCTGCCCTGGATCAGAGCAATTGTTTTGTTTTGTAACTGCCTGTCACTGGTCTCTCTTCCCAACTAGATGGCAAGCCCTGCGAGGAGCAGGACTGGGTCTTACTCACGTCAGTATTACCAGCATAGCACCGTGTCTGAGTATGGACTATATCTAATAAATACATCAATTAATATGTTAATTAACAAATACATACAAATAAAAATAAACAATTTAGTTGGGTAAGGATTGCTGAAGTTTTGTTTGTTTCTGAGGGATTTGTTTGTTTCACCTGATTTTAAAAATTATGAATAGGTGGCACAAAGCTTTATTCAATAAAAATAAGGTATCTCAGGGTACACTGCATTCAATATATTGATGAGATGAATGACTGGAGTAGGGGGAAAAAAAGGCAAACAAGATACAAAGAGGCCAAAACACAGAGACAAAGAAAAAAAGAGAGAGAAATGGGAGAAAGGGGAAGAAAGAGAAAACCAAAACGTAATTACAGAAAAAGATTTTTAAAAGGAGGAGGAGTCTGGTGCCCTCAGCCAGCTTGAGTGTGAGCATGTGACAGCCACAGCTAGGTAGCTGGAATTCTCTGGAATACTGGGCAAGTGATCCTAGGAACATGGTTTCCAGGAGAGAAGGAATCAAGCTTAGAGGCTGAAGTCCCACTGGCTGTCCTAGCTCTTCCCGGCACCAGACAAGAGCTTCAGGTACACCCAGAACCCTGAGGTGCTTGAAGATAAAATGTGTGAAGGAAGAAGCTTAAAGACCCCATGTCACAAAACTGAGCCATTCTCTCACCCTTTTCCAATAAAAAACATAGTTCAAACTTCTGGAAAAAAAAAAAAAAAAAAGGGCAGCTTGGAATTTCTGAATATCTCAATACTTGCTCATGTAACTTTTACAGATGGCATTGTTTATTAGTTATGCTTCCAAGAGAAAACACAATAAGATTAAGAAACTGAACATTAGATTACAAAACTGATGTAGCATTTAATTCTAATAGAGATCATGGCCTTTCCATCCATGCCTGACCTGCTGTGTTAGTCTGCATGGTCATGTAGCTTTAGGAAGCAGGCCCTTCCTAGGGCATGCCACTGTTCTTCACTTAAGTCTTGGCTAATGCTTGGAAAACTTTCAAGAACACCAGCAGCGTATTATGGCCTGGAATTTAAAATGTGCATTCCTTGTAGGCACCTTACTTCCTCATATTTTCCTTGAGCTCTTGTGAGAAAAAGTCAAGAGGGACCTGAGACAATACTTTGCTGTAAGTGACCCACTAAGGTCTGCAGAACGGCCACTTCACTAAATGCAAGAGCAAACTTGCATTCTGGGCAAAACTGAGGGGACAATATTGGGAACCTAACAAAGGCATGTGTACACACACACACACACACGTGCATACATGCACACAAACACACACAAACGCACACAGCCCCCAGGATGCTGGGATGGTAGACAGAGAGTCTGCAAAAAGAAGGGCGAGGTTTGCAACTGCTGGAGCCCTGACCCAGGAGCCATGAGAGTATAGGTCTTCAGGGCTCCCAGCACCAGGGAAGGGGCTTGTCCTTATTGGGAAGGACAAGGAAGCTGAAAGCACTGGGGCTGGCTCTAGATTGCAGGATTCATCCTGCTCAAACCACAGCCACAAAGGATGCCCAGACTGGAGACAGGCTGGACCAAATGGAATTGCCAATGCAATCCTAGAGTCTAGGAGAAGGGTGTGCCACGCATCAGGCCCTTGGCAAGCACTGTGCTGAAAGAAAGGACCCAATTTTGGGTCTGGCTTGGTTGAGGACAACATGAAGGACTTGGAGCAAGTCGTTTGCCCTCTCTTAGCCTTAATTTCTCCAGCAAGGGGAACTCATGAGTCTGTGTCTTGGGTGAAATGAGATAATGCACTGAATGTGCTCTGTGGTTCCTAAAGTCATCACCAAATATAAAGTAGGGACATTTAGAAATATTCCTATTTCACCTTAAAGCATGTCCCTAATTTAACATTTTTTTGGTCATTAGGCAAAAACATACAAATACGTCAATGACAACAACAAAAAACAGAAAGCATTCCCCAGTTCTGTACCAAACCATCAATGAACAAGGGACCAGTTCCATCGAAGGGTCAGCTGGTTGTCCCAAAGCCATTCACAGACCTTCATGGTTCCAGCTTAGAACTGACCTCACATCTTTTGTTTACCAGCTGCAGAAATGCCAAATCCTACACCAGCCAGAAAGCAATTTTCACAAAAATGTTTCAATGGAGCTGGAAAAGTTCTTAGATAGAGTCTAGGCCAACTTTCACGTGTAAACATGAAGCGACTGTGGCCCAGATTGGTGAGCTGAGATGTCCAAAATCACATATCTAGTTCATGACACAGCCAGTCAATTGCAGCACTTATTTAAATGCACATCAGGAAACTAACAATAGACTAGCAGAACTCTAAAATGATTGAAAATCCTTGAAATACATACATACAGCAAGAGAGAGAGAGAGAGAGAGACAGGCTCTGTAGTTCAGCAATAAGCCAGGGCTTGGTTGTGGCCAACTAACTGGCTGCGGGACCTTCGTGAAGTCAATTAACCTCTCTACAACTTAGCTTCCAAAATCAGGGGTCTGCCATAAGGAATATCAAATAAAAACACGCTCAAGCGTCCTTCTCCTCAAATAATAACGGCTTAAGGCTCTAAACCGATGCTTCAAAGTCTCTCATGGAAAAGCTGCACAGGAATAGGCAAATATTTGTGGGCTGACCTAAAATAACCCTGTGAAGAGGTCTGGAACTGTCCCTCTGTCTCGTGTCTTCTGAGTTTAGGATCACTCACTCTATAAGGCCGGTAATGTCCGCTTTTGTATGTTCCTCCATGTCCAGAATTCAGAGAACAGCTCAGCAGGGTTGCTTCCTGGGAAACTCTGGATCATTCATCCCAATCAGGACAGATCCTAATCCTGTCACCAGACCCATGACAAACTGCATCTGATGGCTTTCTAACTCAGTTCACCCAGGGGATTTGGATGCTTACTAAAAAACATTTATTTACATATACATGTTTTCATTGTGTATCTCACTAGTAAAAATAACACTGAGAATGCTTTAGAAGTTTAATAATGTTTGGGTATCCCTTAAATCCTTAACCCTGAATTCTCAAAATCAGGGATATTTAAAAATCCTGGGCCTCATGAGTTGTAAAATGAAATTCTGAAATTAACTTTGCTGTGGTCAGATTTCTTCAAGTCCATATCATTTTCACAGCGCCTCTTCTCTGCTAACATCATTAGCAAAGAGACAAAGACTTTCTGTGTGAGTTGAAGCCAAAGTTGTATAATCTCATATGTCTTTACTAAATAAATATCTACTTTTTTTTTCTGTCTCGGCTGCAACATTCCATCCGATGTCCTAATTTCTTCACTTGGTGGTTCAGCTCAAATTTCTTCTCTGTTCGTTTAAGATGTTGGTTTTCTCTTCTATTGTATATGCTATGGCTTTTCCCAAAGCTCAGCTATGCTTTCCACTTGTTAGAACTTTATAATATGGGTCAAGCCCAGCAAAGTCAATACCAACTAACTTATTGTGAGCCTATCTAACTAGATTCCCCCAGCTACCAACCCAGAGCCAGAAAGATTGGCAGACCCCGACACCTCAGGGATCACCGCCAGCCCCGTGCTTTTTTCTCACACAGAGTTGGACCCGGGAGTTCATCTCTTCCATATCTGCCCTTTTGTTACAAACCTTGAGTCCCTGGAGTCTGCTATTTAAAACAGAGCTGATCTTTTGGGATTCTTGTCTTTCATACACACTTGAAAAGCTATTCATCCAATCCTGAGTTAAAAGACTCTAAACTGTATTAACAAATCAGTCTGGTTGCAATTCTCCCAAAATTGAATTATTCTCTTAACAACCTCTTGAGAGAAAGCAACAAAACATCGACATCTCAGCTACGTCTGTTTGTCATCTTTCCTCGACTCCCCACACCTTAACTCCACCCTTAACACAAAGTAATGTTGAGGTCCACAGGGCTTGGGACAACCATACAAACGGACCCGGGTTCTCAGATCCAGAGTGTGGAATCAGCAAAGCCATCGCAGAAAGAAGCTGGTGGCCCAAGACTACGATTTTCAACACAAATTGAGACTACATAGAGGTTGTAGTAACCACTTACTAGCATGGACAGCAACATATCCATTTCAGAAGGTCAGTTCCACGAAGGCAGGAAATAAATCTTGCCTTTGGGGTACCTTTACAACTCTGAGCAACCCTCCTGGAGTAAGTATTGAAAACTCTGCTATTCGACTTTCTCCAGGGCTCACCACCAGCACGTTTATATAAAGTTGGCAAGAGCAAACAACATGCAGGCATTTTATGATAGCTTAAGATTTAGTAGATTGGTTTTCTTTCCCCCGAGTGAAGATGAGGCCAACCTAAATAAGTACACACATGTGTGCACACACATACACACACCCCAGAATTGCTCCTGTTGGAAGAGTAATTCTGTCAGCTAGTGTCTTTGAGAAAGAATGAAAACTACTCCTCTGAGGGAAAGAATGCTAAGAAAAAGCTTATGAAATACACAAAGACACACTTGAGAATTAGTAAGCATGTCCACTGAAGAAACGCATAGAATAAAGAACCTCCAATTAGACTGGACCTAAAAGGAACACATCCCAGAAGTGGGGCTGCAGGAAGTTACAGAAGCTCCTTCCTACCACAGAGACTTTAAGAACAATCACAGTAGCCAGCTATCTAGAATGGCTGCAGTGTAGATCTACCCAGAGGGAGAGATGTACCAGATGTCTAGAGGAAAACTTTTGCCAAGCATGAGTTTTTTATGTGTAGGTACTTCTAATATATAGAATCTAAACCTTTATAGTCCTCTAATTACCACATTATAATTTCATTAATGTCCCAGACAGACCATAGCCCAGAGTAAACCTAATCTGTACCATGGTTGCCCGCTTTTTCAGTTGATTTCTTAGACAGTCTTTAGTGTTACATATCTACGACAATCATATATCTTGCATTTTTCAGCCTCATTCAATTAAAAATTTTTCTTGCTGTTGGTCTCCTAAGTACATTTACATGAGTCAAATCCTGTCTCCTGAATTCTGGTTCAGGAATTATGTTTGCTTTAGATTCCAGACTCACTATCAATTTTTAACTAGTCATCAGGAGGGAAAAGGCAGGATTTATGAAAGATGCTTTATCTTCAAATTCTAGAAAAACTTCCCTCCAATCCAGGTCAGCATGGGGCTCATGTGCCACATCCAAGGGTCAAACATGAAAAGGCAGGAGTGGGAATAAGAGGCGTGGGCTCCGTCTCTATCCAGCAAGCCTGCCAAACCACAGACAGGAGGCACTCAGATGAAGGCACCCCATTTAAAGGAACTTTGTTCTGTTTGTGCTTTGTTTAAATCCCAGAGTGGGAGATGACCCACAATAAGCCACTTGAACTTTTTTCTCTGTAAGCCTCCAGTTGAAATACAGTATGTGGGAGTTCTTTCAATAGCAGTTATGCAGTCCTTTTCAGAAACTAAATTTGAATACTCCACAGCTACCGGTTGGGAGTATAACTGCTCAACAATAGGCTTGAAAGCCAACGGCAGCCCCCACTGGCCTCACTTTACCTTGTTCCCTGCCAGGCCTTCGGGGGGCTTCCCCACAGGCAGCCCTGCTTCAGCCTGCCCGGCCAGGAGGCCCAGCCCTGGGAGACGCGACCCTCTTCCCAGGTGACTGATGTTATTTGCGCTGTTGCTTATCTCGTCAAAGCTGGAGTAATAAGAACAAACTCAGCTAAACTAAATTGGTCCTTTGTTTGCCATTATCATAAAAATTTTATGTAGGAACTAATAAAAACATGCTTTACATGCACAGTTACATGGGTCCACACAGGCAATAATACCCAGCAAGTTATATCCATAAATTCAGTTATAGACACTTAGGAATAAATATTTTATCTTTCCCAATGTTTTCATTTATTGAAGGGAAGGTGTGAACACAGAAGTGTATGACTATCTGTGGCTCCTAAGGGCCCTTAAGTCCCCCTGGATGTCTCTCCAAGAAACCAGAAAGGTCCTTTCAGAAGTTTCTGGATAATTTTCATAAATTTTACCCTCCTAAGAGCCCAGTATTAATCATTCCTCCAATCTCAGTAAATGGAAATCTTTTTACAAAGCTCTTAAAAATAAAATCGCTTTTGAAATGAGCTCAAGATTTTCTTAGAAAAAAATTTTAAGCAAACAAAAAGATTCAATTCTCTTCCCAACTGGGACCTTAGAGCAGATTTACAATAGATTTAATTAAAGAAGTTTAATGAAATCCAAATCTAACTCCCCCCCCACCCAAAAAAAAAAATTGGATCATTGAATATTTCAGCTTTTCCTTCAGTAATGTACTCTAAAAATATACTGAATGAGTTGGGTTTTTTTTTGGGGGGGGGGGTTGCTCTATATTTTCTTTCCTTGTAGATCTACATTGTCCCTTAGAAACATAACGGAAGCCACAAATGCAAGCCACATACGTAATTCAAAATTTTCTAGTAGCCACACTAAAAGCATAGAAAGGAACAGAAGAAATTAATTTAAATAATATATTTTATTTAATCCAGTGTATCCAAAATATGGTCATTTTAACATCATCAATCTAAAAAACGTTTCAGTAATGAAATACATTACACTGTTTTTTTTGTCCTTAGTCTTAGAAAGCTAATGTGTATTTTACTTATTACTATATTGTACTCAATTCAATTCAGACTAGCCTCATCTCCAATGCTCAATAGCCACATATGACTGATGGCTACTCTGCTGGACAGCAAGGGTCTAGAGAATCCTTGACTAGCCTGGGAAAGATAATTTCAAAGAAATGTCACGATTTATGTGGCTGCTTTTGTACCCTGTAGGCACACCTCCCCCAGATTATAACTGTGAATCTAACATACTATAAACTCAGAAAATATTAAGATTACATGTTATTTTTAAAGTCCAGTTTTTTTCTGTCTATAACTGATAGTAAAATAGGCAAAGGTAGAGCAAGGCAGGTGAAAAGGAGAAATACTTAGGGCTGCCAAAAAGTCTACGTCAACAGATATCAGAGGCAAGTCAGAAAGTGTTACCAATCGGACCCTCTACCAGCCTTCAGAGCCCCTGCAGCTTCTTAAATACAGACCACTGTAAAGTCTCTTCTGTATAAAATTGCACCTTGGGAAAATGAGAAGCTAAATTTTTTTCCATCTAACTTTTTTCCCTCAAAGAAGCTATGTAATAGGTTTCCGTAACGTTTAAAGAAAAAAAAAGCTATCTTCTATTACTCTGCATCGTCTCTCTGTTTCTTACAGTAGATAGTAAAAAAGACATTCATATAGGGCGTTTTTAAAGTGAAGGATTAAACCAAAACGTCGGTATTGTATCTCTGATTTTTTTAAGTAAGTTTTGGCAAATTACTCAGTTTCTCTGCGGTTAAATGTTGAAATCACCAAGTCTGTGTTATGTCTTGCAAATGTTAGGCATATTTTTCTTGATGTGTTATTATATTTAATAATGCATACTGATGCATGTTAAGCAAGTTGTACTGGAGGGCAGAGACCAGAACTGATAAATATACCCTTTGCTGAGCTAACCAAAGCACTGCATGCAGAGAAATGTTTAATTATCCCATGTGTTGCCGCTGTTAGCTTATGAAATGCAAGCACAAGGACTCTGAGTAAAAGTAAAGATATTTGTTTTTCTGTTTCTAGATTCATAAGAGTGTGTTGTCTCAAGATAAAACAAAGAATCTCAAAATGACCTTTTTTTCTCCTCCAGGATGAAGGAAAGGCCTTCTTGGTAATAACTCAGATTGACAATGGGGGAATCTGAGGATGATCTCAAAGTCTCTAATCTGTTTTTGTGTGTTTTAAATCAAATAAAGAAAAGTTGACCATGCATAAAATGTACCCTCACAGTTCCTGACCCCCCTCCCTCCCACCCAACATTTTCTCTAGAATGGGATGGGTTTGGATTCCAGAGAACCTACCTTGGTTTTCAAGTGAACGGAAGGATGGTAGTAAGTGAAGTATACCCTAAGATGAGAATTGTTTTTAATCTAAACATTTAGAATAAGGCACTAAAATGACCAATTAACTGCAATAATGTCACTGTTAAAAGACCTTCAAAAAGAGACATAACAACTAAGACCTTCAAACAGAGACATAACAACTGAATGCAAATTAATCCTACACTGAGCCCTGTACTGGAGGG
This sequence comes from Hippopotamus amphibius kiboko, assembly GCF_030028045.1. Lineage (NCBI taxonomy): Eukaryota > Metazoa > Chordata > Mammalia > Artiodactyla > Hippopotamidae > Hippopotamus > Hippopotamus amphibius. The sequence continues at coordinate 147,562,672 of NC_080188.1, forward strand.
AAGACAGTGCTATAAAGGACGTTATTGGGTCAACTGGGACATACTGCAATATGGATGGTAGATTAGACAAAGTTCTTTATCAAAGTTAATTTTACCAAAGTTGATAACTGCACTCTGGCTGCACAGAAGAATATCCCATTTCTTAGGAAATACACACTGAAGTATTTAGACATAAAGGCCCATGGTGTAGGACTCTTACTCTCAAATGGTTCAGAAAAAAAGTGAACAATAGTTAACCTAAGTACAGGGAATATGAGTATCCTTTGTACTTATTTTTGCAAATTTTCTGTAAGTTAAAAATTATTTCCAAAAAAAATTCTAATTCTCTTAAGAGTGAATATACTTGGTGGGGAAAAAATTCTTCTGAGCCGAATTTTTCTTTTAGGAGTTTGCACTAGCCAGGTCCTTGTCTTCTCTACCTGATTGCCACAGCAAGCCTCTGGATTTGACTGTAGAAGACAAAGTGGTGACTAGGCTCCCACCTGGTAAAGGGCTCGCCTCTCCCCAACCCACCCCTGGCTCCAGCTACACGCCTGAGGCCCTCCTCTGTCTCCTCCATCGAAAGAAGGTGGGCTTTGGGCGTTGGGTCTCATATCGGCCCAGGTGTCCTTCTCACACTCTCATTTCTGTGGGGAGACATACAGGATGAGTCTGTCAATGGTTAAAGCAATGCTCACAATGGTTCTGAAAGCTGATAAGACTTTCCTAAGGAGATAAGCACAGGCTCCTTGGAACCCTGGCTGCCAACACTGCCTCGGCCAGGGCAGCCAGGGTTATCCAGGGCAGCCAGGATTATCGAGGTCAAGGTACCTGTGGGAACCCCCGGGGCTACAGAGTAAAGGAATCCGCTTTTGAAGGCATTTTTACTGCCTTCCCTCTCCCCACCCCCTGAAAGCCTACTTACTTTGAAACAAACTAATCCTTCAGTTTAGCACCAAAACCTCCAAGTCAAAGAAAATCATGGAAACAGAGCAGGGCCAGACCTTAAAGGTCAACAAATCCACCTTCTCCCCTATGCAGCGGTAGCTACCTTTCAGGCTACCGGGTCATCCAGGCCCTTCTCGGGATCCTCCAGAGATGAGGTGCGAAGCTCCCTACTTTGCAAGGCAATACATCCAACAACTGGATAACTCTGATTGCCAGAAAATTCTCCTTTGCAGTCAGACAAAAACTGCTTCCCTAAAACGGAAGAAATTTGAAAGCAGGGAAAGGAAAGGGAACTTTCCTTCATCAGTGCCTAGACAGCAGGCACACAAGAAATAACTTGGGAACGAATGACTCCATTAATGCACAGTCTGTGCACTGGCTCTTTCGCTATCCTGAGGAGCAATAAAAAGCATCCACTGTCTCTTCCGAGATACAGCATCTCAAGCACTTGAAGACACTTTCATGTCCGCCTCTGTCTTCTGTCCGGTGTAAAACCCTCCAACTCCCATAACTGTGCCTCACACTACAGTTTAGGAAACATGGCTAGGTACTGTCACTAACCTTCCTTCACTCATTCACAACTCATTTATTTATTTGACTATTTCCAAAAGGAATGTGTCTTGTCATTAAAAAGAGACAAACACAACAAAATTACTAAAATAGAAATGATCATGTGGAAAATAGGCTCTAGAGAGATCTAACACGCTAAACAAAAAGTTTACACGGTTTTTATGATTGATTTTAAAACTTGATCCTAAAGTTCCTGTTGCAAACGTGAATAGGGAAACATTCCAAGTCTCACAATTCCATATGATGAGGATGAAACATACCAGTTCTTACAAGGATGTAACAGACCAGGTCCTTGGGAGAGAAAAGGTGATTCCCTGTATCAAGGACAGAGGTCTTGTGTAGAGCATTGTAAACCAGGTACATTGAGCCGTGCAGTGGATAATCAGTATTCCTACTCAAAATCCACAGCAAATGCTGAGAAAAATTAAAATAGTTGTTTCTTGTAGTAATTTCTGATGAAAGCTGGAAGGTAGAAGATCAAGACACAATTCAGAGGGGGTGATTATAAAAAGGGTTAAGTTGATTTGGTCCAAATATGTAAACATCTTCTTTAGTATTTTAATCTTACTCCAAGATATAATTTAGAATAGCTGGATAATTTGTAAGTCGTGTTTTAAATTATTGACCCTTAACCAAACCTCCACCTCTGGGATTCTGAGCCCTGGAGAGAAGAAAGCTTCAGATTATACTCTCATGAGAGTCCGAAGTACACTGATCCTATATTTTTGAATAGGTGGCTTCATAAGTTTTAGAGACCAGATAAACAAAAGGTAAAGTTTGTATTTTGTTATAAAAATGAGGATCCTAACTACTGATGTCACAACCTTGCTGGGAAACAGAAATAGGCCACAGAGGTGCCTGCTCACAGAGCCAGGGCTTTCTGCAGGACACAGCTGGGGAGGGTGGATGGCCATTGCTGTTAACTTTGACAACAGTCCTGCTAGGTAGAAATTGATTTTCCCTGTTTTACAGATTCAGAAAGTGAAGATGAGGCTGACAGAAGTTTGCCAAAGGTCACAGACCTAGAAGTAGCCATGGAAGGATCTAAATGTCAAGTTGTCTGGCTCCAAATTTTGTACTTTTCCCACTGAATCACGTGGCCTCCCTGGGCCACAGTATGACAAGTACATACGACTTGATGACATAATTATGAAGCTTTAGGAGTTCACCAGGCTGCTCTGAGAGTAACGTCAGGCCACACATAATGTGCTGGTAAGGATTTTAAAACCAGGAAAAAATATCTTGATTTGCAGCATTGCCCATTTCTAAGGTGTAAATTCTCCCACCATGGCCCAGGTATGGGCTCCAGTACACCACTGGGTCTACAGGGCTTGTTCCCAGGTAGCAGTGTTGATGGAAGTCTACTTGACCCTGATTAGCTTCTCAGTAAACAAGGAAGTTCCATATTTTCCTGACATTGTGTCCCCGCCACACCACCGAACTTATCTTTTACTTTTATATCATAAGGTGACCTGTTTCTGGAAAAAGAAGGGGAAAAAAGAGAACGAACCAAGTCAAGTAAATCAAGATCACAGAAAATTCCATCCTGAAAAACCAGAGCATCCTTAAAACACCCCGAGTCGCTTTATCTTCAACACATACATGTGCTCAGATCTACCTGAGTTTGAAGCTAATATTACATTATGATTGTTCAAGGTTGGAACCAAAACCAAACTGTTTACTTTTCTGTTAGATCTATAATACTGCAGATATGGATAAATTTTTGAAAATAAATAAATACCTTTGTTCAAGAAGTAGTAGGGTCTGAATAAATGCTTCTTAATATTAGCAATTTCACCTACTAATATAATGCTAAAGGTATCTTTATTTTAGTACCAAATATTAAAGTAACTTTTCATGCTTTTTAAATATCAAAAAAAAAAAACTTCTGGTTAAAGATGGTGGATTCAATACGTGCACTTAGGACTGCTCTTTCCTGGAACCCTAATAAAATGACAGTAAAGAATTCTGAAGAGGACATAAACTTACAAGGCCAAAGAAAATGGGAAAAGAAGCAACTGCAATACAGTTTTGGAAGCTGGAACCCAGAGAGGTGAGTAGTAACTAAGTTAGCAGACCCAAGAAAGGTAAGTCCCAAGCCATTAATGGGCAAGCTAGCTGCAAACAACCCAGTTTACACCTCAAAACCCTTAAAAGGCTCAAGAATTGAAGGCACCACTGGAAGTAGGGGTGATGGAGCAAAGCAAAAGGGATTGGTTTTGAAACTCTGTTTAAGAAGTAGTTAGAGCTCCAGATCCCTTCCTCTGCTCCGGGTGGCTGCACCCTCCTGTCCTGCCAGAGTCTAAAGGTTTATCACCTGAGATGATAAAACACAGGGTCTCTAGACTATAACCCATTAGGCACAGTTGAGTGTAAGGAACTAAAAAAGGAGCAATCAGGTGAAAGTTTACATGTTGAATCTGAGATCTCCCTTGTCTTCTTCCTCTCAGGTCCCAGAAAACTGGCACCCATCAGGAAAGAAAGAAGAGTCTGTTCTGAGGGATCTGAACAACATTGAAGAAAAGAACTAAAGAACAATTTTAAAATGTCTCCTTCGGGTAATAGGTAAGACCTGTTACTGTACAGGTAAGACCACACTCGATCTCCTCCCATACTCCTCCATTCAGCTATTTTGTGCTTCCTTTATAAACATCATCAGTCAACCAAGGATCACCAAATATTTGAAGAAAGCATCTAATGCAAAAGAGAAAAGGAAACAAAGCCATCTTGAGGAAAGAGAGACTACAGAGAAAATAAAACTAAAACAGAACAAAACAAAACCCACTCTCAGTACTATTCTCAGAGAGATGAATGAAAATATTATATTAATAAAGCAAGAATGGGAAGCCATTTAAAAAAGGAAGATTTGGAGAAGAACAATGACAGCAACAAAAAGAAGCTCTTGGAAATTAAAACTATGACAGCAGAAATGAGGACCTTAATAAAATACTTAGAAGCTAAAATTGAAGAAATCTTCCAGAAAATACAGGAAAATGGAAACGAGTTCAGCAAATAGGAAAGCAAGGATAATTTTTTTAAAACCAGACCATAAGACCTAATAATAGGAGCTCCAGAAAGAATAAACAAGGAAGATGGAGGGGAAGAAAACTATCAAAGAAATAATTAAAGAAAATCTCCTAGAATAGGCCAAGATGAGAATGTAGATGAAAAGGCCCAAGAGGTGCTAGAACAATGGGTAACGATAGACTCACACCAAAATACATCTCTGCGCAATTTCACAACACTAGGGGTAAAGGACTTCTTAAGAGAAAGACAGAAACAGAGATGAGAAATGTTCTATATAAATGATCAAGATTCAGACTTTCAACATTAACACTGGAAGCTAAAAGGCCATTAGAGAAATGCCTTTAAAATTCTAAGGGAGGGGGGAGAGAAAAGATGGCGGTGAAGTAGAGGGACGTGGAGTGCATCCCTCTCCACAGATGCATTGGGAATGCATGGAAGGACGCAGTAATTCCCAAAGAGAACCAGCTGAACACCAGCAGACGGCCTCGGACACCAGAAAGGACCACGGGGAGCCCGACATAGCCAGTAGGGAGGCATCTACGACAGCTCAAAGAGGGTGAAGCGGCAGAGCTGTGGCAGACGGGAGGGAGTGAGAAACATACGGAGGGTCCGCAGCGCAGCTCAGCGTTCCCGGACCGAGACGTCGATCCGCGGCTGAACAGAGGGTCCAGGAGCGGGAGCGTGGGAACCGGAGAGCTGGTTCAGGGTGAGAAACATTGTTGCCGGTAGGGTGACGGACCAAGAGGACAGGAGGGAGGAGGTCCGCGGAGAGGAATGCCCGTCCCTGAGGGCTGCCCGGCCATGATGGCGGCTGGAGGCTGCAGGCTCACAGGCGGGGGGGAGGAGCCGCGCGCATAGCCTCGCTCTCTCCTTCGGTGCCTCTGCAACAGGCAGTGGAGAGACGCCCGTGGGCCACCTAAGGCGCTCAGGGATAACAAGCACCCTCAGGCGCTCAGGCGGGGCTAGATTAAAACCCCTTGCAATGCCAGCAGCAGGGAGGCTGCCGAGAGAAAAAAAAAAAAAAAAAACCACAGCAACAACAAAAAAAACCCCGAGAGAGGCCCAACTCTAAGACTTTCTGTTTACGCCTGAGCCACCAGCGTCCCTCTGCAACAGGCACCTCCAAGCCTGACTGAAACAACAGTGCACCACTGCTCACTCACTCCCAGGAGAAGGAGCCACTATTGTACCCTCTCCCTCCCCACACACCGACGCTTACAGAAGAACAATAAAGGAACCTCTGCTGGTCACAGAATAATGCAAAAAAACCCAAGGCAAGGAGAAGGACACTTACAGCTGAGACGCTAAGGAAACAGAAATAGTAGTATCAATACCTATTGAACTGGTCCATTCTGGGATCAGTTATGGATTTTTTTTTTTCTTTTTCTTTCTCTCTCTTTTTTTTTTTTTTTATTTTTTATTTTTCTTTATTAAATACGATCTTAGCCCTAAGGGATCTACAAGTTTTATAACATAATTTTTTAATGATATTTTTTATTCTTTTTTTTTTTTTTTGCCTTTTTATATACTTCTATATCTAGCTAAGTTTTTGGTAGTACGGACAATATATCTCTCATACTTTCCTTTCATCCCTATCTTTTATACATTTCTATTCCTTTCTTTTTATTTGCATATTTCCAACCACATTACGCTCTTCTGTTCCCCTTTCTTCCAGCCTTTTTAAGTTTATTTTATCTTAACATACTTATAAGCAACACTATCGGTCTGCTCAGACTCCTTGCTCTATTCTCCAGTTGACGCACTGCCTTGGTATTTAATATTAGGCTTTTGTCTTTATCTTAGTTCTTAGTACAGTTGTCTAATTACATTCTGAGAATCTCCATTCTCTCTGGTGGTACTCTGGCTCTTTTCTATATTTGATCCTAGCTTACAAAATCTACTTGGATTAATGTTTGTATGTGTAAGGTGTTATTTGTTTGTTTGTTTGCTTTTGTCTCTGATTTGTTCTGTTTCAGTTGTCAATTTCTGCTGGGTTTCTCTTTGAATATCTGGTAGCACACTGGGGTTCTGTCAGGTCTTTCTAGAGCCTTATGTCCTAACGGATTCAGTAATTGTGTGTCTTATACATGTATGTGTTTCCTAGATTTAATATTCGTTTAATCCAATACTTGGACATTAGTCTGAGGCTTGGACAGTCTTCTATAAACACCTCTATCACCAGGACAAGCAACCCCAAAAGTTTGGACAACCATGAGGAAACAAAGAAACACCATGCAGGCAAAGGAGCAGGAAAAAAGCCCACAAGACCAAATAAATGAGGAGGAAATAGGAAAAATGCCTGAAAAAGAATTTAGAGTAATGATAGTAAAAATGATACAAAATCTCGATAACAAAATAGAGAAAGTACAAGAAACAGTTCATAAGAACTCAGAAAAACAAACAGCAATGGATAACAAAATAACTGAAATTAAAAATACTCTAGATGCTATAACCAGCAGAATGACTGAGGCAGAAGAATGAATAAGTGAGTTGGAAGATAGAATGGGGGAAATAACTACCACAGAGCAGGAAAAAGAAAAAAGAATAAAAAGATTAGAAGACAGTCTCAGAGACCTCACTGATAACATTAAGTGTACCAACATTCGAATTATAGGCATCCCAGAAGAAGAAGAAAACAAGAAAGGGTCTGAGAAAATATTTGAAGAGGTTCTAGTGGAAAACTTCCCCAACATGGGAAAGGAAATAATTCACCAAGTCCAAGAAGCACAGAGAGTCCCATACAGAAGAAACCCAAGGAGAAATACACCAAGACACATATTAATCAAACTAACGACAATTAAACACAAAGAAAAAATATTAAAAGCAGCAAGAGAAAAGCAACAAATAACATATAAAGGAAAACCCATCAGGATAACAGCTGACCTTTCTACAGAAATTCTGCAGGCCAGAAGGGACTGGCAGGATATACTGAAAGTCCTGAAAGAGAGAAACCTACAGCCAAGAATACTCTACCCAGCAAGAATCTCATTCAGATTTGAGGGAGAAATCAAAAGCTTTCCAGACAAGCAAAAGTTAAGAGAATTCAGCACCACCAAACCAGCCTTACAACAAGTGCTAAAGGAACTTATCTAAGTAGGAAACACAAGAAAAGGAAAACACCTACAAATACAAACCCAAAACAATTAAGAAAATGGTCACTGGAACACACATGTCAATAATCACTTTAAATGTAAATGGATTAAATGCTCCCACCAAAAGACACAGACTGGCTGAATGGATACAAAAACAAGACCCCTCTATATGCTGCCTACAAGAAACCCACTTCAGACCAAGGGATACATATAGACTGAAAGTGAAGGGATGGAAAAAGATATTCCATGCAAATGGAAGTCAAAAGAAAGCTGGAGTAGCAATACTCATATCAGACAAATTAGACTTGAAAGTAAAGACTATTAAAAGAGACAAGGAAGGGCACTACATAATGATCAAGGGATCCATCCAAGAAGAACATATCACAATGGTAAATATCTATGCCCCCAATATAGGAGCACCTCAATACATAAGGCAAATGCTAACAGCTATAAAAGGGGACATCGACAGGAACACAATCATAGTGGGAGACTTGAACACCCCACTTACATCAATGGACAGATCATCCAAACAGAAAATAAATAAAGACACACAAGCTTTAAATGACACATTAGACCATCTCGACTTCATTGATATTTATAGGACATTCCATCCAAAAACAACAGACTACACTTTCTTCTCAAGTGCACACGAAACATTTTCCAGGATAGATCACATCTTGGGTCACAAATCAAACCTCAGCAAATTCAAGAAAATTGAAATCATATCAAGCATCTTCTCAGACCACAACGCCATGAGACTAGATATCAATTACAGGAAAAAAACTGCAAAAAATACAAACACATGGAGGCTAAACAATTCACTCCTAAACAACCAAGGAATCACTACAGAAATCAAAGAGGAAATCAAAAAATATCTAGAAACAAATGACAACGAAAACACAACAACCCAAAACCTATGGGACGCAGCAAAAGCAGTTCTAAGAGGGAAGTTTATAGCAATACAGTCCTACCTTAAGAAACAAGAAAATGATCGAATAAACAACCTAACCTTACACCTCAAACAACTAGAGAAAGAAGAACAAAGAAACCCCAAAGTGAGCAGAAGGAAAGAAATCATAAAGATCAGAGCAGAAATAAATGAAAAAGAAAAGAAAGAAACCATAAGAAAAATAAATGAAACTAAAAGCTGGTTCTTTGAGAAGATTAACAAAATTGATAAACCATTAGCCAGACTCATCAAGAAAAAAAGGGAGAAGATGCAAATCAACAGAATTAGAAATGAAAAAGGAGAAGTCACAACGGACACCTCAGAAATACAAAACATCATGAGAGACTACTACAAGCAACTATGTGCCAATCAATTGGATAACCTGGAAGAAATGGATACATTCTTAGAAAAATACAATCTTCCAAGACTGAACCAGGAAGAAATAGAAACCATGAACAGACCAATCACAAGTACGGAAATTGAGGCAGTGATTAAAAATCTCCCGACACACAAAAGCCCAGGACCAGATGGGTTCACGGGCAAATTCTATCAAACATTTCGAGAAGAGTTAACACCTATCCTTCTCAAACTCTTCCAAAATACTGCAGAAGGCGGAACACTCCCAAACTCATTCTACGAGGCTACCATCACCCTGATACCAAAATCAGGCAAAGATGTCACAAAAAAAGAAAACTACAGACCAATATCACTGATGAATATAGATGCAAAAATCCTCAACAAAATACTAGCTAACAGACTCCAACAGCACATTAAAAAAATCATACACCATGATCAAGTGGGGTTTATCCCTGGGATGCAAGGATTCTTCAATATACGCAAATCAATCAATGTGATACATCATATCAACAACTTGAAGGATAAAAACCATATGATCATTTCAATAGATGCAGAAAAAGCTTTTGACAAAGTTCAACATCCATTTATGATAAAAGCTCTCCAGAAAATGGGCATAGAAGGAAATTACCTCAACATAATAAAAGCCATATATGACAAACCAAAAGCCAACATCGTTCTCAATGGGGAAAAACTGGAAGAATTCCCTCTAAGAACAGGAACAAGACAAGGGTGTCCACTCTCACCACTATTATTCAACATAGTTTTGGAAGTTTTAGCCACAGCAATCAGAGAAGAAAAAGAAATCGAAGGAATCCAAATTGGAAAAGAAGAAGCAAAATTGTCACTCTTTGCAGATGACATGATATTATATATAGAAAACCCTAAAGACTCTACCAGAAAACTGCTAGCACTCATTGATGAGTTTCGTAAAGTAGCAGGATACAAGATTAATGCACAGAAATCTCTTGCATTCCTATACACTAACAACGGAAGAGCAGAAAGAGAAATTAAGGAAACTCTCCCATTCACCATTGCAACCAAAAGAATAAAATACCTAGGAATAAACCTGCCTAAGGAGGCAAAAGATCTGTATGCAGAAAACTTTAAGACATTGATGAAAGAAATCAAAGACGACACAAACAGATGGAGGGACATACCATGTTCCTGCATTGGAAGAATCAACATAGTGAAAATGTCTGTACTACCCAAAGCAATTTACAGATTCAATGCAATCCCGATCAAATTACCAATGGCATTTTTCACAGAACTAGAGCAAGAAATCTTACGATTTGTATGGAAACGCAAAAGACCCCGAATAGCCAAAGCAATCTTGAGAAGGAAAAATGGAGTTGGTGGAATCAGGCTTCCTGACTTCAAACTATACTACAAGGCCATAGTGATCAAGACAGTATGGTACTGGCACAAAAAGAGAAAGGAAGATCAATGGAATAGAATAGAGAACTCAGAAGTAAGCCCAAACACATATGGGCACCTTATCTTTGACAAAGGAGGCACGAGTATACAATGGAAAAAAGACAGCCTCTTCAATAAGTGGTGCTGGGAAAACTGGACAGCTACATGTAAAAGAATGAAATTAGAATACTTCCTAACACTATACACAAAAATAAACTCCAAATGGATTAAAGACCTACATGTAAGGCCAGACACTATACAACTCCTAGAGGAAAACATAGGCAGAACACTCTATGACATCCATCAAAGCAAGATGCTTTTTGACCCACCTCCTAGAATCATGGAAATAAAATCAAGAATAAACAAATGGGACCTCATGAAACTTAAAAGCTTTTGCACAGCAAAAGAAACCATAAACAAGACTAAAAGGCAACGCTCAGAATGGGAAAAAATAATTGCCTATGAAACAACGGACAAAGGATTAACCTCCAAAATATACAAGCAGCTCATGCAGCTTCATACCAAAAAAGCAAATAACCCAATCCACAAATGGGCAGAAGACCTAAAGAGACATTTCTCCAAAGAAGACATACAGATGGCCAACAAACATGAAAAGATGCTCAACATCACTCATCATCAGAGAAATGCAGGTCAAAGCCACAATGAAGTATCACCTCACACCAGTCAGAATGGCCATCATCACAAAATCTGGAAACCACAAATGTTGGAGAGGATGTGGAGAAAAGGGAACTCTCCTGCACTGTTGGTGGGAATGTAAGTTGGTACAGCCACTATGGAAAACAATTTGGAGGTTCCTTTAAAAACTACAAATAGAACTACCATATGATCCAGTAATCCTACTATTGGGCATATACCCAAAGAAAACCATAATCCCAAAAGAAACTTGTACCATAATGTTTATTGCAGCACTATTTACAATAGCCAGGACATGGAAGCAACCGAAATGCTCATCAGCAAATGAATGGATACAGAAGATGTGGCATATATATACAATGGAATATTACTCAGCTATAAAAAGGGATGAGATGGAGCTATATGTAATGAGGTGGATAGAACTACAATCTGTCATACAGAGTGAAGTAAGTCAGAAAGAGAAGGACAAATATTGTATGCTAACTCACATATACGGAATCTAAAAATGGTACTGGTGAACTCAGTGACAAGAACAAGGATGCAGATACAGAGAATGGACTGGAGAACTCGAGGTATGGGAGGGGGCGGGGGGTGAAGGGGAAACTGAGACGCAGCGAGAGAGTAGCACAGACATATATATACTACCAACTGTAAAACAGTCAGTGGGAAGTTGATGTATAACAAAGGGAGTCCAACTCGAGGATAGAAGATGCCTTAGAGGACTGGGGCGGGGAGGGTGGGGGGGACTCGAGGGGGGGGAATCAAGGAAGGGAGGGAATACGGAGATATGTGTATAAAAACAGATGATTGAACCTGGTGTACCCCCCCAAAAAATTAAAAAAAATAAAAAAAAAAATTCTAAGGGAGAATGACTTCCAAGCCAGCCAAAAATTATTAATCAAGTGTCAAGAAAGCATAGAGATATTTCAGACCCAAAGTATCAAAAAATTTGCCCCGCTTGCATAGTTAAAAGAAAAGTAACCACAGTTATATGGGCTAGCTGCAAACAGCCTTTACATGTCATAGCAATACCTTTATATAGTCATAATAATTGAGGCAAAAGTGTTGGAGCAACGGGAAGACAAGAAGTGAGCATATTTGCGGTGTAGGAGTGGGGTGGGTGGTGGTGAAAGAGAATTAAATCCTCATGTTCCTCAGTGGTTAAGCAATAGGTCAGGGATTCTCAAGCTGGTCAGTTTCAGGAATCTTTTTACAATCTTAAAATTACTGAGGATCCCAAAGAGCTTTCTTTTATTGTACAATATTTCTGTTTTTCAATTTAGTTTTCCGTGTATTTATCACTAATTCAACTCTAAACGCTCCTCTGTGTTCAATAACTCTGTCCTTAAAACATTTAAACATATTAGCTAGAATGATCATGACATCTTTCTCAAGATTTCTTTCCCAGATTCATGACCTGCAGTCTGGACAGGTTGCTCTCTGTTAAGTCTATCAATATACATCATTTTAGAAATTAAACTAAAACTTAAAATATATATGCACTTATTTAGTCTAAAATAACAATAAGCTCATTATATGCTGGCATAAATAACATATTTTATGAAATACATTTATTTTCCCAATTTAAAAAATTTAATGAGGAGGTTGACATTGTTTTACAGTTTCACAAATCTCTTTAATGGCTGGCTTAGGTTGTTTTGGTTTGTGGATTATGTCTGGGTATGTTGTTTCAGTTGAACATGTGAAGAAAATCCAACCTCATACAGATATAAAGTTGGTAAATGGAGGACTATTTTAATAGCCTTTTCAGATAATTGATACTATACTAAAAATTCTTCTCTAACACTATACTAAATATTGACAAATGGTGGTTTCTTAAAGGTTCACTGAAATGAACAATCTGAAATTACATTAATAAATGTTTAGTATTCTATTGTACTAAAATCTATTAGGCTACCTTGCACTTTGAATGGATATTATGTTAAAAGATTCTGTAACATAATGCTATGGTCATTTGGAAAATATTGGCTTACTGAGTTATATATATCTTCCAGGCATTGATACATTCCATTATGCAATATTTAAAAAATCACATTTGTTATTGTCACCACTAATCTTATCAGAAAAATCTTTAAGTGTTGGGAAGCTTTCAGGCTCATGGTAGCAAAATCAAGTTTTCCAAAACTGAGGCTTCAACTGAAAGCTCAAATTTTTTCATTGGTAAATCTACCCCATCAGTTGTTTGACTCTAAATAGCAAGCTCTTGCATTCATTTCTGAGAAAATGTCTGCAAAATACTTAAGTCTGAATAACTATGATTTGTCTGTCAGCTATTCTTTCAAGTATAAAAATATTCCACAGGGGGAAAAAGGCCAGTAGCTTGCAACTCAGACAATTGCATAAGTGCTTTTCCCCCGAGACAACCATTGCATGTCACTGCAGTACCTCACATTTCAACACACATTTCTAGGTTTAATAAGATTAATCATTTTTATTGCTTCATCAAGGACATTCTTAAGTGGAAATGCACTTTAAAAAAAAAAAAAAACCCAAATGTGTTATGATGGAGAATACAGCGACTAGTATAGTTCAGCACCACTGCCTTGATTCATGCAGACACACCAGCAGTTTCACCCATCGTTGCTTTACACCATCAGAGCAAATGTCCGCACAGTGAAAAAGGCAAAGGATGTCTGAATAATAAAAACAGCTTTGAACTCATGGGCCCAATGAAAGGATCTTGGGACTCAAATGGTCCACAGGGTACATGCTGAGAGCTGCTGTAATAGGTAATCTAAAACTAACTATATCAAGTTAGGAGGGACACAGGAATGATATGATATGGAAATAGACATTGATGAACCTCTGGAAGCAGGAAATGCCCACTGCAGTCCCAGCGGTGGACTGGTGTCTTTCACATCAAGTCTTATCAAATGATTTAACTCTTTAACTTATGTGCATGTATAACTGATAGAAAGACAATTTTTAAAAAAAATTTAAACATCGTAAGTAATTTAAGCATTCTTCCAAAACACAGTTTACTGCTTAAATATTCAAGGGATTAGAATACCCCTTCAATGGATAAACATGGTTATGTACAATGAGCTTGAAATATTTCATTTTTAATGCTGATGTAATATAAGCTATAGCTCTTTGTCAGCCAATTCTAGTAGTACAGGTATATAAATTATAACTCATTCCAGTTTCAATGGAATGAGTTGTGTGCCAAGAGAGCTGTGTGCTTGTGTGCACGTGTGAATGTGCATACACGAAGATGAGCTTTTTTGAGAGTGGACAGTGTGAACTCTTGAATTATTAAGCACTAGATGTAACAGAAATCCCTCCCTATCGGAGGGAATGACATCCCTTGGATTAAGCTTTCTTGCTGACTGCAAGCCTCACTCAAGAGGGTCACTGCGTCTCTTCCCCAAAGCTCACTGTTCCGCAGTCACCTTACAGAGCCAGACTTATAGGGACCGGAGCACACTTCACACCCCATGGTAGCTTTTCTGTGGACGGGTCCAAGGTTCAGAACCAACCGACTGACCGGCTACCTTCCCTCCTAGAATAAACACACACTTAATGCAGCATTCCTAACAGAAATTCAATTCTGGGCCAATGGAATTGAAAGGTTAGATTCATAACAGTGAAGAAAGCGATATGTGAGGAGGACTGGTACCCCTGTTCCCATGAAGAACAGGCCAGGCACCATCCTTCCATGATGACTTAGACTCACTCCTCTCCACGGAGGTGGGAGAGAGATGTGGAAGGAACGAGGGACCTGCTCAGTCACACTCATGTTTATGGTGAAAATACACTGGACCAGACTAATTAACAGTCATTCTCTTGGCAGTTTCCAAACATGACGATAAATGCTAACAGCATCATATGTGCAAGGCAAGAGAAAAAAGAGCAAATCTGGGCAAATCAGGACTGTGACATTTATGTGACTAGGCATTTAAAGTAGCCGTTTTTTCTTCAGCAATTAAAAATGCATGATTCTAATAGTCACTTTAGTCTTATCTTTCAAGGGAAAATATTTTCAGCGTGAGCTACTTTATCTACTTTTCTACTTCTTCAAAAAGTATTGATCGAGAAAGTTATAATGTAAACCTTCTCGGAAAGTGGGTTTTTTTAATACTACAATAAAAATACTAAAATGTTCATATCAGGGCCTTGTCTTGTAAGATTAATTCTCACCAAACACTAAACGTGAACTTCACATGGCAGAGCATCTCAGTCACAATAGTGTCCATGTCACACCTTTGGTCTCATACAGGTGAGCACAGAAGACTCACCAGGAAGAGAGGGAACAGATCTGCTGCCCAGTGTCTGAAGCGGGAGGCATGGAATCAGAGGACCTTTTAACTCAAGAGTTCAAAATGGCCTATTCGAGCCTCAAAAATATGCACACATATTAGACCAAAGTTGGTAACTGCAGCCTAGGACTCTTAACATTTCCTGGGTGAATAAGCAGAGGCTGGGTGGAGTGGAAGAGGGAGAAAAGTGAGACCGGGACTTGGTCTCTGGTGCCTTCCCATCCTGCCTCGCCGGCATGGGGCCACAGCAACACACACCCGCTGGGGAGCTGTCAGGGCATCGCTGCCTGCTGCTGGTGCACGCATACAAGGGAAACAGAGATATTTCCAAAGGTGGAATCACGGGCTAGACAGGATAATATGCCTCTACTTCCTCCAATAATACAGCAGTTACTATTCATTTCTGGATTACTGCTCAGTTAAATACACGGTGCATCTAATTCACAGCTATGTAAATAACCACTGTTAAGATGCATTTTTCCCGATACCCAGATGGAATTCCTATCTGGCTCCCACCCTGTCTTCCCACAGCATGCGCGGCTGCGCTTCTGCCCTGGCACTGACCCCAGTCTGACCTACGTCAGAGCTAAGCCTCGCTCATCTTTACTTCCCAGCCTCTGACACCTGGCATATTGTGAGTGTCTCAAAACACTGAATGAAAGGAAATACTGACTTGAATCTGTTCTTCCACTGAACTGTCTTTCTCCTCCCAGGATCAGGGAGTGACAAATGATTAGTGACTTTTGTCATAGGTTAAGCTGATGAAGTTACTCATCACTTATCAATGGATAGCACTAAAAAGGAGATTGCTTAAAGGAGGAAACAATGCCAATACAGGTTGTGAAGCCAGTTAGCGGGATTCCTGTGACCCCTGCAGTGTTTATGGACATCGAGATCGGGGTGGGGGCGGGCGGGATTCTTCTGCTTTGTGGGTGGTCAGGGTCTAGTTCTCCTCCAAAGCTCGGCATCAGGAGCCCCCGAGCCCACCGCCCGGTAGTCAGAGTCATTAAGCCTGCCCACCATCCAAGGCCACAGGAGTCATTCAGTGCCACTCTAAGAACACTGCTGGCTGTCCCTTACACACACACACACACACACACACACACACAGAGGTGAAGGAAGATGATCAGAACAGCCTATCATCCCTCACTGACCTCCTACACCAAGCCACACTGATAAGAGGCAAAGCCCTACCTCAACTGGCTAAAGCACTGTACTTTGGGGACTTCCCTGGTGGCGCAGTGGTTAAGAATCCACCTACCAATGCAGGGGACAAGGGTTCGATCCCTGGTCTGGGAAGATCCCACAGGCCGAGGAGCAGCTAAGCCCGTGCACCACAACTACTGAGCCTGTGCTCTAGAGCCCGTGCTCCACAACAAGAGAAGCCACCACACCAAGAAGCCCGCACACCACAATGAAGAGCAGCCCCCACTCACTGCAACTAGAGAAAAGCCCACACTCAGCAATGAAGACCCAACGCAGCCAAAAATAAATAAATAAATTTATAAAAATAAATGAATGAATGAATGAATTAAAGCACTGTGCTTTGTATCTGCAGGAACTAGTATGGTGTCTGGTTCAAAAAATGTTTGCTGAATAGATGAACAAATGGATGTGATTATAACATAGTGACCCTGCTTTTCGTGTCTAGGTACTCACACGACAGAGTGGTACTGTGGAGAAGTCACTGAACCAGAGCCAGAAGACCTGGGTTCTGGAAGAATTATCTCCTCCCGCTTCTCTTACTGCCTAGCCTCACCTGTACCCCCTCCTAGACACAATGCAGTCTTGCCTCTAACCCTCCTGACTCTCATTCACAGCTGCCTCTGGTCCAGGACGCCACAGGTATCCTGGAGCCCATGTGTTGAAACCTGAATTCTTTCCTTGTGTCTTCACTTGGCCTCACCCCTTCAGCCTTCCTTGAACTAGTTAACAGCTCACCACCGTGTGGTACTCGACACAGAAAGCCAGGTGTTTCTGGGATAGTTGAAGAGGTTCAACTACCCTCAACTATCCTCTTCTTTGTCCCACAACTCTCAAGGTCAAGGGCTTTATCCTAAACATCTGTGAAATCAGTCATCCCTCACCCAAGACCTCTGCTGCTGTCTCCTCCAGGCCTCACCACCTCCCAAAGCAGTGGTGCCCACTTCCCTTCCCCCTGTAGCAGCAGCACTGCTCCCCTACCATCCAACCAGTCGTATCTACACATGGCTTCTCATTGTCTAACTACCAGGACCCTGTACTTAGTGTGTAGGGACAGAGCACACACTTGGCCTGTTTTCAATGCCACCTTGGTCCTCTGCCTCTTCTCCAGCCCCCAACACACCATGCTCACGATATCACTATGCCTTCACATATTTGCTCTTCTGTCCACCTTCTTGTAACCCTGTCCCCAGATGTGCCTTCTTATTAATAACAAGCAGGGGTGTAGATTCAGGGTGCTATGAAGTAACAGCACTCGAGAGAGTTTAAATGCTTGGCTCTAATACGTGTTACATGTTTACAATATATGCATATTCAGTGGATGTTATGCTAGGAACATATATATCTTATAAAACATTTAATGAATAGTTACTGTTAATTAATACATTTACACCAATCAACCCCAAATGCTGCATTGGTTCATTTTCCCACTGAGCTTATTACATAGTTAGAAGTTAGCAACTACTCTGAAGAAGTTGAAAGGTTTGTGATGTTTAAATATGTGACTTCCTTTTTAATTACTCTATTTTAGTTCCCATTGCCTTTTCTGCCAAATATTTTCTATAAGTTGCTAGCAAATGAGAGAAGTGACTGATTTTCATTGCAAGTCCTTTGATTTCCTTTGCCTACCCACTCTCAGAGATGCTAATAAACTGTGAAATAATGAAAATATAAGGGTAGAATGAGGGGAAACGTATAAATAATTTACAACCTAAATAATTATTTTAAATTAATAATTTAATTTTAATTATTAAATTAAACCTGACAATATTAAAGTCAGATAAACCCAGAACTCCCTCATCAAGTTTACTATTAACATAAAACTTACATTATTATGAACTTGTAGAAATGCTGTCTACCAAACTTC
The DNA here is from genome assembly GCF_030028045.1 of Hippopotamus amphibius kiboko. Lineage (NCBI taxonomy): Eukaryota > Metazoa > Chordata > Mammalia > Artiodactyla > Hippopotamidae > Hippopotamus > Hippopotamus amphibius. Next base: position 147,581,011 of record NC_080188.1, read on the forward strand.
TTATTTCCAACACATGACTAAGTACATGCTGAATAAAACATTCGTTGACTAAATTTTTCAGAGTTCAGAAACGTGGGATTCCTCTGTGCAGGCGGCCATTCACATTAACGTGTACCTCAGTGTCCTCGTCTTTAAAAGGTGCATAATGCTCTCCTTACCTCAGAGGACTGTTACGAAGCTTCACTGAGTGAAATCACAAAGCAGCAAGCACAGTGCCTGGCATGTGGTGTGGACTCAGTGAGTGTTAGCTGTAATTATTATTCTTACTACCATGAAACTATATCAGTAATACGCACAATAATACGGGGCTTCCCTGGTGGCACAGTGGTTGAGAATCCGCCTGCCAATGCAGGGGACCCGGGTGCGATCCCTGCTCCAGAAAGATCCCACATGCCGCGGAGCAACTAAGCCCATGCGCCACAACTACTGAGCCTGTGCTTTAGAGCCCGTGAGCCACAACTATTGAGCCCATGTGTTGCAACTACTGACGCCCACGTGCCTAGAGCCCGTGCTCCGCAACAAGAGAAGCCATGGCAATAAGGAGCCCGCGCGCCACAATGAAGAGTAGCCCCCACTCACCGCAACTAAAAAGAAAGCCTGCGCACAGCAAAAAAGACCCAACGCAGCCAATAAAATAAATAAATAAATTTATTTAAAAAAAATACGCACATACGGCTCTCAAGTTGAGAGACAGTGAACTTGGTAACTCTGGAGAAAAACCAAACCAGAAAAAGGATGAGCACTCCGCTAAGGGAGAATAAAATGTTAAAAGCTCAGTTGTCTGCTCAAGGCTGACAAAGCTGAGGGCAGAACGGGACTCCAGTGTTGCGCTTTGCAAATGGAGAAACTGTCCACAGTCATGAAGTAAGTGGTAGAAGTAGGGGTGGAATTAAGATATGCGGTTCTTTGCACTCTACTGTCTCCACAGCCCCCGAAGCAAAGGCCCTTTCGATGGCTGAAACACCTCCTACCTCATTCTGCCATCCAGCCACGCGCCCGGCAGTGAGTCACTGTATCCCCTCCTCTGTAGCAAGTAGATTTGCAGCACTTTTGCTAGAATAGTAAAGCTTCGAAAATGCCCTTGTTAGAGGCCAGTGCCTCCTGCTCCTCGTTTTTTCCACAAAACACCAACTACCCCCATTGATCTTTTCTACTCATTACTTATGGACAAGAATTTTCATTTCTCTGCTGTCTGTCCCTCTCTTACCTCCTAAGGGACTCCACAACCTGGCTGCTGCTTCCAAATGGCCAGTTTCATAAACGGTGACTCAGCACTGGATTTTGAACAGTGTCTGGAGGGAGTGGGCCACCTAACCTAACAGTGGCAGTTAATTCCTCAAAGTACCTACACCATCAAAACATTCTATCAAAATGGCCCTTTAGATGAAACAGTGCAATCTGCCCTTAGAGGAAAACAAAAAAAAAAACGCTGTCTTCAACAAAAACTCCAATACACAATCTTAGCTGAAATGGGTTCTGAATGAATCTTGAAGCTACAGAGTGAGCCCTGCAAAACAGCTGTGTTCAACACAGTCATCATGTCAGGACTGCTGGAAACTGAGCTCAGATACAGGGATGCCTCAGTCTTCTGAAGTCACCAGTTGCACCATTTTTTTTTCAGGCTACTGTGTGTTGTTACAGGTACGTCCACCTCACCTTTAAATATGTTGTTAGGCTGTAGGAAGACAGAGTCGTGCTCTACGAGTAGTCAGTGCACGTTAATTGTGTAGCATCTCTCAGTATGGGATCTCATTTTGCGTGTGTGTGGGTAAAATTTCATTAAAATCTAGAGCTAGAGCTAAAAACAAATTTAGAATAAATGAACCTAATCCTTAAAACAATCTTAGGAGAGAGATACTATAAAAGGAGGTACTGGGGCTTCCCTGGTGGCGCAGTGGTTAAGAATCCGCCTGCCAATGCAGGGGACATGGGTTTGATCCCTGCTCCAGGAAGATCCCACATGCCGCAGAGCAACTAAGCCCGTGCGCCACAGCTACTGAGCCTGTGCTCCAGAGCCTGAGAGCTACAACTATTGAGCCCATGTGCTACAACTACTGAAGTTCGCAAGCCTAGAGCCTGTGCTCCAAAACAAGAGAAGCTACTGCAATGAGAAGCCCGCGCACCACAACAAAGAGTAGCCCCACTCACTGCAACTAGAGAAAGCCTGTGAGCAGCAACGAAGACCCAACGTAGCCAATTTAGTGTTTAATTTAGTTAACTAACTTATTTAATTAATTTTTAAAGAGGAGGTACTGATATTTTGTGTGGCAAAATGCCACTCAGCTAACAAGCAGGTGAACCCAACCTCACACACAGACCTGGGCACCCCGTCCACTACCCGAGACGGAGTTCCATCTTCACTGGAGATCTCAGCCAACAGGGTCCTTTCTAAAGAATATGTGTTAGGACACCGAATTTAAACATATACTACTCTGTTCAATTAAGACCACACCACTGACAAGATAAGGGCCCTGCTGCCTTTTATTAATCTTAGGAAATTAATATAGCTCATGATGAGATTCTCAGGCCTGTACAGTCTGTCTCTCAGATGAGATACAACATATCTCACTAGATGGCAGCATTGCTTCCACAGCCTTTTTTGTTTGTGTTTGGTCCATCTTTGTCTCAGGCTTTGTCCCCATCGGCCTCCCCACCTCCCAGCGAGAAGAGGGCATTTATTTCTACAGGATGGTGCAGAGCAGTACAACATGGACGTGGACTTGCATGTCCGAGTGACTCAGAATTGCCCCAAAGAAGTGTTAGCAGAGTGTGCTGGGGGTGGCGCTCCCCAGGATGGGGAATGTCGGACCAATCTGGGGAGCTGGCCCCATCCCCTGGGGATGGCAGGGGGAGGGGCCAGTGCAGGGGAAACTGTGAATCCCAGCTCCGCCATGTTCTAGCTGCATGACCTTGGGCAGGTCACTTGATATTTCTAGGTTTGTCATCTGTAATTCACAAGGGCAGCCTTCTCATCTTGCCTCCCCTGGGGTCCCTGGGATCTCTTTGCTTTAACAAAAAGGGAGCCTGTCGTGAACAGGCTAATGGGTTCAATATCCCCACTGACGCTGCTCCTCACAGCGTCCGCCACAGGGACTGGGGGACCCAGCCTTGCTGAGGTGATGGACGCTGCCAGAGTGGCTCCGATTAGTAATTAGCAAACTCCTGGTCACAGCCTTTAATATATATACATGTGGCTGCTGCTGTGTTGACTTTCCATGCAGCACCTTTCTCCTCCCCAGAACCTCAGTCCTTCCCAGGCACTCAGATGAGCTACTGAAGGGGTATGTCAACTCTTTGAGGCCGCGTGGGGCAGCAGCCATGCACTAAATGGTCTCCAGAGTCCTAAAAATGGGGACTAATATGCTTCCTAAATACCTAAATTACTCCCTGGGAATGACTGAGGCATGTGAAATATATGACTCATTAACTAATCTTCACAAATACCTCCACAAGATAAAGGTGTGCTAATTTGGCACACTAAAGACTGTCAGCACAGTAAAATCTCAATTTAAAATGAATCAGGTGTGTGCCTTGGGTGGGGTAGGTAAGGAGCCATCTTCACCGTTCCGATTTATTGGAGATTCCAAATTATATAATAATTTTAAAAGAAAGACATATTTTATAAATAAAAATAGAAGTAAATAATAAGAAAGCAAGTGTATTACAATTACATTTTACCAAAGGTGTAAACTAAGGAAAGCAAGAACGAGAGACCTGAGGGCTATTTTCAAAATGTTCATTCAACAGTAGTCATGAACTAGAACTGAATAACCTGATATTTCAAATTAACTCCAAAATAATGAGATTTTACTCTTTTGGATTATTTTAAATGCCACCTCTCTACCATTCTATAGAATTTTAAGTGACTCATATACTGCCACCCCTCCTCCTTTAAAAAGGTCTTCAAAAATGGAGAAAAATGGATCCATGGGCCTTTCAATATTAATTTACTCGCTAATGGTGGGATGAGATCATCCCGTTTAGAATACGACCTTCTCGTGTAAGATGTGGTGCACATACAGAAAGCTGGTTCTGGTAATACGTGGAGGTGGGTGATGATGTTGTCTGAGTTGCTGAGTAACATTTATTTCAAGAGCTTAATATCATTTTATGGTTTGGGTCTTGTTTTTTCATCCACCACTAGTTCTTATATTGGAAAAGAGGGCCCTGCTTCCATTCAGTCTGGAGTCTGGGGAACCTGAGTTGACCAAGAGGAGATGCCCTCAAGTTTCAAGTCCCTTCACCGGAGGGGTCACCCTGTGTCAGACACGATGATAAGTGTTCAACACACATCATCTCATAAAATCCCTATAACAGCTCTGCAACTGGCCACTTTGCAGAGGAGAAAACAGAGACACATAATAGTAAGAAGTCTGCTCTAGGTCACACAGTAAGCAAGGAAGCTGGACTTTTATTTCTGGTGCATGAGCGGCAAATCTAGTGTGACCCAACATCTAGTCTCTCTTTGTTTGGGACTTGGATAAGTATTGGAGACTCATGGATAAGTATCAGCCCCAGACTTCCTTAAAAAAAACCTGTTTACTTTGTCATTTAAAAAAAGCAATAGCCGTTGTTACTCCTTAGGCAGCTGACTGTGGACAGTGGGTGTTCCTTGGTTTGCTTCCTCAACTCTACAAAGATAGCGAGTATTTTGCCTGAGGAAACCAGGACAGGGGAGGATGGCCCAAATGGGAGAGAAGGTGAGACGCTGTCTAAAACAAAGATAACTGTGAAACAGGGTCACATCCAGGGAACCTTCTCTCTGTCATGATTTCACCTCTTGGGCAGCCGTCCTCAGCTCTCCCTCCACCCAAGCCTGGCCTGGGAGAGCAGGAGGAGAGGGGTGAGCCAGCCCACCCCTGCTTGAGAGACAGCAGCCACACTGCCCACCCCTCGTCTCCCACCCACACAAAGGACGGAGGGGAGAATAAGAAACACTTGGCAGCAGCACAGCACCTTACTCACTATTTCTAGCTTCTTTCTGGGGCCTAGAAATACTTCTGAAGAAGAAAAACAAAAACACAGACCATTCCGCCAACTTGACCCAAATGATCAGCCTGGTCCGTAGGAAAGGAATGGAACCCTTCCAGCATGGGTCCAATTAGGTCCTCAGCGTAAGCTGACCTACCCCAGGGAGTGCTCCAGGAAGTACTGTTTACGTGTATACCTCTAGGTGTGAAAGCACAGTTGACTTTAAAGGTATTATGTAAATTCAGAAGAGGAGGCAGTTATCACTCCACAAAAAAACTCATGTGTGAGTTTTTTTTTCCATTTCACCTGATTCGACGTAGTCTCCATCTGGATAAGGGTGTGTGTGGATACGCCTCTTTCCTCACTTTCTTTGCTTTGCCCTTTGTATCTTTTCCCCTTCCCTTAACTTTTCTCCCTTCACAGAACAGAAGGGGAATGCTCCACGACTGACCTGCTCTGAACATCTGCATCCCCTTTTCAAAAGTGGATCAGCAAGGAAGGAGCGTGGGTGTGCTCGCCTCGTCAGCGCCACCCTCGCCTCTCACCCCACTGTCTGTCTGGCCTCTATCCACATGCAGTGAGAGGAGCAGCATCCCACCCCCCCAATTCGTGCCCACTCAGAATCTCAGCAGGTGACCTTATCAGGGTCTTTGCAGGTGTGGTTGTGAAGGATTGGGATGAGATCATACTGGATTCGAGTGAGTCTTAAATTCAATGACCAGCGTCCTTTTAATAAGAGTAAAGAGACACATAGAGGAGAAGGCCATGTGAAGACAGAGGCAGAGACTGGAGTGACACAGCCACAAGCCACAGAACGCTTGCTGGAAGGGACAAGAAAGAATTCTCCCGTTGAGCCTTCAGAGGGAGCATGGCCCTGCCGACACCTCGATTGTGGACGCCCAGCCTCCGGAACTATGAGACAATTTTTTTTGTTATTTTAAGCCACTTCGTTTATGCTAATTTTATTATGACAGCTCTAGGAAACTAACGTACTATCTATCTATCTATCTATCTATCTATCTATCTATCTATCTATCCATCCATCTATCCATCCATCTATCCATCCATCTATGTACCTATCCATCTATCCACCCATCTATGTATCTATCCATCTATCCACCCATCTATGTATCTATCCATCTATCCATCCATGTATCTATCCATCTATCCACCCATCTATGTATCTATCCATCTATACATTCATCTATGTATCTATCCATCTATCCATCCATCTATATATCTATCCATCTATGTATCTACCCATCTACCTATCTTCACTGTTCCCTTCCCTGCACTTATTACACTACTGCCAGGTAAATTGTTCTTTAAAGCTGTGTTCTTTGCCCTGGCGGTTCAAATCAAAGCCTGGGTCCCACCAAGATATTCTGATTTAATGAGTCTGGAGTGTAGCATAGGCATTGGTATTCTTCTTTAAAGCTTCCAAACAATTCTATTATGCAGCCAAGGTTGAGAATTCCTGCTATCAAGCAAGGAAATCTTTCCATTCTCCTGCTCCGAAATCTCCAATGGCTGTCTTCTGCCTACCAAGTTAAAAAATGATAGCCACTACAATAACACTTACCTTCTGTGCTTTCAAATTCACGTGAACCCTCAAAACACCAGATGACATAAGAATTAATACTGGGGCAGTTCTGTGAAACCCCCTTCAGTCAGGTCAACAGACCCTACAGAGAAGAGAAGCTTCCTTCTATAGATATTCCAGCCAAGTCTCTCCATACCCTCCCAAACCCGGCTTGGAATGTTTTCTGCAGTTTCAACAACAGTATGAGATACTTACATAATGGTAATTACTAGCTACCAATGGAGAGTGGCTGTGGTGCGCTTGTTATTATGATGCTATAACAATAGGGAAATCTGAGACAATTGAAAACCAGCCATGCAGTATGAGTAACCTTGCATTCTGTGGAGGCACCCAAATGAAATAATCTGACTTGCTAATGTGCTGTCTGATCTACTGGGTAATGTAGTTTGTTGCACGGGATGAAAAGCCCATGTTCTTGGCCATCCTGCAGGCTTCCACAGCAACTCCCCGGTCTGTATAGCTCATTAGCTTCTCCTACCAAGCTTTTCAGCTACCAAATGCTTACTGGGTGTATTAGTTTCTTATTCCTATTTGTGAAGCAAATTACTGAAAGTTTAGCAGCGTAAAACAGCACACATCTATTCTCTGTTCCGTAAAGTTCAGGAGGTCAGACATCTAAAATGGGTTTTCAGGGCCGCTTCTTTCTGGAGGGTCTAAGGGAGAATCTGGTTCCTTGATTTTTCCAGCTTTTTAGAGGCTGCCTTCACTCCTTGGTTTGTGGCCCCTTCCTCCATCTTCAAAGGCAGCAGGTTGCATCTTCTCTCTTCTGACCTCTGCTTCCATCTTTACATCTGCTCTTTCTGCCTCTGATCCTCCTGTCTCCCTTTTCTGAGGTCCCTTATGATTACATTGGACCCACCCAGATAATCCAGGATGATCTCCCCATCTTAAGATCCTTAACTTTATCATATCTGCAAAATCTCTTTTACTCTGTAAGGTGGCACACCTATGGGTTCCAGGGATCAGGACATAAACATCTTTGAGGGGCTCTTATTCAGCCTACCACCCAAGTAAATGACCAGATTAAAAATATTTTTGAAATCTCCTGATGAAGTTTGGGTGTTCCCTTCAGCCCATGGCCCTGCCCATAATTATAAGAGGTGATGACCCCTTTTGAAATTTCACCCTGAGCACCATATTATTGAGGAATGCTCTGTCTCTGACCGAGTGTACAGACGAATTTCCTTTTTTGAGCTCAGGGTTTATCAAAATGCATAACACTCCTTTGGCCATCTATAAACAGGGTGAAACAAAAACCCATGATGCCAAATGATCTTTTTTGATGTCATAATTTGTCAAATTGTGACATCTTATGCTGCTGGTCTGGCTGGACAGAGCAGTAGCGATTGGGCAGCAAGTTGGCGCTAGGGCTGGCCAAGAAGGGCACCGTGCACATTTCAGGAACAGGCAACTGAGCTCTGGAGGGCTGCAAAGAATGTGAATGGGAATCCTCCACTCCTGACACACTGCAAACACGTGCCCTGCTCCTTTGCAAAAAATGGCTCAGTGAGGAAGGAGTACGGGTGCACCTCACCCCCCAGGCATGAGCTGTACCACCCATGTGCTTCCAGGTCCACAGATCCATCACAGTCAGAGCCTCTGGTTCCTGGAGCACTAGTGAGCCTCAGAGTCCACCTCCCTCTTCCAAGGACACATGGAAGTCCTCCATAAACGGTCAGCACCAAGTCCTCCCAGGGCTTCTGACCTCTGAAGAGCAAGGCCGAGTTATTGCAGAGGTCCCACAGTTGAGCAAACCTGGAGCTGCTTCCAGATTGGTGCTACTGTTGCCTCCCTCTTGCCCATTTCTTCAAATACAAAGTCCAATAATGCCTTTGCTTACTAGGCACAATTAATTCCTAAAGATATAATTGAGACAACCCCTCACTGACTTCAATCAGAGTTTAGTCTGGAATCATCTCTAACATTGATTCCAATGGATGTGTTTTGAGAAAGCAGGATAATTTTTATCAAACTCATTTTCCCTCAAATCAAGAAATGCACGTTGACTACTTCACCACATTAAGGATTCATTATGGATTTATTACTTATGTACTAACCTAACATCTTCTTGAATTTTCTTGACAAGTTCAATTTATCAAAGTCCTATAAAATAAAGTTCTTCTACCCTTGCAAATGTCCCTGTATTGAGGGTGACATCAAAAAGCCACCTGGACTACTTTCATTGCATCCAAGGATTTATTGACCATCCTTAAGATACTTCAGGTTAAAGATTAGGTTGGAGCCAATTAACTGGTGACTTCCACCAAAAACCCTGAAGTCTGGATAGGTCTTATACCTTGGAATTTTTCCCTAAATTTAAGGCCAGTCAGAAGAGGTAACTTTAGTGTTTCCTTAAGATTGGAGCTTTCCCTAATGAGCAGCCAATGTTTTACATGTTAGTTGCCGTCAGAGATGAGAATAAAATGGATCTATGTTCTAAATGTGCAAAAGACATCAAACAGAATCAGGAAACTCTACCCAAAAGAAAATTCATATCTCTCAGCCTTGGGTTTCTAGTCTGGCAAATGAGGGAGTTGAAACAAATAGCTGATAATGGTATCCTTGTGTTATACTTTATAAAATATGTTCATATTTTTTTCTTAACGTTCTCCATATAATCTTGCAAGGTAGGGATTTCACTCGTAAGAAACAGACTACAATGTGAAGCTACTAAACCGATGTTCAACAGTTGGTGGAGACATGGACTTGAACTAGGCAAGACCATCTCCAAATCTCCCACGGTGATGCAAAAGGCAATTGCCGCCCTACAGAAGTGAATTCTAACACCAACATTCTGTGATTATGAGTATTATGTGTAAAGTCTTTCCTGCAAACATTTACTATAATAAATGTAAATCGGGCAAAAGTAGTTGCCATTCAAGAGGGACAATTAATTTGTGGTGAATTACAAGAAACTAATCCAGACGTGTCTTTTCAAAGTCAAAACTCATGTGATCAAATGGAAGTTCTAAAGAATTCTCTGCTTTCCATGTATATGTATTATGTTAAACGTCTGCAAGTTAATAAAAGAAAGTCTTTCTTTGAAACAGTCCATCTGATCAACTCCTGTGAAATCAACTTGCTACGACTTTAATGAAAAATTATCTTTGTGGTGTATTCACCATTTTTGATATAATCTCAGTGTCTCCTAACTATTTTTCTTCCTCTCTGTATAGATTCATATTTGTCTGTGATGCTTATAGGTTCCCACTCTTTCTGAAGGTATTTGAGACACATGAAACATACCGCAAAAAAGAATCAAGAAATCTTCCTACTGCAGCCTTTGAAGATTGCTACACAGTGCTGTGGGAATCAGGGGACTTGAGGGATTTGAGGGACCTTTCTATCACCTCCATACAGAGGTTTTTCCCTGCTCACTGTTGCAAAGCCCGTCCTCATTTTTGTCATCCTCCCTGCACTTAAGTGGCAGAAGGGTAGTGTCCTCTTCTCCCTTGCTTCTACAGGCACCAGGTCTGTGGGCGTAGAGCAGCACCCTCAGCAGCAACAGTCTAGATGCTTCTCTGCCCAAGGAATGGCTCTGGCACTAAGCCAGAGGGCCATCTGCTCTGCAGGGAGGGAAGTGGGAGTAAGGATGAGCAGGAAAAGTGAGGTCAGCTTTCAGAGCAGTCAACCATCTCTGCCGAGCTGGCCAGACTGTGAACTGCAGAATATTTACTGCAGGGAGATGTCCATAACAGGAGCCATCCAGTCTAGCCAGACCCAGAGCCCCCACCCCAGGGCATCAGAATGACACAGTCATGACACTGGGACATTGGTTCACAGCAGGCACCAAATCTCTTTATCCCAGAGAGATTTCCTCTGATCCCTTTAACTATTGCTCACGGGAATGCAGGAATTAGTCTGTTCTGAGTTGAAAAGAAGCTAGATTTACCGAGGACAATCTCAAGTTGGTGGCGTGCGTGAATCACCTTTGTATCTGGCTTTGGCCACATAAACCCACCCTTGCCCCACGGGCTGGACTGCGAGCCCTTGTGCATGCTCTCTCATAGCAGAATGGGCACCTGCCTACCCTTGCACTCACCTTCCTGACCTCCTTCCCTAGGACCACAGGACAGGAGCCTGGGTTTCCAGCCCATGGCTGGAGTCCCACCCAACACAGAGCATAGTGCCTGGCACTTGGTAGAGCTTAATAATTTGTTACTGTACAGGAAATTCTTTTTCATCGGGCGGGGGGGGCGGAGGAGCAGAAAGAATTATTGCACAAATTTTTTAAATGTACCGATAATCCCTTATCTTCCTTTTAAGCAGCATCTTCAGCTCCCTACCCCTCCCCACCTTACACAAATTTCCCCTACACTCTGGGTATTTTATATGAAAGCACCAGTTCCAAGTTCTTTTGTCCTCACTCCTCAGCACTGTGCAGCAGCTGAATCTTCTAACTAGCACCTGATACACGTTACAAGTGTTCTGGGGCCCTGGAAGGTGAAATGTGAGCTGTCTGTGTAACATGAGTATGTGGCTAGCACAACCCAGGATGTGTTGAAAACATGACCTGGGCAGAAGGATGTGCACCAGAGCATTTTGTTTATAGTAGCAAAAACCTAAACTCTAATAACTGATGCTTGGTTATATAAACTAGGGCGTACTTACATAATGGGTAGTAATCATATAATGGAATATTAGGCTACCATTAAATATCACATTTCAGAAAAATATATAATGGCTTGGGAAAATGCACCTAGTATATTAAGCAAAAAGCAGATGAGAAAATTGAACATAATCACAATTTTAGAAACTACATGTGTATAAAATCCTATGACGAAATATACCCAAATGTTATATATTTCTATTTCTGGGTGATATTGATTTTTAAAGTCTTACATAAAGTTTTTCATATTTTTTATTTTACAATAGACACATATTACTTTTTATAATTTCCAAAATTATCTATTTTTAAATTACAAACCAAAAAATTATATTATTCAACAATGGAAAGAAGCTATTCTGTTCCTGCCCTAGATGGTTATGTTCAAGGATTAGACTATGAAACCCCACCCAGGGTGCCACTGGCTCCTCATTACAACCTCAACCCAGAAAATTCTGTCCAAAAGTGAAGTGGCAGCCAGGCCCCTACAGGTCAAAACAGGAGTCCTTTTCCTTGGTGTACCACGTCTGCAAAAGAAACCATATCTGGAAAAGATGCTGACCAGAGATTGCTCTGGGGTAAGCTAAGAAAGTTGGAAGCAGCCGTGGCAGGGAAAGCCGTTCTCCTGGGCAGGCGAGAGCTGGTGCTGCTCTGGCACCAGGGCTGTGGCCACATGTAATTATCCCATTTCTCCTAGCATCCTGTTCCTATCTTTAAAAGGAAGATCTAACATCTGCCCTGCCAACCTCACAGGCCTATGAGGGGGGTTAAATAAAATGATGTGTGCTCTATGTTTTGTAAACTACAAAGCATCCAGTGAATGAAAAGTCTGGCACCCCAAGAATGCTAACATCTTAAGATAATGATTCACGCTCCCCATTTTCTTTCAAGATATCAAGAGAAACAATCTATATTCCCTTTTACACTCTAGAAAAGTCACCAGGAATTTCATCAGCCACATTTAACTCAATTTATGTTTCCCTGTATCTTTGCCCCATGCAACAAACGCTACGCTATGTGTTCACTCAACTTGTTCCTTTTTACTCCTGGGCACATGGACAGATCGGCTCTCCCAGCTTCCCCTGAGGAAAGGTGGGACCAGAAGACTGGATTCTTGCCCCTTCCAGGATGGGCCTCTCTCCCCCTCCCCCCGCCCGCCATGTCTCCCTGTGAGATCCTCCACTCTCTCTCTCTTCCTCCATTTCCTGGCTGGTTGTATAAGATCTGGTGGAAGCCTCTGAGGCCTCTGGAAAACAGTGACATGCGAGATGGAGGAGCCTGAGTCCCTATGTACTAGTGGAAGGCCACCCACCAAACACGCCACATAACAGGGACACAAGTGACAAATAACTCAGACCATCTGTTGCACCCATTATCGACCCCGACTAGAACACTCCATGACCAAGGCCGCTCTCCACTTCAGAGGAACAATCAACGCTTCCTGCTGCTTCCCACACAAGTGATGCAAGGGACACAGAGAACAGAGAACACAGATGGTAAACCCAACCTCCGTCCAACAGAAAACTCACCCAAGGAAAATTAAGGTATATTTTTTAGATTCCTTGGCAGATTTAAGACCTGCTCTCATTTCTGTAAGGAAACTTGAAAGTATACGCTAATTTAAATAACAGAAAAGAGAAAATAAGAAAAGGGGAACACATGTTTGTTTGGTAACCTAATCCCACAGTATTTAAGGTGAGCTGCAAATAGAAAAGGGTTATGGTCCGTCAAGGTGGGAGAAGTTAGGAAGGGAGTCTACCTCTCCTTCAGACGATGTAGACAATGGAAACAGAATGCTATCTTAGATCACTGGTCCCTCAGATATTTTCTCTCTTTTTAGCGTCATCCAGCAGGGCTACATGGAAACATCAGGCTCTGACTTAGGGAGTTCCCAGAAGGACAAAGTAGAGAAAGGAAGTGCTACCCACTTTTCTGCTTTGACTATAGCCAACCCTGCCCTTTCTTGCTCAGGGGCTACTTACCTGGTAGGGGTACAGGGTGACCCCGTTGGTCCTTGACAGGGACCAGGTGCCATCCAGGTATTGGTGGGCCTGGATGGCCACTGAGTTGAGGATGTTCCCATTGCTGGGACTGGTGGCCATCTGGAGGCTGACCTTGGCCTGGTGGGTTGGAGACCCACTCTTCTTCTCCGCCCCATTGCTGACCCCGAGGCTGCTGGGTTTGCTGCTATGCTTGTTGGTGACGAAGGCTGTGTAGTTGGAGGAGGCATAGGAGGCGGGCACAAAGGCCCAATCCCTGGGCTGCTGGAGCCCCCCCACATGCCGGGACCCCACCAGAGCGGGGATGTTGGAGAGGGGTGGGGGGGAGCCAGGGGAGCCGTCAAAGTGCTCACTGCCAGCTGCCTGTTCCAGGGTCAGCACCATCTGAATGGCCTCCTGCTTCAGCTGGTTCAGGTGTGTGGCACAAATGTCACAGCGGTTGTCCCTGTCATTCCATGCCTTCCGGATAGTGTTGGGGACCTGGAGCTTGTCATGAATCACAGCCGAGAAAGCAGGGTCCTGGAGAACACAGAAACAAAAAAAAAAAGGAAAACCTATAAATCAAGGCTGGTAAGTGCAATTCAGATGCCTGGTTTTTGAGTGAAGCCCTAGATGTATCCAAGGAGTCTGATGGTTTGATTGACATCCAGCAGAAATGAGCAGCCAGATTGGCAGACAAGCCTGTAGTTGACAAACACATTTGACAAATGTAAGATCTTTATAGTGGAGACTTTAAGGAATTAAAAAAAAAAAAAGATTTCTAAGATCCCCCTTACCAGGCCAGTCAGGTAAGAACATTCCAGACTCTTCCCCTGTGTCCACTAAAGAATTAGAGCCATACTGGATGCTCCCAAGGTGTTAAGTAGACACAGACTATTGTCCAGGCCTGATGGGGACACTCTGGACCGATGCACTGTGGCCCCCTGTGAACTACAGGAAGTTGGTAGCAGATGGAGGTACTACTTATGATCCAGAACAGAGATTCTAAGAAAACCCTGGCCTCACTAGCACTGTGTGCTAAGTGCCATTGGAAGAAAACCAAACTAAACAGATTCTGGACCAGAGATCCAGCCTCTCCAGCAGCCCAGCAAACCCCTATAGGTTCACTGTGTTTTCCACTGGCCCCATGGCAGGCTGGCCACACCTGTACCCGTGTATCTGATATCCTGATCCACCCAAAGAAAAATATCTCCTTAATAAACAGTCCAAGATACTTTTCCCCAGAAACTTCATCTAAAGCTATAAGAAACTCTTTTGTTCAGAAGCCCATATCTAAAAGAAATCAGAAAATGAATTTAATGAGGATGATCTCTTTCATTTACTTTAATTTTTACAGGAAAGCAAGACTGCACAGAGAAATAAGCACTAGGTATATTAACTGAGTATCAAAATATTTGGCTTCTAGTTCTGGTTCTACTGTATGACCTTGGACAACTTACGCAGCCTCACTGAACCTCTCATCTGTCATGCAAGGCTGTGGCCTATCTTTACTGTAAGATCCTCCCAACTCCGTGACTCTGCATAGGGAAATGGGGACAGGAGAGTACAGTGTCTGCATATGTGGACAGAGCCACTGTGCTATTTTGGGGGCCTGGTTGAACTTTTGAGGTTCCACAATTATTGCAGGTAATTGATGAGGCTTATCTCAAGGCTTATTTTCCTTGGGACATTAGCAGAAAATCCTCCCTCTGAAATTTGCTGGAGCTTTTACGGGGTGGAAACCCCATCAGGGCTGACTGGGGTTTGATGAGCTGGCGGTGGGGGCAGTCTGGGGCAGCCAGGGTGGGCAGGGAGATCAGCGGTGGGAGGGTCACTCTTAATTATGATCCATCTTGATTATGGGCTCCAGCATTTTGTTTTCCCTGTTTAACTACCCTGAACAGCTCCTCAGCATGCACCGATTAATTGATTAATAAATCAAGAGCCCTCTTTACACAGCAGCAACGAGGAGTGGCTCAGGAGGTAGAAACTCAAGACGGTCCTAGAAAATGATGGGAAACAACAGGAGGTCAAGGTTGATCAAGTCTGGCTGATGAAGCGAGGCAAACCATATGAGACCGGCTTGTGGCGCCCTTCTCAATGACAGCTGCTTTGTCCAGAGTCCCTGATCAAAACTCAGCATACGTGGGGCCCAAAAGGGCCCCTTAGGGACCATTCTAGAGCAGACCATCACCTCAGTTTCCAGATAAGGAAACTGAGCGCCAAAAGGGTTAAAAGCTTGTACTGCACCCAGACGTCTTGACCTCTAGTCCATGATTTTCCACTTCAAGAGCCAAAGAGCCATATTCATCAATGGACTCATAATTTTGTACAGACATAAGGTTTTTACCACGTTCATCTATGAAATGTTCGTTTATTCAAAAGGAAATATTTGGGCCCCTATACGTGTCAAGAGATAGTTTCTTGCTTTTTCACATAACATTACATAATGAGCATGTTCCCTTGTCAATATGTCATTAGAAAATGTGATATTTTTTTAAAGACCACATGGTATCTTATCCTGTAGTTGTTTCATAAGTCATTTTTTAATTCTCACATGTACTACATACTTAGAGGCAGTGTGAAAAATCAGAGACTGGCATTCAGAAGCAATCTACCACCCATGGCTTATGCTCTTAAGGCACTAAACTATTTGGTTTCAAGAAATCTCAAATTAATGACTTACTTAGAATATTTTTGTTAACTAAATCACCTGGAAGGCGCGTCACAGTAAAAAGGCAGCAATAAGACCAGTCCCAGCCACACATACTAGTTTATTTTAGATCCTTGTAGAATCTGGATTTGACTCTGACACCTGTGGCTGAAGCAGAGCAGATACACCCACGCCACAAAAACAGCCTGCTGCTGAGGACTCCGCTTCTCTCTTCTTCTCGGGTTTCACTGCTCTCCCTTGAAGCAGTACCTTCCTCACTCAGCCTACTGCTATTTGCCACTCACCCTCCCACAAGTCACAAATAATGCATGCTGGCCTCCAAAGTGCCAGGCCACACAGCAGGCTGGGGACCTTGGGATGCACAACAGTGGTTCCTGTTCTGAGTCGACACTCCAGGGAACCCTCTTGGCTCCTGGGCTGCCAAATGCCACGTCCTCTTGCTGCCACCTCCAGTCCGAGACCAATCAGCACACACTCAGACACACGGAGCCCAGCGCTCCCCTCCCAGTTCCCGCGCCATCGACAAAACCATCGTGAGCACTGCAGCTGAGCCCTCCACCAGGATGGCCCCAAACAGCTAGGAAGTGCCAGAGCCCTGAGCCCAGAGTGTCTCATCTGGAGGAGAGCGGAGATGGATGTTTTAATGAATCTGCAATTGCTGATGGATGTCAAAGAGGTGTTCCCTAAACTAAGCCACCCTTGATCTGAAACCTCATGTGAGTTCTTATCATCAAAAGACCTCAGTGAGTCGAAAGATACATCTTATGGAAACTAAAACCCTTTTCAAGTGCTGGTCTACACACTATAAATATTTCAGTGCAACTCAAAACTTCAAAGAGGAATGGTCAACAGACACAGCCTTCTGTAAGTGCTGAATAAAGGGAATACTGCTTCAAGGGAGAGTGGTAATAAACAGGGAGAAAAGAGAGCTTCAGAATCATGGATGGCTCACCCTCACTGAGCTTTCCTGACGTGGACACAAAAAGAACTGTGGGAGCCCCCGGAGTTGGACTAGGCGAGTGCCCTCCAGTTCAGCCAGCACCAAAAGAAATCTGGACCCAGAGAAGGAATGAGTTAAGCGTGCAGTCTGGCATGCTACTTAGTGCGTGGGCTTCAAACACATTCATATTGTCTAGTCCTGATTCATCTTGTGACTTCAGAAAATAGTCAAATGAGAATAACAGGAATCCATGCACAGCTAAACCTCTATTTTTGGAGTCCTAATTTTTATTTCAGCACTTATGAAAATGGGCTAATGGCACTTGGGCAACATTTTCATCCTAAACTTTCGATTTAAGGGTTCTGTGCCCCCAAAATTCTCATCTTTCAAAAATAATACAGAATTATTATCCCACATGTACCATGAAAAGGAATTCAACAAAACACTTAGGTAACGGATAAAGGTAGGCTAGGGATAAATGAAGTCAATGTGCAGACACCTAAATCTGCCCACTTAGTGACTGCTACAAAAGAACAAAGAAAACTCCAGAAAACTGTTTTCTGATCCCTTTAGAGCTCTTCCACTTGTTCTAAGGGCATTTCAGGAAACAGGTGTCCTGTCATGTCCCCTAGGGGTCTCTCGTAATCTAATGGCTCTCAAAGATTGACTCACGTGTCTTCTGGCAGACTGATCTAAGATATCATGACTAAATCTCTCCTCCTCAGGCAAGGGCATCCGAACAGCTGCCCTGGCCATCTGTATCCCAGTGACTGGGAATTCTCCATCTCCATCCCTGCCTGGTCTTTCTCTTGAACTCTGAGCCTCATAGCCCCCTGGAAAACATCATCCAGATAAATACTCTTCAAACTGACAATTCAAAATTAACTTTATTTTCCCCTAATCCCATTCTTATTCCAATAGTCATTATCCAAGTAAATAGTATTATTATTCACGCAGGCACCCAGGTTAGAAACCTAGACCTTCCCTTGTCTCCTCCTTTTCCCTCTAATCCAATCACCAAGTGTGGTAGATGGTCCTTCCTAAAAGCTATTGAATTGTCCCTCCTCTCCATGCCCACAGCCATGAGAAAGCTTTCAGTATTTCTCACATCATCACAGTCTCCCTGATTCTAGCCTTGACCTCAAAACCCTCCCTCCATCAAAAAAAGCATTTAACTAAAATGCAAATCCGATCATGTCATTATCCTGCTTTCCTACACCTCCATTCTAGGAGCTATCTTCTTCTCTGTAGTTTTTATTTGTAGAACTACTTGTCTGTTAGACTGTCAGCTCCCTAAGAGGAAATATTCTTTTTATCTTCAATTCCCCCCAAGTCTAGAGTAGTATCTACTTCATAGTAAGGGCCCAACGAATATTTGTGAAACAAATAAATGGAAAGAATTCAGCCAAGGCTAAAACAGTCAATAATGAAGCTGGTCTTGGTCCATCTGTCATTTTTTTTTGTCTGAGTTAGTCACCTCCTATAAAATTGTCATGAAATAAATTCCTTCAACTCTAAGGTTAATATAGTTTTCCAACTGTATTTGTTCTGCCTGGCTAAAGAGCCTAATGTGAGTCAACCATAATCTGGATATCCTCCTTTTATCTGAGTTTTCTTAAACTATTAGAATAGATTCTATATTCTCTCACTTCAATACACAATCTAGGGACTTCCCCGGTGGTGCAGTGGTTAAGAATCCACCTGCCAATGCAAGGGACATGCGTTCAATCCCTGGTCTGGGAAGATTCCACAT
Organism: Hippopotamus amphibius kiboko; assembly: GCF_030028045.1. NCBI lineage: Eukaryota > Metazoa > Chordata > Mammalia > Artiodactyla > Hippopotamidae > Hippopotamus > Hippopotamus amphibius. The sequence continues at coordinate 147,599,537 of NC_080188.1, forward strand.
GCCACAGAGCAACAAAGCCCGTGCTCCACAACTACTGGGCCTGTGCTCTAGAGCCTGTGAGCCACAACTACTGAGCCCGTGTGCCACAACTACTGAAGCCTGCATGCCTAGAGCTCGTGCTCCACAACAAGAGAAGCCAACAATGAGAAGCCCATGCACCACAATGCAGAGTAGTCCCCGCTCTCCACAACTAGAGAAAGTCCGCACACAGAAACAAAGACCCAATGCAGCCAAAAGTGAAAAAATAAAATAAATTTATATATAAAAATACACAATCTATTACTCTTTTCCCTAAGTTCCCAAGAAAACAATGTTTATATGCAAAGAATTTTTTTTAACCATCAGGCTGGCACATCAGCAGGAAACCAAGAGAAATCTACCTAAAGGAAAACTCCAGAACACACCTGTTAGACCCCCAGCAAGCAGGCAGCATGCTTATTTTCCAAGAGCCAGCGGCCGGCTTTCCATCCGTGAGGCAGGGCTGTTAATGAGCACGGAGGGTCTGTGGAACCCAGGCAAGAAAACAAGAACGACGGCCCAGGCAAACCAAGCTGTTTACTCGTGTTCTCACTGCTTTCTGCCCACTTCATCCTCCAAGGGACGGGCTGCTGGGCAGTACACGCTCGTGCCACTTTCGAGGACAGGATTGTTTTCCACGTTATTCTAGCCAAGAGGACTTGGAGTGCATTTCCACAAAGCCTCTGGGTCTGTGAGGAAGGCAACAGCTGGAGTCAGTGTCCAGCATGTGTGGTGCAAATTCCTGTTGATGTTTGCTCTGGGTTTATTATTCTAGAGGCCTCTAGTGACAAGCTCAACAAGATTTAAGCTGTTCTTCAAAGGCAGTTTCTTTTCTCTTTGTTCCTAAACTTTCTTCTTCCATAAATGCTATCCTGTGAGGCCCAGAATGGTGGCTAGAACTCCAAGAATGCAATGTTTTGTTCCCCACGGCGGGCGGTTTCCCAGAAGATCAAGGGAATTTACCCTCACAGGCCTTGTAATCCTTCCACACAAGGGTCTGCACTGCCTCCCCTTCCCCTCCTCCTGCCACATTCCCCATCCGGGTCCTTTCTTTCTCAAGAATCTCAGTGTTCTTCCCAGAAGGTCTATCCCCAAAGGCAGGTGTCAATATTAATGATCCCCTGTTTTGAATGGAAACAGCAAAATTGGAAGTCTGCAAAACAATAGATAGCAAACCTCAGGTGAATCTGACCCAAGAAAACAAATACTCTCACTCATAGTTAAACATTCAAATATTTGGATTCAAATGTCTCTCAAAAGAACTGTGTTTTTCTTTTTCACCTTGGTAATTTCAGAAGAAGAGAAAACAAATTCCACTTAGCCACTGGCAGAAAGGAGACTTTAAAATCTGAAATCTAAGGATACCCCAAAATGCCGACCAGCAGGTGTGACTTCTTCCTCAAGAAGATTTGGTTCCTCCATGCTCATCAGCCCCTGATCTTGCATCTCACTGTCCACACGTGCTTGACGGGATGTGCAAGATCAAGGGGGATGCGAAGGGTTGGGGAACCCAGAGTCTCTCTCACGTGAGACTCCACTCACCCAGCTGTCGTGCTGAATCTACCTAGCGGGACAAACAGACATCAGTATCCTTTACTCCTGTTGTTCAGAGTTCCCAGATCCACAAACAAGGCATATGATTACCTGGGAGGGAAGCCAGGAAACCAATTAGACTGTGTGACAAGCAATGACATCCCAGCGCTCTTTGCATTGAAGAGGGACCACCCTCGCGGGCTGCCATTCTCGCTGACACACTGTGCAAACTCAAGAAAACCCCTGGGTGTTTCACTCAGTTTGGCAAGGGACTCATCCTCCAAAGTTAGTGACACGGAGAAAGAGGGGCATGAAAGAGGTTACCGGGGTGTGTTACAATTAGAGTTTGCTCCAGGTGAGGCCTGAGACAGCCCAAACAACCAACACTGCAGTGACAGCAGCTCGGCCAGGCCCTGGAATCACAGGTGGCCCACAGACCTGTTCCATGAATGTGAAACTTCCTTCTGGCCTTCCAGGCCTCATCTGAACCCCAGGCTTTTCATTATTATTGGACACGAGCATAGAACCTAGCATGTAATAACGAATGAATGTAAAAGATGCTAGATAATGAGCTCAGAGAGACCAAAAAAAATGCCAAAGGAAGAAATGTTAAATGTCAGACCAAAGTTGCTCTACATAAGAAACCAAATTAACCTGGACCGTAGTGGCTGTGCACAGCCTAAGCAACCCTGCCCTGGGTTACAGCTGGGAGATGCAGGCCCATTAGGGATGCATGTGTGCTTCTGGTTGAATGATTATGTTCAGCATGGAGGCTGCTAGGAGCACCAGATGCAGGCAGGATGAAATTAATAGGGCTGCTGGCTGCAACATGTGAAAAAGTGTTGCAGATGATAAGACTGACCTGCTTCAAAAGAAAAGGGAGATTTTTAATTGGAACTTAATATGATTAAGAAAAATTCACGAATTACTCAAAAGAATAGGTGAGGTATTTCTCATCATGACCACAGAAATTTTTTTATATCTCCGTCTCTCATCTTTTCCAACTGGATGGCATGGACAGCGTCTCTATCCTTTTGAAAATGTTTGCTAGCAAGTACGGGAGGTTTGAGACCTGGCTGCATCGCTCAGTAGCGTTGGGACTGGGACTCATTTTTAAAAACCTAACCAAGCTTCAGTCTCCTGATGTAAAAAGGGGAATTGATAATAGCCCCTATGTTATTGAGTCACGTAAGGATTACACGTGCAATATGTTTAGCACAGTCCTGGTCCTTGGGAATGCTCAGTAATGGTGGTGATTATCATGTGTTTCACCTCCCAGTATCTAAAGCAGAACCAAGTTTACATCAATTCGGACTTCAGATGATGGCGATCATGACAGCAGTGATGATCTGGGGCTTGCTTATACCCAGGAGGATTTAGCAAGCACTTTTGGAATTAAGAACAGTGGGGATGGTAAAGAAGAGAACTTACAGTCTTCAGTTAACCACCTCTTACATTAGAGGAAGTCAGGTCTTCTTAAAAGAAACCAAAATAAGAGTGGGTCCCTGGAATTCCTGAGCTGACATCCCTGAGCGTGGACTGGATGACTCCTAGCCTTCTTTGTTAAGAGGTGAAATAATCCAAGAGTCATTCATTTCCGTGGAACTGAGACTATGATGCCTCTCACTGAAAAGTATTCCTCATTTCTCCCACAGGAGTGGGAGATGCTCCAAAGAGAGTGTGATTGTTCAAGCGGAGTCACACAGCCTTCAACTGGCCAGTGTCTCCTAGGAGTTGCCAGACTCTACCCAGAAGATGGAGAGAGAGAAAGATGATTTCACATTAGCAAAACTATCTTCAAACCTGAAAACCTTGTTCTCCAGTCTGTCTCTTGGCCCTGGGGAAACAGGATCCATTCACAAATAGTTTAAGAGCTTAGGACGGGAGAGTAGACTCATAACACCTACTTAAAACGTTTTCCTTAACTTTAAAGTTCATGTTCAACATGACACGAAAATAATGTGCTGGGGACTTCCCTCGTGGCACAGTGGTTAAGAATCTGCCTGCCAATGCAGGGGACACAGGTTTGAGCCCTGGTCTGGGAAGATCCCACATGCTGTGGAGCAACTAAATCCACTCGCCACAACTACTGAGGCTGCGCTCTAGAGCCTGCATGCCACAACTAGGGAAGTCCGTGAGCCTAGAGCCTGTGCTCCACAACAAGAGAAGCCACCGCAATGAGAAGCGCATGTACCACAATGAAGAACAGCCCCCGCTTGGCGCAATTAGAGAAAGCCCAAGCACAGCAATGAAGACACAATGCAGCCAATTAATTAATTAATTAATTAATTTAAAAAAAGAATTTCCATATATTTAAAAAAAAGGAAGAAAATGATGTGCTGGACTTTACAACTATGAAGCACTAATCACGATTCTAGTATGACGTGCTAAAATTTTACCTTTAAATTATTAAAGTCTATCTAGATTAGACGTATTTTTAAGGTGTGGGCTATAATGTACTATCAGGTGGAAAATGGATTTATTTTCAATCTGTAAGTAGTTGTATTAGTATAGGGTTATTAACGAATCTGTTAATTATCTAATTATGAAATTGCCTAATGTTTCTTTTTTCTTTAATTGATTTTGTATGCATGAAACACTGCAGAAATTTACTTGGCTATGTTTTCTTGGACTTACTACAAAAAGAGAAAGTCCCTAAAATTTGATGTTATTGCTGGTGTTTTTAAACGATGAAATTTCAGCAGATAAACTCTGTTTTAACCATAAACTACAACACATTTAAATACTTCTGCTGGTCCCCCTGTCACCTAACCCTTGCAACCCAGTGTTTTGGGTCCCATGTGATTTACTTTAAGCTGTCTTCTCAGACATCTCTCTCCGGGTTCCTCATGTGACCCTGTAGGACAGGTAGGATGGGTTTCCCCCTGTACCGTAGAAGCCCCTGTATTTCTCTGCCTCTGTGCCTTTGCTTACATTCCTGCCCTGACGATAATTCCCACCATGCCTTGTAAACCACAAGAAAATTGGGGGGGCGGGGGCAGGTAATAGATACGTTCACCTTTCTGGTGATGGTTTCATGGGTATATACATATGACCACACATTAAACTGTACACTTCAGAGGTATACCATTTACGGAATGTCAATCATATACCCACTAAGCTGAAAAGAAATCTTGTTTAATCGAAACTACAATGAGGTATCACCTCACACCAGTTAGACTGGGCATCATCAGAAAATCTAAAAACAGTAAATGCTGGAGAGGGTGTGGAGGAAAGGGAACTCTCTTGCACGGTTGGTGGGAATGTAAATGGATACAGCCACTATGGAGAACAGTATGGAGGTTTCTTGAAAAACTGAACATAGAATTACGATATGACCCAGCAATCCGAATACTGGGCATGTACCCAGAGAAAACCATAATTCAAAAAGACACATGCACTCCAATGTTCGTTGCAGCACTATTTACAATAGCTAGGTCATGGAAGCAGCCTAACTGTCCATCAGCAGATGAATGGGTAAAGAAGATGTAGTACATATATAGAATGGAATACTACTCAGCTGTAAAAAGGAATGAAATTGGGACATTTGTAGAGTCATGGATGGATCTAGAGACTATCATACAGAGTGAAGTGAGTCAGAAAGAGAAAAACAAATATCGTATATTAACACATATATGCGGAATATAGGAAAATGGTACAAATCAACTGGTTTGGAAGGCAGAACTAGAGACCCAGATGTAGAGAACAAACATATAGACACCAAGGGGGGAAGTGGGGGCAGGGAGGGTTGGCATGGGATGAACTGGGAGACTGGGATTGCCATACATACATTACTAATGAGAAAAAAAATATCAAATTGTACACTTTAAATAAAAAAAAAAGAAAGAAATCTTGTTCATCCATCGTAAGGCCCAACTTGTCCATGAAGTCTGACTCCCAAAAGGCTCTTCCATTGAGCTTCTCTGGTCTGAGAGATTCACATCGCTTAGCAAACACTTCCTTGTTAGTTAGAGCTGTACATGCTCTATCTCCACCATCGTGGTAAATTCCTAGGGGGCAGAAACCATGCCATAATTTCAACACGTAATGATAACTTCTACGCTTGCCCCCCTGGAGTCTACTCAAGACAGCAGCCAGGGTGATCCTTGTAAATCTTAAATCTGATCCTGGCGTTCCTCCACTAAAAACCCTCCCACAGCCTCCCCCTGACTTCCCTCAGAGTCAGATCAAAGTCTTTGCACTGGATGCTGCGGGACCTGGCCTCCTGCTCCCTCCCTGACCTCCGCTCCCACTACTGCTCCCTGACCCACCCTGCTCCAGCCACAAGAGCTGGAGCTGCTCCTCGACCACACTGGCAATGTTCCCTGCCACCTTAGTGACTCTGTGCTTCCTCTTCCTTCTGCACGGAAAACTGCCCCTACACACACGTACCTGACTGTCTCTTACCACCGTCATGCTGGTCAAATATCACCTTGTACATGAGGCCTCCCTGACCACCTAATTACAACTGCAAGCCACCCCCAGCCTTCCCTAACACTCTGCTCTGCTTTCTTTCTGGATGATGTATAGTTATGAAGTCTGATCACCGTCTGTCTCCCCTACAAAATACAAACTGAATGAGAGCAGGGACGCTTGTCTATTTTATTCACTGCTGACTCCCTAATGCCTAGAGCGATGCTTGAAGTAGAGTCGGAACTCAGGAAGTATTTGTTGAGTGAGTGAGAGAGTGGATCTGTTTCCAGTGTGATCGGTTCCTGCATCTATTAGCTTCCCCTTTTTTATGGGTTATCACTTTCTGCTTCCTGCTAAAGTCTTTTTTTTCCCCTTATTCTTTTTCATGCAAGATTTTAGTGTCCCCATGGGACCAGGAGCACGTGTGTGTTCTGACATCCCTCTAGAGCCCTGTTTCTCAAGGTGTCGGCTCCAGACCCCACCCCACCCCACACACCATGCCCCTCCACCCCCACCCTCGCAGCAGAATCACTTGGGAAGTTCATAACAAGGCAGATCCTGGGCCCCCTCGAAGATCCTCCCCCAGAATCTCTGGGGAGTGGGGCTCTGGATGCATTATATGAAGCATTCCAGGGGATTCAGTGGTTCAGTGTCACAGAGGAAGGGATGGGAAGGCGGACAGAGATGGGGAAGGGAGAAGGAAGAGGTACCTCTCCCTTTCAAGTATCTAAGACTACCTGTGGCCTTTGGAGAGCAGCTGACCATTTCCTGCACAGCTCTCCACGCCACCCAACAGACTGCAGCTCCTCTGAAAACCTTGGGACTACTGCTTTTTCTAGACAGTAATTCAAGACGGTGATAAATGGCTCTTGGGGCACAGCCCGAGACTATAGGTATAAGCAAATGTCTTTTCACCAAATTCTCTCCTTACTCCAGTGCTTTCAACCCCTTGTGATTTTGACCCCTAGGAAACATTTGGAAATACCTGCGGACATTTTTTCATTGTCACAACTGGGAGGGGGCTACTGACATCTGGTGGGTAGAGACTAAGGATGCTGCCACATGTCTGATAACACATAGGAGAGTACTCCCATAACAAAGAATGATCCAGGCCCAAATGGCAGCTGTGCAGAGGCTGAAACCCTGGCCTGAGCCCCCTGCCTGATGCCTTCTCCCTGATGCCTCCCTGATTCCCGATGCCCTAGGAATCTCTATGCAGTACCAAGAGGGGGGTGTTCTAAATCCAGAAGCGAATCCAGGCTCCCACCTGTCGCAGTTTCTCTTAACTGTGGCGACACTAATCTCTATGTTGACTCTCGGGTGGTGGCCGGCAAGTGGGCCGGCACAGTGGGTGCGGGTGAGCGGCACCGGCCCCAGGCCATCAGACCCTCCACGCCACAGCCCCAGCCTCGGGCCCCCCTTGCATCTGGATCACACGCTGTCGCCCTTCCTGGTGGGACAGGCACTGCGGACAGTGCCACTCGCTGTCTTCAGGAGGGTGGCGGGAAGGGCTGACGCGAGACCCAAGGTTCCGACCACGAAACCCTGAATCTGGTCGGCGGTTCAGGCGGCCGCAGCGGCAGCCTGTCGCCCCCGGCTCTGCTGCCTGCCCGGATTTGAGAGGGTGCGGCTGAGGTTGCTGTGACTACGAAATCCCTTCAAGCCTCTGACTAGATTTCACATCGTGGTAACTTTGCAGTTTCCCTCTTGGAGAAAGAAAACCAATGCCATGACAAGAAAAAGTCATCACTGAGATGTAATTTGGTGCAATTAGAGAGAAGACCAACCACACTTATGTGGCACAGACTACGTGCCAGGGGCCATGCTGGTTGGGTCTGGTGAGGGAAGTCACAAAGGCTTTGGCCATACGTGCCCCCGGCTGGAGGAGACTCTGGGAGGATGAGGACCTGATAGGACATTTCTGTTTCCACTCATGGTGCATTAGAGATGATGTAACACACCCTTGGCAGGGGGAGTCCTGGAAACATCTGATAGGTCAACAACTTCCAAGACCTAGTTGTAAGATCTGGGCTTGGAGGCCCAGAATGTAGCCATCCATCATTAGACATTCGTCTCCTTGTTTGGGGTGGAACAGATTAATCACAGAAGAGTCAGCAATACCCTCGTTCCCCTCTTTCTTCCATAATGACCGTTAGTGAGATGGTCTAAACTGAAAAGTCACTGAGATGAGGAAATCACAGAAACAGCTCTGAATATGGTAGGATGGGGTGGGGTGGGCAGGGGCTAAGGAGGGGCAGGACGGCTGTATCCAGCTCTCTGCCGGCTTCGGTTAGTAACAGTCATTCCTGAGGAGCCAGTTGCTGCAAACTATTTACATACACACACGTCAGAGAACCAGCCAGCCACCCTCGGTTCAGATTCCCATCTCCTCAATCCTGACCAGGGGCTGCCACAGGGCAGGCAAGGATTTCCACACATGCCCATGGGCCTTTACCATGACTTGGCATCTTCCTTAGGGTGTGCCACTCCTTCCAGCCCTCCACCAACAGACGTTGAACCTCTTTCAGGGCTACAATCTTTACTGGCTTCTCAGAGGACCCTCGTGGCAGGGAGAGCTGACACAGCATCTTGAGAGTCTGAGCAAAAGCTGAGGCTGTCTGTTTTGAGGGATCCCTTCTAGATGCTCTTATATAGGCTCCTATATATTATATTTCCAATACAACAAGCCCAAGTTAGTACTGGAAAGAGAGAGAGGGTGAGCAGCCAGGACCACCCTCTGCTGCTTCTAGTCACTCCAGCACATGGGAGCCTAGAAACGGACAGGGTGCAGCTGTTCTCGTCTGCTATACTGTTAAATTACCCATCGGTCTTCACATTTTTAAGGGGGCCTTTTGACTAACAGGCCCTATGAAAGACAGATCTGAATCAGTTGATTCATACACATTGTCTATGTATGTAAACTAATTGTGTAAGAAGCTTATGACAACAGCCACTATCCCACCGAAATCTGACACGTCTAACTTATGAAGAACATGAACAGCCTCCATGGGAAAGAGCAACACATTTAGGAATGCATTCAGGGTGCAAGGGAGCCACACTGCCCCACTCGCCACACACACGTGTGCACACACACACAAATACACATCCTTCTTGGAGGAAACCAGTAAGATGAGTCTGGTGGTGGGTTCGGGGGAAGAAGTACAGATAAGACAGGCTCAGGAATTGCAATTTCCAAGGGTGGGAAGAAAACGTATCCCCTCCCTCCACCTGCCTCTACTAGATCTCCTCAGGATCAAGTCTGAAAAGTTAGCTATCGATATATTCATTCAGTGATTTGTGTGTCCGATAAGAGATAAGATTGCAAAAATCTACCCCAAGCAGATTTCCTAGGTAACTTTAAAGGAGTAGTGGGAATGGGAAAATAAGAACATAGAACACATTTAAAACTAGATTTTAATTTTGGTTTTGATTACAGATTCCAATACAATATGAAAAATTTTTAAGAAATGTTGTGTGAACTGGATTCGGGCCTTCCATATCGACAGGGAGTTAGAAGGAGTGAAATTTTTAGAGCATATCACCACACATACATGGTCACGTTTTAAAACTCTTTAACATGTAATCATTTCCAATGCAAATGCAGACAGACAGAGTTTTGCCCCATTCATCTCTTCATTCAGTATATTCACTCATTCATCTCTCCATTCGCTAATTTCATTCAATGGTCAAACACTTATTAGGCACTTAATTGTGTCAGGTTCTTTGATAGGTGTTGGAAAACAAACATAGTCCCCACTTTTATGAAATATTACAAAATATTTTGTAATCAAAGATTCAAAACAAAAAATAGGACATTGGCCCTCATCTGGGGAGCTGATGAAGGAGTGAGCAGAACAAACAGAGCTCTGGACCAAAATTACAAATATCTGAGTTTTGGTACAAGCTTTGCTATTTCCTAGTTTCACAGCCTTTGCCAAATCGCTCAGTCTTCCTGAGTCTTAGCCTCCTCATCATAAGACAGGGATAATACTTATCCCTTGGTACTGATGTAAGGATGAAATAGGAGCATAGACATAAAAGAGAAGAGCTCTACAAATGTTACGTGTTATTATTACAAACAATGTCTTTCCTATGTTGAACATGTGAAGAATAATCAGGGCTGAGCCATGTCCTTTTCGTGCTCCTACCCATTCACAGCCAGGGAGCTCAAGGCCCAAGTATCAAAAGGGATAACAGAATAACAGGACCAAAGAGGGCCCACCCAGGGAGGCCTTTGCTCCAGAGAGGGGCCAAGGTCAAAGCGCCAAGCCCAGCTCAGTGCCCAGCTCTCTGTGAAGGCCCTCCGTACAAACTGAGAAATGCTCTCGGCTAAATGTGTCACAATGGATAGGTCGGAAAAGATAAAGCCAGGTGGCTCTGCTCCTTCCCTGTGTGCCGTGAAACTGACTCCACGTATGCTCTGCCCAGGCCCGTCAGAACGCCTGTGAGAAGTCACCTCCCTGGCCTCCTCGCCTCACTGCTGGGGTGGAATTTTCCAGAAGGACAAACCAACAGATTCCCACACTATGTGAACTTCTGTTATAATCCAGGCAAAGAGAATCATTCGATGATTCTCGAATAGTTACCAAAGAGCCTCTGGACCCATGAAGACTTTACACAATGTCCCCCGGAATCCTAGAACGCCCTCGATGCAGTGGACCAGTGACGAGCAACGCCCCATCGGGCAGGCCCGGCAGGTCTCTCTGCACAGCCTGTGTTCATCCTCAGTGACCTGAGGATCCTGGAGTCGGGCCACGCACACTGTGGCCCACGGAATGGAGGGCACATGTCCAGAGCATACATGGCTAGAAGAAGGCTCAGGGGACAGCCTCACCTGGGCTTGGATGACCGCAGATCACATCCTGAGATCTACCCAGGGTCAAAAGGTCAACAATGGGGCAAGCGTTCCTGTTTAGGAGACACCAGCCCAGGGATTGGAAGGAAACTCTGGACCCAGCTGAGATTTTAATCAACCATGCTTTGAGGGGTTGGCAGAAATTTCTGTGGCCCATGACACAAGGCAAGCTTCAGAGAAGGTCAAGGGTTTCACAGCGGTCTGTGAAGCTACACTATGAACCTATTTCTCAGTGAGCCCCTGGCTATCCAGCGGCGGCTGAGCTGAAACAGGTTAAAATAAAACAAAACAAAACAAAACAAAAGAAATCTCCTTAGGAAAGAAGGAGATTCTGCTGTGGTAGAGCTGTGTCTCAGATGACTTTCAGCTATGCCTCAAATGTGGCAGTAAGATATTTGTGCACAGCTCTGAACAGGCTGGGCCCAGCACCTCACCCAGACTCGGGGGTCCACCAACCCGGCCAGCACCAGGCCAGCTGTTGTCACAGCCACTGGTTGAAACAGATTATACCCTTTGGTGAAATGTGAAGGGCAATTATTTATGCAAAAAATACTCTCCACACTTTTTTCTAACACCAACTACATGGTCAAGAGGCTATCCACAGTATTTTCAAAAAAGTGTTCTAATACAACTGTCTGGAAGTCAGATTATAAACAGGTTTCAGGTGTAATTGCCTGCTGATTTTTTTTTTTTTTTGCAAAAGCATGTTGTTCTCAAAGGACTGCATGACTGTGTTCTTTAAGCTTCAAATACAGATACGTTCAAAATTAACTCCACTGTGTTTGGGAGCTGAAAATAGAGCCCAGCTGTGGACGGTGGTTTGATTAAGACCAGATCTTTCCACATTATTATTTATAAGCAGAATTTTAGTTGCTTTTTCTACAAATAGTATAACCTGATTTATTGTTAACTAAGCCTGGCCACATTTCTTAGAACCTAATTCATTAAGCCAACATTACTGAGGCATTATTAAAAACCTTTAAACCCTAGGCAGTTAATATCAGGGTTTTTTTTGGGGGGGGGGTTATTTCTAGTAAATAATTCAACATTCATGAGTACCGTGCATTTCAAAGGCTTAGGGAAGCAGTAAAATGGGATTACTGAAGTTTCTCTTTTAAAAATACCATGGTCCTTTAGGAAAACCATAACCTGTTAATGTTCTTATTTAAACTATTTCTGGCTATTATCATCAACTGAAACATGCTGTAAAACATTCTGGAATCTTTTATTACAATTTCAAGTGAATTTATAAATGTCATAAAACTTGAGCAAAGAGGAAAGAAGACATTTATATATTTATTTTTTTCATTTTGTAAATGGGAATCAATTTACTTAAAAAAATTAAAGACATGGAGTTCTAAAAGGCATCTCTGTCCATGCGTTTCTTGCAATGACTTCATTCATTCACTAAATAGCTATTTATTAAGCACCTATTACACACCCTGCATTGGAGAACAAAGCTCTGCAGAGCTCTGCCGCCTGGAGCTCTCTTCTGGAGGAAAGTGAATAATGACTAAATACAAGATGTATCGTGTGGTGGGACATGGAGAACAATAAAGCAGGGCAGGTCAAAAAGGACTTTTGGGGTTGGAGTGAGGGGCTGCTCTTTCTCACATGACGGGCAGAGACGGCCCCTCTTGAACAGAGATTTCAGGGAAGCAAGGTCATGGGCCCCAGCAGGCATCTCGGGAAAGCATCCCAGGCAGAAGCCAAGTCCACAAGTGGAGGCCCCCAGGTAGGAGCACTATTAGCATAACTAGGAAGAGCAGGGAGGCCGGCGTGGCTGTAGCGGGGGAGTGAGGAGGGGGACAGCTGACAACGAGGTCGGGGAGAACATCAAGTCTAGAGTTCGGGGTGAAGCCCAGGCTAGAGACAGTATTTCAGAGGCCAGCAGTTTATAGATAGCATTTAAAGTCATGGGACTGGGAGGGGTCACACAGGGAGCCAGTGAAGATAGAGAAAAGGTGTGAGGACTGAGCTCTCCAGGATCTATTTAGGGGAGAGAAAAAGGAACCAGTAACAGTTTCTGAGAGGAGCAGATAATGAGGTGAAAGGAGAAACCAGAGAGCCGCTGTTCAGGAAATGAGGTGAAACAAGTAGTCCAAGAAGGAGGGAGTGATTAAATGGTAAAGGCTACAAGTAGGTCAAGTACAATGAGGGCTGAATAGTCATCACTGTAGACTATGTATGGCGCAGAGGTAAATTCTTTCATCTCTCTGTTTCTCAGTTTCCTCACCCATGTAATGAGGATAATAACAGTACCCTCCTTACAAGCTTATGTGAGTTAATATTTGTGAAATACTTACATCAGTGTCTGGAATAATAGGTGGTCAACAAGTACTTGTTGAATGAATGAATGTAGCAAAATGATCATATCACGATTAGTGTCTATCACATTTCACATATTATCCAACTATCATTATTATTTTTGATGACCTTTGCAAGAGCTTTTGACTGAGTAATGGCAACTAAGGGCTGAATGGAGTGAGCTCAAGAAGGGGTGGAGATGAGAAACTGAAGACAGAGTACAAGAAGTCTTTTTTAAAAATAAATTTGCTGCAAAGGGAATCAAGGAAATGGGACAGTAGTTAGTGGGGGATATCAGGTCAAGAGAGCTCTTAATTTTTTTTTTAAGTTGCGAGCTGTAACAGCATTTTGGTATTCTAAAAGGAATGATCCCGTGGAGAAGGAAGACATGATACAGAAAGAAGAGGAAACCGCTGGAGGGTGTCCCTGACCAGTCATCGGGGTGGCATCTAGAGGACACCCGGCCTCAGGGAGCACAAGCAGTTCACCCACAGCATCAGCCTGAAGGGAGAGAAGGTACGTAGATGGTGGGAGCCTGGGAAATCCCCAGCTGAGAGTGAAGATGGAGAAGGCGGCGTCAGACGCTGGCAAGGAGAGGAGGGTGTAAAGAAGTCGATGAGGAGAGCCGAGCGCGAAGACTATGATTGCCAGCAGGGACCAAGAGCCTGCTTGAGGTGAAGGATCAGGAACTGAACACAGTCAACATGGTTTTGTGTTTTACTTTACCCAAGTGCAGCTGGGCAAATATGCGGGCATAGTGGGTGGAGAACAGGATTTTACCAAGGCTGCAGTTTTGTAAGGAGAGTGGGATGAAGAGACAGATGGGGAGAGGAAGGGAGGAAGGGAGGAGGGAAGGGAGGGAGGGAGGGAGAGAAGAAGGGCACAGCAGTTCTGGTTAAAGCAGGGCAGGGCCAGAGCCCCGCCTGCACCCCATCACAGCCTGGAGATTCCACCAAGGAAGCCCTCGGCCTTCTCTGGGTGTGTAGGAAGCGTTCTGGATTCCTGTTTAACACTTATCTTCAGCAGCTGTGACAGAAGAACAAAGGTCCTGTTTGTTCTCTGGCTTTCACCTCGTAAATCAAAACCACACCTCTGCCAATTCTTCTCCTTTACAGGTGGAATGTTGCAGTTTCATGAATTACAGGTCAACATCTCATGCCCAAATGTATCTATTTCACTTGAGACTTTATGGCCTGTCAGGAATGTCAAGCACTGACAAGAATAATAATAAACTACATCTCATGGCAGCCGTGAATGAGGTCCTTATCAATTAGGAGCAAAGAATTTGTGCTTACTGTCAATTCCAAAGATGACTTCTCTCCTACCTCTAACCTACTGCTAAAAGACAAAAAAAAAAAAAAATCTAAAGTTTAAGAATTTAGCAAGAACTTTTTGAAAACTATATGTTCATATTCATAGGTGCTTTCATCATGCTGATTTAGACACAGACCTTAACGTGTAGAGGGTATTAATTATCCTGGCAGAGCAGAGGCAAATGGATATATATACATATATATATATATATATATATGTATATATATATACATATATATATATATATAATGGTAGGAAAAAATAGATTTTATGGAACTTTCTAAATATTTTAACAGTTTTTGTACAATAAAGTCATTGGCCAGCTCCAATCTTAAATCTCAAATGATCCCCATATGAAAGGTATTTACTATTTCTTCCAACAATTCACACCCAAGCAACTAATATTCTAAAGATACCAAAGGAATTTATTTTGCTAATTCAGCCATAAGCAAAGTAATAGTGAAGACAGATACCTGGAATAGATATTTATGGTTGTTTCTTTCCAAAATAAACATGAATCTAAACTCAATCTCTGACTCTTCTCCAAATCCTACTTAAGTTGGTGCCTCCTGTCTCCCATCTCCTTCTTCTCTCTCCAGCTCCTCACACAAAGGTCTTACTCAGCTGGATCACTGCCTCCCAGGGCACCAAAGCACAGAGTTCAATCCTGGTAAACTAGCCTGGCTTACTAAGAAATTGTGCAATGGCCCCTTCAGTTCCTCCGGAAAAATAGGGAAAGACAAAATAAAATAAAATGGTATCGACTTCAAAAGAAAGATAGAAGCAAAAAGACTAAAGACCATAGACTGAGGAGCTGCCTTGGGTGAGAGACCCGTTTTTCCCGTCTCTAATGTCCTCCCCTGCTTGAATCTACATCAACAATACTCTCAATTAAACGGCAACTTATTTGAAAAAGCAATTTTACATAAAAACACTGAAGACAACTGTCTCTGCACTCTTCTCTCCTGGGCTCCTGGACACAGGAAACTATCTGAATGACTCTAACACTTTCCACTCTTGAATTTCTTCACCTTGCGATGGTTGCTCTTTGTGAAATAAAAATCTACTGAAGGCAAGAAGCTATTTACTTGGTCAAATGTGTGAAACATCGTAAGCAGTTAGGACTACTCACGCACATACAATCCCTACACCATCCACCAAAGGCTCAGAGGCAATCAAATGCATTCCCCCGAAGTGCAAAGAGGCCTGGGGATGTTTTCTAGTTGACAGCCCCTGGGGTGGTCTCCAGAGGACACAGTCTTCATTCAGGAGGAAGCAAAGGATTACTTCCCAACTCATTTTGTAGTCCGAGAATTTGAAATTCCAGAACGGAAGTGAAAAGAAAATCTACACCTGGGTAGGAAAGCATCATGTTAACCCTGGAGGAAGACGAAGGGAGGCCCGAGAGCTCCAGCCCCGCACAGCTGTGCCACCTCCCCCAGCCAGCGGCCAGTCAGCCCGCAAGGAAGTGAGACACATGTAATTTGGATGCTTAAAAAGAGGGAGGGACTTTTCAGTGTGGAGAATGCAGTTTGCTGTGTGGAAGCAGGTTTATGAACTCGTCTGTGTCCCTGTGATTTTCTCTAGGGCCCTGAAGATTCTGCCTTCTCTGGAGCCCTCAGGTTTTCCAGTGAAAGCTCCTGGGAACAATCTGGAAAACCTACCTTTCATGTTTCAGGGTCTCTAACATTATAGACACAGCCCTGGAGCGCCCCTAAGAGGGCTCCCCCTTCACTCCGGGACACGGAATGACTTTTAGTGTATTCTCAGCCCAAAGAACAATGAGGACATCTAAGGAGCTAGAACTGGGAAAGGAGGATGGATTCTAACTGTAGGAATGAAGGGAAAAAAAAAAAAAAAGAATGAGATGCCATAGGTCCAGTCAACTCTATCTCCTAAATATGTCTCAAATTCACATTCCATATCCACTGCTGTCCCCAACCTAGTCATCAAGGCCACCATCGTCTCCCACCTGGGTGACTGCAGTAAATCTCCCTGCTCCATGGGAGCTCCCTTCCACTCATTCAACACACAGCAGTTAGGGTGGTTCTCGTTTTTTCTTTTGGGGTTTTTTTTTGAGCTTCAGGAATTTCCACAGCTTAATCCAAAATCCTCCCTTTGCCTACAAGGCTGTCTGTGATGTAGCTCCTACCTCTGTCTCTCGTCCTTCTCTTGCCGTATTCATCCTTCAGATCGTGGCTAAAAAAGATCACACCCTCAGAGACGCTTCCCTGCCTGCAGGCCAAGTCTGGCCCCATGTTGTACCCTTCTATCACAAGACCCTGTACATTTCTTTTGCTGCACTTATCACAACTGTGACTGCAGAATTAATTGGGTAATTAGTCATTTAACGTCTCTTCTCTTCATTGCAATATAAACTTCACGAGCGTAGGATCCTGTCTATCTTTCCGCTGTATTCTCAGGGTCTAGCATGTGGTGTAGGATTGCTACAAGTACTTATGAGGGAATGAGTAAACAAATGACTGGTCTCTTTGCACAGGGCCTTTCAGGACAGAGTTAGGGATGGGGCTAGAAAAAGGCAGGGCGGGTCCACTGACATCCCAATACAGCCTCCAAGGATAACTCTAGCTCAGTTTTGGGTACACTCTCCTGGTTTCACTCTAATGGAGGGAAAAAGAATTCCAGAGCTAGGGAGCTTGATCAAACCCCTGGGGTCTGAGCTTAGGACAAAGCGCTGGGACCCTGGGCCCTGGTGTTCTCTCTGACACTGCCCAACTGGGATGAACAATCTGTTGTATAGAATAACTCAGGCGACCTGGGACTGTCACAGTCCATGCTCAGCAAACCCCATGGCACACGGGCCATTTGGTAAATCTCAACAGAGCATACACGTGTGGATTTCAGTGCAACTCTAACAGCCACTTTTGAATGCATTACATAGAATTCCTCAAAAATAAACCAAATTTCTTGTATATTAAAAAAATGACTGTATAACTTTGCAAATATACTAAAAACTACTGAATTATATACTTTAAAAGGGTCAATTTTATTATGTCTCAATAAAAAGGCATTCCCTTCACCACCCCAAATCCAAGCCATGTTTTACTGCTCATTTTAATGATACAAATAGATACTTTACCCATAGGAGTCTATAATCTTAGAAGCCTACCTTCTATAATGAATATTGGCTCTTGGTACTTGAAAATTAATAAAACAAAGTGAAGTATATTAGCTAGGCTGAGCAAGGAGTACACTGAAGTTAGAACTAGTAAACACTAACATTAATGTGGTCAAGCCACATGGGCACAGAATAATAAATCAGCATGACTGCCTTCTCAGGAGAAAGGTTCTCCGTTATCAGTGGCAAAGGCCATAAGAATAATCTGAAAGAAAATTCTACCTAGAAAGATTCTATAATCTATGAACTATATAATATTTCTTGCTACTGCACTCGAATTCCACTACCATTTCAACATCCCACAAGACGCTCTGTGATCTGGGATACATAATCATCACATCCTTCACACTGCAAGGACATCCGTCTTATGCAAGCTGAGTGTGGCCAATATGCCCACACTCCAGGAGCTGTTGAGAGGACGGGGAACATGCCGCGAGGTTTCCAAGAGCGCTATAGTTCTCCGGAATGTTTTTGCCCTTTGAGTCAGAGGTCACAACACACCATCAGTTGAGTGAAGCAGGAAGAGTCATGGCTAGTTGGACCCAAAGTCTTTTGCAGAGCTATGGAGCTATGTTTTAGGAGTAAAGGAAGTGTGGTGCTTAGTATTTAGTTGTGCTTGCTATCACTCAGAAATGTGTGTGCGTACACGCTCGTGTGTGCGGATCACTCAGTAACGCAAGCAAATGTATCAGGTGTACACATGAGCAGGAACTAGCATCCAGGAAGCACCCATCGTGTAGATCAGGGACCAGCCAACTGTGTCTATAAAGTACTAGACAACAAACATTTTTGGCCTTGCGGGCCATACGGTCTCTGTTGTAATGACTCAACTCTGCTGCTATAGACAATATGTAAATGAATGAGCATGGCTGTTTCCAACAAAACTTTACTTATAAAAGCAAGCAGCAAAGTGGATTTGGCTTGCAGGCCACAATTTTCTGCCTCCTGCGATAGATAATGGAAGCATATACTTGTTAAGAGAGTTATTTAAACGATTCCAAAGGACTCTTTCTAAAGAATTAGAGACAACCTTGTCTTCTTACAGTTATGAGACATAATTTAAGCTTTTGGTGATTCAGTGTCTACTTATAAACATTAATTAATTTCATACCCTGCTATATAACCTAACGTCCAATGGGATAGTAAAGTATAAAAGGCTGTGTGTGCCCCTAAACCAACTTGTCCCAGGAGGCCATACGTAGATTACGAGGGTCTGTTTTTTGTCTCCTCTCCTCCTGTCAAGCTGTTAGCCATCACTTTGTTGCTTTTTTCTCTGTGATTGTCTCTATCTTCAATTTGCCATTTCTGACCTGCTCCAGGCCAAGAACAGTATCTAAAGTAGGCTGGCTGTGAAGGACCATATGTCTCTCTTAGGTGTAAAGAAACACAAGCACCAGGTCTGTCACCCCAGGCGTGGCTACTCCGTGCCCCTTTGGACTACGTTCTAATTCTTCACTCATTTCACATACCCAAGGTTGTTAGATAAATGACCTATGGGCGAGATGTTACTTTTGCCTGTACATGTATGTGCACCTACCTACACACAAATCCATTGTCATTTATTTCAAGAAATATTTATTGCATTTCTCTGTGCTAGTCACCGTTCTAAGTAACTTGCAATACATTAGTGAACAAAAGATTAGAAAACCAAAATAAACATACACACAAACAAACAAAAACAGCCCTCAAGGAGCTTACACCATAGCAGTGGGAGATACATAAGTCACCTTTGTCCCAAAGTAGAAATGGATCTAAATCACTAAAAACACATGGCTCTTAAACACACACACACACACACACACACACACACACACACACACACACACACTTCCTAAGTAGCTGTAGGTCACCAGGTTAAATGACTAACAATCTTTAGTTGCAAAACTTCTAAATGCCTCCTTGCCCCCCCGCCACCCCGCACAAACTTACTTCTGTTTGATAAACCAGAATGCCCATTCACTCCGATTTTTTTTCTGCATCTCACTTCCTGCATCCTCTCTCCTCTAGTAGGCCCCCTTGCAAGCAAAGGTAAGCCACAAACCAGCAAAGAGACCTAACAGACTACCTGGGATTCCAAGTGGTCAGCCTGTTCTTGGATCATTTAAAACTACTTATTTGACTGGTAATGAGGCAGTGATAAATTCCAGTGATCTGGGAGGTGAACCAAAAATCCTAGCTTGGGTTTCAGTTTCACTTAAAACTGACTACTTAGCAAAGGGCCAGTCTTTCCAGTTTAGTGAAGCTGGCTTTGTGGTCCCTGAGCACTCTGCAAAAAGAAAGGATAAGAACTCACAGGGTATCAGCAGCATTCAGGCGAGCAAGGCCAAAAAGCATGTTATTGATCCAGAAGGTGAACAGGACAAACTAGGCAATGACCAAACCCCGAGGACCCTTCAGGAGCTCTCCCAAGCGCTAGTGCCACAGCTCTGCCACCACCCACGCCCACAGAGAAGCAAACTGTCTCACAGAGAGAGCATCTCCTGCCAGCCCATGGGGTCATGATTTCACATTCGTGGGGAAGGAAAACCGCATCCCTCCCCAGAGCAGGTCAAGGATACGACCGTCACCAAGTGGCCAGGTCAACCCTTCAGCACCCAGGACGAAGCGCACACAAATGGCTGTGACCCGTGGTCTTGCAACATGCCCCTAAGTCCTACACATGGACCCATCGGCCCCTGTGCAGCAGTTCTTTTTATGGCCCAAGAGCCTCCTCTCCCTTTCTTCTTCCTGGGAACAGAAGACGGTGCTTCTTCTAGAGATCACCCTTGCAGCATAAAGGCAAGAGGTATATAGAGTGGGGCAGAAATCACTGCAGAGGATTTTTCTTTTCCTTGGGGAATAGGCAAGCAGGGAATTCCAGCTCTGACTCACTTCCCAAGCCTCTCACTCACAGGTAACCAGAGGAGTAACTCACTCAGGGGCAACCGCTCACTGCTAAACCAGATGCCAGGGATGCCAGGCCTGGGGAGGCCTCGGCAAGGCCCTACAGGGAAAGGGCACTCCAGGGCTGGGATTGGGTTGAGAGAATACCTAGGAGGTCAAACAAAGAGTGCCCTGGGTAACGAGGCCCACCTGTGGGCTGGGTTAGTCCATGTATGCCTTCGTGTTTAGCACAGAAGGGCCAGTTGGGCCGCAGAGGCCAGAGATCAAGTGGATGGCCAGAAGTGGCCATAAGTGAGCAGGGCAGGAGAGGGCAGACACTCCATTGGTCCAACGGTCTCTCTCTGTCTCTATCCTACTTTTTCAAAGACGACAGAAACCACAGGCCTGCAGGGACATGCTGGGGACTCTAGATTAGACCCAGTATTTACTCTCTTTAGGGGCATGAGCTTTGGAGTCAAACAGGTCTGGGTTCAAATCCCAGTTCTGACACCAAAAACACCTGTGGCCTTGGTCCAGTTACTTGCCTCTTTGCACTTTGGTTTCCGCCTCTACAAAAATGGAAGGGAAGGTACACCGACCTCAAAGGGCGACAGGAGGCTGACAGGAAGGTGACTGTGGAAAGTGCTGGGCAGAGGCAGACACAGTGACTGCTGAAAAATGTCACTATCAGCAGAGAACAGACTAACAGCCACACACCACAAACTGTGCTGCAAACTCATTCCTCGTTCTGGGGGGCTGTTTCTGTTTCTTTGCCTGGCCAGCATCCACGTTCCTTCCTAGAGGATGATCCTTCTCTGCCGATCCCCCGGGGACCACTGGCCCCGGCCCAGGCAGTGATAAGTAATCTGGAAAGGGCTGGGGTCACTCTTCTGCAGCCTCCAGCAGGGTTGCTTGCTTTGGCGTCCTTCCTGTGCACCCCAGCGGCTTCTCACCTACGTGTTGTAGGAGGAGGGGCTGAACCGGTAGGAATTTCACTCTCTGCAGAAGACATCTGCTTTGAGGGCAGTAAAGACCCAGGTGGCACTGTTTTGAAGGCAAAGAACTGAAGGGCAATTACCCTGCCATTAATCAGCCAGCCTACAAGGACTGAACAGTGTTCGTTAAGACCAGGAAAGAACATTTTAATAACATTCCTGGGGATAAGGAAGGAGCAAAACACAAATTAAGTCAGTAAGCATCTATGGGTTTCCCTGATAGGTGTCAATGTAGATTTTCAAGCCGCCCTGCAGAATTCGAGGTTCTTTAAAAGGAGCTACCACCACTTCCTCTGCAAAATGAAAACAAGAGAGGCCATCACCAACTCCCACACATGTTGTTTCCTGTACCTCAGTGTATGGGTAATGAGAGACCACCCAACTTTCCTTTCCTGCTTCCTTCTGAGTCCCAAATAAATTCCCCATCCCACCTCTACACACACTCATGCGGAGATATTGAAATTAAAGATCTGGAGAGGTTAAAAGTTAAGGATCTAAGAATAGAAAATAGACAGTTCCGATTTTTTTTCAATGTGGTAAAATAGACATAACAGTTACCATTTTAATCAACTTTAAGTGTACATTCAGTGGCATTAAGGACTTTCACACTGCTTAATGTTCACATCTCCAGAACTTTTTCATCATCCCAAAATGAAACTCTACAGCCATTAAACAATAACTCCCTCATTCTCCCCCTCCTCCCAGCCCCTGGCAAGCACCCTTCTGCTTTCTGTCTCTAAGGACTGGACTACTCTAGGGACCCCACATAAGTGGAATCATCAGTATTTGTCCTTTTGTGTCTGACTTACTTCACTTAGCATTAATGTCCTCAAGGTTCATCCATGTGGTAACATGTCAGAATTTCCTACCTTCTTAAAGCTGAATAATAGTCCATGTTATGGGTATACCATATTTTGTTTATCTGTTCATCTATCAGTGGACATTTGGGCTGTTTCTGCCTTTTGGCTATCATGAATAATGCTGCTGTGAACATGGGTGTACAAGCGTCTGTGGGTATTCCAATCTTGTATTAAATCATCTGTCGTGTCTCTGTCCTGCTCCTCTCTGCTTTCTTATTTTCCACTAGTCCTCTGATACCGTTACCCAATAGATCCTTTTGTACCAGAGCGATGGCTTCCTGCTGGCACCCCAGCCTACACCGTGCCCTCATTCTGCGGATGTGATTTGGATAGACCCACTCTGAAAACACACAGTCTCTCCAGGAGACGTTCCTCAGTGGTTCACGCCCACTCCTGCACTTGCCTCTCACCCCTGTCATGAACCAACAGAGCCAGCCCCGGTGTGAGGAGAGGCAGTGTGATGGCATAAAAGCCACAGACACCTCTCCCCCCAAAACAGCAACCGGTTGAGCCAAAAGCGGAAGCCAGTTATAGTGCTGGAAGCCAGCAAAGCATCCAGACTTCTCCCTGTCTTACGCGAAGCACAGACAAACATAACAGACCTGGGTGAGGGCTCCATCATGTCTGGGAAACCTAAAGGAAGCTGCAGCTTCCAGGGGACGCTCATAGAGGGTCTGCAGTGGGATCGGGGCAGCCGTGCAGGGCGGGGAGGGCAGGAGAGTGGTAGAGGGGCTGAAACAAACCAGGGAAGGAAAGCTAACCAGACAAAAGCTCCTTCGGTAAGGAATCTTCTGGGGAAAAATAAAATTTAAAAGGAAGTGCTTACTTCTGACATTCAGAAGCTAAAGAAAGAACATATTTCACACTGCAAACCCAGATCTAGGGAGCGAATGCTTATTAATAGTGAGAAGCCCTGTTCTGTCCTGAAATGTTATACCCACCTCTCACCTGGCCCTTGGGAGATGGTAGGGCTTATGTCATTTTCAGTCATCTGCCTGAATGAATTTACAACAGTTCAGAGAAAGGTTCACGTACACACTTTTCCAACCACCCATACGTGAGCATCCTCAGAAGAAGATTCTGCAGCAGCTTAATCCAGCTCATCATCATACCCTTCCCTGTACTTCCTGATGTGCACTTTAAACACAAAATCTGAGTTTAAAAATCCCTGCATTTCCTCCATATGTAAAAAAGTATACAGTATCACATTTGGGGCACTATTGTATTCCTCCACATTATATAATAGTATACGGTGAATATTACCTTGCAGATATCTATCCATCGCCGATATCCAGTTAAGGATCTAAAATCTCACCACCAACCAGGCCTCCGTGGAAAAATTAAGTCCTTCCTCTGCAGCCACCAATCAAGGGACAGTCCCCAAGCCCAGGTTCGGGCTCCTGGGGAAACTCTGTCTCCCAGGCAGAGTGCGTGCCATGGGCAGCACCTTATTTTGCAACAGACCCAATGTTTGGGCAAGTTTGGTTACCTCAAACGTCCTTCGTCAATTTCCAGATCTGTATTTTCAGTTGAAGTCTTGGATGAAAGAGGGCTTTCTTTAAGAGCCCGTTGAGTTATTTGTTCTTTTAAATGGAAAGAATGTTAAGGGCTATAATTTTTCTCAAGTTGGGCTGTCGTTCCTCAAAGTTGGCTTATAAAATTCTTCTAAAATTCATCTTTTAGGACCCCAACAACTTGGCTCAGTGCTTCTCAGAAACCTTTGGCATCTGGGTACACCCCTCCAGGGTGCGGACCTCTCCGGCCAGGATGGGATTCCAGGCTCTCTGTCTCCCAGGGCAGAATGAGAAGCTATCTTGCTGTCACCCCAAAGTAACCAGGCCCTTCCCACCTCCACATCCTATCGCAAATTCCCACCAGCCCTGAAGGGCTTCTGTACTCCTGCTCTGAGGATTCTCCCTCCTGGATGGCAGAATTTCAGGACTGTGGTTTCACGTCACCTCAGGCGTCACTTAATCTGAAATCACTAAGAGAAGGAGCGAATAACTCAGACCTCATCGGACACCCTTGCTCCCCCTCCCCCAACACCGCTGTCCCCGTTGCTCATCTTCACCGTGCCGCCTGCCACCAGCGTCCTGACAGCTTGCCTCTCCAAAGTCGTCTGCCTGGGCTTCTCTGTGGGGAATTTCCTGTGGAGCTATGCTATTGCCCTTCACCTGCCCTACCTGAGGGGTCCCAGCCCGCACCTCTCTGCTAGGAGAGCGCAGCACCCCCACTCCTGACTCCCCTCTTCAGGCCAGCCCAGAGGGGCTCTGTACTCTAAGAGCAGACAGCTCACCACACAGAGCCTGGCAGCCAGAGAAAAATGCAGGCTCTTAATATCAAAATTCTTTGGCTTTATTGATCATATACATATCACTCCATTGCTTGCTGAACACTTAATTAGTATCTACTGCCATATCATTTGGTGAACCCCTGGGACATACATGAGAGAGAGAGTTGGCGGAAGGGGGTGATGGAGAAATGCAGTGAGTGGTGAGTGAATGACCGTGTATGAGAGACGTCATCATGGCCTCCCACCATCTGGCCCCTGGAAAGGAGGCGGGGAAGGGCTGGAACGCTGTCACACCCTAGGCTGATGTTCTGAACTCCCAGACTCTCCCCGGGTGTTGACTCTCCCCGGGTGTTGCCCCCTGCAGCTCATTCCGGGTATCTCATCAGTTTGTGGTTCAAATCCCAACAGGACCAGTGGCGTTGAGTGTGTGGAGCTTTACAACCACAGTCAAGAATAAAGGGGTATTTATGTAAATTGTCTCTGCCCTTCTAATTCATAACACTGGTGATGACTGTTTCCCTCTCTGACTTGTGTTAGTGACAGGTGGTGGGCTGACAGCCCTGAAAATCATGCTTCTCTGAGGCTGGCTATGCTGGAGTTAGAAGGAAGCCCAACCTTGAGACTAAGTCAATGAAAATGATTCGGTCTCCGCTAAGTAACACGCTGCCGGAATATTCTCTAGGGACTAGTGGCCGCCTCCTCTCCTGCCCCCACCTTCACAAAAAAGGAAAATCACAGAAATGGTTAAAGCTTTGCAAACATACTGCCGCTTTGAGAGCCTGTGAATTCAGCTGGTTTTTTTCCAGTGATATCCAGATGCCCACATTTTAATTCACAATTTAATGCCTTTTGCACAGAACTGCAAAATGATGGAAAATTAGAGAAAATTACCCTCTAATAGATTATAATATATTAACAATAACACACAACACATCACGGAAGGTGCATGGACAGAAAGAACTGCGATGGGGACGCAGCTCTCACTGCAGAATGAATAAAATATCCTAATTCCCGGCCGTTGCTCACCCACCTATCTTCACAAGCTCCCTGTGGGATACAACTCCAGTGGTCTGATACCCTGGCGCCTATCCGTGTGATGAGAAAGGCCCTGCCAGTGTGGGGACCGGGTGCAGGGTGGTCACAGCACCACAATGAGTGCCACGCCCTTCCAGTCTTGTGGAAGCTGGGCCTTTATAAACCAACTAAGTGTATCACCACATCCCCTGGTCTTTGCTAGAAGGAGCTTAGTGTCGGGCGGTGGTCACAGTGCAGCTGGCCACTCTAGGAGCTGTATGAACTGTATCACAGACACAGCATGAATTAAGGCCAGGTACTTACAGCTTATACAAAGGCATTCAGTTTTGCTATCTGCTTAACATATCCAGGTAATTAACAGATAAAATGAATCTAAGATACTCAAAAGAGAAAGTCTAACAAAGTAAAATTACAGCTACTAACTCATTATCTTGGCCTACTTCAGAGATATATTTATGAATAAGAATCAATAGGTTGAAGGATAATAAAACAGAGGGCTGGAAGGGACCTAACAGAATTCCTTATTTTTGTAAATGTCAGGCCTAAGAACCAGAAGTGGAATAAACGACTCTCCCATTGTGACATGCTCCGAGTGGCAGAGGAGTGAGTAAACCCAGGTCTCCTGCCCCAGGTGTGGGCCGCTCCCCTGCACGCCTTCCTTGGCTAAGGAGAGCCCTGTCAGCAGCACCGCTCACTCGGGGCCTCCCTGTCCTTCTTCACCTGTCACTCCCCCGACAGCTGTGACAGGACCAGATAGTCTTGCTTGCTGCCGCCCTGGCCCCCAACCTGGCTAAGGGTTTACTGTTGTGTCTAGGATAAAGACATTCCTCCAAACCCCGGTTAGCCCACTATCGTTTTCTAGAAGTCACAAGTTTTTGAGGTCTGATAAACCCCATTTGCCACCTAAAATATGACCTTCCTAAAAAATATTAAATGCTCATTTTTCTCTGTGGGTCTAGTGTGTTTTCTCTGTTGCTCTAGGCACGGGAACGTACATTTAATGAAAAAAATGGCTAACAACATGTTGATGTTTTGCCGTCATCTTAGAAGAAAAGATATGAGAGTCTAGACTCCTCCAGGCTAAATGCTGTGAAACAGTGGTTCTTGACTCTTTCAGGGTCATAAAGCCCTCTGAGATCCAGGTCAAGAGCCCCTGCTGTATCTGCCGGCAAATGTGGACTTCTAGAGACATACTGTAGCTAAAAGTTGGGAGAAGGGAGAGTCTAAAACACAAAGGAGGAAAACAAAGAAAGGAAAAGCAACTAAAACAACTCTTGATATAACCAATCAGAGTAACTCGGGCTCACTTATATGTACTCCGCATGCCCTGATCATCTGAAATGGTACCACTCTATTAAGGAAGGCTCTTTGAGTCAAACCCTCAAACCTGTTCCACTGACATCAAGTGGGGAGGGGGTGGGTGGAATAAAATAAGAAACCTTAACCAGAAATGAAATCACCATAAGCTAAAGGAAGCTTCAGCTTCAGGGCCCTCAGTTGCAGGGGTCCCTTCTGGGCCCTGGGGGTGGGGGGCCAGGCAACGTACGCCCAGGGTCATCTGCATTCTTTCTCTTTGTTTTTTCCAGCATCACTGAAATATAAGTGACATAGACCTTTATATAAATTGAAGGCGTAACAATGTGATGATTTGATACATGTGTACGCTGCAAACTATTTTCCACAATCACATTAGTTAACACTGCATTCTTGTTCTTAAAGAAGGCCCCCCAAGTTGCATAAGGCTTAAGGCCTCACAAAACTTGGTTCTGCCCCTGGTCCCAGTATCACCACAACCACCACAGTTTTAACTTCCTCAGACCACAAAGAGTGTGAAGAAAAAGCAGAGAAGTTAAGGACATTATAAGAGATAAGAAGATGGAGAAGAAGGATGTGAAGGTGAGAAGGGTTCCCACTAATCACTTGGCCTCTTGGAGCCTGATCCTTGACCTGCACAGGGGACAACTGACTGGAATCTGGCCCAAAGAGCTTTTCAAGTCACCTTCCATTTCTACGGTGTTTCCCACTGATTGATAAATAGATGGATTTTCCAACCATGAATATAATTCTTAGGGACAGAGCAATGCCTGCTGGATCTATGTAACCCACAAGATTGTCCTGAGTTGGTTTCTGTGAGAAACGTGTGCTGCGGAAGGCCCGCTGCTCTCCTTCCTCACCAGCTGCCTCTCCTGTGCCAAGCCCACAGCCAAAGCCTTGGCACTCGTGCAGACTTTTCTTGGCCTCTTTGTGAAAGTCAACATTTCTGAGCATTATGAGGCCACAGGAATGGAAAAAGAAAATGGTTCAGAACCTGTGCTTGGCTGCCCTGGAGTAAAGCCAACAGCCGTTGGAAATTGAGTCTCTGGGCTGAGGACAGGATAACTCCCTTGGTGGGAAGAAGAAAAGGCCATTTCACTGAATGTGTGAGGAGGTGAACAAATTTACCACTGTCCAGAAATGCTATTTGCTAAGTAACCCTAAATAACTCAGCTACTAAATCATGTTCCTGACATTTCTGTTGGAATATTCTAACCGTTTATTTTCTTCCTACACAGAACACCTTTGTGACAACAAAAGTGGAGTCAGGAGATAATCTGTTGCTGCTTGCTGACTTTTATTTACATTTGAAACACATCAGTTAGATTTACTGCAACTGTTCCAAATGTGCACCCTGTAAAGGACCCACCTTACTTTTAGGGAATTCGTGCTCACTAAGATCTTGTTAGGTATTTCTCATCTTTATGGAGAAACAAATACTCTTTGGGAAGGGGGTAGGAGGGGTGGGGGGGTAGGAGGGGTGGGGGGGTAGGAGGGGTGGGGGGGGTAGGAGGGGGGGGAGGAGTGGTCTGTGCTCCTGCCCATCTTTGCGTCAAATCCAGTTTACCAGACACTTTGATTTCATTTTCACCATCTCCCTCACTTTTCTCTCCATTTAAAAGTAAGCAAGGGAGCAGCAACAGAGACAGTGGTTTCCAAGTAGCCCTTAGAGGAGTAGGAGGTCATGATCAAGCCTGCAATGGCAGCCCTGGTTGGAAAATCTCCATCACAACCAATACCCCACAGCTAGCCCTGGGCTTGACCCAAGGAAAGCTGTTCAACTATTCACTGGGTTGAACTGAAGCTGATATTCTTAGAACCCAAAGCCTGGATGAAATGGACTCTTAAGCTTGCCTATATGATTTCCTGGGCTGAGGGCAAAGTGGTATTCAATGGAAAAGCCTTGGTTTTAAAGTCATGTTAACAGCAAATGAGCCTGCTCATAATTAAAATGATACTTTTCCCCTCCATTGGGCTGCAGGTTCTTAACCCCAAACTGGAATGACTTCCAATAAGACTCATGATTTTGTCGTAAGGAAGGACCTCTACCTAGTATTTTAAAAGCATAAATACTTTAGAAATCTATATGTATCATGGCTATACCTATAAAGTGCAGAGTTGTATAAATCCGCAGATGAGTATGATTAACTTATTAATTCTGATTTTCTTAAATGTCCTTTTCCTTAGCTGGATAATAAACCCAATCAAACTGTTGTCATTTAGTCAACAGAATGTATAGGAGAACTTTCAGCCTCTTCCCAGCTTTTAATATATTTCTTATTAAACATCTATTGTGTGTCAGGTACTTTGCTAAGTCATGTGGATTCAAAGACGAACAACGAAGTGATCTCATCTGATTATCTACAAAAACTTACATAAACAATCTAAATAACACAGATAGTAGGTTGAACTATGTGAAACTGCCGTTTTTGTGGTCAAAACGGTGAACAATGGCAACTTCATATGGTTCTGTTCTCAGAGAGACAGCAGTAAGCAGTGGCTTGAAGTGAAATCTTAGTTCCCTACCCAGAAATTGAACCTGGGTAGCCTGAGTGAAAACCAGGAATCCTAGCTGCCAGTCCACCAGCGGCTAGAGGCCAGAGACAAATCTGCCCTGGCTCTTGCCCCACGTGAAAAATGAATTTCTCAAGGAGGCAAAAACTGCAAAAACAGGTACAAAATTTATTATTAGAGACACAGCATAACATGTGGGCGAGCACAAGAGAAACAGTTTGTTTCTTAAAGACAGAAGCAAGGCAGAGATACACACGTGGAGAGAAAGGGTGTGGGCGTCCTCGCTAATGAAGAGGCGTGCATTAAACAGGTGGTTAAGTCATTGATACAGGGCAGTTCTTCCAGGTCTTTGTTTACCATTAGCCAATTATCTCATTTCTTTCCCACATTTGACCTGCCCTAGGGCCCTCCCCAATGTGCGTGTGATCTTTTTGCCAGGATGGATTCCAGCACAGAGGACTGTGGGAGGTTTGACAATACTTATTATGGGATGGGACCCCCTCCCTTTTGACTCCCAAGGAGGCTTTCTGCACATGGGCAGTCGGGGAGGTCTCCCTGACCTCAGGAGTGACAGATGCAGTCATTTTATCTCTTTACGCAGCAGAGCTCAGCTCCTGCCACTAACTTTGTCCTTGGAGTGTCTAGGGAAAACAAAGCTTCAATTTCACTCCACTTGACAAACTCTAGCTGCTCAGCCCAGGGATCCATCTACCTCCTATCTCAGTTCAACTTAATATATGTAAACAGTGCTATGAGGAAATGGTTAATTCAACCTCGGGTATGTGTGTAAGGAGGTGGGCGATAGGCATCACTTTTCTTTAGGAACACAGTGTCTTGGATCCTCCTCGTGTTAACAAGCCTGCAAGATCACAGCAGTGGTGTGCTTGAGGCATGGCTGGCCGCATGGTAGGTATCTCAGGATGCCACACACTCCAAGGACTGCGTGGGGCTCCAAACAGGAGATGTCTCAAGTCAAGGGAGACAGACAAGTGACCTGGGCACTAAGCAAAGGAGAAACAGTAAGACAGAAATGAATAAACCGGAATATTACTCAGCCGTAAAAAGGAACGAAATTGGGACATTTGTAGAGACATGGATGGACCTAGAGACTGTCATACAGAGTGAAGTCAGAAAGAGGAAAACAAATATCATACAGTAACATGTATATGCAGAATATAGAAAAATGGTACAGATCAACTGGTTTGCAAGGCAGAAATAGAGACACAGATATAGAGAACAAACATATGGACACCAAGTGGGGAAAGCAGGGGCGGGATGAATTGGGAGACTGGGATTGCCATATATACATTACTAATAATATGAAGAAATTATTGCCATATATACATTACTAATAATATGAAAAAAAATCAAATTGTACACTTTAAATATATGTGGGTTATTGTATGTCAATTATAACTCAATAAAAGTTCTTTTAAAAATAAAAAAATGAAATGAATAAACCCCAACCAAGAGCACCCAGCTCCGTTCTACCTCCTGCAGCCTCTTCAGTCTCACCATGTGGAGAACTTCTCTCTGCAGGTCTCCCCAGCCCCTGGCAGAGGATATTTTCTATGATCCTTGTGAACTTTGTGTGAAACACTATCACTATTTATTGCTTCCACTGAAAGAATTCTTTTCCCACCCAGCTAATATATCTCAGGGTTCGATAAGAATAAGAGTATATGTCTTGAAGATCAGATGTCCTAAACAATGTATCTTGATTTTACCTTTTTCCAGCAACTCTGCCCACCATGTGGGACCTATCCCAGGTCTGGAAATGTGCTTCCTGTCAGCCCGGACTGTGCAACATCCAGACCAACCCCATCTACACTGTAGGCTTCCCACTTCTGCTTGGTCCTTGAGGGCACCCAGGAGGAGCTTAGTAAATGCCTTTTGAGTGAATGAATGAATAAATGGTTATATGGATTGATTAACAAATTCACAACTACATGAACAAATGATACCTTAGAGTGGGGGGCCTTTTAGAGCCTTTCTTAAGTAACAAGTTTAAGCAGCACTTTCAGATTGATTGAAAGACATCATACGGGAACAGAACCTTCTCGGGAAATCTCATTCAACACGCAAATTTATGGTTCAATGAAAGACGCTGTTCAGTCTCTGCATCAAGAAAGACCTTTCTCAAAAGGCTGATCTTCGTGATTTTGGTTAATGAATTTCTTGAAATTTTTCCACACTTGTTCACAACCTGGTTACAAAAGCACTTAAAACTGTGACTTCTGTCTACACTAAAGGTCTTTTTCCTTTATTTCAAACTCATGGTAATTGTATCAAGTTTCAGAAAGCATAGCCTCTCTCAACCACATGTATAAAATGAATGCAAAAACATCCCCCTTCTGAGATGTTGTTGGGAGGTTCAAATGGGGTAATGCCTGCAAAAGAACTTTGAAAAACTATAAACCAGGGGACACATATATAAGATGTACACACACATATGGATACACACATATATATATGTAGATATACACACATATATGTATTGAACATTAATAGGATATATGTACATACATATTAATATACACATATGCCATATATAAGATGATAATATATACATATACCATATAAAATAAATATTAATGGTAAGATGCTTTTAATCTGGACACCTGCATAACAACTTAAAGTTTATACTGACAGCACAGAACTCTCAGTATGTATTACCTCATTTGCCCTAAGTCAGGGCCAAGTATCACTATGATTGATATCAGTTTACAGACCTGACAAGGGAGATCAAAAGAAATCAAGTGACTTGCCCAGGGTAACCCAAATATGGTATCAATAAGCGACTTAGGAATAAACTGGAGAAAATTTGACCCACAAGCTACAGCTGTTTTCTACTAGACTATGCTGCCACCTAACTGACAAGGTTAAAAACACCCATATTTATTACACCAGGACTTAGAAGAGTGCATTAGCCAGTGATGCATCCATGGTTATCTGATCCTTAGTTATCTTATCCTTGGTTATCTTTTTAATAAGGCACTCTGTCTTTATTAAAAAGCAAGAAGGATTTTTAAATGTTTAGGAAACTTCATCTTTTTGTCACTCTAAAAATTGTAAATGATGACCATCCAAGCAACAGAGAACCCACAATAATTAAGAATGCCAAGCAAATGCATCAGTTACTGAGTGTATTCCTTGTCCCTCTCTCCACTATAAAATGACTTCAGAATGTAGTCTCTTCCATCAACCAATGCTAGTATTCAATCCCTTCAAGCAAAACAAACAGTATGACAAAAACGTGTTTGATCTGCCTCTGGTACAACAGGTGTTTGGCCTGTTTTATTCCTGGGTTTGGGGTGAGAGGGAAATGAGACCTAAACTTACTGTCTTGGTTCCCCTAAAAACCCAGTGGTTCTACCTGAGCCTCCAAGGCTTCCAGGAATTAAAGTTAAGTTCTGAGGTAAGTCACATTTCTATGAGGATCAAATCCATGGTCCTGGCCACAATGGCCAGAGCTTCTTTGCTGAACGGCTGAGCTAACTGACAGTCTCTCCTGTCAAGGTCTCTCTTTGGGGGCACTGGCCAATCACAGCTAAAGTCAGCAGCATCTCAAATGGAAATAAGGAAGACGTGGCTTTCATCTTCTGTTCTCCTAATGTCTTCATTTGGGCAAACCTTTTCCTCTTTCAATGCCCCAGTTTTCTCAGTTGCTACAGTAAACTTCTCTTGTAAAACAGGTTTACAAGAGAGTAGATCATGGATAGGCTGTACTAGATTCTTGCTGATTTTCCCCCAGAGGAGCAAAATTCTTGACATATGCAAGCGGTTAGGTTTGTTATATTAAGCAAGGACATCCTAATCAAAAGATAAATCTATTGACCATATTCCAACCAGTGGTAAGCACAGGCATAGGAGATGGTGGTAGAAAAAAAGGAGACTTCTTTATGTACACATCTTCCTGAAAACAACTTAAGTCAAACAGAAAGAAAGTAAATTTTCATTACTCTTGTTGATAGAAACAATGAAGGGAAAAGAGTTGTAAAAGGCAGTAGAAGGATACTATATGATTCCAAGTATGTGACATTCTGGAAGACAAACTACGGAGACAGTGGTTGCTGGGAGTGAGGGAGGATGGAGGGCTGAATAGGCAGAGAATAGAAAATTTTTAGAGCAGTGGAGCCATTATTCTGGGTGGTACTGGAATGGTGGACACAGGTTGTTATACATTTGCCAAAACTCATAGAACATACAACACAAAGGATGACCCCCAATGTAATCTAGGACTTCAGTTAATAACAGTGTATCAATATTGGCTCATCAAGTATAAGAAGTGTACCACACTAATGCGACATATTAATAATGAGGGAAGCTACGGGTGGGGCGAGGTGGCACATGGGACCTCTTTGTACTTTTTGCCCACCTTCTTCTTTAAACTCAAAACTGCTTTTTAAAAATATATATATTATTTTTTTTAAAAGGCAGTAGAGGGATTTTGGGTTCCAGCCTGCCTGCCTCTGGCCCTAAGCACTAAGTATGCACGTCACATTACTTCTCTGAGACTTCAGTCTCTCATCTGGAACAAATAAGAGTAACAATAGCTGATTTACATCACAGAGCTGCCCATCATAATATAATCGTCAAATAAAGTAAGATACATAAAGGCACTTTGTGAAGAGTAACATCCTGAATAAATTTAAGTTACAGTTATTTCTGTAACTGTAATGCAATGTTGTTTCACTATTAGGGAAAGTTCTTACAGATTGGTAGGAACAAATATATTTTCTAGAGTGTTAATAGACCAAATGATAACACTGAGCCTATCTTTTCATGTTCCTAAATCATTCCCACTTGAGGGCTCCACGCCTAAGGTGCAACAGAAAAATATCACAGACTCATGAGTCGCAGCCTCAGAATGCTTCCAAGCACATATTTCTCAAAGTCACAGGCTGCATTTTCATGTACAGTCTCTTCTTTTCCAACCCATCTTCAGCAGTGGCCCAGAGACCCCATCAGTAGTAAACACGGTAATAAAGCTATTCACAAAAATACTGGGACATGGCCAGGAACTCTAACTGGGGTTCATCCCCAGGAATTTGTGGACACATTTTTTTTTTCAGGAAGGACAGAGATTGTGTGAGATGCACACAAGACAAAGCTTAGAGATCATGGAATGTTCTGTAATCCAGAGACGGGAAAACATTCTATCAGTGTTTTCTTTCGATAAAAAAAAAAAAAAAAAAAACATAGTAATTATTTTGCCAAGCACGGAAGATGTAATAATGAAGTAACCTCAACAATAATTTTTAAAAACCACTTTATGCCAAGTCGTTTTCACGGCCGTTTGTCAGGCCTGGCACACGGCCAGCGGCAGGAGACTTCACGAGGAGTGCTGAGCAAGAAGTGGCCCCACAAAATGCCACATTGTCACCCGCTCTTCAGCAGGCTGTTATTTATACTAAATGGTGACTGCTGAGAAAAGCCTCAGAAGTCAGAAAGTCCAGCCCGAGGACAGAGGTCCCAGAAGTCTGAGTGCATAAGTGATCTGGACCTGGACATGTTATTATACAGCCCTGTGATGTCTGCTCAACGTGTATTTTGCTTTCTGTTGTTTACACCCTGGCAGTTATAACTTAAAGGAAAAAAATACCCATGGCTATACTGAATTTATCTCCTTGGGTCTACGTCCTTAGTAGCAGAATGGTTACATCAAACTCAAAACCATAGGCATCAGAAAATCTGGTCTGTTTGCCCCAGCCTAGCTAAGGGCCCTTACAGCCTACAGACCCTTTCCACCAGCTTTAGCTCCCCCCAGTTGCCTACTCTCCCACCCCCCACCCCCGCCCCCGCCTCCGCCTCAATGCCTGTTTGTAGACCTTCACATAGCTCTTATCTCTTGCAGAGAAGAGCATGGTTCTGCCAGGTGTTCTAACTTCTGAAGGAGAGCTTCATCCTCTCCTTGAACCTCTTGGCATCTCAGAATGCACTGTTCCTATAAAAGAACTCCTGCAGATTCAGCTTTATACTGTCTCTCTCCACCACTGCCAAAATCCCTGAGCTTTTTCCTCCAGTGTATGATACTTCGTGAACATTAGATTTTTCCTCTAAGCTGAAAATGCTTCTTAAGCGGAGGATAAAGACGTTTAAGAGTTGATATAAATCCCCAAAAGAACTGAGATCCACATGTTCCTCTATTCTTTCTACTTACAAAAGTGTCTTTCTTTCTAGGAATAAAATGGAAGTGTTTTTTGTTTTTTGTTTTTTGTCTTGGTCAAGCTTGGTTTAGGCTGATCTCAAATAGTAAAAGCTGTCCTTGTTATTGAGAAACCCTCTTCTCTTCACCTTGTTTCACTGATCTTGCCTTACTAGCCCGATGACCTAATCTGGCTACGCTGAACCTCAGGGATGACAGACACACCAGCGGGCAGGGGAATTAAGTTATACGCAGTTTATGGAGAACCCCCTGTCACCCTGGAACTCTAATGTGTATGCCAGTCCCCCAAACTCATGCTTGTTGCTTTCTGACTTAGCCCTGTGATCTTAACACATCACAGCAAAGTCCCTGCTGGGAAAGGTCAGCATCCGGAAATGACACTGCTCAGCTCTGGGAGAATTCCAACACCGGTCTGTTACCCACAGCTCAGGAATCAGGCAGACACCAGTGGGCAAGCCCATCTATCAGACTACACCTCCCAGGGTAAAAAGGGCCCCCTGCAGAAGCAATGGGAGTAAATAATCAAGCCCTGGAGGGATACTCAGATTGGTGCCGGCAGATTTCTCCCTTTCCAGAAGCCTCCTCTTCCTTCATCTTGCTGAGACTAAGTGGAATTCGCACCTGTATTTGCCAGCCATTCGCTGTATTGCCTTTTTCGCCCGACCACTGACAAGGGTTGATATTGTGTAATTGATTTGTTTTGTCTTTCAGTGCCCTGCCTTTTGTGCGCACCTGATAAATATTTGCTGATCTGACCCAGAGTTAAATCTGAATATGCTTAAGGGTCTCCTAGATCTCTTCTCAGCATTCTTAGTCCTCGGGACAGAGGCAACATAAACAAAGAAGAAAAACAACAGATTGCCTCACCTGTACTTCTCAATCCGTCTGCCTCTGGAGAAAGGTCTGGCGCTGTTCTAACCCAGAAATCAGGTGGAGTGGAAGCTTTATCTTAGAGACACTAACTTGCTTAAAAGTGTTAAGGTCCCATCGGTCTCCATATTGTTCAGGGCCATTGAAGATAGAAAGATAAAACCCAGTGGCCATTCTACTTTAGCAAAGTTTCCTTGTTTGAGGTTTTTTTCTTTTCACCTGAAAACCTTCCAGTTGCTGGCAAGAAAGGCCAACATTCCCAGTGTCCGAGCCATGCTCTGTCCAGCACACCTGCCCCGGGGCAGCCCCTTGACCCAGCACCACGGTCTGGGGGAGCTCAAGGGGAGTGACCAGAAATGTGCAGAGAGGAGTCAGCTCTGGATGGGGGTCCCACCCCTGGATGATTAAGGAAACCAAATCCCAGCACCTCAGGCTAAAGCTCTCCAGGCCTTCCGCAGCCTCCCCCACCCTTCTTGGTCCCACTCCAAATCAAAGCGCAGGCCCTGTTCCATCCCTTTTGGAGTTACTTCGTTCCCCAAGGTGATGTTTAGGTGATCAGGCTGTTTTTCTCAGCAGTGCCCAAAACAAACGGCCTCCCTTCTAGCTCCAGCCTCAAGCTTAGAATAAACAGATCAATCAACCCCGAGGGAAAGCAACAACCCCTGAAAACCCCTGCAGACAATGAGCCCTCTGGGCCTGCCAGACGAGAAGAATGTACGGGCTATTAGGCCCCCTTAGTATCGCTATTTGTTACCTAGAATTTTAGAATTTCTAGAGCTAGAAGGGACCTTAGTTCAATTTCTTCCTTTTACAGAGAAGAAAATTAAGGTCTAGCATTTAAGATCTTTTAATTATATAAGACTGAATACAGTATGCCCATTTTTAAGCAGGTTTCTAGACTCATTTTCCTCTTGTTGAACAGTAAAGCACAAAACAACATGGCAGCAAAATTCCAGTCAGGGAGTACAGAAAATCCAAACCACCCCTGAAATGTTGAAATCATATATCACCACCGCGTAACAGATCCAATATGCACTCCTGACTAGGGCATCCATCACCAGGCCTCCGGGAGCCCCTCCGCCGCGGCCGGACAATCTGGGCGCCAGCAATCTTAAAGGAAACGTGCTGGAAACAAGTGAAATGCAGATTACCTGGCTTCCTTGAAGGTGATAATAGGGGTCCTTGAGCTGGTCTGTGTATGTCAACAGCCCCACGGACATCATGCTTTTATTCATACTTAAGCATTATGTCAAATGCAGCAATTATATCAAATCAATGTGGAAAAACTGGCCATGCAGGCCAACACAAACACAGCTGGGTGGTTATCTGTGTCTAGATATTTTTAAAGCGATGAGGGGAGACAAATAAATTGTTCCTTAATAAATGCAGGGGTAGGAAAGAGTTGAAAACGTTTTTAAAGCAAATTCTACCAGAGAAAAAAATAACAAAAGAGGTTGATGATGGTTCAAAAAAGATGTGGAAATCACCAAGCTGGGTTTTCATCCTGGTGGAGAGAAGGTGGAGAATTTTTCTATTGAGCCAAAACGAGTCTCATTTTGGGAATAATTTTCCTAAATAAGAAGCAGCCAGGGAACCACAACGTACCCAGCCTCAGGGAACTTCCTTGCAGCGCAATCACACGCTAGCCTGGTGATGTTACACGGCACACTTTATGGTCATATGTAGAGTACTTATTTAGACTGGTATTCTGTTTGAATTTGTGGAATTCATGATGTACATTGTAATGGGAATCTAATTTTTATTGTAATAAAATAAAAATAAAAAATAAAAATTTACCATTTTAGCTCTTTTTAAGGGTACAGCTCAATGAGTAAGCGCACTCACCTTGTTGTGAAACCATCCCCCCCCTTCACCTCCAGAACTTTTTCGTCATCCTGAAATGAAACTCTAAACCCATTCATAACTGCCTCCCCCTCCCCCTCCTCCCAGTCCCTGGCCACCAGCATTCTGCTTCCGGTCACTGTGGGCCTGACCACTCTAGGGACTTCCCGTCCGTGGAGTCACACAGTACTTGTCCTTTACCCAGTAACTCTAATGGGGATCACAGTGAGTAACTCAGGTACCTCATG
Organism: Hippopotamus amphibius kiboko; assembly: GCF_030028045.1. Classification (NCBI taxonomy): domain Eukaryota; kingdom Metazoa; phylum Chordata; class Mammalia; order Artiodactyla; family Hippopotamidae; genus Hippopotamus; species Hippopotamus amphibius. Next base: position 147,638,118 of record NC_080188.1, read on the forward strand.
ACGCGTCACCCATGGTTACGTATTATTCCATGAATTTAAACCCTGCAGGAAAAGTAGAAGATGAGTTAATGCTAGAAATATAAGATATTTCTACCACTTTTAAGGCAGAATGGTGGGATACAAGGCCGACCGAGACACACCAAAGGTACCATACAAACGTGCACTGGCCCCAAGAGCAGGGGAAATAGCGGTCAAAACTCAAAACTGACCGTCGTGACTACAGCTCTGCACAGACAGTGGAGAAGAGAGAGACCCAGACACTTTATGAGGCCTCATTCCTCCATTCACACATCCACTCATGTGTTTGTTTCACAAACACGTAGTCAATTGCTTCCGCGTACTAGCTAAGCCCAGTGCTGAGGATGAACTCTTAAGGGCAAGGGCTGCCACCAGTCCCACTTCCTGACCCCAAGGAGTTTGCCACCTAGTTGGTGATTCAGAAAAGTGAGCAAGTTACGACGCTACAAAGATCCACTAGCTAAACAGAAGGGCTGACGGAGCAAAAAGGAAGGGGTTTAATGCAGGCAGGAGAGGCCTGTCCTAAAAAAGATGATAAAGAGTAGGAGTCGTCACGAGGAAGTGAGTGGGGAAGGAAGTGCTCCTGCAAGGTGGAGGGGACAGCTTGTGTCCGGGCCAGGAGGTAAGGAGAGTGAGCTCCCCTGGCAGAGCTGAAGGGAGGTCTGTAACCCTGGAAACGGTGTGAGGAGCGGCGAAAAATGAGACTGCGGAAGCTGTCGGGGCCAAATCAGGATGGGCCTTCGTCGTGTTAAGGAGTTTTAACTGTTTCCTAAGGACAACGGGGAATCATTGAAGGTTTAATAGAAAATGGTATCTATAAGACAGGAATCACCATCCTTGAACCACAGTCACAGATGTTTAGGAGAGGCTGCATGGCTTATATCTGTTAAGTATCTATCAAATACTTGGATGTCCTTCCAAAGTAATTTCCAGTCGCATGAACGCTTTCCTTGGGATCTGTGACATGGGTGTTTCTCCAAAGGGGTCCTGCTCCACAGGACAGACCTTTTGGCCTGTGGATGGAGCGGTGGTCATTGCTGGTGGTCACCAGTATCGCTGGCTTTCCTTCCCTTCCAGGACGCACAGAAGACAAGGTGTCCCACCCTCTGTGCAGCTGGGCAGGGCCATGCAATCGGCATTAAATGTTGTTGCTTTGGGGTTGAAGCATTTAAAAGCCAACATGCAACTCTTCTGTCCCCCTTTCCCTGCCTCGGTGCACCCTTAAAGCTTCATGCTGACATGGGGGTCATGAGATCAAAGCAGTTTGGAGACGTGGAGGGCAACTGCCCTGGAGAGTCACCCGAACCCACAGGGGACTTTGTATAAAAAAGTTAAACCACTGGAATTTTGTCTTACCACAACTTAACCTAGCTTATCCCGACTAATGCAGGTGGTGTACAATATAAATCCATCTTAATCCCAAACTCCATTCTCTTATAAATACTTTATCACTGTTACTACTCCGAGACAGCCTGGTGGGGTGAAAGGGCATTGAGCTTGTTGCCGAAAGAACTGGGTTCTAGTCCTGACTCTGCAACCCATCAGCCATATGAACTTGGGCAAATCTCTTAAGCTCTCAGAGACCACTTTCTTCTATGAAAGGGGAGCCATACTTGCTCAACTCGAAAGTCGGTTGAAAATTTAAAATAAAAAGGGAAAATATGTGTGAAAATGCCATCCAAGGTACTACTGGTGTGATCATTTTCTTACAACTGCTAATGACAGTGTCCTGGGGGAGAAGGGGAGGAATGAATTAGACAATTTTTAATTTCCCTTCCTCCCCCACCCAAAAAAAGTGGGGTGGGGGCAAAAGACTTCTGTATTCATGAGATTAAAAAAATCTCATTTTGGGGCTGGAATTATTTCAGGTTTTTGAAAGCTCATGTGAAAGTTGATTATCACATGCAGGCTCAGATAATTTCCCCAGAGAGCGAAACAAATTAAAATATATTTTTTAACTCCAACAAGCTGACACGGACCATCAGTTGTACCCTTGGTACAAGTTTCATCACGTAGCTTTAATCAGAACCTGGGTGTCTGAGCAATACCTACCTGGTGGGGAGGGAGGTGGCAGAAAGGACAAGCCAGGAAGTGGCGGATCAGCAGGGTCCTCCGATCCCAGTGCCCGTTATCCCCGGATGGCCATCTCCGCACTGGAGGCAGAGCTGGCTGTGCAGACAGAGGCTGGGCTCTTCACAGCTTGCACACGTTGTCTCCTCACTTACCCACCCCGGCCCAGCACCCCAGGAGGCCCTCCACCTGCTACACTTGTAGCTTCACCCCAGTCCAGCTTGGCTGATCCTGCCAGGGGGTGATTCAGATGGAGCAGGTAAGGCTAACTCCCCCAGAGAGCAGCCTGAAAACCAGATGATGGAGAAGCAGATGATGATAAAAGGATGACCTGCCTAGGTGCCAGCAGCAGCTCTATGGAGCACAGATCTGTACCTGAATGGCTCCAGACCCAGCCACGATGCCACCGTGCGGGGGTTGTCTTGGCCATGCACGGAGCCCTGCTCCTTCTGAGCTGAGGTTAGGATCATGGGAAGTGGATAATCAAAAAGGAAAAACTGGGAGAATGATTCCCATCGAGAGAGAAGCTAGCCTGAAGGCCAGCAGGCTCAGGACCCAGGAAGACCCAATGTTTCACTTTCTAGTCTGAAGGCAGGGAACAAAAGAGGATGACCCAGATCAAAGGCAGTTGAGCAGAGGGAGTTCCTTCTTACTCACAGGAAGGTCAGCCTTTTTGTTCTATTCAGGCTTTCCACTGATTAGATAAGGCCCACCCACACTGGGGAGAGCAATCTGCTTTACTCAGTGTATGGATTTAAATGCTAATCTCATCCAAAGCCACCCTCACAGACACACAAGAATAATGCCTGACCAAAACACCTGGGTACCTGTGGCTCGACAAGTTGACGTATGAAATGAACCATCACAACGCCACTGACAACATTATCAGCACTAACAACCCTCGGTTTCCAGGCATTCCTGATGCACACTGACCACTCTGTCCCTCAGCTGAGCTCCCTGCACATGGTACACACCACTCCAGAGCATTGCCTTCTTCTCTACAGTGTTTTGAGCAGTCCCCCTTTTCCACTCCATCAAGGGTGAGGACCACGTCCTCAGGGAAATGGCTCTCGGGCATCTGTGCTAGAAACAGCTATTCTTCTTTGGGCAACTGGTTTGCTTTTATCTTCAGGGCCCTAAATTGTGTCACGGATCCCTTTACCTTCTTTCACTGTCTACCGAGAAGCTCATGACCAGATTTGCGGGCTGCTTCTAGAGAAAACTTGACCCCTAATAGCCTGTATTCCATGTGCTGATCTTACCTTAGAGTTGAACTTATTTTTCCCATCCTCATCTTCCCTTCATCTTCATTTCCTCACTTTGTTCCTTTTTTTTTGTTCCACTGCATGTATTTTAAAAGGACATCTCAAGTTGATTTTTGAACGAGGCAGGTATATATGTAAGTAAGTCATTTGTGTACATGTATACACACACACATCCCCACATACGTTATTTCATTTTTCTCTCTCCAGGACCCCATGCCTTGTCATTTTCACCAAAACTGCTCCTGAATTAGACTGCTCTGCATTTTGACAGTCTGTTAAATGCACCATATCTGCCATATCGAAAATCTCCTAGCTGTCACCTAACTTTCACATTTCAGACACTGCCTTTTCTTTACTCTTCCCAGAATTCTAGGAATGTGGTGATAAGTGTCACTCTATAACTGCCCTCCCTTACCCAGAGCTGATTTAAACCAACTCAGGGAAAACTCATTAAATGGGCTCCAAGGTAGACTCTGAATATCAGAAACGACAGTTTTGGCCTCAAAAGTTAACAACTGACATCAAAATTGGACTGAAAGATTAATCAGTTAAAGATCCCTGGGGGGGTTCCTAGGTGGCGCGGTGGGTAAGAATCCGCCTGCCAATGCAGGGGACACGGGTTTGAGCCCTGCTCCAGGAAGATCCCACGTGCCGCAGAGCAATGAAGCCCATGCGCCACAACTATTGAACCTGTGCTTTAGAGCCCGTGAGCCACAACTATTGAGCCCATGTGCTACAACTACTGAAGCCCGTGCACCTAGAGCCCATGCTCCACAACAAGAGAAGCCACAGCAATGAGGAGCCTGCGCACCACAATGAAGAGTAGCTCCCACTCACTGCAATTAAAGAGAGCCCGCACACAGCAAAAAAAGACCCAACACAGCCAATAAAATTAATTAATTAATTAATTTTAAAAAAAGATCCCTGGAAGAAGATAATAGTTACTTCTGAAGAGGGAGAAGGAAAGTGGGGTTGGGGAGGGGAAGAAAAGATTCAACGAACTGTCTTTGAAATGTCTTTCATTAAAAGGAAAAAATTCAAAGCCAATATGGCAAAAAGCTAGCATTTGCTAAACATGAGTGGTGGGTTTGTTTGTTATATCACTCTCTGTGCGTTTCTGTATATCTGAAATATTTCTAATCTGATAAATATATTTGCTTAAAGAATTCTGCTTTTAAACAAAGATCCCTAGAGAAAAAGAGCTTTCACCAAACCTGAATGGGTATCAGGGGCTTATCCCCCAGGACCAGGAGTCTCTGGGGCCCACTCCTTAGCAGGAGCCGAGGACAGAGCGGAACACTAATTTACTTACCAGATCACAATTCCTTCTTGCTGAAATGGATTGAAGTGTTTTCACAGAGCTTCTGGCATCTTATTCCCTCTTTGTCATGATCGCGCACACGAGACAGTTTTGTTTACAACTATGAAATGCTGCCAATCTCTTCAGTGACAACTGTACCCAGAAAAAGTGCATTACCTCATCTGACAAACTAATGCAGACGAGAAAGAATCTTCAGAGTGCCGCCAAAAGTTAATTGACACTAATTTGAATAGTTACCAGGGTTACAGATAATAATAATACCCTGCACAATTAGAGTTTTAAGAGTCTCCAGAAATGTCTTTATATGTTTGATCTCTCATTGTTCTTGAAAGACCCTTGCAAAAGAGGCAGGTAAAGAGAGTGTCATATCCAGGGTCACTTCTCATAATTTCATAATCCATGCATTCTTTCAAGGGATAAACATTTACTATGTACCAGTCAGACAAGATTAGGGGCCAGTTGCTCCGAGGGATGCAACAAGAACAAGCACCCTCTCTGGTCTTAAAGAGCTCTCCATCAGACGTAGATAATATGACAAATACAGAAATAAATACAACCCTAGGCAGACTGTGCTAAGAGCAACAGGAGAGGGATGAGGGGAATGTCTATCTAGAAGGAGACGACACATCCAATTTGATGAACTATGGTATCTGAATAATGGGTAAGGTTTACAGATGTATAGATGAAGGAAGAGATAGTTCCACATAAATAAAAGGCTTTGAAAGCCAAGCCACGAAGTCTGGACTTTATTTAGAAGACAATGGATACATTTTAGAGTACCGACACACATCTATAATACTTTTTTCCTACATTTTTCAAACAGCTTTAATGAGATACAATTCAAATACTATGCAATTCACCCATTTAAAGAGTACAATTCTGGGTTTTTATGTTTACAGAGTTGTACAAACATCACCAACTTGAGAGCACTTTCAACCCCCTAAAAACTCTTTCAACCTCCCTACTCATTAGTTGTCACTCCCCACCTCAGCCCCTGATCGACTTATTTTCTCTACAGATTTGCCTATTCTGGACATTTCATACACGTGAAATCATACAATATGTGGTCTTTCGTGTCTGGCTTCTTTCACTTACCATAATGTTTTCAGAGTCCATCCGTGCTGTGGCCTGTATCTTTACTTCATTCCTTTTTATTGCCAAGTAATATTCTGTTCTATGGATATCCCACATATTGACCAGTCGGTGGACATTTGGGTTGGTGCCACTTCCTGGCTATGACGATTAATGCTGCCATAAATGTTCGTGTACAAGTTTTTGTGTGGACCTTTTTTTTTTTACGTTTCTCTTGGGTATATACCAAGGTGTGGAATTTTAGAGGCGTATGGTAACTCTATGTTTAACCTTTTGAGGATCTCTCAAGCTATTTTCCACAGTGGTTGCACCATTTTACATTCTCAGCAGCAGTGTATGAAGATTCAACCTCTTCTTATCCTTGCCAACATTTCATATTGTCTGTCTTTTTTATTTGAGTAAAAATGCCCACAGCTACTCCAACACGACCTAACAGGAGAAGTGTGAGGAAGGACAAAGTTGGGTGTAAAGATCTTAACCGATAGTAGTTAAACAGTTCAACTGAAAATCTGGAAAACACTTATGGCAAGGGTCCTACACACCTTGGAAGTGGCCCATGCTAGTGGGAGGCCCTGAAGCTTAAACTTCATCAATTCAATAGTAAGTCCACTCTGTGTGCCTTTTAAGAGAGAAGACGGTTAAGGACAGAAGCACAAGGAGGTGTCTCTATTTAAAGAGCAGAAAGAATAAATAAAACCAACAAAAAAAGAGGTAGCATAAAAACTAGAAAGCACAGTGGTCCAGGATAATGACAACAGCAGTTAATATTTACTGAGTGAGTCTATGTGAGCAGTTTCTAAGTGCTTTCTAGATATCACTTGACTTAAGAGTCATCATAGCCCTATGAGAGAAAGCCAGAGAAGAAAAAACGTTTCCAGAATGGAAACAGTCAACAGTGTCAGATGCTATTTAAAAAAAAAAAAAAGGAAATTAAGTCAAAAACAATGAGGGCCCACAAAACAGCTTAGGAACTGGTGATTAGGTTTGGTAACCATTAAGTTGTTGGCCACATTGGCTACAGTGGTTTCAGGACAGTGTAAGGAATTTATGACCAACTGCAAAAGAGTAAGGAATGAGGCTCGTTGTGAGGCAGCGGATGTGGCAAATATGGACTTTTCTTTCAAGAAGTTGGACAGTGGGTGGAGAATTAGGACAACAATAAGAGAGGCTTGCAGGATGAGGGGACATTTGATTCTTATTTCAATTTGGGCTTGTCTGTAAATGAATGACGAATCAGATGGAGCAGATTCCCAGAGCAAGTAGAAGAGAAGAGGACATTCAGATCCAAAGCAGAGAAGAGTGAAGAAGAGAAGGGATACTTCTTCCTCAGAGTCAGTGAAGGCAAATATTTCTGAGGATTCAAGAGAAGGATCTACTCGTAAAATGATACCCACTGCATTTTGCACCATTAGTCAGATATACCTTCCTGAACAAAAATACCCTCCTGACTCCTCATCATTTTTGCCATCAATTCTTGAGCTTTTTTCTGGTCTTGTTTAGTCCCTGGATTGATCAGGGAGGAGGATGGGATGCCGTGCTATCAGCTTCCATCATGCCCAGTGTGAATAGATAAAAACTTAGCTCTCTGGTATCACAAAAGAATGAGACTGAAATCCCACCAGACTTATTTGTTGTTAGTGCTTTTCCTTTCTCCAAAAGAGTGCCTGGTTTATACTGCTGGAACTGGGATGTTTTTAGTTTTTCTTTGGTGTAAGACGACCTGTTCCTCTGGGAACGTCCCCAGGGACCCTCATTTGAAGTGGGGGAGACTGCAGAGCTGGACAGCTTTCCAACCAAGTCATTAACTTGAGAAGCATCACATTTGCTCTGTGGTGGAGCTGGCACCTGTAGGAGTGTCTTCACAGCCTCACACTTCCTCTCCCTTCACATGTTGTCACAAAGCCGGGCAGGATGTCATTTCATGGTACAAGAGCCAGGAACAACTCTGAAGCTTCAGGACTTGCTGAAGGGGGCAGAAGGGCCCGGCCTGGCTATAGCACCTCTACGTATATTCCATCAGCACTTGCTCTAAAAGAGAAGTCGCTTCTAGTTTGACTTTTGGGGGGTGGGGGATTTCACGTTTCCGTCACTGCACTTTAAATTAACATCAGAAACCACCACTACTATATTCTTCAGGTGTGCAAGCAGTAATTACCCAGATGCAAACAATTAACAAATCCAGATTAATTCTGCTAGACTGGTTAAATAAATGAAGGGCATTGATGTATTAAGTTCCATGTCAGAACTGAAAAGGATCTTCAGGGACATTCAGTCTAACAATATCTTTTTACAGATAAGGAAGTTTAGGTCCAGCAAGGTAAAGAGACTTGCTCAAGGTCCCTGAACACGTGAGAAGCAGAACTGAGAACAGAACTCAAATCTCTTGGTTTATTCTATTTTTCTTAATCACCGTGTAGATGGCTCTTCCCCAAATCTATAACCACATAGTTCTTCATGTTCTGGAAGAAATAACCACAATTCCCTGTTATACTGGGAAAATCCTCAGTGTTTCTTGCTATTTCCATGACACACAAAAGGGGCTGGGATTAGAGTGATAAAGCCGCTCTCACCTCCCTTGTTGCTGAATTTATGGAACCACCATCCTTCAATCCGACATCCAGAGAATACAATGTCCAATTTATGGCTGAATAAAACTGGATGCTTTCACATGACTCAATTCATTTGGACATGTTTGTGTACTATCAACAATCATGTTTTAGAAATAATTCCAAAACAAGTCCTTCAAATCTTTTACCACATCACCAGCTTTCTCTCCCAACAAGAGATTATTTAGGCCCAAAAGGCTGGCACCCTTTATGGTATTACAGTAAATTTATATTAGATTTTTCTGACTACTACTGATAATAACATGCTGACAGTATACCCCTGTTGCTATGATTACACATCAACAAACAGGGTCTTGATTGTGAAGTAGCAAATGGATTGATGTAGTATACTAAACATAAATCCAAGAAATACGATGGAAAATGATTGCTTGAAGATGTGCTGATGTAAGTCACAATAACAGATCAAACAAAATTCTTCATCTTTGGTAAACTTAATAAAATGGTACTTTACTGACACTGTATTCCAGTTGGTTAACACACCCTAGAACACTTGCAGAGACCATGGGGGTGGGATAGAGCAACAAAGACAGAAGTGGATACTGAAGACACAGAACGTGAAACAACTGGGTTGATTCTGCTTAGCATCTGATGGTGCTAAGGATTCCGTTTTCACACATCTTGACAACTGTTGAATAATCTGGAGGTTGCCATCTTAACACTGATGGGTGAGTAATCAGGCAGTGGAAGGCAGAAGCCTTGGTCAGGGATTTCTTTGAGATCCGATCAGCTTTGTGGTTCATCAACAGGCTGTTAAGCTCTGAACCAGATTCATTTAAGCAGTAAACATTTGAAATGATAACAGCAATATAACATTTCCTCTCTTCTGAAGAGCTCTCTGATACAGGCTTCAGAGAATAAAAGCCTACAACGTCAAGGTACAGGGCAAATGACAGGATGACCTGGGACTCCAGCCCAAGTCCTAGAACCCTATTGAGTCCGACCCAGCAGTACCGCCAGAATTTGGCCAGGCAGCCCCTTTATTGCACTGCCCGGCTGTCCATTTATATAAACACACAGCTGAAGAGAATCCAGGAATATCTCCAGAGGAGAAAGCCCTGCTTTTGTCTGACAAAGCTGCTCTGACCCCAAAGGAATGCACGATAGGAAATGAAAGTTGGACAGAAAATCAATTCCAACAGGAAACAGGATGATCCCTGCTCAAGCTCAGTTCCAAGATATATCACTGTAATAACCCACAGCATCGTGGCCAGGAGCCCCGGCCTCACCTCCTGCACAGTTCAGGAGCGGGGAGGAGGGAGAGCCCAGAGAAACCAGGAGAGGAGGCCCACAGGAGAGCCATCACAGCTCACTGTCATTTCAATGAGATTTTAATTCATTTGTGCCTCTACCCATGCAAGGATGATGGTTGTGTTTTAAGAGAAACTTGAACTAAAGACATGAAAAACCTCCTTTAAAAGTAGGGGGAGAAGAAGTTATGAATGAGCTATGCCTTGAAATCTTAATAAAATGAATTTTCACTGAGCAAATCAATGTATCGTAACTCCTCACACGAAGGAACCGGTATCTTTGGAGGCTCCACTCAACACACAGTTCCTGAGTTCCCGTTGCGTCAAGCATTGGAAAAGTGCCAGAAGCAGAAACATGAAGAATATACACTCCTTTCTCAAGCCACACTGGAATTTCAGCTGGGCAGCAGGACACAGTATTTTCCCCCAAACTACTAGAAGTCTCCAGAAGGCTTCACAGAAATGGATTTTGTAACATCTGACATCCTGCAGTTTCCTTGCTGGGGAGACGGGAACCTAGTTGAAGAGGCAAAGCAGGTCCTCTACCCTGAGCCCAGTCCCGTATCTCAGGCTCTCTCCTCCCACGCTGCTTATCCTCTGACTCACTTTGCCAGTCTGTTAAAATGGGTCAAGTGCAGACCATTGTCACATGAGTTACCAGAGAACAGAGAGCATGAGAGAGGAGTTTGCAAAGTTCAAAAGGTCACTGTGACTTATTAAATAAACGACAGCAATGACCTGGTAAGTAGCTCGAAACGGTGGCTACTGCTGAACTTATTTACACCGAACTGGATTTTCTTTTCCAGTAGGTAGAGTGGGATGGTGGAAAGAATACTGGATGTAGACCCAGAAGCTATACTCTCCAGATCCAGCTCTAACCAATGTTAGCTGGGCAATCTTAGGCAACTACTTAACATCTCTGTGCCTCAGTTTCCTCGTATGAAGTGGGAAATACCTGCTCAACTCCTCGGGACTGTTGTCAGGATTGAAAGAGATTATTGATGTGAAAAGTGTTTTGAAAATTCAAATACTAACTTTTATTACTTTTATGATTGTTATTATGTTTTTCTTACAAGAAACATAAAATAAATGTGCACTTCCTATGAAAACACCGTCTGATGAAGGAAAGCCAGCCGGGTAAGGAAAAGTCAACATGGGATCAAAACTTGTCCTCTCATAACACATCACACAGATGATCCAAACTTGAAAAAATAATCCAGAATTGAACATAAATGCAAAGTGAAAGCCATTCATTCGATCAGATCTGTTGGAAAAAGGATTTTATGTACCATGTAGACTCTGGACAGGCAAATAGGTCTAAAGGTAGTAGAGGCTGGCACTGATGCAATATTAACAAGGAAAAAAAAAATTACTGCAACTGTTCAAACCCAGCTCTGAGAGTGCAGGTTAAGCTAAAAGCCAGGCGGGAGGCAGGGAGCTGGGTTAGAAACACAAACAGGTTTAGTAATCAATCCAAAATCACAGTTGTGAAAACCACATAAAATGCCATCTGGCCTCCTGGATCGTGTGGAACATTAAGCAAAGGCAGCCTTCCAATACACATGTTCTCGTTTCTCTGAGACCAGCTCTTCTCATTACCCAATCAACTGTGAAAGAGTCACCCAGATCCTGGTCCAGGGCTGCTGCCCTCGCCTGAGCTGCTCTGAATACTAGCGAAGCAGCTCATGGATCTCGGGAAGGCTCATCCGAGGCTTTCTGCACTCTGAAAACCAGGCGGTGACATGGGGTCTTCTCTGCTTTCCCAAGACTGTTTGTTATGACCATTTCCATCTTCCTCTTGTCTTAAACATGTTTATAAGTATAGCTGACAACATTCTGGAAAATTAATTTTTGTGCGTGGTAAAAATACATAACATGAACTTTACCAATTTAACCATTTTTAGGTATACAAATCGACAGCATTGATTGTACATCTATATTATTTTGCAAACATCACCATTATCCATCTCCAGAACATTTTTATCATCCCAAATTGAACCTCTGCACCCATTACACAATAACTCCCCACTGCCCTCCTCCTGGCCCCTGGTAACCTCTATTCTACTTCCTGTCTCTATGAATTTGCCTATCATATAAGTGGAACCATATAATGTTTGTCCTTGTGTGTCTGACATTTCATTTAGCATAATATCTCCAAGATTCATGCTACATGCTATATAGCATGTATCAAATTTTCATCATTTTCAACACTGAATAATATTCCATCGTATGTACCTGTTTATCCATTCAGCCATCAAAGCACTCTGGAAACTACTTTTTGTATAATATAAGCTCACGTGTAGTGAATGAAGGACAAATTTGCCGATCACTTGGAACACTAGGCATCAATGTTCCAGACTCACAAGCACACAGGAAATTCGCCACCTGGGCGTCCCACCTCCCAGCCACTAGGCTGTGAGACTGGGAAGGGCAGGAACTATGTCCCCATCTGACACTGTTCCCATTCGCATCAACCAGCATGATGCCTGGAACAGGACAGGCACTTGATAAATATTTCGCAAAGGAATAAGTAAACCTTGAGAACATCTTTTTCTGAAAGCTGAGCCTACTTTTTGACTCTAAGTCAAATTATTGTCTAGAAAAAGACATTCTGTTCAGAAAGATATTTCTGCTAAGGAAGGCTTCCATTTTATAAAAAATTGTGACTCATTTTTTGAAGGCAGAATTTATTTGCTCCATCAAGCTAAGAGGCAGTGTGTGGTCACGGAAAGAATACTGGACACAGAGTCAGAAGACAAGCATTTAAATCCCATGCTGCCGCTGACAGTGTCACCTTGGTTAAGGCATTGGACCTCCCTAAACTTAAGTTTCATCATCTGCAAAACGGAAATAATCAAAACTGCCCCCCCCAAAACTGAATATTAATATAAGGTGGTTTATACAATTCAGTGTGTATAAGTCAGTTCTACTTGCTTGGGCATACAAACACTTAGTGTGCTAAGATGTCAAAACATAAATGAAATCACTAAAGAACACTTACAAGTTACATGCAGAATAAATACAAAATTACACAATACTGAGGTGAGGCCATACAAAGGATGCTGGAAGAGCTGAGTTTTGACTGGGCCCTTAAGGAAAGCGATAGGTGTGAATTTCTAGGAGGAGAGGGGATGGAATTCTGGGCAAGTGACGTAGAGACAATAAAGGTGGGGAAGTGAAAGCCCAGTAGCTGGACAGGAAAACATAAGGTGGACTTTCTAACCAAGGGATCTATTCCTGACCAACATTCTAGGCATCCCATCAGGACTTGTGCCAAGCAGAAGTCCACAGGGCTAACCCTGGTGCACACCGCAATGATCCAGACCCACTTCCTGACTGCATCTCCTTTTGGGCCCGTATCATCACCACTTGGATTACTACCCACACCTCTGACTGTTCTGCTTGCCTCTGGTATTAAATGGCAGTATCCTGTAACCATGGAGACTCAGGATGTCAACTCCAAAGATGGTTCTTCAGCACAGAGCCGAGGGAAGAGACTTCAGCCAGCAGCATGGACACTCCTTACTTGCTCCTAAATGGGGAACACCATGTACAACACTTAGCCTCCTCGTTCTCTGAGCTTAGGGAAAATTTTTCAGCACACAAAGGGGAAAAAAAAAAAAAAACCGACAACATAACAGAACTTCCAGGACCCTAAAGCTTCCTTCCCCAAAGCCACACACCTTAACAGCAAATGGAGCCCAATTCAATGAATAAACTCAAGTGCTATAGACTGGCAAACAACCAAACCTGAAGATTTACTGGATACTTTGTGATCAACATTAGGCTAGATGCTAGGGGTACAAAGATAAGTAATGTAGATGCAGAGAAGTCTCCACAAGTCCAAGTCTGAACCAGAGCTGTCTTAGACAAACATAAACTCCCAAAACATCTTCACACTCACTCGGGCCTCCTTACCCCAAAGCCATCGAGTCAAAGCAAATCTACCCAAGCCATTCTCTGAATGAAGTCCAAAAAAAAGTCTCTCAGGCAAATCCAGTATACTCAAAACTAGACAGAAATTTTTTTCTAAACATACTTAATGGATATCTCTCTTTCAATTACTTCAAGTCCCTGATAAGTAACGTTTCCAAAAAGGACTTAAGAAAATACGAAATAGCATCATCATCTCTAATGTCCAAATTGCCTCCGGAAAGTTCACTCTCATTACCTCTTTTCTGGCCTGCCCCTCATCCAAATGTGTCAACATCTTTTCATGTGCTTTTCAACATGGATTGAAAATACTGCTTAACGTGAAGTCAGATGAGACCTGGAGGAGTGGGGATTATGATTTCATTTTATTATTTCAGGAGATGTTGCTCTGGCTCCACAGTTAGTGTTCTCTGACTCTTCCTTAAGTTTGACCATAGCTACTTAGTTTAACCTTGTGACTCTAGGCCTGTGTCTATATTACACAAATGACCAGTTGGCTCAAGGAGCTGACTGGTTCCGTTTTGTTATGAATCAATTAGGAAGCTGACTGAATTGACCATTTGTTGAAGTGTCTAATTAATGCAGTTAAAATGTTAAACCAGTGGTGTGTATAAACATTTCCCTGGAATATATGGAGTTGTATCTAATGTTTGAAAAGGGATAATTTCCCTGCATTCCCAATAAAGGTTTTTCATATGTCTATGCTTTACTTTTTATATCTCGATTGGTGTGACAGACTACTTTGGGCTCTGACTCTCTGCCGTCTTTCCCCATGGGTTGAAGCAGACCAGGATATATTTAAGAAAACATCAGAGCAGTCAAAAACTGGAGTATCCAGAGAACCCAAATCTGGCTTTTTAAAGAACATTTCCTTTTAAGAACTAGTTTCAACCCTTTTCCTCATCTCCTTTCTCTATTCTCAACATAAGTAGACCTGAAAGAGAAAGTCAGTCATTTAGATGAAAAGGCAAATGCCTGCTATGTCCATGATTCAGTTTTATGCTGTTCAAGGCGAGCCCTGTCAACTCTGACTCTTTAAGAAGACAAGTCAGCTCATGATACGTGAAGCAATTCAGAAAAAGGAAAACTGTAAAATCTGAGAGGGGAGCTACCCGACTCCTTCAAAGACGTAAGATGTAGACCATGCGGATTCATTGTTGGAAGGATCCCAGTGTAGCGTCCGACTCTGATCCTTTGGTTCTTTCCTTGAGAACAGAGTAAAGTGGGGGTGAGGGGGGAGCTTGTTACAGATCCTCTCTCTTCATGACTGAGAGTGAAATGAAAGCCTGGAGACTGGGGGAGGTTTCCAGCACAGCTGTACCGCCTCACATTTCTATGGCTCCTTTCTCTGAGAAAGCTCTAAATGTCCTATGAACCTTGCCATAGACTTCCTGTCCACAGCCCCTCAGGACACAAAACAGGGCTACCATTATGGCCTATGTTCCTTAAAGGAAGAACTCAAAACAGTCTAACTGCCTTCTTTCTCCAGGGGACTCTGACTGTGAGAAATCCGAGTTTTTAACTTGCGAAGTCAAAGACTATCGTTTATAGTGATGTGTCTTCCAAGAATACAGATCAGAATGACTAAATTCAATGTTAAGCATGTTCCAAAACAGAAAAATAAAAAGAAAGAAATCTTCCTTCTTTATTGCCACACTCTTACCCCAAGAATCTCTTCACTACTAAGAGCTATCCAGCTGCTGTGAAGCTAATATCTGTCTGGAAAGCCCCTGAAGCTGCTCAGGCTTGGAGGAATCAGTAAAATCACCCAGAAGACCTGGGCACGTGGTTCATTTGCAGCCAGAGCAAAGACTCCAGCCCCGCCACTCTCCACTTCTGCCACCACCCCCCACTCATGCAGCACAGGCGCGGCTCAGAGCACGGTGGCCCTCAGCATCGCCTCTGCTTCCAGCTGCCCACACTCAGGAAGCACGACCCAGACCACCAGGACCTCGCCAAGCAAAAACAAGAACAAAATAAAAGGGACAGCCCAAGCAGAAGACAGAAAACAAGGTTTTTCTTAGCCCTGAGAATAGGATTAAGAAATATTAAACACATACACACACACACAACACACACATACACACACAGGTAAGGTGTGAGTCGAAACCTTCTCTAAATTACATTTCTTGGATTTTATTATATTATCTTTGTGGCACAGTTATTAAATATTAAAGATAATAACTCCATTCTCGAAGTAACCCGATATTGAACATGATTGATAAGTAGAAATCATGGGCTTTAAAGAAAACTCTGAATGTTGAAATTCAGGAGAGGGACAAGACAGGAGTGGCACTCAAGCCACCTGGTGAATGAATTGTTGGCCAGAGAGGGGCCGTCAATGTTTCATCAGGCAGAAGCTGGCTGATTAACACACTGCTTCCACAATCCATCGAGGACTGAAAGGAGCCGGGAAGGGAAATCTGCCTGCAAGACACTCACTTGGTTTACTCCATCAACAAAGGTCTGCCAGCTACCCCCAGAGCACAGCAAAGCTGGGGAAGTGGGGCTTAGAGGCACTCCCACAACAAGCATCGCCTACTTCACCATGAAAACTAAGGTGGCAAAAGGTTCTGACGTGTTGCAAAGTTTTAAAAATTACCCCAATAAAAGGATAAAAAAAAGAAAAAAAAAAAAGTGGATCAGCCTTTTCAGCCTGTTTGAGGACTTCTGCAGCCACAGGGAGCCACGGGCCCCTCCCGTGTGGGGCGGCCAGTGTGACAGCCCCTTCCCCGGCCCTTCCCTGGCCCCTCGCATCCAATACTCACAGGCTGAGAAGTCACTGTGGAGCCCTGGGTTCAGGACGACTCTAAAAGTGCAAAATAAAGATGTATCTGAACACACGCTGCTGACAAGTTTATCGTAACTACTGGGGATTCAGTTTAGTCCTTCTGCTTTCTTCCCAAGCCCATGCTGGGTGTGGCGTTTGGATAGTGGAGGATGGAGTAGGTTTTGTATCCAGCCTTGCACTCCTCTAATCTATTCTCCATGCAGCCCAGAAAGAGGGTTTTTTAAAAGTGAATTGGGTTCTATCTCTCTCCTGTTCAAAACCCTTCAACAGCTTCTCCTATCTCTTGGGAAAGAGCCTTCAGGGCCTGTGAACCTTGGAGACCAGCGCTCCACACCCTCCCATCACCCCAGGGCTCCAGCCATTCTGCCCTCCTCCCCTCCCGCGGCCCTCCCCCGATGCTCCCTCCCTAGAAAGTGCTCCACATCGCCTTGTCTGTCTATAAACGCTCCCATGTCAGCCATCCCCAACAGAGCCCTTCGGCCTCATCTTAAACATTGTCTCTCCAATAGGCCAGTTGATATCTGTTCTCTTCAATCCTAAATGTCTTTGTAACTAATCTCATTTGTAATTTCTACTCAAACATCTTCACCACTACAGGATGAGAATTACGTTTCACATGCTGCATTCCTAGCATAGAGTCTGGCTTCTACTAGGTGCTCAGTAAGACAGCAGGGACCGAACAAATTATCTGTCAACTGACTAGGAGGACTTGGGCACTGACGCAAAGGCCTGAGTACTTGTAACAGTGGAGTGGAGCCATCAGGAGTGGGAGAAGGATGACAAACGTGATGTAGAACGGAACCAAAGAGAAATATTTTCTTCTTTGAAAGACTTTCCCAGATTTTGGCTTAATCTAATACTCAGATTTAATTCAACGCAAGCAGTTTTTTTTTTTTTTTTTTTTTTTGAACACTTACTCTTCGCCAAGTGTGGTAGATTGCTTGCAAAAATGCCCTCAATTATTCTCTTCCCTGCATCCCTGCCCCTCTACAGTGAGACTTTCCAGCTCCACCCCCACTCCATCCCCTATTAAAATGTGAAGTCTATTTCCCCTCCCCTTAAACCTAGACTGGCCTTGTGGTTTCTTTAGCCAATAAAATATAGTAGAAGTGGCACTATGCCAGTTCTAAACTCAGGCCTCTAGAGGACCATGCACACTTCTGCTCACTCTCTTGGAACCCTGCCCAGTTGCCTCTTGAACAAGCCCAGGTTGGCCTTTTGGAAGATAAAAGATCACAAGGCCCCAGCCGACTGGAAGCTGACCACAGACACAGGAGGGAGCCTAGCTAAAAGCAGAAGAGCTACCCAGCTGAGCCCAGAGTCATGACTAAATAAATGACTGTCATTTTAAGTCACTAAGTTTTGGAGCGGTTGGTTGTGCAACGATAGATAACTGATACACCAAGGAGCACTGGGGATACAGAAATGAAAGTGGTACCGAAAAGCCCACTACCTCGGTGAGACAGACACTACTTCCATTCACTCACTCATTCATTCATTCAATACAGGTTTCATTGAGCACCTAAATGAATCCCAGGCTCTGTATTAATGCTGGAGATATAAAGGAGACAAGACACAGTCCTATATCCTAATTAAAAGAGAATATAGACAATAAATAGACAATTCCAAAATAGAGTACATTAAGTACTAAGACAGGGGTAAGGAAACCTAACAGAGTTGGAAGTAGGATTGCAGGTAGAGGGGTTGCAGTTCCGGGAGGTTTTCCAGAGAAAACGATGTCCAAGCAGAGCCCTAAGGAATGAGTAAATTTAGCCAGGAAAAACAGAAGATTCTTCTAAGCAGAGGGTTGTAGTTATATTTCCAATCTGTACTACTTGTTGTCAAAAGGAGAATAACATGTATTGTGTTATCTCCATTACATTTCCTGATGCTAATCCTCTCTTTACTGGTATTTTGAATGAACTGAGACAACTCAGGGATTCATCTCCCAACTCTCCTGCAGAATAATTGGCAATTTGGAACCTATTACTCCATAAAAAGAGTTTTAATTGAACACCCTCCAGAAAGAAGGGAAAATTTTCAGATAGATGGGAAAAGAAAATATAGAAGCTCTAAATATTCAAGGAGGGGGAAAAAAACCAACTTCAAGACTAAAAAACTCATTTGAGCCACAAAGCCACAATTTAAGTTAGCAATTTTCACCCTTGATGTTGCATACCACTCCTGATTACACCAATTAATTAAAGTGGGTGCATCTGCTTCCTTCTAATTTTCTGCTATCAGGCATACAGCAGCTACTAATAAATGTTTATTAGATGATTTTTTCAAGTCCATACACTTGCTGAGTAGAAAACCACAATAATAATAATTGAATGGGGTAGTAGGAGGGTTCTACAACGTCTGGATTCCTATAAATTGTTAGTCATTTTTTCAGTGATAGTCTTCTACTCAAGGGACAGAGGATGCTCTCAAATCCCAACCTATAACCATTTCTATGATTAAACCAAAATTCAATTTCATTGCATTTTATGAGGAAGGTTGTCTGACTTGATCAATCAGTTATGGTGAGGATTCCAAAATTACTGTCCCTTTAGAGGGAAACATTTTATTTCTGAGTAACTTTTAGCCACCAATTCCAACAGCTTTCTTTTCTATGTATAAGTCATGCATAAAAAAAAGCAGCACAAATCTCAGGCATAAGCAAATACGATGGAGGCCATTACATTAGCTGCCTGTGTCTTATACACGGCAGCTACAAAAAAATAGTGCTATTTGGACTGACTTTCCTCTTGTTGATAAAACCCCCTTCCTCGAAGCAGCAACAGTAAACTAAAAACAGCGTATTCCATTGTCATGGATGTTATAGGTCTTTGGGCAAGAAATCAAGATCTTTGGGTTATTCTTATTGCTGTTACTTACAGGGAGGCTATAAATGTTAATTCATAGATCTAGTTCTATCTGTTGTATAGCTCTTCCTCCGCAAAACACAAGGAAACTAGACGTAAATTAGAATCAACTCATTCAGACTTAATCAATGCAGAATGCTGTCATCCCATCTTGTGATGCTGTCGCTCTAGGAATCCCACTAGCCAACTGGTCCACTGCTGGTCAGGCAAGACTTCACCTTCGATGGACCCAATCCTCATTTTTATGGTACACATACCTCTGGCCTTCCTCCACATGAGTGCCACCTTTTCCAGGGACATTTGCTCGGTACTCTTTCATGTCAGCTATAATTTCCCATTGAGATTATGTTCTGGAGGCATTTAGAACAGATTATTAAATTGGAGGCTGTATTATCCTCAATCCATTTATGCTGTCCATTTTCCTGTCTTATGTTGGTTGCTAAGGAGATTAGCGTGAAACAGAGTCCCTGTCCTAAGGGGTTAATAATTTTACACTGCTCACTCTCCACAGAAGTCATAATCTGCTGTGTGTGAAACCACATTTAGTTGCTGTGAAAATGATTACGATGCTTGGAATGGAACATTATAGCTTCAGGTGGGAGATAAGTAGTAAGAGCAGATGGACTCCTCAAAAATTCTTCCCAGGAATAATGCTCAGTACTGAAAAAAAAAAAAAAAAGGCGGGAGGAAGAGATGGTGCAGCGAAAGAAAACAATTTGGGACACAGAAATTGACTTTGTTGGCGGATTTTCTGTTTCCTTCTCTTATCATTCTTTTTTATCTTTTTAAAAATCTATAACAGTATGACTGGGACACTCAAAAGATAATTATAAAAAATCTAGAAGCTGGTGGGAAAAATAAAGATGGGGAGATGAAAAGGAACAGCTACTTTTCAACAAAATCCTAAATTACCACTGAAATTAGGAATTCCTTCCTCTTCCTTGAGCATGTATCAGTAAAGAGATAAGGCACTCAGAGATCCTCAGATCACAGGCTGTGACTAATGATGTGATCTCTGCAGTGTGCTAAAAGTACCAGCCCACCAAAAGGCAAGCTGCAATAATCTCTTCATCAGCCTTGAAAACAGAGCCAAATCCCAATAATTTGGAAAAAAGAAAAAAACAATTTATATAGATTTTGAAAAACTAGAGATAAAGTAATATGCAAACACAATTTTAAGACATTTATATTCTGCTTCACATAAAAATCTAATGACTTGAAGTAACAGAAATTAACAAGTGTGTAAAACGACCCATATATGAATCCTTAAACATTTAAAAAAATAAAAATTAAATGAAATAGTTAAAAATATATAGTGATCAAAATAAATAAATAAAAAAAATATGGTGATCACCATAGAGGAAAAATAGTTCCAGATCTGCTGTTATATGTGACTAAAAAGAAAAAATACTTCTGAAAAGCTGTAAGAAAATCAAAACTTTTTAACTGAAATTTTAAATGTTTTGAAAAGAATTGCCACTTAAGTTTACCTTGTATCGACTCCTTTTATAAAGTGAAGAATCTTTAATTTATGAATAGTCACCACCTAATTTATCTTTTTTATAAATATATCAAATATCTAGATATCTTAAAAATGGGACAAATTCATACCCAAGTAATTTTCTGCAGAATTATGATGTGGTTTACCAGTGGCTTAAGGAGCAATATCCAGAACATGCATGTTTGGGTTTCGTTTCACTTTCTCCTACCCATTCCAGCCTAAGAAGCCCCAGGTAATGCACAGGCACTCCTCCGACCAGGTGACATCCTTGGCCTGTGAGGAGTAAGTTTTAAGGGCTGAGGCTGCCACGTGAATTCTGTTCTCAGGTGCCCTGCCCTCCAGAAGCAGTAAAGTGGGAGGAAGCACTGGTCCATCTGAGTTAGTGCTCCTCTGATTTCCCTTTTTCTTTTCTGTTTTTAAATTTTAGGAAACATCCTATCTGGGATGTCCCACCTGACAGACCTCAGGGGTAAAAATGACTATACTTGAATGATAAATTCAACCCTCAAGAGATTTAAACTGTTGAGAATAAAACTCAATGAGCACAGATCCACACACACTGACAAACACGAAGAAGAGTGATATCCTTGGTAAACTGAATCATCATTCCAAATTCTTTACCTGTATCGGCCATGTGATTTTGCAGTTCCTTCCACTGGGGGCAGAATATATTTCCTACCTCACTGGGGGCCGTATGAGTTGCTCTGGCCAGTGGAGTATGGGCAAACGTGAAGCATGCAAGGCCTGGACCTTAAGAGGCATGACATCTTTTCCCAGCAGCTTTGCACTTCCGCCCCTTCCATGAGAAGAAAACACTCTCTGCTCCTTGGAGGATGAGAGCCACGTGGAGCAGACTGCACCCAGGGCTGCCCTGGGCAGCAGGCTGAGCTGAGCCCAGCTGGATCAGCAGACCCTAGCCGACTTCCCAGGCACAGGAGCAAGAACAAATGAGCATTATTTTAAGCCATGAAGTTTTGTGGTAGCTTGCCATGTGGCACCATTGTGACAACAGATAACCAATATCTGTTTACTGTTGTATTGCTGTATACCAGGCCTAACACTTTTAGAAGTATAGGAAGCCAAACGCGAGAACGCCACAGAAGACAGTGTTCCCCAAAGGAGGACACCCTCAGTGGATGAACTAGAACAAAAACCTGCCCCACAGAAGAAAACTACAGACGTACAACACCTCTCTCACACTTGACTCCAGGTGGAACGGATGCAATGCAGAATATCTCACCTAAATTTGGGGTTTGAATCGGAGTTTATACTACCTGTGTGTTCTTTAAAACAAACAAACAAACAAACAAATTTAGTCAACATGCCATATCCAAGTACCTAGAAAAACAAAACCCAAATACCTTCTGGAAGAAGGTCGTTTAAACCCAAGATTCAAAAATTCCCCAGAGATGAAATTATAAGGAACAGGAATTCCCCTCAAGAAATTACTGTAACTAAATCAACACAAATAAATATTTTTAAAACTTTAGAAAACTAGCAAGTTGCAGAAAAATGCAAAAGGTATGATTCCATTCGTATAAAGTTCAAAAGGAGGTAAAACTAAATAATGTGTTATTTAAACATATAATGTATGGTAAAAGCTATGTTACTATCAAGGGGTTGGATAGCACAAAATTCAGCAGGTAGAGGGAAAGGTCCAGTGAAGGAGCATCATATACGGGCTTCGAGAGTACTACAATATCCTATTTCTTATGCTTGCTGGAAAGGACATGAATGTTCTTTTCTTTTGTTTCGTTTTTTTGGCCGTACCTCGCAGTATACAGAACTTCCCTGACTAGGGATCGAACCCGTGCCCCCTGCCATGGAAGCACGCAATCTTAACCACTGGACCACCGGGAAAGTCCCATGAGTGTTCTTTTCACTACTCTTCTTTAAACTTTCTATTTCTACCATATACATTGTTTTATGCACATTTTACAATAAAAATCAAAGAGAGAGAGGCTGCCCAGGCCCCAGACTGCCTGCAGCCCACCCTGGGCACTCTCGCAATGGCCAGCAAGTTTCTCAATGGGCCCTCACGTGGCCTTCCTCTTTTCCAAGAGGGTGAAAAGAAAAAGCAGATGGTCTAAGGACTTGCCATCAATAGTTTGGGGAGTAATTCTAACAAGAAAGCATAGGGGATGTTGAGAACTGACTTGCTGGGGAGAAATGGCAACAGTCAGTTTTGATGAAGGTCCATGTTGCCACTACTTCACACAGACAGAACAGAAGCACCAGCACTAACCCCACAATGCCTCAGCCTCAGTGTGCAATCAAGAGTCCGCAGATGAGCATGCGTGCCTGGGACAAAGGACAAGACGTAAGAAGACTTCAGCTAACTATGAGTTCTTCGCGGATACATACAGCTCAGAGGCTACCTGGTACATCTGATTTCCCAGCACAGGGCCATTCATGGGATCGGAGGTAACATTCCACTGCCCTTCTCCAGTGCCTGCAAGAGGGCCCCCTGCTCCCATGAGCTCGGCAGGGGTCTCATATGAACTGGCAGTTGGATGTGTTGAGAGGAAGCTGGGTTCCAAACAAGGAACCAGAGGAGGGCCTGAGCTGGGAGCTTCATGTGCGACTGGTCGGAGGCTCATCACCATCCCTGCCTGGGGGAGCCGCTCACGATGGTCACGTGGGAGGCAGTTCCTCAATCACAGTATTCCCCCAAGATTCAGCAAGGCTCCATTTTACAGGAGAAAATACAGAAAGACGAGTGAACTAAGAGCTCGGGTGTGTGGCAGAGTGGGGCTGGACCTCACAGCCCAGGCACACAGGTCCCAGGCACAAAGCCTCTGTCCTTTGGAGGAAGGATCAGCATCCAAGAAGGCACTGAAAACAGAGTGTCACGGCTGGGGGTAGAAGCGGATGGCGTTCTCTCAGAGAGAACTCTCATCACCCATTTTTATCTCCATCTTTCCTGCTAATAAATTAAGACATATTAAGTGTGCTATTTTCCACCGTGGACTTCTGGAGAGAAAAAGAAATTTCTGATTCAGGAAAGGACTTGCTAATGCCAAACAGAGAAAGCAGGAGCCTTTATGTCAAGGCTATTGAGGGAGGCCTGAAATTCTGAATACGAAGTAATGAAATAAAGGAGCTCTGAAAATGATAAGTGGTGTAAAATAAAAAGTATCCTTAATGATGTCTGCGACTTGAAACGAGGACATTTTGGCAGCAAAATCAGTGCAAAGAAATGAACACTCAACAGTCCCAGATGATAATGTATGAAATGAGTCCTGCTGGCTGATCCTCGAGGAAGAGGATGCTGATGACACAGCGTGAACAGTACAGGTAAATTGTTCTCAAATTTATGCATGGCGGAGTCTGAAGTGTGATTTCTATGGCAGTACTTGGGGAAAATTACAGCACTCTAATGTAGGTGCAGTGTTCCCTTTTGTTATTACCCACCTCCCTTTCCCCCTAACCCTTTTAAATTCATTTTCCTGCCTGCCCACTTTCCCCCGCCCCCAGTATCTAATGATTTCTCCCCACCCCCTTCCGACTTTTTTACCCTCTGCGCTTTGCCACAGGCCATCAGTAAACCTGAGACACCAGCCTTGCGTGGGTATATCTGCAGGATACCGGTCATGAGGGGGAAGATGCGAGGGCAGCCACTCCTCGGGATTTTATGGGAAACACGGGGGGTTCTTCAGACTCTCATCCTCCGGGAGGTTCTGCTCCAAGCCCAGCTCCATTTCCAAATCATGGCGTCCTTGGGGCTGTAGGAGCTGCTGCACCCCTAAAGGGTACTGACTGGAAAGGGACTGAGAATGGCATCTGAAGAGAAAGGAGAGAGAGAATGCCACCTGCAGAGATTTCATGAGGTTTCTTTTTCTTTTATTTTCTTTCTTAAGTGGCAGAGAGTACCTCCCCACCCACCCCAAACAGAATCTCCTAGAAATAGCGCATCTAAGACAGAGTTGCGACGGCTTAGGGGTCCAGGATCTGGAGCCCACGGGCTCAGCCTTTGCTGGCACAGTCCCTGCAACGCAGCCCCTAGGGCACCTCCTGGGATCCCCCCCACCCCGGGTGCTGAGGAATGCAGTGGGGCACTACTGAACAGAAGCCCCCCCACCAAACAGCCGTGTAGATGACAGCCACAGACAGAGGCTGCCGAAGCAAAGAGGCTGGGCTGCTGACTGCAAAAAAGGCTGAAATCCCCCTCCCAGCTTTCTGCAGTAAAAGATTCAAACTCACTTCCCACACTGTGTTAGTTTTCTAGGGCTACCATAACACATTACCACAAATGTGCTGCCTTAAAGCAAAACGATACATTCTCCCACAGTTCTGGAGTCCTTCTGAGGGCGCCGGGGGGCACTCTGCCCCATGCCTCACTCCCACCCCGTGCCTCTCTCCCAGCTGCTGGCGGCTGCTGGCAACCCTTGGGGTTCCTTGACTTCCAGACACGTCGCTCCAGTCTCTGCCTCCATCTTCACATGGCCTTCTCCGTGTCTCTGTGTCTTTTCCTTTTCTGCCTCTTATAAAGGACACTCATCACTGACTGGATTTAGGGCCCACCCTGATTCAGGATGATCTCATCTCAAGAGTCTTACTGTAACTACATCTGTAAAGACCCTTGTTCCCAAGAAGGGCACATCCTGTGACTCCAGGGGACAGATCATTTTTGGCAGGCCACCGTTCAACCCACTACACATGGACACACAGCTACGGCTGACCTGCACCAGAAGTGCAAGGCAACTGTTAGCTGGGTGACTGACAGTCCCGGTTTGCTCAGAACTCTCCCAGTTTTAGCACTGAAAGTCCTGTGTCCCAGGAAAACCCTCAGTCCCAGGCAAACCAGATGCGTGGTCATCTGAGTGTTGACTCAGAAACGTGTGGATTTATAACATGGTGTTTACAAAAGAGAAATTAAAATTCAGAGGCTGAAGGACTAGGAGACACCTGAATAGGAGGCGCAGACCAGTTCAGAGTTCAGATCTAATCCTCCTGGGCTCTGATTTCTGTGTGCTGACTTGTACATCTAAACTCAAACAGTGGTCCCAGTGGGGCACTGGAAACTTGGCTTCGTGGATAGCCCAACTTGTGGTCTAAAGTTCTGCCTTTACTGTCACTCTGTAAGAATCTTCAAATCTTTGTGAAGCAACAATAAGAAAGGCCCCCTTAAGCAGAGACAGCCAGCATCAGGCCCCAGGTCTCCCAAATTCATTCTTTCAGTTCCCTAAAAAATCTCTCTTATAACTTACAAACACCTGACACTCCAAAACATTTAAGTGGTTGAAATATTTATTCTTACCTGAAAACCTCAATATAAGAATTCCTCAGAGTTTTTCAAGTCCTTGGAATTTGAAACTCACTTCAAATCATTGACTCTTTATAATTTTTTTATTTGTATAATACTTAGATGCCACCAACAGTAACCATTCTTAGCTGATTCTAATGCTATACACTGAGCACAGCAAGCACATCTGCCCAAGCTTACAAGTAACTACAAGTTACTTACAAGTATCTACAGCTGAGCATTCCTGCACACGCCGATATAAGAATGGAGATTTCAGAAAAAGAGTAAGTTTATCTTGGAGACTGCTGCACTGAGAGAGGGTCACAGGGGCGTGCCTCAGCTCCACCCATACACCAGCCCTCTGCTCTTTGCAGTGCCAGGGTTGTGACTTTCAAGATGCATTAAAGGCACCTGGTACTAAAGAAGCAACATCCTCCCAGCATAAGAACCTTCTGTGGTTTGAATGCGCACACTACTGGCTAAGGGTTGATGCTATGGCTTGCATATGGGGTGGAGGTAGGTAGCAGGGAGCAAGGAGATCTGTGAAGAATTAAATGCAGAGAGTAAGAGTTCAGCATTCGGTGGAGACCCTGTGAATCCAAATCAAACATGCCTTTATTGCCCACACTATATGCACCGCGGGCGGTACAGGAATGCCCTTCAGTCAGATATTAATAAAAATAGCTGCCATTTAGTGAGGTTTACTCCGTGCCAGGAATTTTCAGTCATTATACATAATATTCTAGTTATTCTTGTTGTACAGATAAAGAAACTCAGAAAGTCATATGCTCAAGGTCATACAACTAGCAGATGCAGATGATAAAACTGGGCTCCCAATCCTGGCCTGACTCCAAAGCTCATCCTCTTCCCATCAGGGTCTATGCCAGGGAGTGAAATGGTAGGACTGTGAACCCATTACTTGGATTATAGGGGTAAAAACAAATTGTCTCCCAAAGTTGCTGTGCCAAGTTACAGTCCTACTAGTGATATATGAGACTCCTACTGGCCCACATCTCTCATCACCACTTGATAATGTCAGACTCATATTTTTTCCAATCTGGCTGATATAAAATGGTATTGCATTATGGTTTTTTTTTTTTTTTTTTTTTTTTTTTTCTTTTTTTTTTTTTTATTATTATTTTATTTTATTTTTTTGGGGGGTACACCAGGTTCAATCAACTGTTTTTATACACATATCCCCATATTCCCTCCCTTCCTTGACGCCCCCCCTCGATTCCCCCCCACCCTCCCTGCCCCAGTCCTCTAAGGCATCTTCCATCCTCGAGTTGGACTCCCTTTGTTATACAACAACTTCCCACTGACTATTTTACAGTTGGTAGTATATATGTCTGTACTACTCTCCCGCTTCTTCTCAGTTTCCCCTTCACCCCCCGCCCCCTCCCATACCTCGAGTTCTCCAGTCCATTCCCTGTATCTGCTTCCCTGTTCTTGTCACTGAGTTCATCAGTACCATTTTTAGATTCCGTATATGTGAGTTAGCATACAATATTTGTCTTTCTCTTTCTGACTTACTTCACTCTGTATGACAGATTGTAGTTCTATCCACCTCATTACATATAGCTCCATCTCATCCCTTTTTATAGCTGAGTAATATTCCATTGTATATATATGCCACATCTTCTGTATCCATTCATTTGTTGATGGGCATTTAGGTTGCTTCCATGTCCTGGCTATTGTAAAGAGTGCTGCAATAAACATGATGGTACAAGTTTCTTTTGGGATTATGGTTTTCTTTGGGTATATGCCCAGGAGTGGGATGACTGGATCATATGGTAGTTCTATTTGTAGTTTTTAAAGGAACCTCCAAATTGTTTTCCATAGTGGCTGTACCAACTTACAGTCCCACCAACAGTGCAGGAGAGTTCCCTTTTCTCCACACCCTCTCCAACATTTGTTGTTTCCAGACTTTGTGATGATGGCCATTCTGATTGGTGTGAGGTGATACCTCATTGTGGCTTTGACTTGCATTTCTCTGATGATGAGTGATGTTGAGCATCTTTTCATGTGTTTGTTGGCCATCTGTATGTCTTCTTTGGAGAAATGTCTATTTAGGTCTTCTGCCCATTTGTGGATTGGGTTATTTGCTTTTTTGGTATGAAGCTGCATGAGCTGCTTGTATATTTTGGAGGTTAATCCTTTGTCCGTTGTTTCATAGGCAATTATTTTTTCCCATTCTGAGGGTTGCCTTTTAGTCTTGTTTATGGTTTCTTTTGCTGTGCAAAAGCTTTTAAGTTTCATGAGGTCCCATTCGTTGATTCTTGATTTTATTTCCATGATTCTAGGAGGTGGGTCAAAAAGGATGTTGCTTTGATGTATGTCAAAGAGTGTTCTGCCTATGTTTTCCTCTAGGAGTTTGATAGTGTCTGGCCTTATATGTAGGTCTTTAATCCATTTGGAGTTTATTTTTGTGTATGGTGTTAGGAAGTGTTCTAATTTCATTCTTTTACATGTTGCTGTCCAATTTTCCCAGCACCACTTATTGAAGAGGCTGTCTTTTTTCCATTGTATACTCGTGCCTCCTTTGTCAAAGATAAGGTGCCCATATGTGTTTGGGCTTACTTGTGAGTTCTCTATTCTGTTCCATTGATCTTCCTTTCTATTTTTGTGCCAGTACCATACTGTCTTGATCACTATGGCCTTGTAGTATAGTTTGAAGTCAGGAAGCCTGATTCCACCAACTCCATTTTTCCTTCTCAAGATTGCTTTGGCTATTCGGGGTCTTTTGCGTTTCCATACAAATCGTAAGATTTCTTGCTCTAGTTCTGTGAAAAATGCCATTGGTAATCTGATCGGGATTGCATTAAATCTGTAAATTGCTTTGGGTAGTACAGTCATTTTCACGATGTTGATTCTTCCAATCCTTCCATCCCTTCACTTTCAGTCTATATGTATCCCTTGGTCTGAAGTGGGTTTCTTGTAGGCAGCATATAGAAGGGTCTTGTTTTTGTATCCATTCAGCCAGTCTGTGTCTTTTGGTTGGAGCATTTAATCCATTTACATTTAAAGTGATTATTGACATGTGTGTTCCAATTACCATTTTCTTAATTGTTTTGGGTTTGTATTTGTAGGTGTTTTCCTTTTCTTGTGTTTCCTACTTAGAGAAGTTCCTTTAGCACTTGTTGTAAGGCTGGTTTGGTGGTGCTGAATTCTCTTAACTTTTGCTTGTCTGGAAAGCTTTTGATTTCTCCCTCAAATCTGAATGAGATTCTTGCTGGGTAAAGTATTCTTGGCTGTAGGTTTCTCTCTTTCAGGACTTTCAGTATATCCTGCCATTCCCTTCTGGCCTGCAGAGTTTCTGTAGAAAGGTCAGCTGTTATCCTGATGGGTTTTCCCTTATATGTTGTTTGTTGCTTTTCTCTTGCTGCTTTTAATATTTTTTCTTTGTGTTGAATTGTCGTTAGTTTGATTAATATGTGTCTTGGTGTATTTCTCCTTGGGTTTATTCTGTATGGGACTCTCTGTGCTTCTTGGACTTGGTGAATTATTTCCTTTCCCATGTTGGGGAAGTTTTCCACTAGAACCTCTTCAAATATTTTCACAGACCCTTTCTTGTTTTCTTCTTCTTCTGGGATGCCTATAATTCGAATGTTGGTACGTTTAAGGTTATCACTGAGGTCTCTGAGGCTGTCTTCTAATCTTTTTATTTTTTTATCTTTTTCCTGCTCTGTGACGTTTATTTCTTCCATTCTATCTTCCAACTCACTTATTCGTTCTTCTGCCTCAGTCATTCTGCTGGTTAGAGCATCTAGAGTATTTTTAATTTCAGTTATTTTGTTATCCATTGCTGTTTGTTTTTCTGAGTTCTTATGAACTGTTTCTTGTACTTTCTCTAATTTGTTATCGAGATTTTGTATCATTTTTACTATCATTACTCTAAATTCCTTTTCAGGCATTTTTCCTATTTCCTCCTCATTTATTTGGTCTTGTGGGTTTTTTCCTGCTCCTTTGCCTGCATGGTGTTTCTTTGTTTCCTCATGGTTGTCCAAGCTTTTGGGGTTGCTTGTCCTGGTGATAGAGGTGTTTATAGAAGACTGTCCAAGCCTCAGACTAATGTCCAAGTATTGGATTAGACGAATATTCAGTCTAGGAAACACATACATGTATAAGACACACAATTATTGAATCCGTTAGGACATAAGGCTCTAGAAAGACCTGACAGAACCCCAGTGTGCTATCAGATATTCAAAGAGAAACCCAGCAGAAATTGACAACTGAAACAGAACAAATCAGAGACAAAAGCAAAAGCAAACAAACAACAAATAACACCCTACACATACAAACATCAATCCAGGGAGATTTTGTAAGCTAGGATCAAATATAGAAATGAGCTGGAGTACCACCAGAGAGAATGGAGATTCTCAGAATGTAATTAGACAACTGTACTAAGAACTAAGATAAAGACAAAAGCCTAATATTAATACCAAGGCAGTGCATCATCTGGAGAATAGAGCAAGGAGTCTGAGCAGACCTATAGTGTTGCTTATAAGTATGTTAAGATAAAATACACTTAAAATGGCTGGAAGAAAGGGGAACAGAAGAGCATAATGTGGTTGGAAATATGCAAAGAAAAAGAAAGGAATAGAAGTGTATAAAAGAAAGGGATGAAAGGAAAGTATGAAAGATATTTTGTCCGTACTACCAAAAACTTAGCTAGAAATAGAAGTATATAAAAAGGCAAAAAAAAAAAAAAAAAAAAAAAAGAGTAAAAAATATCCTTATAAAATTATGTTGTAAAACTTGTAGATCCCTTAGGGCTAAGATCGTATTTAATAAATCAAAAAAAAAAAAAAAAAAAAAAAAGAGAGAAAGAAAAAAAAAAAAAAAAAAAATCCAGAACTGATCCCCGAATGGACCAGTTCAATAGGTATTGATACTACTATTTCTGTTTCCTTAGCGTCTCAGCTGTAAGTGTCCTTTTCCTTGCCTTGGGTTTTTTTTTTGCGTTATTCTGTGACCAGCAGAGGTTCCTTTATTGTTCGTCTGTAAGCCTCGGTGTGTGGGGAGGGAGAGGGTGCAATAGTGGCTCCTTCTCCTGGGAGGGAGTGAGCAGTGGCGCACTGTTGCTTCAGTCAGGCTTGGAGGTGCCTGTTGCAGAGGGCGCTGGTGGCTCAGGCGTACACAGAAAGTCTTAGAGTTGGGCCTCTCTCGGGGTTTTTTCTTTTTGATGCTGGTTTTTTTTTTTTTTTTTTTCTCTCGGCAGCCTCCCTGCTGCTGGCATTGCAAGGAGTTTTAATCTAGCCCCGCCCGAGCGCCTGAGGGTGCTTGTTTTCCCTGAGCGCCTTATGTGGCCCCGCAGGGCATCTCTCCACTGCCTGTTGCAGAGGCGCAGAAAGAGAGAGAGAGGCTATGCGCGCGGCTCCTCCCCCCCGCCCGGGAGCCTGCAGCCTCCAGCCGCCATCATGGCCGGGCAGCTCTCAGGGATCGGCACTCCTCTCCGCGGACCTCCTCCCTCCTATCCTCTCGGTCCGTCACCCTACCGGCAACAATGTTTCTCCCCCTGAACCAGCTCTCCGGTTCCCACGCTCCCGCTCCTGGACCCTCCGTTCAGCCGCGGATCGATGTCTCGGTCCGGGAACGCTGAGCTGCGCTGCGGACCCTCCGTATGTTTCTCACTCCCTCCCGTCTGCCACAGCTCCGCCGCTTCACCCTCTTTGAGCCCTCGTAGATGCCTCCCTACCGGCTATGTCAGGTTCTCCGCAGCCCTTTCCGGTGTCCGAGGCCGTCTGCTGGTTTTCAGCTGGTTCTCTGTGGGAATGACTGTGTCCTTCCGTGCATTCCCAATGCATCTGTGGAGAGGGATGCACTCCACGTCTCTCTACTTCGCCGCCATCTTTTTCTCTCCTCTGCATTATGGTTTTAATTAGAAGTTTCTAAATTTTGATGGTTAGGCACCTTTTCATATGTTTATTAGCTATTCCTCTTTTCCAGTCTCTGAAATGCCTGTTCAAGTCCTTTTCCCATTTTCTTTTGAATTATTCATCTTTTTCTTGTTTATCTGTAGTATTTATATATTCTGGGTATTAATCTTTTTTCAGTTACATATATTGCAAATAATTCCTCTAAGTCTGTAGGTTTTTTTTTTAACTTTATGGTGTTAACTAAGTTCAATGAACTGATGCTTTTTCATCAAATACAGTTAAATTTATCAATCTTTAAGTTCATGGTTTATGCTTTTTTGTGTCTTCTTCAAAAGGTCATTCCTTACTCCCAAGGTTATAAAAAATCTTCCAATATTCTTTCCCAAACTGTTGAGAGTTTGCTTTTCACATGTCAGTCTTTAATCCACTTGAAATTAATTTTTTGTTTATGGTGAAGGCAGGGATCTGATTTCACTGCTACCCTCCTATACTATTTTTAAGTCATCTCAGCACTATTTATTGAATGATCCTTCCTTCTCTCACTTTTCCACAATGTTATCTGTCCTAAGCTAAGTTTCCCCACGTACAGGTCTGTTTCTAGCTCTCTATTCTGTTCATTGGTCTATTTGTTTCTCCCTATGCGATACCGTGTGATCTTAATTATTCATCTAGCTTTACGATGTCTCCCTTTCTCTCTCGACTCTTTCACATAAATAGGAGAATCAATGTATCACATCCTCCCCTCCCAAAAGCCTGCTGTAATTCTGACTGGAATTGCACTGAATCTGTAGCTCATTTTGTGGAGAACTGACATTTTGCAATATCAAGTCATCCTATCATGAACATGATATTAACTCTCCGTTTATTTAGAATTCTTAATGTCTTTTGAAAAAAAATTATTATTTTCTCCATAAAGGTTTTATGTATCATTTGTTAGATTTATTCCTGGGTACTTTTCATTCTCAAACTATTGGCGATGTAAATAAATACAATTTAATTTTATAAAATTGGTTGTTTTTTTATTTTTATTTTTTTTATTGGCTGTGTTGGGTCTTTTTTTGCTGTGCGCAGGCTTTCTTTAGTTGCGGTGAGTGGGGGCTACTCTTCGTTGTAGTGTGCGGGCTCCTCATTGCCGTGGCTTCTCTTGTTGCAGAGCACGGGCTCTAGGCCCGTGGGCTTCAGTAGTTGCAGCACATGGGCTCAATAGTTGTGGCACATGGGTTTAGTTGCTCCGCGGCATGTGGGATCTTCCTGGAGCAGGGATCGAACCCGTGTCCCCTGCAATGGCAGGCGGATTCTCAAGCACTGCGCCACCTAGGAAGCCCCATAAAATTGGTTTTGAACCCAGAAATCTTGATAAACTCTTTTATTAAATTAACATTTTTAAATGGGAGTGGCGATTTTTCGTACAAAATAATGACAGCGCTTTTATTTTTTTAAGAACAATAATTTGAAACCAGATGCCATGAGACCAAGACCAGTAATTTCCATTTTCTTTGAATAACACTAACAGGACATAAGGAAAAGCATGCAATGAACTCCAGTTTCTCTACTTGCCCCCAAAGAAAAAAAAGATGCAGTAATGTGAGAAAAGGAACATGCATGTTTAACACATACACTTGTCAGATTACTGATGGAGACAATAATCAGAAGTAGTGAGCACTCACTGTACGCAATGCAGTGCTTCACCTACATTCGCACATCTAAGAATGCTGGTGACCATGGAAGAAGGGAAAAGAGAAGACTGGAACTAAATATCTGTTTAAAGTTGCGGTCAAGAGCTTAGGACTCTTTGGAGATAGACGCCATAATCTAAATGCCAGGCACTGCTGTTTTATAACACAGGGATATAATGAAATACATCTTGAAGACAGAAACAATGCACTATTGTGTCTAGCAAAGTTTTGGCCAGAATTTCAGTTTTGCATGTGTTTGTATTTAGAGAAATAAATCTGCCTTAACAATTCTTTAATCAGTGGCATAATAACTTAGAAGCTGCCATCTGTGAATTTAATCATCTAAATACTGGAAAGAACTCATGACAATCCTGAGGGAAAAGCCTCAGCATAAGAAAGCTGGGTAGATGCATGCAGACTGTGGCTACAACATGACAAAAGAACTAGTCAGCTCATTCGAGTCGGCCAAACCAGTTATTTAGCATTGTGACATCTATTAACTAATTGTGCTTCTCTTTTTTCCAAATGAATTTTTTGGTATCACCCAGACATTAAAGGACTGATGCTTGACTCTAGGAAGAGAGTCCTCCACAACAATTATGCTCTTTAAGGAAATGCATCTTGTAAGTCACATATCTCCCAATGGGTCTGAGAAGTCTGTTGGCTCCTGGACCCATCAGCCCGAGCTCCTGAGGACAGAATGCAGATGAAATCTACAGCAGCAGGGTCTGCATCTCAGCTTTCTGTCCCCAGTGCCTATCTTAGTGCCCAGCAGATACTAAGGACTCCATCAGCGCTTGTGAGATGTATCTGCAAATCTCTCTGCAAAGGCCTTGATTGACACACTGAGAACTGCTCACTAGAGCATGTCAGCTCATCACACATGCCACTGCTGGGCCTGGAGAGTAAGGAGGGAGCATTAAAATGCCAGAACCCAACCTAGAGTTTGACACAGCACACGTGACAGAGGCGTAACTTCAGATGCAAGCCCCTCCAGCTTGTCTCCAGATCAGAGCAAACAACCGGAAATGCGAACCCGCGGGTAAAGAGACACAAGGGGTCGGGGGATGGACAGGTTGGAAGAAGTAGCACATCCCAGAGGGCACAGGTAACCCACTCATCACTACTAAGGAGGGGTCCCCCTGCCGTCATGCCCCTCCTCCTGTACCGGGGCTGCAAAAGCAGTGGCTGGTTCGTCAGAGGGAGGCTTTTGAAGCTCCCTTATCGTGACTCTTCTGTTTGCTGCCTGCCATGGAACCCTGACCAGAAGTAAAAGATGATAATAACAATAGAAACAAGAACATCGATCCTTACAGTTTTTACTTTGTGCCAGGTATGGCTCTGAGCGCTTTCACATATGTACACACGGACTAGTGAGGATGAAGTTCTCTTTCTGACTAAACCCTAAACACTGGTTGAGATATCAGCTGCGGGTGGTACATGTGTACCTGAAATGAACATCTGTCTTCCATCCTTCTAAAAAGTCCACCCTACCTCCAGAGTGAGACTCCTGAGAGGCCCCACTAGGAAAGCATCCGCTCACTGGAGACTACCTGAAAAAGAAATTAAGAAGCGAAGCACAGGCAGATGTCTCTTAAGCGTCAATAAGGAAGTAAAGAAGTAGCTCTTACCAAGGAAATAAAATTGTATACAAGCAACATTACAACAAGTAATTAAACTTAGCAGCCCCTGGTCGTTTCTTCCATCAGTTACTTTGATAGGTGGCTGTCTCCTCTACTCCTCTACAATATTGAGCCCTGTGCATTTAGCCGTGTATAATACAAGGAGAAAAAGAAGGGCTCTCCAAGGACAAACATACAGATGGGACCACGCTGTCTGCCAGCACAGGAAGCAGCAGTAATACTGTCCTCCACCTTGAGTATTTCATGCCCCAGTTCAGACAGGATATTTGAAAAATGTTGGCCACACTTATCAGTGACCAAAGGAACCGTAGACAAGCTACTGTGGAGAGAGATGATTTTAATGTTAGATCCAGAGGTGACTGATAGCTCCCCGATTTCAGATTCTGCACATAAAGAACCATCAGGAAATTCAAGGGGTAACTGCTCAGACTGCACAGTTCGTCAACCAGCCATCACTAAGCGTCGGTGGACATTCACAGCCCTGGGCTAGATGCCACGGAGAATATAAGACAGACGTGTAGGACGCAAGATGGCTGTTGAGCCAATAATCTAATAGCAGAAATGCCGCATCTGACGTCCATTGACTAAGTGACGGACGCCCCTACAGCAGCCTGGATCTGCATCTGTTGAGGTGAGCACCTACCCCAGCCAGGCCCAGCACAGATGCCAGCAGGACATTCACACTTGGCAGAAAGTAACAGACATGTGAGACGAGCTTCCCTCTTCCCGCCATTCAAGGGAAGGACATTCCACCAGGTAGTGTGACAGGCAGTCAGTACACGAGCCTCAGATGCTGTTAATCCTATAGGCCTCACTGAAGTCTTATATTAAAAATAAGTTTATAGCGTGTCAAAGCTTTCTTATTCAATATTCTTTCCCAGTCTGTAGGGAGAGTTCAACATTCTCATTTCCTTTCTTATAGGTACCCAAACTCCTGCCTTGGGCCACACAGGAGGTTGGGAGAAAAGCTGAGGTAACTTCCAAGCACCTGCGATGGCCCCCACCCACACTCCACACCACTTCACTGCACAGACCTGAATGACATTTCTTCAGTGACGGAAAGGACCAAGGATGCTGCACACTTACAAACCAGCGAGCATGGTTTCTTGACTCCGGAGGCTGAGCTTCTCCTAAACTCCATGGGAAACTCAGCAAGGGGCAGACACACAGCCCACCAGGAGAGTTCAACTCCTTTAGTGTTTTATTACATCTTCCTGCCTCCCCTCCCCCCACCCCACTGAAAAAGCAAGGAGGTATGTCTCTTCACCCCTCAGAGAGCAAATACACAGCACCCCATCCTGTCATGCTATACCCCAACTGTACTGCACTTCAATACACTCAGTAGAGAAGATTCATCCTTTGTAAGCAAATCTTTTTTCAGTTATTAACAACATCGCAGAATGCTTTTTCACATTATGAGAGGTTTGTTTCCAGGTTCCCAGGATGTGAAGTTTGCATTCAGTGGCCAGGTGGCCAAAGCACACGGCATCTCTATCCCCATTTTGCAGTCTCCATGAGCTTACTTCCTGGGCCTTATTCCCCAGAATCCAAACACCTAATCCGACGAGGGTATTTAAGTTCATGGGAACTGACCCTAACGGCCCACCCAGCAACACCTATGCATTCCAGTGGCCGGGCCCAGTCCTTGCCCCACAAGGAGAGATGCAGCGGAGCCCAGCGGGACCAGGGAGAGAAGACAGGGGAGGGCATGTGTGGTCTTTTCTATGCCTCGAGTCCCATCACTGGGTAGCCGCGATCAGGGCTATGCTCCAAGTTGGACACACACACAGACCTAAGCTGGAAAAGATCTTAAGAAATCATCGAATCCAACAACACCTCTTCTTTTAGTGATTGAGTGAGGCCCAGGACAGAGGTGTAACTTCCCCAAATTCCCCTGGCCAGTGGCAGAGCTTAATGTCTAATATCTCCTGATCTATTACTGTTTCTATCACCCAGTGACCTCTCCACCCACCCCACCCCCACTGCAGAGGGGGTGGCTTAGGTTTGGCAACTGGAAGACTGTCGCAGACGTCTGATTGACACGAATCTGTGCATACAATGAGGGGCACCTGTGATTTCCACGCAGGCTCACTTCTACCACTTATGCCAGCGGGTGCATCAACAAGCCAAGCGCTACCGTGGGTTCACGCCCCGGAGAGCGGAGCGCAGAGGGTTGGGGAACCTCCCAGATACACAGTGAATCAGCAACCGCCAGGGCGGCCTCTGCCTCAGCCGCTGTCTTCACCCCCCGCCCCCCCACCCGCGAGGCCCCCCCACCTGCGAGGCCCCCCTCCCCCGCTCTGATTTCATGCCGCCTCCGATGCCTTGCTGCTGGAGCTGCTTTGCCACTGTTTTCCTTGGCAAACACCCGTGTATTGTTACCCGAGGCCCCGGGTCAGACGCTATGAGAAGACACTTGGAATGAGACACCACAGCTCCACACAGAGCAGGTGGAATTTGGAAAGGGGCCAGCTGCTAATCACAGTGAGACAAACTTTCATTTCAGTCTCTCTGCTTTATGGCTCCCGTTTGTTTACCTGCTCACGTCTGCAGGTTAGCAAGGAATGAGCTTTGATCCTGCTCCAAGCCCAACACCACTGTTTGCCCACGGCGGTAAGCAAAGGAAGCGTGGTGAGCAAGGCAGGTCAGGAGTGAGGACCCCTCCATTCCCAGGGGGCCCCGAGACGCCTCCCTGTGCACTCCGGCACCCGAAGGTTGCGTTTCACTTGGCCCACGTGGCCCA
The DNA here is from genome assembly GCF_030028045.1 of Hippopotamus amphibius kiboko. Lineage (NCBI taxonomy): Eukaryota > Metazoa > Chordata > Mammalia > Artiodactyla > Hippopotamidae > Hippopotamus > Hippopotamus amphibius. The sequence continues at coordinate 147,676,036 of NC_080188.1, forward strand.
GTGTGGTTTTTATCTCTATGTGTTCGTCCTGCCGTCTAGGACACCAGCCCTCTAGAAGATGAGGTGATGACAGCCGTGAGGAAATGACAATGGGAACAGCACAGTGCAGAACAGCAGCCCTACCAAGGGCTCCAGGACCCCAGGCCTGTGCGGCTCCCACTGGCCTCCAGAGAGTGTATGAGGCACGACAGCCCTCTGACCGACGGCCTTGATTAAAAACCCGGAGTTGGGTCCTGTGCCGCCTGAGACCCCGCCGTGGTGATGCTTCCAGCCCTGGGCCAGGCTGCTGTGTAACAGGCCTTTCAACGGCCCCCTAAAGAGCCACGCGACAAGCACAAGGATTTGGGGGCAAAGAAAACAAAGTTAATCAATCTCTTCCCACTAGTTGAGAGGTGAGTGGAAATAGTATTTCAGAGACTCACTCATGCACTGGCTGGAGGGGGGATGTAACCCATGAATCCACACGTGACCTACAAACAAGAACGTCACCGAAGACTCCTAAGGTGGGAGAGGCTGAGACGTGCTGGTGAGGAGCAACCACTGCTCCTCTCAGCACGGCGGCCTCCAGGGATGGCCGGGGCCTCAGCGTCCTCACCTGGACAATGAGACCGCTGGACTGGGCGAAGGCAACAGTGTCTCCCAAATTTAACACTGACACCTGCCTCAAGGTGTCATGAGATTGCGTCTGTCAGTTTCATGTTTGCAGTTAAGAGATGTCACACAGTACATTCATGGACCCAAGTTACACCAAGGCAAGTGAGGATTTTCTGTCAAATCCCCAAATGTTGGTAATATCCCTGGCCTATAGCACTGATGATCTAAGGGCTCAAATTCTGTCATAAATTCACTGGCCATTAGAAGAGAAGGGATCTTAGATTTTACAGATGAGAAAGCTGAGACTTTGAGAGGTCAAATAACTTGTTCAAGGTCATATAACTGGGAAGGGGCACACCCAGGTCCAATGGCCTTTCCAGCACAGGGAGGGGAAGGAGGAAAGGGTTTAAGCAACAGGAGGTCGAGAAAAAAAAAAAAAAGAAAAAAGAAAATCAAAGAAAAACCGACTTAGGATGACTTTAAGTGACGCATTTAATGTTTTATGCTTCTCCATTTCAACTTCACAAAGAAATACTCCAACCATTTGCTAACTCTGAATACCATAAAGAAATGGGTTATGTGAAACCAAGGAAGCACTATCTCTAACAATTTAGAAACTGCTACTCTGGAGGAAAAAGAGAGAGAGAGAGAAAGAGAGAGAGGAGAAAACATCAGAGGTACCATCTTGTTAAAAAGAAAAAAGGAATTTTTGCATGTCCACAGATCTTAAAAAAAATTGAATTAAAAAAAAAGGTTAGATTTTTACATGTGCAGATCATTCTGCATATGCCTTAAAGAATTATTTTTTAAACTAATCAAGACAGGAATGTCATGATGGGTGATGACTTTGAGGGCTGGGATATGGAGGGTGGGAATAAGTCACAGGAGGGAGGGAATATGGGGATATATGTGTAAATACAGCTGATTCACTTTGCTGTACAGCAAAAACTGGCACAACAGTGTAAAGCAATTATATTCCAATAAAGGGCTTAAAAAAAAAAGAAAGACAGGAATGTCTCAAAAGAAACCACATTGCTTTTCATAAGAAAGTGTGGCAGCACCGTCTTCTGTGCTCCTGGCACAGAGGGAAGCCAGTGGCTCAGCTCACCTGTGGGCAGTGGGTTGTAAAAGCCTGTGTAAGTGCATTGAGCAGAAGATATACACGAGACATGGTTGTAGAAAGCACTCTTGAGAAAGAATATATGAGTGTCAGCGAGGGCTTTTTAAAAGGAGAACTCACAAGCCTGACGATGTTTCCGATTTCGATCTAAATGGGTTACACACAGCTCTAATCGGGAAACTTGACATGGGTTTTCAGAGACTTCTTCTCCAAAGGACACTGGCCGCAGTGACTCTGAACAGGTAACTGATTTTGATGGGTGGGGGAGGGGAAGCAGCATACATATGGAAGAAAAGCTTTTAGACCTTTAAAAATGGGAAGAGTGTTTTGCTAAGAATATAATTGCTATGTCCTAAGCCAAGCACCGAAAGGGTCCAACAGTTCCAAACCTGACACAGGCACTGCCTAAACCCAGCAAAGGGCAGCTGTCTTTGTAGGTCCCTGTGCAGCCTGAGGACGCACTTGCAGCAAAGGCGCTGGCCCCATGTGTGGCGTCAAGAGCTGCTCCATGGAAGGTTATGTGTTATGCCACATAAACTGGAATCAATAAAAGGGGAAAAAACTTCCTCCCCGGGTTACTCTTCCCCCAGAACTAAGAATCTGACACATTTATATGTACTTTTGGAAATCTCTATAAATGTCTTTCAACAGAAATTGCCCAGCCCTAGAAATCTGAGCTCATCATTTCAGGCAGGATGTGTTTCAAGATAAGTCATCATTCTAAAAGAATGTGTTATTTTTCCTTTTGCAAAAAGGAAACGCTCCCCCCGCTTTGTTAATTTTCATAGAATTGTCTTTACCCTCACCCTGTAAAGCACGAGGAAATTCCAGCATTTTGCTCTGGAAAGTTCCAACACCTGGTTAGTTCTGGGTGCAATGTCTAGCGGAAATTATTGTGTCCACTATGTGCCTAGCACTACTAGCTAGGCGACCTTATATATGTTACATATGTACTAGAAATAAAGTTGATCATAAAAAAGCCATTGCTAAAGTAAATGCTTTAAAAGTCACCTTTTTTTAAAGAACTTTAATTGAGATATAGTTAACATACAATAAACTGCATATATTTAGAGTGTACAATTTGGTATCCCAATCTCCCAATTCATTCCCCCCCAACCCTCCCCACTTTCCCCACTTGGAAAAGTCACCTTCTTGATGAATATTTAATGACATAAGAAATGCCCATAATCTTAAAGAAAAAAAGTATGACTTAAAATTCTATGCACAATATAATAAAAAAAAGTTAACTCTCTGTACAATTTAAGAATAAATAGAAAAATAGAATAGTCCTATAATCATTTTTAAAAATTAAATGAGTAGTTAAAATTGACACCACAATCCCCATGTCAAAATAGTTTTGTAGGCAAATTCTACCAAAGTTTATCAATCCAATCTTATGCAAACTCTTCCAGAGAATAGTAAAAAAGGAAACGTTCCCCAATTCAGTCACCAAAGCTACTATAAGTTTGAAACCAAATCAGATAAGGACAGTAAAGAAAAGAAAATTATAGGCCACATTCACTTATGAACACAGATGTGAAACTCCTAAATAAAATTTTAGTAGGTCAAACCCAGCAATATATTTTAAAAAATAATGATGATAACCAAAGCATCTTTAGTTGCAAATACTATAAAAATAGCTTAACATCAGAAAATATCTTAAAGTAGAAAGCCACTTTATAAAATTCAATTCCCATTCACAAAATTTTTAAAATATTAGCAAACTGGGATAAAAGCTTCCTTGCCTTGGTAAAGGATACCTACCCACATCACACAGCAAACATCATATTTAATGGTTGAAGGCTAGAACAAGGATGCCCACTGTTACTACTCCGTTCAACACGGTACTAGAGAAACTAGCTAGAAGAGTATGACAAGAAAAATCAATAAGAGGAGCAAAGATAGAAAAGAAAGAGACAAATGGTCATAACTGCAGATAATAGGATTATCTACACAGAAAATTCAAGAGAATCCACAAAGCTTAAGAAAAGAGATCAGCCACTTTGCTGCATATCTCATTAATATGTAAAATCCATTAGAGAGTATATAAGGAACTAGCTTTATGAATGAAATAGGCAAGGATATTTTTAGGTACAATGGTAAAATTATAGAGTATTGTAGAAAAAATAGATACTACTGCCTTATGGCAAAAGACAATATAAACACAGATTGGGGAAGATATTTGAAATGAATATAATTAACATGGCTGGCATCTGCAAACCTGGAATTCAGGAGGGTTCCCACCATTCCCAAAACTGTTAAGAGTGGCTCACTGTGCCTCACCTGTTGGTTCAAGCATTGTGGTTTATGCTGAACATCTGCTTTCCCTCTGGGAATCTGGAATTCTGTACGTGCTAGGCAGAGGGTGCTTTATGACCAGCACTCCCAGAAAACCTTGGGCATGGAGTCTCTATAAGCTTTCCTGTGACATAGCACTTCACACTTATTGTCACAATTTGTTGCTGGAAGAATGAAGCACATCCCATGTGACTCCACAGGAATGGAAGTCCTAGGAGCCTGTGCCTGGTTTCCTCTGAACTTCACCCATGCTCCTTTTCCGTTTGCTGATTTTGTTTTGTATTCTTTGGCTGTAATAAATCTTTGCTGTAAGACTTTGTTCTGAGTCCTCTGAGCTCCTGGTTATTGTGTCACAGGAGACCCCGGACACAATAACCAACAAAGATGTACATTCACACCTCCTAAAATTCAGCTGTACCAATGGATATGAAAAAGACAAGCAATACAATGAGAAAAATGGGCAAAGGAAATGAACAGACTATTTTTAGAAGAGAAAAATCCCACGGCTAATAAAACTATGAAAAGATGACCAATCTCACTAGCAATCTGGGAAATGCAAATTAAAACAACGAAACACCCTTCATTCTCATCTGACAGACAAAATCTTAGAGTCTGAAAGCACAGAGATATTGTAGACAAACCACTCTGGAGAACAGTCTGGCAATATCTGGTAAAGCTCAAGTGGTGTGTATCCTGTGTGCCTGCACATTACATGAACAAGATTTATGTGAAGTATTAACATACAAGGATGTTTACTGCAGCTTTGCTGGTAATAGTAAAAAATTGGAAACAACCACAGTGTCCATCAAAAGGGTAATGGCTAAGTAAACTATGGTACAGTCATTCATTAGAAAGTTATACGGTTAAAATAAACTAAATCAGCAGATAAATCCTGAAACTATCATTGAGTGAAATAGTAAGTTCTCAAAGCATATGTAGAGTATGCTGCCATTATGAATGACTTTAAAATACAAAACATGCAGCATTAAACTTTGCTGCTATATGATACTCCTACATACAAAGCTATGTAAGTATCCATGGAAGCACAGATGAGTCTAATTTCCATTATGTCTAGGGAGGAAGAGAGGGGAATGGAAGGGGAAACCTTCAATGATGTTTTATTACATTAAAAATGCATCTGAAGAAAATACGGCAATGCTAAATACCGATAAAAGCTGCATAGATCATATAATATCATTTCCTGTAGATTTAAATATTTGAAATATTCCCCAGTTTGTAAAAAATGGTAGACATTTGGAGGATAATATTCAACACAGATACTTATATGACCTTCTACCAGGTGGGAAAATAGGATTTCTTCAGTTTCTCAGTATATCAATTTATAGGTATACTAGTTAAGGTTGTTGTCCGATCAAATGTTAGTATTATTCTAACCTGTCCTGTATAAACCCCAAAACAAAGAGATGCTTCCCAGGTCAGTTCTGTGGATTCAGTATCTAAATTAAATTGTGTATCCACAAAACAGGAAGCTGACATATTTCACTGTTCTAAGACAGGACTTCCGTTTGGCCGTTGAAACTCATCCTGTCCTATCTGTGTTATAGACGCCCCCTTGCTTCTTCCTTCACTGCTCCTCGTGCCCTCCTAGCTTTCTAAGCTAAAGCAAAATGACTTCCTTTGTCTTAATTTCAAGCACCTCTCTCCACAGTAATCTACAGGAGTTTTTCCAGAGACAGTAAATCTCCACAAAGCTTTCTTCAATGAAAAAGGGAGAGAGAGAGAGAGAGAGGGAGGGAGAGAGAGAGAAGATTAAATTTATTCACATCCCAACAACTGATTTTCACTTCGGGTATAGAGTGATTTACACTTGATTTCTCTGATGTGTCATTTAGTGTTTATTTTCACAGGAGAAGCTATGTCACAGATATTGACAAATATCCCAAACAGAAAAGAGAAAATAAGCAAATCCACAAATCAAGTTCAGTTTAAACTACTGTGGGGGATAATCATGTGTCCGCTTAAAGAAAGATTTTATGAGAGAGTTTAACCATAAAAACGACAAAGTGTTATCTAAGCCTAGATCCTTGCTGTGAAGCACACATGAGCATTTTAAGCTCATTACCATTTAGTTCTTGGCACTTACAGCTTTCATGACAGTGGAACATGTAAAACCAAGCACACTTCTTCAATAACCATTAAAATGAGTGATTGGGTTTGTATTATTCCCAAGTTCAGGAAGTAGCCTAAGTCCCGTCTTTGGCAAAACATATGCATCTTCATGTGTTGAAAACTGTTCTAAAACAGTCATGGAAACACAATGAGAATCTCGAGGAATCTGAATAACCTAAGACATCCTTCTTCCTTCTTGCAGCCAGGCAGAAGGTGACTGAGTGATGAACACTGGCTCTCAGACCTCTGAGGGCAGCCCCTGCAGCTCCTTCCACTACCAAGCCAGCCAGCGCCCTGAGTAATATCGCTGATGGTCCTAAGTAGGTCTCAGCATCTTTGTCAAGGCGCTCAGTTATTTGAGATATAAAAGTATACTATCAGCATTTTTATCAGGAGGAGAAAAAAAGCAATGTATCTCAGCTGTAAGCCTCAGACTCACCCAGGATATTAAGAGGATAATGAAGCCATTTGAATGTTCACAGCAGTGTTTGCACCACTGGTGGTGTGACTAATAGAAGATGTTTTCCCTCATCTTCCTGCCCCGCAGTGAGACCGAGCACTGGAACCAGGGCTAATGTGGGCTCGAGTGAGCTGCGGACATCTGCTGAGACATCTCTTGCAGAGGAAGATCAGAAAGGTACACGGAGCAAAAGAAAAGAGGGCAAAGTTTTCTGCAGGATGTGGATATACGCGGCTGAGGCGAGGGCTCCTCCTTCTGCATCCTCAGTCCTCCAAAAAGGTGAGTTTTAACTGTTCTGGGGCAAGAAACCCACCCTCTAACTTAAGGGGTGGCTGGTATTTCCTCACCATGGAATTCTTACTGATTTTCATATTAAATCCAAAACCCAGTGTCCAGCCTTCAGGGTCTGGCCAGGCCCTTTTGCATCCCTCAGGCCCACTGACCATGACTCCCACAAACAACCTGCCTCCCAGTCAAGCTCACCATTGTGACGGCCCACAGCTGCACCCCCTACTCAGGCCCTTCTCCTCATCCACAATGTTTGCCTCTCTTCTCGCCTCTTCAACCTGCCCTGCCTTAAAAATTCACTTACTTGATATTTTTCCAATCAATTACATTTTAAAATACTTACTAAAATCCTAGGTAGCTACGGCAGCAGGCACTATAAGGATCACAGAAAGAAAATCCTTTACCCTCTAGAGCAGTCTAGCTGTGTCTTTACTCTCCAACCCCTCAGCACCTGTGTTCTACATCAGTGTCAATATGGTGACGCACTGCTTCTTTAAGTTGTGTGTGTGTGCGCGCACGCGTGTGTGTTTCACCCTGACCTTTTCATCCATTATCACAGTGTCTCTAAAGAACCCAGCACACAGCTCTGCATACAACGAAATTCCTTTGTCCTCTAACCATAGAAAATGGCCCACATTTTGTTTTATGATGTTTTGATATTCACAATACTTAACAACTATTGTGGCATGAACACCTATCAATCAAAATAGATTCCTCAATGACCACGTGTGAGGCTGGGTGGGGAGGTAAGGCTGTGTCTGTCTGCCTGTCTTCCTCCTTACTAGAATGTAAACCAGCCAGAGCCATAAGAAGGGTCCTGGAGACCTCCTGTTATAGCAGGTGTTAACTCTTTAGTTGCTGTCTGCCTGTCTGTCTCTCTACTAGAATGTAAGCCAGCCAGAGTCATAAGAAGGGTCCTGGGCACCTCCTGTTATAGCAGGTGTTAACTCTTTAGTTGCTGTCTGCCTGTCTGTCTCTCTACTAGAATGTAAACCAGCCAGAGTCATAAGAAGGGTCCTGGGGACCTCCTGTTATAGCAGGTGTTAACTCTTTAGTTGCTGTCTGCCTGTCTGTCTCTCTACTAGAATGTAAACCAGCCAGAGTCATAAGAAGGGTCCTGGGGACCTCCTGTTATAGCAGGTGTTAACTCTTTAGTTGCTGATTGTGGGGAAGTCCTAGAAATCCCAGCGGAGTGGCTTGGTGGTGGAACGGACTTGGACGCAGGACAGCAGCTATGAACCAACATGTGTGATGGTGTGTCGGTATTTTAACAACCAGTGTGGCCATACATATGCATACCAGCTAAATAGCCGTCCTGCTGTTGACCCTACTGAAGATGAGGGTGATGAGGACAATGACATCACCCACCCCTGGAAGGATGGATGATTCCAAAGAGCAGAGCCTTGAGTCAGGTGGCATCTAAGTGGCCTGGGCTAATGTTTAAAAGGTGGAACTTCCAAAATAACAAACAACCCAATTAAAAAATGTATAGAAGAGCTGAACAGACATTTTTCCAAAGAAGACAGACAGCCGACAGACACGTGAAAAGATGCTCAACATTGTTAAGCATCAGAGAAATACATATCAAAGCTACAATGAGGTATCACCTCACACCTGTCAGAATGGCCATCATCAAAAAGAACACAAATAACAAACGTGTCAATGAGGATGTAGAGAAAAGGGGACCCTCACATGCTGTTGGTGGGAATGTAAATTGGTATAGCCACTGTGGAAAACAGTATGGAGGTTTCTCAGAAAACTAAAAAAAGAACTACCATGTGACCAGCAATTCCACTCCTGGATATATATCCAAAAAAAACCAAAAACACTAATTCAAAAAGCTACATGCACCCCAATGATATGGAAGCATCCTAAGTGTCCATCAACAAATGAATACACACACACACACACACACACACACACACACACACACTGGAATACTACTCAGCCATAAAAAAGAAGGAATTTTTTCCATTTTCAACAACATGGATGGACTTGGATATGCTCAGTGAAATAAGAGATAGAGAAGGACAAATACTGTATGATATCATTCATATGCAGAATCTAAAAAATACAACAAACTAGTGAATATAACAGAAAAGAAACAGACACAGATATAGAGAACAAACTAGTGGTTACCAGTGGGGAGAGGCAAGGGGGAGGGGAAAAATAGGGGTAGGGGATTAAGAGATACAAACTACTATGTATAAAATAAATAAGTCACAAGGATATATTATACAGCACAGGGAATATAGCCACCATTTTATAATAACAATAAATGGAGTGTAACCTTTAAAACTTCTGAGTCAAGAGAAAAAAATAAGAGAAAGAAGAAAAAAAAAAAGAAAAAAAAAACTTCTGAGTCACTACGTTGTACAACTGAAACCTATATAATACTGTAAATCACCCATACTTCAATTAAAACAAAAATAATAAAAATAAAATGTGGAACTTCGCTGAGAAAGGTTTTTCAAAAGTGACATCTAAAAAAAAATTCCAAGCCTGAACGTTTAAGTCTTTCATTTTACTGTAAATCTTAAATCCACCCGATGGATCCAGAAAACTACACAATGTTAAAGTTTTCCAAAGCCCTACCTTCTGCTGAGAACCATTAATACACGGGACTCTGTCCTAGCATCACCCCATCATGAAAGGGTGACAGCAAGGCCCAGCATTCCTGAAACTCCCCATCTCGGGATGCAAGTGTGGGATGACAGCAGGACCATAGCCAAGGGCTTTGATCCTCAGCCGACCACCTACGTGGTGATGCACAGACAGATAGGCAGTTAGGAAAAAAGGCCAGACAGCTCAGACAGACCCCAGCTGAAGCCATGCGTGGCCCTGGCTTCTGCTGACTTTCAGTCGTGTCATCCAGACCCACCTGCTAAACAGTCAACTGTCTCCATCACGAGTTAATTTCTATTCTTAGTCTTTCATCAACCACCACTCCTTCCTTCTGATCATTCTGAGGTTCACGTGCCCTGGTGTGAAGGTCTACACCTTACATACATAGCAAGGAACGACAGAGCTCAGTCCTGAGGTGACTGAAAGCTAAAAATTTCATCCTGATTTTACCCTCTGACTTATGATGTGGACGAGGCAATCCTCACTTTGAGCCCCTCTCTGCCAAGCTGTGGAAGGGACTGGGGAGACCAGAAGGGATCACTAATAGCACTCACCGAAGGAAAAGAAGCATCCAAGTCCAAAGCAAATCACAGCGTGGTGTGTGCGTGCGTGCGTGTGTGTGTGTGTCCTCTCACCAACACGTTTATGCAGTTTGGAATCTGGTTACGATGCACACCTAAGACAGCTAAGACAGCAGTGTGAGGAGAGAGGTCAGGGGAGATGTGGGCCTCTGGATGAGCCACGACCCTCCCCTGTGACCATGACATAAACGTGGCCTCACTCTGCGTCTGCCTCCCTCGCTGACTCAGCCCAGCACCACCGGAGGGGTCTAACGCGGCCAGCAGCCCACAGCCAAGGCCTTTCGAAACGGTGGCTGGAGTCTATGGAGCCATTTCCACAGTCACAGAACTTGAAAAGCGAAATGCTTTGTCCTTTCATGAATTTTATTGATTCTGCCACAGTAAACTACAGACCATGGCAATATTCAAGATTTCTCAGAAACAGACTCTGAAATACCTTGGATTGTCTTTCTCACACTAATGAAACAAATGGGCTTTTAGGAGGGAATATAGAAAGATTTTTAAGGAAGAATTTTTAGATAAGACACTCGAAAAGCAAAAATAATACAGAAAAATATGGGTAAATGTGACTACACTGAAGTTTAAAACTTCTGTACAACAGAAGACTAAACATGGTAAAAAGACCACAGACTGGGAGAAAAAACACACTACATATAACCAACAAAAGACTATTACTTAGAATACATAAAGAACTCCTAAATCAATAAGGACAAAACAAGCATCTAATGGAAAAATAGGCAAAGAAAATGAACAGGCAGTTTACAGAAGGGGAAATGCCAGATAGCTAGTAAGTTTATGCCATGGTGATAACCTCACCAGGAATCAGGGAAATGCTAATTCAAACAATGACACGTCACTTCTCACTCATACAATTGGCAAGAATTTAAAGTTTGATTAAAAAAGAAACAAGCATTGGCAAGGGAGAGACAGGATGGGAGTGTCGCTGGAACAATCACTTTGGAGAACAATTTGGTAATAACGAGTAGAACTGAAGACATGTACAATCTGTGACCTGACAATCCCTCCCTCCTTTCTCTTCCTCCTTCTCTCTCTCTCTCAATATACCAACAGATACCTCCCCATAGGTGCAAAAGCAGACATCTGCAAAAATGCACACAGCAGCACTGTACATAACAGAGGGGAAAAAAACCCAAATCAGAGATTTGTAACTAAGCCAGATATTTACAAAGTGGAATACTATACGGCAGCTGATACTATACACATATCAACTTGAATAAATCTCAAAACTACAATATTGAGTGAGAAAGCAAATTGCAGAATTCCACGCACAATATGACACCATCTTATATACAACTTTTTAATACTCAAGGCATTATGTATGCTAATATTTGTTATATAAACGTATAGCTAGAATACAAACACCATATGTGGGAAGGGTAACCACAAGTTACTCGCAAAGCTACCGCTTCTAAGGAAGGAAACCTGGAATAGGAAAGAGCACAGACAGCCTCAGCTCCATCTTTATCACCTCAATTCTCTAAAATAAAGTGGGGCCTGAAGCAAATGTGGCACCATGCTGAGATCCGATAAAGCTGGTGATGGACATTCAACATGTGATTCTCTATTCTTATCTATATGTTTGCACCATTTAAAAATAACCATCAACGTCAAGATGCTATTTTAAATCTCACAGGCGTTTTTCTCATTTGATTCCCTAGCAAGGAAAGACATGGCAGCCAGAGGGAGAGGCATGTTTAAAAGCACAGAGGTTCTAGAACACCTGAGAAATTCAAGGAACAGCAATTAACCCCCTGCATCTCCAGTGGCTGCCGTTCAGGCTGCCAGGTCAGGAAAGAGCCCTAAGGCCACCTGAGGATGTGGCTGGAGCCCATGCCATGGGCAATGGGGAGCCACCAGGGCCAACCCCCAAAGCAAGCGCTGATCAGACACGGCTCCTGTTGCGGCTGCTGCTGTGAGCACCTGCCCTGGTCTCACAGATTCTGCCGTGGTCGCTGTCCCCATGGCCCTGTGGCAGTCCCCAGGCCCGAAGAGGAGGACACAGGTGGGTCACCATCTCCCAGGGCCCTCACGCTGCAAGGTAAGGGAGGTTGGGGCCAGCTTTGATCAAGGCCATGGACTGCAGCCTCTAGGAACCTGGGAGCCCTGCTCCCACCCAAGTGGCCTGGGATTCTGCATCTCTGCACGACAGCTGGTCTGCTGCTCCCTTTGGCCAAATGAGCATCTAAAACCTGCCAACTGCCTCCCCTCCACCTGGGCATCCTCAGGCTTTGTTGTCATCCCCAGCTGACCCTTACAGACTAGGGCCACCACAGTCATTCCACCTCCTGCTCCTTGCTTTCCTCAGTGGCAACGACACCCCCAAATCCTTCAGAGCCACTCGGGAAATACTACACTAACTGGTATCAAGGGAAGACATTCCTCACTACTGATTATTATTCCTCTGACAGGAAAATTCCAAGACCAGGAAGAGTTGCTTAGTAAATTCAGCAATATTCTGGATGCCCTGCAGGACCCAAGAACAGGAAATGGTGAAGATCCAGGGTCCACAGGAGGTGAGTATGGGGCAGGTCCCTGGGGCCAGGCCAGAGTCCTCCAGCTCCATCAGGGCACAGAGGAAGCAGGTTCTCTCCTTCCGGTTCTCCAAGTTCCCTGGGGCTCTTACCCAGACAGCTTTGACCAGCCTCTGCCCTCCCTGTGCCACCCAGCCGCAGCTTCCATCCTCCCCCAGAAGCTCCTGGCTTGCTCCCCATCGATCATGTCTTCTGCTCCTGGATCCTCTGAACACAGTCCTGCTTCCACCGATGTGCATAGGACCGTCTCACCCAAACCGCCCTGCTGCTTCTCCTCCCTGCTGGCTGCCCACTCACCTCCAGCCCTAATGGAGCTCTCTGTGAAAGAGTTAATATACTGTGAGCCCCCTTTTGCCTTTTGAAAGCTTCCCCTAGAAAGGAAAAGACTAAATAGAAACACAAGAGTCTGAAGAGAATGGTATTTCTCTGCAGTAATCGTATGCACACACGCACGTGCGTGCATATGTGCGTATACACACATTCTGAACACACTCAAAATAATGCAGATTTCAAATTCCAGGACTTATGAAATAGAAAGCTAATTCTACCAGCCCCAAATTACAATCTTCAGGAATTTCGACGTTAAGGCACATACCAATAAGGTGATGTTGCAACTCCACTCTCCTAGTTACCATGACGACACTGCCTTCACCCTCCCCCAAGAAAAGAAAAATAAAGAAAATGTGGTAATGGAAGCTGCAGAAGTGGACTCAAGAAGACACAGGCATCAGAATAATTCCTACATATCAAGGAGGGTGGTGTGACTTTCACGGGAAGGAACTCTATGCAGCAAAGAACAGTACGCGGTTCAGAAAGATAACTTTCGGATGGAAAACCCCGAAAACATTCAGAAGATCATCACATTGAACACAATCCAAACGGATGGATCCAGAATTGGTTCCAGTCACCTATTACGGCATTTCCTCTAAGTTTCTGATAGAAGTCAGTGCAAAGAAAGAATTCATTTCCTAGTAAAGCACTAAACGTAGCTCTTTTGGAAAGTGAATCCAATGATCTTTTTTCTTGGCCTCATGTCAATAGCTCCTTTTTTGCTATGTGCAATATCATTATTTTCCACGGGATTTCAGCTAAATATCTGCATAGACGAAAGAAGAACAGGAACTCATTCTCAGGGCAACAACCCAGCCGCAGCAGGAAGCAGCGGCATTTCCTCCCGTACCACCTCCTTCTTCCACTAAGCGTCATGGGCTTCCCACTCACAAGGGCCATTTCTAAGATCAGGGAAGTAAAATCAATGGATTGGGAGCGGGAGAGGGAAGTGAGGCAGAAAATAAAACCCTTTTAGCAAATGGTGGAAAACAAACTTTGAGATAAGAAGCCATATCTCCACATTAAGGGCCACTCCAAGTCATGTCTGCAGACAGTTTACCAATGCCCAGAGATAAGTACAGACATTAAAAGGAAGCATTTAGAATCTTTTGTAGCAATTCGAATATAAAATATATGTGTTGTTTCCAGTCATAAAAAAAATTGGGGGCTTATATTTTGTATGTCTTTAGGTTTCTTATTTCATTTTTCTAGTAATTCATTTTTGTTGTATTTTATACATGCATTACTATGCAACACATTGGAAGTTATTAAAATTGGTTCTTCACCACAGAAAGTTTAGGAAATGCTGCCCTCTATGACTCTTGAACATTTAAAAAGACTGGTGTTTTGCAACTTTCAAATAATGATTTTCCTATTTGCACAGAAATTTGCAGATTCCCTGGAATAATCCAAAGTAAAGCACTCTGTTCAAAAGATAGCCAGCAAAAGATCCTGCCAGCAAAGAATGGGAGGAAATGTGTTTGTTTCCAAAAAGCTGAAAGCAGTAAACTGAAAGTCCCATCATGGTTTTTTGCCCTGATGTTCACGGGTCCCTGGGCCTCAGCTTCATCATCACGACTCACCAGGGCACAGTTCTCTGAAGCCAGGGAAATAGGCTTCACCACAGCCGAGTGGTCCGCTGGCACCATTACCCACCCAAGGTTTCTGGGTGCTGGAGACGTACTTTCCCCATCCTGAAAACCCCATCCAGATGGCCTCCAGGAACCCACGGCACCTTGAAATTGGTGGCAGGAGAGCAGACTTGCTATTCGAGAAACAGGAACGTGCCACCTGTCCGCAAAGAAGGGAGGTTAAATGCCCACATCTGCTACAGGCTTATTAGTCCAAGGAGGGACTTCAGAGGCGCATGACAGGAGACCAACCTGTAGGTCACATCTGTCTTTGTCCAAGTCCTGGTGTTGGCAAAGAACATACCACTGGGGCAATGGCATGGGAGGAGGAAGAGGAAGGAGGCAAGGCAGAAGTGAGGAAGATAAGCAAGCAGCCACAGTATTGCTTAAGGCATCATGATCTTCATTTCCAAGGAATTCAGCTGCTTTGGGAGTCATGGAAGCATCTGTGATCATCAGCACTGACCAGAGGCACCAGTCCCATCTCTGCCTTAAGGAATACTGAGCAGTCACTTCACACCTCTGTACCCCATTTTCCCATCTGCAAAATGAGAGTTCTGAGCTATGTGATCTTGTGAGTTTAATCAAGCAACACAGTTATTAGGTATCTACCATGTGCTCTGAGCAAAACAGGCAGGGCCCCTGCCCTTGTGGTGGGCTCACAGCCAGGGAGACTCTCTATCCCCTCCCCCTAGCTCTAGCATTCAAGGACTCTGTATCATGTTCTTGCATTTCTACTCTCCAGTGTTTTTAGGTTTAGATTTCTTTTTTTTACCAAAAATAAAAAAGTACAAGGAAAAACCAAGTATCATACATTATACAAAGCAAACCACATATTCTTTAAGAAAACTCACTACACCAGAACTCTAATTTATAAAATAAATATAATTTAGAGCTGATTGTTAACATTATAAATTTATAAAGGAATTTATTTCGAGGTTCTTTTAAATGGCAAATCCTGTAGTTCACATATTAACAATTATAATATTTATCAAGCATCAGTTATGTCCCAGGCATTGTGCCAAGCTATTTCATATAAAATATCCTTTAATTTCAACAACAAGCCTGTAACATCTCATTCCCATTTTACAGCTGGAAAAAGATGAGGCTGAATGAGCTTAAGACTAAGATGCCCAAAGACGCACAACTGGTAAATAAATGATGGGACCAAGATAAGAAGTTAGCATTTACATGCTTAACTTTCTTACCCACATACCTTGCCCATCAAAACATAAATTATATATTGTGTGCGATCAGCTTGTAGTTGTGGTGGTGGTATTTGGGGAAGGTGATTGGCATTGTCTTAACTACTCAAAAACCTACCCAAATGACAAACCTTGTATTTCACTCACATGCCTTAAAATTGCACGTACGGCTCCCAGTTACCACTGCAGGATCTTTACGCTATACTCCAACATCACAATACCAAGTCATTCAAAACACTGTGGACCCTTCCTTTCTATCCCTTACTTAATGGAAATTAAAAAGCAAATCTTATTTAATTGATATAAATTCTCACTTTGAATGGCAAAGGACATCGACCTCTAATTAATCATGGCCTTTAAAGCACAAACTTAAAGACAGTAATGATCTAATTTACTAAATTTCAACATATACAAATATTTGCCTTGAACATATCAACTCTGCAATGAAAAGTGCAGCAGCTGCCCCTCCACAGACAGCTAAACGCAGTGCAGGGAGCACAGGAGGGAGACCAAAAAGTCACATAGCACGTCACAGATATTTCACCAGATGGGAGTGTGGCAAAGCCCATTTATCTCCTCAGGACGACTCTGCCTTCTGAAAGGCAGGGAAGCCACGGCCACCCCCTGCCAAGCGGGCCTGAGGGCCACCAGGCTGGTGGAGGGCACAGCGTTTTAACACAACAGGCTTTTACTGTCTTAGAAACGCCTCACAGCAGGCTGGTGTTGCAAAGGCCTGGAAAAGGAGCCCCCGGCTGAGTTCATGCAAGTCCAAAGCTTACCATCAAACCCGCAAACCTGGGAGTTCACAGCTGAATAAATCAGAATCCTTTCCCTCTTTTCATTGCAAACCCCCAGGAAGCACCAAAGCCCTGGGCTGTTCCTCACCCAGGCCTGCTCACACGAGGCCCAGGAACCACTGCTTCGCACCAGCAATACTCCTCTGCTTTAGGTATCATACTATTGGCTGTTTACTTAAAAGCATTAAACAACGATCCAACAGCTAGAAGATTCTGAAGTTCCTCCACAGAGGAACAGGTTAGGGTACTGAAAGGCTATTTTTAAATCCCTAATTTTCCATTAAACTAATATTATTTATGTCATTCACAAACTAACATTTATTTATTGAGCTAGGCACTATACTAAATACATACATGCATTATACCTCAGTAAATCCTCACCTCCTACAAGACAGATCCTAACAGTATTGAGATCTTATAGCAGTTATCTCCATTTGACAAATAAGAAAGCTATAGCAGAGAGAGATACTGACATTTGGAATACATGCCTATGGTTGGTTAGGAGGAGATCATTTTGAAAGTGTGGTGGAGAAGAAAGAAAAGGGGCAGGTAGCAAATGATAGATCTTGGCCCTAGCTAAACACATGCCACAGTGCTTCTCAAAACTTTAATGTATATTTGAATCACCTTGGTATCTTAATAAAATGCAAATTCTGTCTCAGGAGATTTGGTATAAGGCCTGGGCTTCTGCATTCTGCATTTTTAAGCCCCCAGGTGATGTCATGCTGGTCCTTCAAGTAACAAGGTACTATGGAATGAAGACAAGGAAATTCATTGTAATAAACTGTGCATACAACTGTTGAGCCCATGTGCCACAACTACAGATGCCCGTGTGCCTAGAGCCCATGCTCTGCAAGAAGAGAAGCCATCACAATGAAAAGCCCACACAATGCAACGAAGAGTAGCCCCTGCCTGCCGCAACTGGAGAAAGCCCGCATGCAGCAACAAAGACCCAACACTGCCAATCAATCAATCAATCAATACATTAAAGAAAGAAATAAAATAAAATAATTGCAGTACAAAGAAAAATAAAAAAATAAAAATAAACTGTGCATAATGTTTTGCCATGCCTAAAACTTGAAGCCTATCTGATGACATGATTTTTTTTTTTTACAAAGTATTGATATTTTATCACCACTGTAATGCTGAATATAACTAAAGAGTAGCATATGTACCAGGCAAGTTCTACAGAATCATTCATTCCTTCTGGGCTCTGGGAACCTCTTGTAGATGTTTCCTGGTCATTTTGTTATGTCTAATGCCTAAAATGGTGTTTGACATTTACTAAGTGACTAATAAGCGCTGGCTGAGAGAGCATCTGTAATCCCATTTGTGTCCACAAACGAGATGAAGAGGCTAAGTCAGCAAACCACAAATGGTACAATTTGGGCAGGGGGATAGCAAGTATATCTCAACTTATAACAGATGCCAACAGAATGATGATGGCTGCCTGGTGTGCTATGTAGAGCAGAATTCTGAGGCTTCATTGGGGCTCAGTGAAAAAGAGAACCATTGCCTAGATCAATTATTAATGTCTAATATGACTTGGGAGGAAGTGAGTGAAAGCATGTGCCATATATTTGCTACCGTTTCTAGGTTAGGGTCTAGATAACAAAAGGAGGTAATAGTATCCATAGATTTTTCCCTGTAACATAAACAAATTATAATTAATAAGCATTATCGCCTTAATACCGTAAAATATTTTTGTTTGTTAAAAACTACAAACTCAAATGTACTTGGGTGTCTTCTCTCAATACAATTTACCAAATTCAAAACTTCTGTTCCTTTCCCTAGAAAGCTCTTTCATCTCTTCCCACCATAGTGCTTCAGTCTTTCCAAAGCTCCATTAATTACCTCCACTTTCTCTCTTTTTCTGCTTTACACATTTGGCACCCAGAGCCTCCAAAGCCATGCCCTAATCTCTCTTCAGAGATTCTGCAAACACTACAACTTGGCCCCATTATTTTATTTTTCAAACTTTCTTAGTAAGGTTCTTATGGATGAATACATCCAGTTAATCTCAGAAACCTAAAGTCCTCTTTCAAGTAGCTTTGGCACTTGTTTTGTTAAAGCACCAGTTATTTTGTTAAATTTCTCCAGTTATCTCTTAGTTGGCTGATGCCAAACCTCTAGTACATTCTTCAGGAAGAATTTGTTAGTACAATATGCCCTGAGTTCTTGCAGGATTAATTTTTTTTCTATAATCTTGATACTTGGACAGATTAACTGGAAATAAAATCCCTGGCTCACATTTTCCCTAAGTTTTTTAAAAATATTGTCTCACTGTTGTCATACTTTGCATTAGCAGCTGACGAGTCTAATAACAACCTAATTTTCTTCCTTTTTTAAGTGACTTGGTGTTTTTGTGTGGAGGCCCAGAGAGCTATTTTCATCAACTTCCTCCCTCTCTCCTCCACCTTCTTCCTTTCCTCCGTCTCATCTCCTTCTCCCTCTTTATCAACTTCAACCTCTACGTTTTTTAGGATATGTCTAGATTTTAAGCATTCTGGGTCAATTTTCCCAGATACATGTAAAATTTTTCAATATATAGATTTTCATCTTTTTTTTCCGGAAAGCATTCTTGGATTGTAATTTAAAAAGTTAGTTTTATTCCACTGATCTGCTTTTTCTTCAATTATTTGTGTGTTGGATCTTCTTTGCCTATCTTCTGTATATCACTTTCTCTCTGATTCGTTCCACCTCTTTATCTTATTTTTGTTGTCTTGACTGATTTTTCTCCTTTTCTCAATATCCTTTATTATATTTTCAGTAGAATCTGAATAGTCATCTTGTAATTTTGTCTTCATTTCTGAAATGGTTTTATCTTTTTCTTCAATTTCCTTCTTGCATGTCACAATCTCTCATCTTACATGTTTCACTTTTTTTGTTTCTATTCTGAGATCTTCAGTTTTCTGATTTGAGGTTTTCCCTCATTTCTTCAAATGTTTGTTCAATGATATTCAGTTTATGTTGGAGGTAGTGTTATAGTTTTCATTTGCTTTGCAGTTATTTTTAGAAGGAGTGTTTTATTCCTTCCACTAAAAAGTTTTTATTCTCATTTTCTGTTTTCTTTTTATAGTAAACTTTCGTGGATGTTACTTATAATTTTCTAGTCATTTTTAAATAACTGGATGGTCATCATTTGGGTAGCTTACTAAGTTACCTAATTCAAGAATGCCTCTTCTATTGCTAAGGTAAAGTGCAGTATCTTAACAAAGGCACATTTTGGGGGGAAGGAGGAAGGGACTGGGAAGTTGGCTCTGCTGATTTTGGATGTTTATTTCCCCACTTATATATAACTGAAATTTATAGTATTCTCTGTCTCCTAGTTACGTTTTAGAAGTAGGTTATGAGAGTGGTTTTATTTTCTCTCCCTGTTGACATATACAGACCAACAGAAAAATGAATAGAGAAATTTGGAAAACAACAGGCATTCAGATACAGGTGGCAGTCCCTTTGTTTAAAGTAGAAAGTAATACTTTAATTACAGAATAATCAAACACTTCCTTCAACCAGCACTTTCAACAGTCACTGTGCCCATCAATTACAGACTATGATGAGGCTAATAATGTTGGTAAAATATACACAAACACAAAAAGTACACATCAGATTAATGAACAACAGAATAGCCAAGACCAAAGTTCCCCTGTACCATCAGTGAACAGAGTGGATTTTGCTCTGGAGTATAGCTCTGTTCTTACCTATGAAAGTTCACATGTTGAAATTAAGTAGTGAGCTTCTGAGCATCAGGAGTTATGAACCATAATGTACCTCCTTTAGGAACTGTACCTATATCGCTCTAGGCAGAGAAAGTATACTGCTCTTAAAAGATCATGTGGAAGAAGAATTTGCAACTTCCCTAAAAATACAGTTTGGGAATTTAACAATATATTCATTCAAAGAGGTATGGATAAAATAAATCCCTATAGCTGGAATGTAACCTTATTGACTTTTGTCAAATCCCTCAGGCTACTTTTAGGAGACGTATCAAGTGATGGTTGAAGGATAAGTTCTGGAGTCAGGCAAACCTGGTTTCTGTCCCCCTTCCACCACTAATAGGTACATGACCTCCAGTGGTAAAGCAACTTTGCTAAGTCCCAGTTGTAAAATTAGGGTGATATTATCTCCTAGGATTACTGTGAGGATTAAGTGAGATAACAAATGTAAATCACTAAGCATTATTTCCTGCACACAGTAAGCACTCAACAAGTGTGGGTATTTTGTTGCCATTATTAACATTATTGTTACTCTTTCCTCTAGTCCTAATTATGACTAAATGAAATTTTATAATTAAAAGGAAGAAATTGACCTTTGTTTCTTAATTCAGAACACATGAGAAGATATGGACCTAGGATAGCTCTTACAAACAGCTAGCTACAAAAGTGATTTTAGTTACGGAAATATACAAGTGAATATACAAGAGAATATACAATATATACAAATATACAATTTACAAAATATACAAGAGAATAAAGAAGGCCCACTAAGAAGCTGCTAGGATGGTAAAAGGAGCTACTAGGATGGTAGAAGTGAAGAGAGATGTCTTCCCAGTCTCCTGATTTGCTACAGAGTCTAGGTTATAAAGCGATAGGTGCACTTTAAATGACCCTTCTAGTACATATGGCTTTTGAAGGCAGGTCTAAGAATTTTATGTCATGGATAAAGACAGAGTTTAATAAGGAAAAACTACAAAAGGATTTTTGGAAAATAACCCAAATATAAGAAAGCTTGCTACATTTAAGAAACAATGTGTCTAAAATTTTAATGATGTTCTTCCTATTCTCCTATCATTATTTATTTTAAATTCTGCACACTGGGGCAAAGCAGGGAGCAGGCTGAGACTGCAGTGCCTTTGCACACAAGGAATCCAAGATGCACAACTATCGTCAAAGTGCTGCATGAGCCGGGTAAGGAAAGAAGAGAGTGATGATGAAGGAGAACGGAGACAACAGCCTCAGGCCTGGGTACAGAGACACAGCTGGGCTTCCCTATCATGTTGGTATACCTGCTGGTGGGTACCAACATCACACACAAGGCTTTGCTATGCTGTTGATTTTAGCAGACTTGAAATCCTCTGGCTGTGGAATAAAAGGGTTTTTTCTTTTTTTTCATTACCATACAGGTAAGTAAATGGTAACATATCCCATCACAGGGACATCCATCCTTCCTTTCAGATCTGTCCATGGCTCAGCTCAACAAGAAATGCAAGCCCCTCAGAAACTGGATCTTGATAATGTCACCTGGTACTGAAAAAGCAGTTTCCCTAGAATATGTTAAAAAGTGACATAGGACTGGCCCACTCTAAGGGGGGATTGAGTTCATAGTTTGCCATTCTCTACAGTTCATTCAGAGCAAACTGCTTGTATTTCAAGAATCTGAAAAATGCCACCTGACAAACCAGTGACATGGAACCGGATGTCTGTGGGCGAACCTAACAGCAGAAACAAACTGGTTTCCTTAGGCCACCTTTATGGGCAGAGGGCAGGTCTCTGGGCTTTCTTATAGCAAATTAGAAGCTTAAACACATGACATCATTATGATAACTACACTGCAGCCTGTGACTCTGCAATACCCTTTTCTTCCCAAAACTCAAGAGATGCATGCCTCCCTGGAATACAAACTGAGGGCTGAGATTCCCAGGCAAGAGTGGCCAAGACAGAAAACACCCCCCCCCCCCCCCCCCCCCACCCGACAGTAGTCAGGAAGATCTTGCTTTCAGTCTAGGCTGGGAGGAGCTCGTTAAATAAAGAGAACTAATCTGCAGGCCTCAAGCTCACATCCTCATTTTCCGTTTCACCTCTTTCACTGTCAGGGAAAAGCTGTCACTGTTGGACAAGGCCTGAATTCCAGATCTTCCCCATTTTGTCCAAAATTCCTATAGGTAATAAGGACCCTGGGCTCAGTGCTGTCACTGCCCTTGTAGGGAATTCACCCTCCCCGCTCCCTCCCAACTGCCTGGATTGTAGTGGAGATAAGTGAGACAATGGATGTAAATCCCTGGACACCATTTCCTCCACACCATGAGCACTCCACAATTGTGAGACCACTAATAGAGTACCAATAGCACCCGTGTTCTATTTTTTTTTTAACACAACATGTTCAGTGAAACACCAAACAAATTTGCCAAGTGCCTGTTCCCTTAATCCTGAACCCCTTGTGCGTTTTAAGGGAAACTAGACCATATGGTTAAGATTTCACTCGCAAATAAATCAGCATAATGTTTGTTCAGTAAAAGCTGTTTTATGCTCTCATTTTTATGGGCCTTTTTATCCCAAGTCCTAAAATAATAATAATAATTATAATAAAAGCTAGTTCTGTTTTGCTAGGGGTAAATAAACTCAGGCTTAAGCCCTTCTGTTCTCTATGGACTCGGGGTGGGGATGCCTCTGATCATAGCTAAATAAGACCCCTCACTGGCCTCAAGCCACCTGCACAAGACTTAGAAGCCGGGGGAGAATCCACAGCAAGGAACGCCAGGACTTACATGGGTGAGGGAAGCCCAACAGAAAAGTTGTTGTTGATTCCCAATAGGAATTATTAAATGGCAGGAGCCACAGGCCCATTTCTCTTTCCTGATGCAGCCAATATAAGCAGCAGAAGTCTGTTTTCTCCATTAGCCCTCCTGCAGAAGGTCAGCGATGCTCTTCACAGAAATCTGGAGCCTCAGAAGACTGAAATGCACAGAGATTGGACAGTAAAATAAAGCCTGTGGCCATGTTGCTGCCACAGATACTGATATTCTGGGAAGCGATTTTCTAACAGAAAGAGCCCCCTGGTATCCGTCTCCTTGTTCTATAAAACAGATCTTTAACAGAGCTCTACCACGCCTTACATCTGGCTATGCAGTCCTCCCCATTCCATTTCCCTGCCTCCCCCACCAGGATCACTGTCATCTTGAACCGTGCGCTCATCACTCTCCTGCTTTCCAATTTATATAGTATTATTTCATCTATATGAATTCCGAAATTGTGTGTGTGTGCGCGCGCGCGCGTATGATTTGCTGTCTTAACCTTCTTTAAAGGCTATTATACTCTCACACGTGGTGGGAATTTAAATGGTAAACTACATTCGTAAACCATCTGAAAGTTTCTTACACCCTAAATATATACACCTACACTATGACCAGTCCAATACAATGCCTAGGTATTTACCCCAGAGAAATAAAAACACATTCACAAAAAGATCTGGAAACCATACCCTGTAACTTACACACTCATTAACCGAGAGCCCCAGGCTCGTTTTGCAGGGGACCAGGGAAACCGCAGATACGGAGACAACCTGCTGACAGCTGCTTCGTCTGAGCATCACACAGGAGCACTGAGGGACTAGAATGACCGATAGTGAACTCTGGATATCACAGGCTAAAAATCCCCCACATGGAACATACAGAACCCGCCCACCCCCCAAATTTCACGTGCAGCCCACGAAGAGGCATGAAGGACAGTCGTGCCCATGCAGAGAACTCTTGAAACTTCCCCTTCCCTCCCACCATTTTCGAGCCCCCTCCTGTCTTGCTCCTTACTTCCACAGTAAATATCCCCCCTTAAAAGCCGATGAGGAGACAGATCTGAACTGTGCCTCCTGTCCCCTTGCTGGGCCACCCTGCAGTAAAGCCTTTTCTCTCTGCAAAAGGCAGTTGTCTTGGTGTTTGGTCTTTCTGTTGTGCAGAGGGCAACAAGCCCACTTATTTGGTTACAATTTCTATAAGAACGTACATAACAGCTTTATTCATAATAGCCAAAATCTGAAGGGAGACAGATGTCTATCAATAGGAGAATAGAAAACCTGTGGTATATTCACACAATGGAATACAATTCATGATAAAAAGGAATAAGCTACTGATACAGTAATGAGGTACATCTTAAATGAAAAGTGAATCGTGCTCAAAGTTTTCAGTCTCGGGACCACTTTATATTCTAAACTATTGAGGACCTTCAAAAGCATTTGTTCATGTGGGTCATATTTTATGGTAATAGAAATTAAAATGGGAAAACTCCAAAATATGTATTAATTCATTTAAATGTAATAAAATAAGCGTATTACAATTTAACATATTTTTGAGGAAAATATATTTTCCCAAGCAAAACAACAAAAACAAGAATGCCACACACACACACCCCTTTTTTTTACATTTTTGCAAATCTCTTTAATGTCTGGCTTAATAGAATATAGGTCAGATTTCATATCTGCTTATGTATTCAATCTGTTGTGATAAGTTTTTGTGGTTAATGTATATAAATAAAATTCAGCCTCCCACAGATATGTAGTTGGAAAATGGAGGAGTATTTTAATAGTCTTTTCAGATAATCGTGGGTATTCATCTTTGATACAAACCAAGACCTCACAAGTGGTCATTTCTTAAAGATTAGTTGTAATGTGGAAACTGAAACCACATAAAAAAGCTTTTCTTTTTCTGTCACATGAAACTTCACTGGCCTATTGACGCTTGGAATGGAACTTTTACCCATGTCTGATGTAACATCATACATAGGACATTTGGAAAATAAGGATTCACTGAGTTATACAGAATTCCCAAATGTTGATGCTTGTCAAGACACAATATTTCAAAAATCACATTTACTAAAGTCACCACCAATCTTATCAGAAAAGCCTTCAGGTGTTGGGAAGCTAGCCAGCTCATGGTGACACACGTTTCCAAAAATTTTAATTTTTTTCTTAAGGTTCAGGTTCTATCAATAGTAACAAATAGTTATTTCAAGTGATAGGTTCACTCTGCCACATACCCTAGTCTAAACCAAAGTTTGCCTGTCATTTGTTCTTCCAGGTCAAAATGATGTCCCATTTAATAACAACAACAACAAAAAAAAAAACAGCTAGTTCAGCTTGCAACTCTAATTAACAGTACCCACGCTGTTCCTGGCGACAATCGTGGTATGTAGCAGCAGTGCTGCACGCGTGCCTCCCATATTGTCACAGAATGTGATATGTGCTTCCCATACCGTCACAGGATGTATGTCACACGTACTCAGGGGCCAAGGTTTAATAAAATTCATCATTTTTACAGCTCCAGCAGGGGCATTCTTAGGTCATGCTGGCTTCTTTTTCTACAGGTGCAGGTGAAGAACAGTAACTGCGTACAGTTGGATGTTGCTGCCTAGATTCAGGCTCGGGCACCAGCAGCTTTCTTCCCATTGCCTTTGCCTCATCAACGCAAGTGTCAGCCACAGGATAAAGGGTGGAAACAGTCTCAGTGTTATTATGAAATGACGGTGACATCTGGACCCTTGAAAGGGTTTTAGATATTCCCGGAGATCCACAAAACACTTTAAGGACAGCTATGCTACGTACTTGAAAGAAGTCTCACACAGAAGGATATATGTTTCATGATTCCATTTATACGCAATTCTAGGGCAGACAAAAGTAACCTATGGTGGAAACAATAAGAACACTGGTTGCCTTGACAGGACAGTCTGCGGGGCTTGGCCAGGGAGGGACCGTGAGAGGATTTTCTGAAGCACTGATAATTTTCTCCATGGTGTCTTCAACGTTCTATGAAATGTATCAAGAAATAAGATAGAGGAATGCAGGGCTTCTCAGCCTCAGCACTAATGAACCTTGGCGCTGGATAATTCTTTGTGGTGTGGGCTATCCTGTGCAATGTAGGATGTTAAGCAGCATTTGGTCTCTCCCCACTAGAGGCAAACACCCCTGGCTCCTCCAGACATGACCAAGTGTTCCCTGGGGGCAAAGTCAGCCCCCACTGGGAACCACTGCATTAAAAGGCATGGATGGATACTATATATGATAAAGCAAATACAGTAAAATATTAATGGTAGCAACTACACGGTGAGCGTACAGGTATCCACTGTAAGTGAAATTCTTTCAACTTTAATGTTTGAAATGTTTCCTATTAAAATTTGAAGTAAAAATGCTATCATTTTGTTGTATACTTGAAACTAATAAATATAATGTTCTAGTCAATTATAGCTCAATTTAAAAATAAATTTTTAAATGCTATTGTGTTGCGAGCAATCTTTTTTGAGCTTAATGTTATATTGTTAAAATGTACACGTATTATTGTATGTCATTGTAGTTATTAATTTTGGCCATTTACCAAAATTTCACTGTGTGACAAATTCGATAGCTATCCATCAGCCTCTCCACAGACATGTGGGTTGTTTCAAGGTCCTGCTGCTGGGCTCCTGTGAATATGCTTGTATATGTAATTTGTAATGCAATCTATCAGTCTTGCTCGCTCATTGATTTTTCTTGCTTTGCTGTCACATTGGGATAAGGCTTCCGCACTCTGAGATCAGAGAGAAATTCACCTCACATTTCCTCCTTGTCCTTTCAGAGTTTCATGAGTTCCTCTGGCGTGTATGTTGGTGTTTAGCATTATTCACTCCAGAGCCATTGTTGAGCGGTTCTGTCTCCCCTCACTAAGCTGGCATGTCATAGTTCTTAACCATTACAACATACCCCTTCCTACAAAGAACAACTGAGAAGATTCTCCAGAATTACCCCCTTCACAACTTGCAACAATTACTATTCACCTTCTCCTAGCCTCTACACATTCTGACTTGTAGGTGCTCTCTGTTTACGTGTGTCTGACTACACTGACAGATCACAAATTCCAATTAACTCATAGAACAGCCTGATTTCCTTGTGCTTCAAAGGATAACAAGGGTATTTTTAAGATTTTATTTGAGACTTCCCTGGTGGCGCAGTGGTTAAGAATCTGCCTGCCAATGCAGGGAACACGGGTTTGATCCTTAGGTTTGATCCCGTGTCCAAGATCTCACATGCTGTGAAGCAGCTAAGCCTGTGTGCCACAACTACTGAGCCCGTGAGCCACAACTACTGAAGCCCACGTGCCCTAGAGGCCACGCTCAGCAACAAGTGAAGCCACTGCAGTAAGAAGCCAATGCACTTGCAACGAAGAGTAGCCCCCTCCCACCACAACTAGAGAAAGCCCACGTGCAGCAATGAAGACCCAAGGCAGCCAAAAAAAAAAGGATTTTACTTGAAAGCCCAGCACGGACTCTCACAATCACTGAGCTATTTTATTTGGTAAGGCTGCCTGAGTTTGTCAGCGGAAAAGTTGAATGTAAATGCAGAGTGTAAAGCAGGAGTAGTAAGAGTAGGAGCAGATCAAGAAAAGGTTGTTTCACGTCCCTTCAAACTTCAGAGAAAGTTGGGCCACCTCTGACCCGAGGGCCAGCGGGCTTGCTGTAAATATTGCTGAGTGCTTTCAGGAATGTGGAAACTGTTTCTGAAGATGCTGCTGTTGGTTCTGCTCGTTTACTCCTTTTCTTTCTCGGGTTTGACCCCACAAGACTTGTTGGTGACATTAGCTCCCCCATTTACTGTTAATATTGATGCTATTTTGAAAATGTTTGCATACAGACTGCATATTTTTTAAGATTGGAGAGGCACAATTAATTTCCCATTAACAAACTTACGTATACAAACGTCCCTTTGGAGCCTAACTGGCAGCATGTGCCTCCTCGGACACCAGCTGATGGGAAGGCAGTCATTAGAGGTCACACCAAATGGGCCTGTCCTGGCTGATGTTTGGTTTTTATGGCCTCTGCTAATCCCTGGGGCCTGTTCCTTCCTGATCCCCTTTTTCCCAGGCTTAAATTTGAGCATCCCGCAGACAAAATTGAGGCCAGTGGAGCCGTGTGAAATTCATTACCAAGGAAGGACAAAGCAGCTCAGGCTGTGGTTTTCCCTACCCAAGCTTGTCCACACCCACCCCAGGCCCCAAAACCCACACCCTACACTCTTGGAATTTCCATTGTGTTTGGAAATTCTGTGGCTCTCTGAAACAATGCTGGTGTTGCTGGTAGTTAAAGAAAACCAGCTGTAAAAATCTCAACCTTTTTTTGCAAGAGACAGTAATTATGCCTCAAAGAACATATCTCAACCATGCCCACAGTTCCCACCACACACACACACACACACACACACACACACACACACACACACACCCACCCCATTTATTGGAACAGCACACAGTCACACATCTCTTACCCCTTCGAGATGCCTCACTAGCGAGGGATGTACCCCACCCTGGCCTGCTGCTCAGTGAGGAATCCTCATCCTCGCACAGCCAACGCAGATGACCAGCTGCAACGAAATTTCACACCCGCTTCCTTACCACCCCCCACTCTCTATCCCAAAACAATGGGACTACCTGTCAAGCTTGGGAGACAAGTCTTCCCAGACCCAAAGCTGGAGGAAGGTTGAAAAGCACCAAGGATGTGAAGACAGTGGACCCTGCATTCCAACCCTTTGGTCATTTAACCTCTCTGAGCCTCAGTTCCTGCATCTGTGAAAAATGGAGCCAGTAATAATAATTCTTACCTTAAACCCCCACAGGATTACTGTAAGAAAGGTGAACATACGTGAAAGACTTAAACTGATCCGTACAATTTAATATTGGTGGTTATTATTACTGTTTGTCTAAACTGTCCAGAGGAAGACAAAGAATTCTTAAGGAGGAAAAAACATGGCCTGTTCTTATTTTCTGGTCCCTGCACCCCAAATAGCTCACTGGCCTTCGGTGCAAAATGCACAACATGCTGCTGAGAGAGATGCCAGAAGCCCCACAGGAAGAACCTGGCCTCCAGAAGGCCACCCTCACCAGGCCTCCTGCAAAGGCAGATGAAGGAGCACCCCAGAGTCTGGGCTGATCAGAGCTGTTCAGTGGAGGAAAGTAAAGTGGAACCTGCTCCAACCCCAAAAGCCTCTGAGACCTAGACGGGGCCGTACCTGTGGCCTGGGTGGGGGTCGCTGTCCTCTCCCACCACAACCAGTTCTGCTTGGAAAGAGGGGAGTGACAGGAAAAGCAATGATCAGGGTGAAAACTGCGAAGACACAGCTGGTGCTCTGGTTTCTAATACAAGTAGGTGTCTGGTGTCTCCTGTGCTGACAGTGCTTTCACCTCTCAGACAGACACAAAGAAACCCAAGGTCAGACGTTCACCACTCTCAGGAAAGGGCACCTTCCCAGAAAACAGTGTGGAGGCAGAATGCTCCCTCCTGGCACACACAATCTCGGGAGGATTCCTGCAAATCATGATGGCAAAGGCAGAAGCGCCAGTGGGAACTGGGAAAAGGGTTTCAGGTCTGGCCGAGAGGAGCTTGTCAGATGTACAAAAGGCAGGAGTTAAGAGCCAATAACTTTTTAGTGGTTCATTCTGCCCCAAGCTTTCTTTTAAAAAAGGCTCAGCCTATTTAATTCATCAGTTTGGAAATATAAAGCCCCCCTATGGCAAGGTACAATGCCTATTTGCTTATTCAATTCTTAGCTAGAGCCCACATGTGAAATACACAGTGAAACTGTCCCTTCCTAGGCAGCCCCATCTTTGGGAATCCCACACAGTGCACTGCAGAGCTCCTGGGCTCACCGGGCCAGAAATGGGATTCTTGTTCTCCCTTAGACAGTTGCTCAGATCTCCCACTGGCTGCGTGAAAACTGTCAGGCCCCACATCCAACACCCTCCTGCTTTTTCTCACTCGCCTTCTTCTGTTCTCCTCTGTCTTTCAGATGGGCAGTAAGGTAAGCAGGGAGGAGAAAGAGAGCCCTGGAGTTTCTTCTGTTTTCATCTGAGCTCCCCTGGGGGGAAGCTGCCAATACTGTGTCTGCTCACCTTACACAAACCAGACCAAGGGACCTGAGATGACCATCATGCACCCCACTGAGAAGCCACAGGCTCAGTCTGCCCCCAGGGCCTGATTTCACTGCTCAGGTGACACAAATGCACAGACAGAAAGCTGGACTGTGCAGGACTCAGAGCCTCAGAGTCCTGGGGGTCCCAGCCACAGCCTCAGCCCTCTGTCCCCTGCACTGGATCTATGTGTACTGAACTACAGGTGAGCTCTCTTCAGAGGCACCGTGTAAAAGGGACAAATCAGGGTGCCCAAATACTGTGTCACCAAATTGGGATTTGGGGAAGAATGCTGGACTAAGTGTGAGTTCTGACACTAGTTAATTAATCTCAAGCAGTTCACTTATTCTTCTGAGGCTTTGGTCTTCATTTGTAAAACTGGGGTGGTATTAAAACCTAATTGGCAAGGTAGTGATAACCAGATGAGGTCAGGAAAAGGGCAATGACAATAGCCATTACTATTCACAATGAGGCGTGGGGAAAGGCGTGTGCAGGTGTGCAAGAGCAGGCAGCCATTACTATTCATAACAAGGCGGGGGGAAGGGTGTGTGCAGGTGTGCAATGGTGGGCAGCCATTACTATTCATAAAGAGGCGTGGGGAAGTGTGAACACAGGTGTGTAATGACGGGTAACTATTACCATCATTACTATTAAGCACGTGCCTTGAGCAAGTCACAAAGCCGCTCTGAACTTCAGTTTCTGCATCTGAAAATGGAGGTAATACTCCTTACCAGGCAAGCACTTGGGATTCTTGGGGCACCAGGGGGTGTCATGAGATTACATATAGAAATAATACTTATGATACAATGTTAAAAAGAAAAATTACAGCTAAACAAAAGGTAAGAAATTTTTCAGAAGTTTTAGCCACAGCAATCAGAGAAGAAAATGAAATAAAAGGAATCGAAATTGGAAAAGAAGAAGTAAAATTGTCACTCTTTGCAGATGACATGATATTATACATAGAAAACCCTAAAGATTCTACCAGAAACTGCTAGCTCTAAACAATGAATTTAGTAAAGTAGCAGGATACAAAATTAACGCACAGAAATCTCTTGCATTCCTATACACTAACAATCAAAGAGCAGAAAGAGAAATTAAGGAAACACTTTCATTTACCACTGCAACAAAAAGATTAAAATACCTAGGAATAAACCTGCCTAAAGAGGCAAAAGACTTCCATGCAGAAAACTATAAGACACTGATGAAAGAAATCAAAGACCATACAAACAGATGGAGGGATGTACCATGTTCTTGAATTGGAAGAATCAACATTGTGAAAATGACTATCTTACCCAAAGCAATTTACAGATGCAACACAATCCCTGTTAAATTACCCATGGCATTTTTCACAGAACTAGAACAAGAAATTTTACGATTCGTATGGACACGCAAAAGACCCCGAACAGCCAAAGCAACCTTGAGAAGGAAAGACAGAGCTGGTGGAATTAGGCTTCCTGACTTCAAACTACACTACAAGGCTACAGTGATCAAGACAGAATGGTACTAGCACAAAAACAGAAATATAGATCAATGGAACAGAATACAGAGCCCAGAGATAAACCCATGCACATATGGGCAACTTATCTTTGACAAAGGAGGCAAAAATATACAATGGAAAAAAGATAGCCGCTTCAATAAGTGGTGCTGGGAAAATTGGACAGCTACATGTAAAAGAATGAAATTAGAACACTTCCTAACACCATACACAAAAATAAACTCCAAATGGATTAAAGACCTAAATGTAAGGCCAGACACTAAAACTCTTAGAGGAAAACACAGGCAGAACACTCTGTGACATCCATCAAAGCAAGATCCTTTTTGACCCACCTCCTAGGATAATGGAAATAAAATCAAAAATAAACAAGTGGGACCTAATAAAATTTAAAAGCTTTTGCACAGCGAAAGAAATCATAAACAAGGCAAGAAGACAACCCTCAGAATGGGAGAAAATATTTGCCAGTGAAGCAACGGACAAAGGATTAATCTCCAAATTATACAAGCAGCTCATGCAGCTTAATACCAAAAAAGCAAATAATCCAATCCACAAATGGGTGGAAGACCTAAATAGACATTTCTCCAAAGAAGGACATGCAGATGGCCAACAAACACATGAAAAGATGCTCAACATCACTAATCATCAGAGAAATGCAAGTCAACGCCACAATGAGGTATCACCTCACACCGATCAGAATGGTCATCATCACAAAATCTGGAAACAACAAATGTTGGAGAGGGTGTGGAGAAAAGGGAACGCTCCTGCACTGTTGGTGGGAATGTAAGTTGGTACAGCCACTATGGAAAAGAGTTTGGAGGTTCCTTCAAAAACTAAAAATGGAACTACCATATGACCCAGCAATTCCACTACTGGACATATACCCAGAGAAAACCATAATTCAAAAAGAAGCATGTACCATAATGTTCAGTGCAGCACTATTTACAATAGTCAGGACATGGAAGCAACCTAAATGCCCATCAACAAATGAGTGGATAAAGATGTGGTACATATATACAACAGAATATTACTCAGCCATAAATAGGAATGAAATTGAGTTATTTGTATTGAGGTGGATGGCCCTAGAGTCTGTCATACAGAGCAAAGTAAGCCAGAAAGAGAAAAACAAATGCCGTATGCTAACTCATATACATGAAATCTAAAAAAATGGTACTGATGAATCCAGTGACAGGTCAAGAATAAAGATGCAAGAATAAAGAACGGACCTGAGGACACGGGGTGGGGGGCGAAGGGGAAGCCAGGACGAAGTGAGAGAGTAGCATTGACATATACACATTGCCAAATGTAAAACAGATAGCTAGTGGGAAGCTGCTGCATAACACAGGGAGATCAACTCAATGATAGGTGATGACTTAGAGGGCTGGGATAGGGAAGGCAGGAAGGAATCGAGGGAGAGAGGGGATATGAGGATATATGTGTAGATGCAGCTGATTCACTTTGTTGTACAGCAAAAACTGGCACAACAGTGTAAAGCAATTATATTCCAATAAAGGGCTTTAAAGAAAACTATTTATTGTTAATAAAAAGAAATTTTTCAGAATTAAAAACCTCTCTACCCAACACAAAATGTCCTCTGTTTCACTGCTAAATTGGGTGCAGGCTTTTCTTGTTTTTTTAACCATTTATGCCTTTGTCTCCTTTTGAGTTCCATCAGTTCAGAGCAAATGGAGCCTCAGTCAGAGGGGAACTGGCCATCACCTCTCTGTCCCCAGGTGAGCAGACGGCAGTGGGGGATCTCCCTGTGGAGACACACATGCTTCCCCCGTGGCGGGAACGCCTCTGGGCTGCGTGAGGAACTACAAAGCCACAGCCCTCTCAGAACCGCCATGTATACAGTGATATAATAGTCTCAGATACGAAAAAAGGCAAAAGTGAAACATTTTCATATTAAAAAGTTAAAAAAAAAAACCTGTAGTCACAGTTGAGGCAAGCATATAGCCTCCCTTGAAGATTGCTAAGCCTTTCAACACCCTGACTTGGTCCAAAAGAACCAATCTGCCAAAGAACAAAGGTCAGCCACTTCATTACCCACTGCAGAGCTGGTTAATGCGTATTTCCAGGGGACGGGCTCCCCAGCTGACTAGACAAGCTCTTCTTCATTTAAAATCCCAAGATAATTCCTGAGAACATAAAGCACACTCTCCGAAACGCCACAATAAATCAATTTTTCTTGCCTGCATACAATCTAGATTTAGCCACTTAGTTCACCTTAATAAACAAGCTACTCATTCAAAGGAAAATAAATGAAATGTTTTGCCTTGAGGGACAGTTTTATTTTTAATGGTTTGGTGCTATGGTGACAGAAGTAATATTCTGCGACGTGAATTGCCTTTGGTTCTTCTGGAGCTGGAGTACAGGCTGGGGGCAGGGTGGGGTAAAGGGCTGTCACTCTCTGAGTTCACCCCACTGGGGAGCGAAAGCGTGAGACTTTTCTCCTGCTCCTCTTTTTGTCACAGATAGATCTGCTCTTGCAAGGAGCTTCATTAAAAGAAATGGTGGTTTATCTCCCTAAGCTATCAGTGCAATGTTGGGTGGTTTAGAGTATTACTCACCGACTTTTTTAAGCAAGTAATGCCAATAAAAATGGAACTCAAGGAGAAGGGAGTTCTCTTTTAAAACATCATGAGCAGTATAACTATGATGGTGGGGGTCTGCCTCCTTTTATCACGATATCTTTTTTTTTTTTTTTTTTTTTTTTTTTTTTTGGCACACGGGCTTAGTTGCTCCGTGGCATGTGGGATCTTCCTGGAGCTGGGATCGAACCTGTGACCTCTGCATTGTCAGGCGGATTCTTAACCACTGCGCCACCTAGGAAGCCCTATCACGATATCTTGAAAGGAAGATTAGGGCATGCCAAAGTTATTCCATCCTAAATGGTGAAGACATAGGGCACATTTTCAAATTACTTAAGGAATTAACAGTATTAGTCCAAAAAGACACTGATTATGTAAGTCTCTAAAGAAACACAAAAATACAGAGATGATACACAGAGAAGCAATTTTTACTATCCCAGCTTCCCAGGTTCAAAATACATCCTCAAAGGACTGTAAGACTCTCTAGAGGAGAAACCAGGCCCGATTCCCTTTTGCATCCTGGAGCCCAGCTAGCTTAATGCCTGGGACGGGGCAGACACTGGATGAATGTGTTTGGAAGGAATGAACAAGTGAGTGAGCGAGTGAACGAGTGTGAGCGAGTGAACGAGTGTGAGTGAGTGAACTAACAAACGAAACAAATCCGCAGAGAAGGAAACGTCTGCATTGGCTTTTGGAACAACGTTCTGTCTCAGTGTGCCCAGAAGAGAGGCACCTCCCTTGTGACTAGCACCATCGCCTCCCTAGTCTCAGAGGCCTGTTCAATAATCAGGGGACCCTGTTCTCCTCAGGAACTGGATCCTCTTCACAGGAATTCTTCCAAACACCCACACGATGTGCCAGTGAAGTGAGGTTCCTCAGACCATTGGCCGCGGGTGGGGGGGCGGGGGGCCCACCGGGCAGGTCACCGAGGAGCCTTCCGCGGGTGCTGCCACCCAGCACCCGCATAAACCAAACCTGAGGACATCTTCCATCACAACCCGAGACTAGTAGAGTCTACACAGCAGGTGGAGGGTTTGGTCTGGGAAAAGAAGGGGAAACGAAAGGGAAGGGCTGAGGGAAAAGATTTAAGCAGAAGAAAATAGGTAATCCCAGCAGGCTCGGCGTGGTCTGTCTTAAAGTCACCCTCTTGATGAAGCCTTACCGAATTCAGCTCAGCAGACAGGATGCCTCCCTCTTCTGAACTGAACTTTGTGGTTCAGCATTTCTCTTTTAGCACCTACCATATCCTGTCTTATAATTATTTATGTACTTGCTTTCTTCTTCCATGCCCCCAATAAACCACAAGCTTCATAGGGACAGGACTACATCTTACGCATCTTCCTATGTTTTCAGGTCATGTGGGAACATGATTGACACTTGGAAAATATTTATTGATTTAAACTAAGTTGAAATTGAGAATGAAAGAAGGACAGAAGCAAACTGAAAACTATGAGAGAGTCTGGAAAACTCTAGGAAAATAGGACTAAAGCTATACGTCAATCATTTAAGAAAAGAATAAAAAGAAGATGGAACAACAAAAACGACACATTAAGGTAAGAGACACCAAAAGAAAAGAGCGATCAAACACGATCAAACTGGAAAGTGGGAGAAATACAAATGTTAATTTTCTTACTAATTTTCATGTCAGAATATTATATCAACCCATATACACCTATATCAAAGATTTCTATTCCACGTGACCTCAGAGGCTAGAGAAGAGAGAGCTGAAACAACATCTGACAGCTAGAAGCAAAGCGGCATCAGTCAATTCAGTAAAAATGAGATCATTTTTGTCACCTAAGAGCAACATACACTCACGGTGGGAAAAGGCTTATCTCTTAAAATTTCCTTTAAGTTGTAGTCAATTCTGTTCAAATATAACTTGTTTTTGGAGTTCTACCAGGCAGAAAAACGTATTATACTTTGCTTAGAATGAACTAACAGATATATACTGGTGTGACTGCAAAAAGTCTGTGACCATATCCTTCAAGTTCCTTCACTTTACAGAGAATGTTCAAGAGTCTCCTTTGCTGGGTGTTCTCTTTCCTTAATACAGGACATTAGCTGCCATTTGGAGACAGCGACTAGGAGACAGAAACCGTGCTCCTGAAACACACTGTGCTTCTAACTTAGGCCCGAGCTGTGCAAACCTGTCCGGTGTGTAGGCAGAGGAGGCACCAATCTCCAGAAGGAACATGCCCAGACCTTGGGCAGACTACAAATCAACTGCAGAGAGGATAGTTTTCTGGGTGTGGGCATTTCTGTGACGTCCGTGGTCCAGGTACCGCACACATGAGAACACAAGGATCCGTCTACGTAGTGGGGAGATTGGGGTGTGCAGCGGGCAGTGTTAAACCCAGCTGGCCCCAGGACTCTCAGTCACTGAGTATCTGTCTCAAAGGGCCCTCCCATCTATCCACCAAATTATAAACTCAGATGTGGAGGTACCATCTCCAGGTGCTTCATTCCTCTGAAACAAATTTCCCTGCTAACAAAATTTCAGCTTCTGGTCCCTTTGAAGAAAAAACAATGTCATGGAAAGAGTACGGAAGTACTGTGGAGTCTTACTGTATGGACAGGAAGAAACTGCATTGTAGATTTCAAATTTTAGAAACATTTGCATTATGGTATAATGACTGTGCCACAATTACCTCAAGGTGGCCCCAAGCTCCATCCCCAATCAGGAAACCCTGTGGTCCAGTAGAACTAAGGTTGAGACATCTTCCATCATTTAATAAGGAGTGAGGAATGGGCGGGTTGAAGGTCCATTGTGGGGCCACACGTGCATCCACACTGTGTAAACGCATCTAAATGATGAAGAAAGGCTATAAGGACTTGGCGAGTGATCAGTAGCCCAGGATGCAGTGAAGGACCACCTGCTCCTAACATGGAGGCAGCCTGACTCTATCATCCTGTCCTGGTCCCATTCATTTCTTCCAGTTCTCCATCCCTTCTCCTCCGCACCACTTTAGGACTGCCTGGGACAGTCTCTTCCATCCCTGAACCCCACCAGTGAGCCCTGGGAGTAAGGAGTTTGCTGAGCCCTCTTCTCAGAAGAAGAGAGAACGCAGTTTACTCTAAAAGCAGAAAGAGCATGAGAAATGTGAAACCCTCGGAGGCGTTGTAACATGCAGTGTTTACTTAACCAGGCAGCCGGCATGCAAAGAGGACACCCCACCAGGGTCTCCATGCAGGACATGGCCCGAAGTGGTCATATGGCCCCTCTCCAAGCCTCTCATCAGCCTGTCTTTTGGGGTTAATTGTGGTAGATGAGCCCCCTTAGGGCCTACTTAATTTTCTTTTGCTCCAGAGGTTCATTCTCAAAAATCTGAGATTGACCTAAATTGTTTTGAACCAAAAAGAAATCCAAACTGAAGTAGGTTAATTGAAAAAAAAATAATGCCTGGCTACATAAGGGGTTCTCCCTGCCCTGGAAAACCACACTGATTTAAAGGATGTTGGCCAATAGACCTAAAAATGCATTAATGTTGTTTATTAACTTGAGCTTTAAACTAACTGGGTCAACTTATCACTCAGAGTTTGCTCCGGGGAGAACACCCATAAATGATGTCTGGAATCCTTTTGTAATTATAGTCATGGAAAATGCCAGCTGTGGAATAATTGTATTCAATTCGTGGGTATTAAGTACTCATTAAGTGGCTGGTATTCCACTAAAGAGCGACCCATGATGAATAGCAACAGGGGTAAATTAGGCTGGTGCGAGCCCGGCAGCTCTGTCCCACCACAGCAACACCTCTGCAGTGACTTCATGCAAAGTTACACCAAGTGTGCAGACTTTGGCTCCAAAACTAGGGCAAATTCTGAATTCACACCAGCAGGACAGCCGAATACAGCCAACTGGGCTGCTGCTCTTCAATGCATCAGAAGAGAAAGGCAAAGCCAGGTCACCCGGTAGGATTTGAGGCAATACTGTGTCCCAGGGGGAGGAGGGCAGAGAAAACCTGCATTCATTTTTCCCTCTAAACTCCCTCAGGCATGACAACCTATTTGTCAACAGGGAGAGGAATGGGGGAGGGCCCTAGATTGTGGGGGATGGAGCAGAAGATAGAAAGGAGCCTAACGGATGTGTGTCCATCACAAGAGGAGAGCAGAGCTGGAGAGGAGGCAGGTTGTCCTGTAAGAACACAGCTTTTCCAGTCCCAGCTCCATTACTTCCTGTTATCACGAGCAAGCCCCTTAATCTCTCTAGGCCCCAATTCCTACCCTTTAACATGGAGACAAACAGTACATGCACCTCTCCCCCAGATGGGATGTTGAGAGCATGCTTCCTCCATAGAGGGCTCCAAATGCATTATTACCAGGCACTGACCCGGAGGCCGTGCCATTTCCCACTTCCATTGGAAGCTCCCAGACAGACTATCTTGTCTGGGGGTAGGGAAGGGCAGTGACCTTGGGGCATGGCGGAGGTGTGCGCCCCTCGCCTCCCACTGGTCCCCAGGCCTCAGGCTCTCTCCTGAGTACCCCACCTCCAGGGGTGCATGCTGAATGGAACGCAAAAGTGATGTGGTTTGGTGCCAATAAGAAGTCAGACTGCATTTTCTAAGAAACAGAGAAGACTGCTCCCAAGAGAGAACTAAATAACTCCTGATAGAGAGTTCTTTCATTGTTGGTGAGTAAAGTAAAAGTAAGGGAAGAGGAGGAAAAGAGAAAGAAAAGAGCACTTTTTTCCTTTATGAAAAGTTATCATGAATTCTGCCAGAAATACAAAGGAGCATAAAGTAGAATATAACGAACAACGTGTATCCGCAATCTGGCCTAAGGAATAAAACATGACCATCACATTAGAAGGCCCTCACCAGGGGCGCGTCCTTGAGCAGGCCCCGTGCAGGTGTGTGGGGAAGAGCCCCAGCTCAGACCAGAACGGGCTTCTACAGTCCTCCTTGCCGGGCTACCACGACTTTCAGCTGCCTTGGGTTTAAGCCCGGCCTCTGGAGCCAGATCATTTTTGGTCCCCTCAAGAGGCAGAAAGCTAGCATGCTGGGGTGGGAAGGGAGACGGCTCCACACCTTTGTGTGGTGGATCTCAGCAGGGAGAGACTTTCCACTGTGTGACTGACGGGAGAGTCTCGGGCCACACAGGGGCTCAGACAGCTCTCTGGGGATCCTGTGGTGACTGCTCCCACCCCACGCCCGGCCAAGTGGCCCCCCGTTTGGCTGGAAGCGGGGCCTTTTCAGTCACAAGGGAATACTGCGTTTAGCAACAGCTGGCTCGCCTTCTTCTTTCAGGCCCATCGCTGGGAAACATCACCACAAGAAAACACAAAGCCCGTACAAACATTCCCTTGGCGTGAGCTTTAAAAACTGCCATACTACCCCAGGATATATTTTTGGTCTCAAAAACAAATAGGGCTGTGGTATCCGGAGGAGAACTGAATGTCACCAGTGGTGAAGAGTAGAGGGTGGAGCTGTGGGACGATGTGTCTTATGAAAGAATTTCCTGGGTCTGGGAGGTTTCTCTGGGGAAGAAAAAAAACTACAGACCTGGCTTCTCCGAACACCTCTTCAGGAACAGCCTAGCTCCTGCAGTGAACAGAAGCATCTGAGAAGGACGTTGGGGACTGCCCCGGGGACCTGCTCTGCAACCTGCCGAGTTCCCCACGCAGCACCAGGATGGAGGCCGGAAGATGCGATGTGGCCTGAGAGGCTCCCAGGCTGCGTGAGTCCAACTTCTCCTCCCTCGTGATAACCTCCTCTGGAAGCGCTTTCATTCTCCAGCCTCAATTCTGACCTGACCCTGGCCCTCAGAACTGACATGAGATCACACTGAACTCTGCTGAGGAAGAAAATAAAATGCCCCAAACAAGAGAACAAACATTGGCGGGACTTCCTAGGTGGTGCAGTGGTTGAGAATCCACCTGCCAATGCAGGCCACATGGGTTCGATCCCTGCTCCAGGAACCTCCCACATGCCTTGGAGCAACTAAGCCCGTGTACCACAACTACTGAGCCCGTGTGCTGCAACTACTGAAGCCCGTGCTCCTAGAGCCCGTGCTCCACAACAAGAGAAGCCACGGCAATGAGGAGCCTGAGCACCGCAGCGAGGAGTAGCCCCCACTCGCCGCAACTAGAGAAAGCC
Source organism: Hippopotamus amphibius kiboko (assembly GCF_030028045.1). NCBI lineage: Eukaryota > Metazoa > Chordata > Mammalia > Artiodactyla > Hippopotamidae > Hippopotamus > Hippopotamus amphibius. Next base: position 147,716,464 of record NC_080188.1, read on the forward strand.
TGCGCGCAGCAACAACCCATCACAGCCAATAAATAAATAAATAAATTTATAAGACAAAAACAAAACAAAAAGAGAATATTGGCTCTTCATTCCAGATATTTCTCTAAGGGTCCCCGTCCACTGCCTTACCTAAGGATTACCCTCCGTCCTGTGGCTCCTGGCATAGCCTGAAGACAGCAGAGGGAAGATCTCTACCCTCCTTCCACCCTCCACAGAGGCCCCTGGGCTCTACCACGCTACATGAGTGATCACACGACCTGACATTCAAAACCCTTTTAAAACCCTCATGGGCACTGAATCAAGTCCATCTTTAGCCTGATGTTCAAGACCCTCATGACCTGCCTCCAACCTGCAATTTCCCTGTGACCCACGACTATCTCCCTGCACTTATCTAATTCTCAAAGCCAAGGGCACCTTGCATTGTTTCTTACAAGTACACACGTTCTCTGAAGCTACTCCTGCAATGCCCAGCCTCCATTCTCCTGTCAATATCTCACCCATCCCCAGGCAGCCTCTCCAGGAAGCTCTCCTGGCTTGCCAGACAAAAGGGGCACCTTCATTGTCTGAGTCCTAACGCCCCTCTGCACCCTTCTGGAGGTCCCATTATGTGCTTTTTTCCTTTCCAGTTTTGCGCATGTCTGTACTTGCCTTCTCTCCTCCATTAGACTACTCCATTTGCCAATGTCGTCTAGGTGTTTACTGTTTTCGAGGTTCTGTAGAAGATCCAAAGACAGGACAGGGAAGACAAGGTCCTTGACCTCAAGGGGCTTACAATCTGGTTGGGAAGTAAACAGCAACAACTGGTCTCGTCTTCATATTCCCTGAGTGCCCAGCACAGAGCAGATGGCCACAACGAAGCACATGAACGCAGTCACAGGTTTCAGTTACAAGAATACCGAAAGAATATGGCAGCCGAGCTCACAGCATGTGACATTGAGGGAAACAGTAGCCGATGGCCACTCCAGCAAACCCTCCCCCCACCTTACCCCTACCCCTACCTCCAGAAACCTTGCCGTATACCCTAAAAATCAACTCAACTTGGAGATGCTGGACCCTGGCTGGGAGGAAGCAAATGAAAGAAGTATCATTTTGTAAATAGAGATATTCCCTTGCCTCCTCCAGCCTCTTCCTCAATTACGCTAATCCATGGACTTTCTGCGCCTATGTCACCCCTCCCCAGGAAAGAAAATAAGCTCCAGCAGAAGCGGCCAACTGGCCCTCTGGAGAAGGCTAAATCAATGCAGCTCTCCAACAAGTCTGTTTATTTTATATCCTTAGAGAGAGAACCACCCCTGAAAATGACCAACTTGTGTCAATTACAGAATGCAAGGGCCTGGTGCTGTTAGTGGGGGAAGATAAATGTAAATTACAGCTCCCTGAACTCCAGTGCACTGGCTGTTAAGTGGGACAATGGGCTAAAAGATGTTGTTTAAAGCACCTCATTAATAAAATTCAAAATTGTTTTCTGCAATTATGTGCAATCATTGGTTATTTTACCCCTAGCCAAGTAGAGTCCCACTGCCAATCTACTGCTTTGGTTTCAATTGCCAAGAAAATGTCCCTGGCACAGAGGTGAGAACAGAAGAGGGAGCTCCATCCGAGGAGCCCTGATTAGCTAACAGAGAATTATCTGTTGAGAAAAGAAAACAGCTGGAAAAAAAAAAAAAGGAAAGGAAACCAGTGAGGGTCCCGCCAAGACAGTGCTCCAGCTGCAAAGTCCACCTCCCATGATTTCTCCATCAGCCTTCCAGATGGCTTTGCAACCAGAAAGCCAAAGGGAAGGGCTACCCCGTCCTCTGCCGCTCCCTCCTGCTGCAGCTCCTTTTTGCTTTACACCTTCCAGCAGACCTGATGGTATCTGCACCTGGTGAGAAACTGACTAATGCAGGACAGAAATGTACACTTTTCTTTACTGAAAAGGATGGTAAAAATGTGATGTATGAAAAATGGGTGTGTGTGTGTTTTGGAGGAGTTGTGGGAAGGTGGGTAGTGAGGAGTGGAAACTACTTCAGCACGGAGGAGGGAAAAGCTCCCAAACCCGTTAGAATGTAGGCCACTCTATGGTCTCATTCCACGTGAGCACCCCGGAAATGCTACTGTTTCCTATGGTGAGTCCTGCCTTAATTCCATGCATTCTATTCATTTGCTTCACTCATTCGCTCAGCCCGCTCTGCTCTCCCCTTGTCCTTGCCAGCACCAATGCAAGCCTGCAGGGCCACAGGCTCCTCCCTCTGAGGAGCTGGGCTGCAATCCCACTTACATGTCATCATGCTGATTCAGACCTGATGGTTCCAGCCAGTCAAAATCACCCGGACTCTGAATGCTGTGGTCTCTGTCTGGTGTTATTATAGACGATTTTATGTACTTGGTTTCTATATTTTCCACATTCTCTATAATGGGTATACATCACTTTTATAAACAGAAAGATTTTAACTTCCTACTTAAATATAATTTTTTATAAATATGATATTCACTTTTTAGAGAGCAAAGCACGAGGGAACAGAAGTGGCCTGCGGTCAGAGGGTTCGTGGGAATTTGCCAGTCCTGCCTTGTGACAGTCTCCCCTGAGGCACAAGCGACCAGCACAGCTGCCGTCGACAGCTGCACTGAAATCCAGGGTTAGAGCCAATGTGTCCAGACACTCTCCAGGATTCTCCTGGCCTCTTTCAATAGAGATGCATCTTATTCCTTGAAGCAGCCGTTAAGGTTAATTCTTCAGATCAATAACTGCCTACATGGCTATGTGCCACGGCACCTTAGCCTGAAGTTGGTCTTCTAATGCCAAGAGCATATTACTGCATGAAGAAAACACATTATTTGATTCAACAATTGTCTTCTTTTCCCACGCTCCTTCCAGCTCTCCAGGAAAGCCGATTTAAGACATATCACATAAAATGGGTGATCCTTTGTGTGAAGATGCAGGGGCGGGGGGGAACAGATGCAAACAGTGGAAGAAGTGGGGACCACACTGGGGGCAGGTACAAGGAAGGGTCAAGCCTTCACACCCCATTTCTGTACCCAATGACCCCATTTCTCCCCACCTGAGCGAAAGATTTTCGCAGAGTTATGCCTTCAGCCTGTCCGGGGAGCCGGAGAGGGAGCAGGGGCTCCTGATACTTAAGGACACTGAGTTTAAGTAAACACGAGAGCGCCCACGGTAGCATTCAACAGAGACAAACTCTGCGTGCCTCACCTGACTGAGCACAGCAAAGTCTGGATTCAGAAAAGTTTCCGTGGGAAGGCTGCTCCACTCCATTAGCCCAGAACAAGATACAGTGCTAGAGCCATCTTGGAAGTAGTTTTTCATGGAAAGATATACCAGCAATATCACAGGGCTGGTTTGCTTTTCCAGTGCAATACAGCAGTTGTCTAATTATTGAGAAAACATAGTTTTCAACCACATCATTCGTATGGTAATCGGTATTGCTGGTTGAACATATTACTGTTGTTCTTATTACTGTGTACTTCAAGCACTATTTTGCCTAGATTCTTATGATGAGATTCAACAAAGCAGTATGAGTTCTGTGCCTTAGCTGTTTTATCCTATAGGATAAACAGGAATTGGTATTCTTTCCACATACCTTAACAACGATAATCACTATGAATTATAGAAATAATTCTGGCATGCTCTACGAATAAACTGCATTATAAAAACAATTAACTATAATAATGGCCTTTTTAACAGAACGTAGTACCCTGGCATGCGCACGATCCAGTGTGTCGGGGAGGCTGTGAGCTAGAAGGTACGCTAGTGGCCTGAATTTAGAGCGGATGTCGAAGCAAACACATTGACTCCTTTTACTACCCCAATCAAGGCTGTTAATGAACAAGTAAGAAATATCTCATCAAATAAAGTCCTGTACAAGACAGAGAGAAAAACTTGAAATTTTAAGGGGAACTATTTACTTCGAGGTTGAGCCAGCACTGTAAGAGGAATTTAAGAGACCCTTACAGCACATAAGATGCATTTCACTACAATTTCAAATTGATAGTTTCTAGGGTGATGTTCCAAAGTAGTATTTATACTTAGGGCTCTAGTTGGAATACTTCACATAGGAATTATTATCATCCATGAAGCTCCAAGCGTGGTTTTTGTTTGTTCCTCCTTCCAGGAACAAACAGACCCGTCATGAGACCCCTCTCCAAGTTCCCACCCATCATTTCCCTGTTTCACTGGCATCCGAGACTGGCATGACAATGACTGCAGAAGGATATATGGAACGAACCTAAAATACCTCTGTGTAAAGATGTAAGCTAATTGCTGACTCCCTGCAAGCTCTTCGTGCACTGGCATGAACAGCATGCGGATTTACACTCCTCTTGGGAACTGGACCCAGTTCCTAACTACATTCAAGAAGCTCTTACTGACATCAGTTCCCATGAAAGTTTTACCCATAAGCTCTTTAAGTACTTAAGTTCATGTAGCAGCACCAGCCCTCCTCTGCTTCTTTTGGGCTCTGGCCGCTGGAATATGAATGTGGCCACAAAGCATTCAGAACATTTTCAGATTCACAGAAATCAATGATGCAAGCAGAGATGCCAAGACTGGTTGCCGACAGTCAGGGTGTGGAGAGGGAGGCGAGACCCTCAGGGAAAGGTGCTTTCCTGCTGCACCTCCAGGAGGAGGCAGGAGGAAGTGCATCGTGGTAACAGCACCGGGTAGAAAAAGTCCACTTCCTAATTCAAGATAAAACAAAGGTAAGAAAATCTTTCAAATCATGGGGATTTTCCTGGCAGTCTAGTGGCTGGGACTTTGCCTTCCAGTGCAGGGGGTGAGGGTTTGATCCCTGGTTGGGGAGCTAAGATCCCACATGCCTCACAGCCAAAAAAACCAAAACATAAAACAGAAGCAATGTTGTAACAAATTCAATACAGACTTTAAAAATGGTCCACATCAAAAGAAATCTTAAAAAAAAAAAAAGGGGGGGGAAAGAAAATCTTTCAAACCTTTAAAAGTGGACAAATGCTAGTTGTGTGGTAACTGGGGGGGGGGGGGGTCCCGTAACGCATTCCACACACAACCATAAATACCTGCCCATGGTCTATTGTGACAGCTCGAAATCCTTGCCGTTAGGGCATTTCCCCAGTTAAAATTCAAAGGTCCTTGCTGGTTATCCATCTTAAATATAGCAGTGTGTACATGTCGATCACAAACTCCCTAACGACCCTTTCCCCCCACCCTTCCCACCAAGAAGGACCTACTGTGCTGCACAGGGAACTCTGCTCAGTGTCACGTGGCAGCCTAGATAGGAGGGGAGTTTGGGGGAGAATGGATACATGCACCTGAAACTATCACAACAGTGTTAATCAGCTCTACTCCAATATAAAATAAAATAATAATAAAACAAAATTTGCATGGAAAAAAATTCAAAGGTATCCAACTTGAAACACCATAGGATGATCAATAAATGTTTACTGAGTGACAATCTATGAAAACAGTAGGGGGAGGGGAAGTAATGCATGTGTATTAAACTTCTATTATGTCAGAAACCATCCTCAGGATGACCCATGCAAGAGGCAGCTATCATTATGCCCATTTTTCTTATGGGCACCAAAATCAGCTTCCTTGTAACTTCAACCCGCTTTCAAATGGAGAAACTGAGGTTCAGAAAAGTGAAGTAACTTTTTCAAGCTCAGACAGCTACATGGAGATCTAGACCCCGACTGCCAGATTTCAAAGCCCATGCCCTTTCCACCAAACCCTATTAGTCCGTGTCCTGCAAAGTAAGTAAAGTTTTCAATCATCTTCTTGGAGTAAATTTAGTACAGGCAGAGATGCACAAGAGCTTGCCTTTGCAGTGAGGACGCTGGGCAGTGTTGCGAGGGACCAGCAACGTACATATGAGCTCTCCCTGCCGACAACAGTTCCCAGGTCTTACTGAAGGTGCGCAATGACAGTGAGAGGCAGCCTGCGTGGAAGGGCTCCGGGGAGACGTGGTACAAAGGACCAAGTCGTTCAAAACAGGATAATTGAGTACATATGGGCTGCCTAGCAATCCTAAATAAAGTTGCTCTGTAATTCTAATGCCCCAAGGCCAACATAACATAGACCAACAGGCCTCCTGCCTTTCAATATTCAGGCAGACTTATAAAACAGCAACCACCTAAACAAGAGCAACTTTAAAACCCCGACAGGAAATAAAAGAGCTCTCCCTGAAGCAGAAAGTCAAGCTGCCTTCTCAGATACAACCATACCCCTGTGGTGAAAAACAGCTGGGGTTGAAAATTCTCCCTGTTAAAAAAATCCCTACAGAAGCATGGCAAAATTAGAAATGGATCCCCTTACCCCACTCAGGCCTAAAAAAGGAGGCTTGGTTCCATTTTAGAACATGCTTTAAATAGCAGATAATGACGTCTGGTAATGTTTAGCTTCGATTTCTTCAGGTTGTGAATCTAAGGAAGTGGAAAGCTGGTTTTATGTTAAAGCAAAGATCTAAGACCTAGAATTACAAGTCATTTATTGTAGTTATCCTCTGCCTCTAGGTGGTTGTCTTAAAAGTGCAATTATCCAGGTGGCTAATAACCTTTCTGAATTCAGAATTCCAGCGGTCATGGAAGAAACCACAGCCGGAGCTGAACATCAGAAGGCAGACTGGATACATCGGAAAACGCCAAGAACTCAGAACTCAGTAACATAACAACCTCTGGCTGGCACCCAAAGATCTCTGCATCCTCTCTACCAACAAATCTGAAGGCAGGTAACTGGCTTGCTGTGTTGCTAGAATTGTTTCATTTCAAGCATAATATTACCTACATTCTAACAGCTATGTTATTTTTAAATGGAACTGACCTGACCTATTTGTATGTTTAACTTGTAATAACTTGAAAATCAGGAGGTGAGGCAGTGGTGATATTGAGAATGGATTTCACTCAGGTAGGTGATCCAGACCCAAGAACTCCAGTCTGAGGCCCAACTGCAATTCTGAGCCATGGGGCCTCGAGCCAAGTCCCTTAATTGCTGTAATCTTTAGCTACCCCACCTATAAAAATGAAGATAAGCCTCCTTCTCAGGTTCTTGTAGGGATGATACTGAGCACATGGTATGGGATTAATAAACCTTTTTCTAAAACCTGTTACCTTTTCCACAAAATAAGAATAAAGAAGCATTCACACCATGCCTCATATAAACGTGCCTCTTAAATAAAGAGACAACACACAGTGGTCTTCGCCCTGTTTGAAAAATGCCCGGCACTACAGCCTCATCAGTGTAACCAGTGTGATGCCTATACACATGCACTGTGATTTCAGGAATGCTTGGGAAATCCTACTACCCCAAAAATCAGTCCTGCCCATATCTGAAATTCAACAGTTAGAGATTCATTCCTTTGGATTAAAGATTTGATTTCTATGAAAAAGCAAATTCTTCCGGAAGAAATAACAAGAGTAATTCAAGCCTCTGTCAGTCATTTACAGTGATAATTTTTCATCCTTTTCTGAAAACAAAGACAAAAATGTACATTAAGGTAACCAGGGACTGAAGGAGGAATTTAAGCGGTAGCCCCAGAGGGGAAAGGAAGACATATTTGGGAGGCTGGAGAAATTTATGAGTATACATGCACATTTCCATATACAAAGATACTGACACATTCTCCTGGGATGGAGATTGTGCTGAACAGCATCTGTTGTGTAACACTTGCATTAATTATATTCCAAAATTTTAGGATTTCAGGCACAATATTCCTTCCTCAAAGTCCCTAGAGCTGCAGAAGATTTAAATATTTTGTCTCAGAGATTATCAGTGCTCTAGACAAGATCAACCAGACTCAAGAGACCAGAAGGGAAATAAAAAACAGTTCATGAAATTCTGTTCCTCGTTCAATGCCATGTGCTGCTACAATAGTCTCCCAATCCTTCATGGAGCATCTGTGAAAATGAGATTCAGGAGAGAAATGAGATTTGGGATTATTGTGGCCCCTATCCTGGAAATTAAAAATAAATAAGCCAGTAAAAAACAGCCCAGTGGGATCAACAAGGCTGTTCATTACTTGTGGGGGTCAGGACCATCTCACATACTTTTTTGAATCCCATAGCCACTGATAACACACACCAAGGGTAGACTCATGATAAGTTGCTGATTTATTATGGACAGACCATAAACTATATGAGGGCAGAAACCAGGTTTGTTTCGTTGACTATCAAAAATACCTTGCACAAATGCCTGACTCATCGCTGCCCTTCAATAAATATTTGCAGATTGCATGAACAGATGAATGAACAAGTGGATGGGTGGATGGATGGATGGATGGATGGATGGATGAGTAGAATGAGAGATGCATAAGGAGACATATGGATCAGGTGATTTCAACCCGGAAACAAAGGAGCAGCCTGAAGTCGCCCCTACTCAGCTACCCACTACCGTCCAATGTATACTGCTGAGCCCTACCACCCAAGGAAGGGGGGTGGGGGAGGTATATACATGCGTGCATTTGGGCGTGGGGGGGGGCATATTAAATTCACTAATATTTTCCCCTCTTGTGTAGGAGGACCTGCCACCCTACCAGGCACAAGTCTAAGGACGTTTAGATTTGCATCTGGTGAGAACTGAAAATGATAAAAGTTTGAGGGTACAGGGTTTTCTAGGAGGAAGGAGACCTGTGTCTTACCTTAGCTCCGTCTTGTGACCTGGGAAAAGCAATAATCTCTCTGGGCCTTAGTTTCCTCATCTCTAACATGGATGAAGTGAACTAGATGTCCTTGGGTCCCGCATGGTCTGTCCCTGCCTGGGACTCTAGCCTCAGCTCACACACCCTCCCTCCTCCCCTGCCACCTAGGCCTCCTTCCCACCCCCAGCTGTTCATTATGCTTCCTTGACCGCCCAGTCTAAACTGGAACCCCTTGTTACTCTCTCTTTCATGCCATCCTTCATCTTTTCTTTATAGAACTTATCTCAATTTATAACTTATTATTTGTTTAATGTCTGCCCCCACCCTGATTACAAATAATAACTTATGTATATTGAACATTTATTAAAAAATTAGGCTCTGCTCTAATTGTTTTATAAGTATTATTTATTTTAATCCCTACAATAACCTTTGAGGTAGGTATTTTTATCATTCCCATTTTACAGACGGGGAAATTGAGGCCCAGAGACATAGGTAACCTGTCTGAGTGCACACGGCTTAGTAAGTGCCTGATCTGAGACTTGAACTCAGGCCACCTGGCTCCAGAGACTGCATTGACACTGCTATCATGATTTGAACCTCCTGAAAAAACAGGCGCTAGGTCTTTTGCTCACCACTCTATCCCTGATGCCTGGCACAGTGCCTGAGTGAGGCAGCATGGAGTAAGCACGCAATGAGTATCTGCAGGAAGAAGGAAAGAAGGGGAAAAAAATCACAAAACAGAACCTCATTCCTTAGCTTTTTCTTTTCCACAATTTGATTAAAGGCATCTGCTTGGGAGAATGCTGGCTGAGGCTGGAAACCATGGGGAAATAATCAAATGAGAAACTGAAACATACTTGTGAAATTCAGCTATGTATAGGAGTGCTAATAATTTTGAGGACATCAGAAAAATCATAGAGTGATTATCCTGGGTAACAAAACTGTAACTGTTGTTGTCTATATTGTGAACATCATTTATTTTACTTCGAAGGCATTAAAATGTCAAAGTTTCTCTATATATCACTTTAAATTATAAAAAATATACTTCCCCAGGGGTACTTTAACTTTTGGCTCTATTTTTGTACTGTTCTCATTGTCTGCAATGAACATGAATTACTGTTATAAATTTTTAAAATCAGGTACTGAAAAATAAATCTTTAGAAACATATCCCTCTTCTCCCTTGCTTGTCTCTGATTTTGCAATCTTCTTCTCAGTGGGTAGGTACACAGCTACCATCACTGGCTGTAAGCAACTTCTGAAGTGTGCATGTGCGTTTCAAAGAACAAGGTTATTATAACTATATTGAGCTCAAATAAAAGATCAGTCTTCACCACCCTCTTCAAAGTGCTCTTCTCTGGAAAAGTAATAACCTGAGGATAAAGCCTGCCCCACCCCTCCTCAGATCTCTCTGGCTGATGGATACTATTCAAGGCTAAGGGATGAAGGATAATAAATAGGTTTAAACTATGCCACACACCAGTTCATTAAAAATAATAAATGTTCTCCTAGAAGACCCACAGTTCCTAAGAGGATTACAGGCATGAAAGCAAGAAGGCTATGTTCCTCCTGATTTCTCAGGCCTGCAACATTGTGGGTATTTAAGCTTGTTATTCATTCAAAAAATATTTGTTATGGGCCCACTATGGGCAAGGAATTAGGTGCTGCAGAAGATTCAGATACGAATAAGATATAATCCCTGCCCTATTGGAGTCCCAAAGCACTTACCAGAATCTTTAAATGCAGAACAGAATCAACTAAAAGTAAGGTTTCTTATCTCAAAATTTGTTTTCCCACTCAACACTGAAGGAGTTATATTTTGTTCCTCCCAAAGAGTTTACCATCCAGGAGGGGAAAATAAGGTGGAATATAAGTACCTGTGGCACACGATAGGCTCTGATGAAAGTGGTACTGGGATCCTGGCCCATCAAAGGAACGTGTGCTCTGGGCCATGTGGAGGGATTGGCAATCACTTCCTTAAGAGGGTGACATTAGGAAAAGTTCTGATAGACGTATAGGATTTTTGACTGGTAGAATGGGCCAAGGACAGTATTCAAAGTGAAGGAGGAAGCACTAAAAAGAAATTGAAGGGAGAATTCTGAGGTCTGTTAAACTACAACTGTCTAGTTTGGCTAGAGCAGTGGTTCTCAGAGTATCACCTGGTAAGCAAGTTCTTAGGCCCATCCTGGACCTACTCTGGGGTTGGGGCCCAGCAACCTATGTTTTAACCAGTCTTCCAAGTGATGCTGGAGCAAGCTAAAGTTGAAGAACGATTGGCCTAGAGTATAGCGCACATGAAGGGAATAAACCTTGGACAAGTGAGCAGGAAACTTGGAGGTCTAAGGAATTTACACCCAGTTCACCATTCAGTGGAGAGCAATGAGGTTTTTTGAGAAGAGCAGTGATATTTTAAGAGCTATGCTTTAAAATATACTTGAAATAAAAAGTTCTATTTAAAGCCATTAGGTACAGAAAGAAAATGGACTTAGGGGAGACCAGGTAGGAGGTACCCCAGCACTAAGTTAAGAGACAGGTACTGACATGCTAATCACTGCCAAGCGGAAATCAACAGGATTCTGATTTGGCCACAGAATAGCTGCCGGGAAGGAGGCAAAAAAAAGAAAAAAACACAAATACTATATTTTAAATCTCACTAACTGGAAGAATAGTGGTTTTGGTAAATCACTATTGGTTTAACTACCATGGTCTTGCCATGGAGACAGCAACTAATTCTGTCCTACCTGTAAACATAATACATAATAAACATGAGAGGCATATACTTCCTGGATCCTCTTTCCACAGAAAGACCTCCTAAAGGGACCCGGAAGACAAGCTCAGGTTCCAAGCAAGTGCTCTAGTCCCCCCGTTTCCCATAAAGGAGAGTGACAAGCCAATGACTCTTCCCCAAGGCACCCTACACAGGCCTGCCTCCTTCCCTCAGCACTGTCGAGGAGCCCAGGGGGCAAAGAAGATCCATCTGGGAAGATCAAAGGCAAGGATTTAAGATGTAGAAATGCAGACACCCAATCCTTAAAAAAAAAAATCACAGGTTCATGTTTATGTGACCTGTTTCTCCTAAGGAATTCAAGAAATGTGCAGCTCAAAGACTGTCACCCGCCCAGCACATCTCACAACCTCAGGTGGGAACAAGGTTGCTCCCCACTGCTGCTGCACACCCCCTATTAAATGATGGGGAGTGGAGGCGGGGCAAAAGAATAATGTTATTTCCACCTCAGAAAGAGGAAGCCTCGCCTAACTGGGTGCCAAATAAACAGTAAGGAAATACAGGCACAATCTGAAGAGGCTGCTGGCACAAGTTCGTTCACTTAAGTAAAAGCAACATGCGATAATGGACTTCTGCCTAGATTGCAGAAAGGAGACGTACGGGTATATACGTCAATAGCAACTATACAGGAACATTATGGTGGCTTTTTAAAGGTGGTCAGTTAAGAAACGCTGCCCCCACCCAGATCACATTGGTTCCTACATAAAATCCTCAAGAGGCTCATGAAGAACAACAGTCATTGAGGGCTCCTGAGCAGCTGCCTTTAATACCAATTCCTTTTTTTACTTTTCCCCACATGCTAAATGCTTTGGAGTCTTATATATACTGTTTGGACTAGATAATAATCATTTTAAGAATGATCAATTGTTGAGTCGAGGGAGGGAGGGAATACGGGGATATGTGTATAAAAACAGATGATTGAACTTGGTGTACCCCCCTAAAAAATAATAAATAAATTTTAAAAAAAAGAATAATCAATTGTTAAAATCTACAACCTGCCTCCAACACATACACACACACACACATACCCCACAGAGTGAGGAAATTACTGATATTTCTATCATGGGCAGATTTTGGCTCTTCAAGAAAACACCAATACTCGATTACAAGCATCTTTATTTTTCTGGGTATACAGGCACCCAGGCCAACGTTTTTCCTCTGAGTCAGTTAAGCCCTGTTAACACTCTCAGGCTAAAATGTCAGTTTCAAAAGTGAAAAATGAAATATTCTGTTATTTCCACACACTGAGTTTGCAGTGTCACAATTTTACCAGAGTCTAATCCCATGCAACATGCCCAGAGATGGCCTTCCTTTCCGTAATGGTCTCCTGCATCAAGCCATCTATGCAAAGTGAAACTCCAAATCAATTCCAAAACAAGGGGGGAGTTTTTGAAATGCATTTAGGATGATGATGAAGAATTAGGTCTTCTCCAAAGCTAAACTGGGGCAGAAATGAGGCTAGAAGAGGAGATCAAAACTTTACATGGAAGGAACTACCTTATTTCTCTTCCTACAAAATCAAATTACCCAGTAACCTGCAAGGACTGCTTTAACAAATATGTTAGTATTATTTGGGTATTCTCAAAGGTCCATGGGAAAATTCATAGGTGCTCATTTTAAAACAAGAAGAAACTTTCAAGTGCAGATGTAATTCTCTAGCTTCACACAGCTCAGCTCCTCAAATAATACATGGACACAGCCATATCTCTGCTCCAAATCTCTCTCTGCCATGGATCTGCTAGGTGTTTCATCAGATGCCAGGCTGGGCTGCTCTATGCCCGAGTTGATTCCTTCATAAAGGACATGTGAATCGTCAGTAGACTCGGCATAGTGGTGGAAAGACTCTGGAGTCAGGTTACCTGGGTTTGAACACGGGCTTCTCCACTTACTTGACTGTCCCATGCCTCAGTTTCCTCATATGCACAATAGGAATAATAACAGTACCATATTCACGGGATTGCTGTGAACACTAAGTGCTCAGAACAGGACCTGGCTCTTAATAAATTCCTAATAACCTCTATTTATTGCTTCCCTAAAATGAGGGAAGAAATATTTGACATTAAAGCATAAGCTTTCTTTTTACAAAACCAACTGAAATAGACTGCATCATATCTGACTATGAGTGCACTGAATATAGTGGCATTAAGAATTCAAAGTACATCAGAGATGACAGTTCACAAACTCATGCCTGGTGACTTATCTTTGGCCTCCTTTTCCCACAAGGAAGGAATTACTGTGGGCTGTGCAGGCCCCTAAAATAAACACAATCCTTCCCTTTCTTCTGGAAGATTACACTATTTTAAAAAGTCATCAGTATAGATGCTCATTCAGCAGGATACAGTTTGAAAACCATGTAACTTCTCATAGGATGGTTTATACAATAGAGATATTCCCAGAAAAGGACATGTGAGAATCATATTTTTACAAAATGAACGAAAATTTTAAATATTTTTACGAGTAGTATAGGCCCTTTGTGAAAAATTTATTAAACAGTTTACAGGAGATTAGCAGCCATCCATATTGCTCTCTGTTAATATTTTAGCAAACAATCACCTTTTTTTTCCCTGAGAAGTTTCTAATTGTCTAGACCAGGACATATTCCACACACAATGTCACATCCTGCTTTTTGTTCACTTAGCATAATTGTATCATGATCATTTTCCCTGAAACATTGGAAATTTTTTTCGATGTCATTTTGGATGACCACATAGTATTTGATCAGATTGATCATAATTTATTTAATCATTCCCATAATGCTGAATGTGTAACTTCTTTGCAATTTTTTATAATCACAAGTAATGTCTGAGGAAGTATCTACGCATTAATCTTTGTAGTTATGTTTATTCCCTTAAGATAGAGTCTTAGAAGTGAAAGTACTAGGTCACAGGCTAAGAATAATTTTAAGACTCATCAAACTACTTTCTAAAATAGTTGTATTAATTTACCCTTTGCCATATGAAAGAATATCACATTTTTAAAAATCTTCACTAAGTTGGATCAAAAATGGTACCTCAATGTTGTTTTGATTTGCATTTATTTTACTACTAATGAGGTTGAAGAATTTTTGTTTTATTTGTTAGCCATTTGTGTTTCCCCTTTTGCAAAGTCTGTTCATCACTTTTGTCCCTTTATTTATTGGGATCTTACTGTTTACACTAACAATTTGTACAAAAAAATTATATGTTAAGTACATTAATACTTTGTTGTAATTTTTTACATCCTCTGCAGATTGATTTTATTGATCAAATGTCCAGCTGTTTCCTGCTATATAGAGTTTAATTTTTATGTAGTCAAACCTGTCTCTATTTTGCCTTGTGATACCTTCCATTCTTTTTTTTCTCTCTTTAATTGAAACATATTTGACAAATAACATTGTATATGTTTAAGGTGTAGCCTTTTATTTTTTTAAGCTTAGAAACTTCTCCATCCATTGATTAGGTAATCACCTGTACTTTTTTCTATTTTTTATTTTTTCCTACATTTAATTCTCTTATCTATTTACTACTTATTTTAGTATATATAGTACTTTAATTATATCTTGAGGACAAGAGTAACAGCAATTTAATGGAATGTTAAGATAAGTATTAAAGTGATTAATAGCTTCTTTTATAAAATTAATTAACTGTTTTCAGAAGAACAAATATTGCATGCGGTAGCTAGAAAAGGCAAACTCTCAAACAGAAAGTTATCACAGTCGGGGAGAGGCAGTGGGGAGTCACTGTGTAACAGTACAGAGTTTCAGTGTAGGATGATGAGAAAGCTCTGGAGACGATGGTGGCAAAGGTTGCGCAACACCGTGAATGTACTTAATGCTACTGATTTGTACACTTAAAAAGTAAAATAGTTTTATGTCATGTACATTTTACCACAATAAAAATTAATCAACAGTGTTTGATTTAATCCTGGTTTACAGAGTTAGAAGTTCTGGTTAGTGAAGTGTACCTCTAGCATGAGTGACAGTCAAAATACTTAACACCTGGTGGGCCCTAGTCCCTAACTGATCATAATTAGAAGAGATGCTCAACCCATCAAAAAAGATGCCCAACAGATCAAGAAGGACAATGGCCATAAACCACCAGGTAAGTCTTACTGGTAAGTAGCAGCTGAGTATCTGCCCTATTTCTGGGGATAATTTTACCCATATAACCAATCGTCAAGTACACTCAGCCTTGGAAGTTTATAAGGCACGCTGACAAATACCGTCCAATTCTCCTTTTGTTTGGTCAGCCATGGCACTATCAATTAATGGCCACATATTACAATACAACTGAGTTGATTATAAATTTCTCTTCATAATAATGATACAGTCATATCTTCTAGAGAGTACATCCTGGCCGTAGAAGCTCATCCCTGATCAATCATTTCTTCAGATGGGTTTGTTTGAAGGTTTTCTACACATGGATAATGTCATCTATTAGGTGTTGATTTTACTACGTGCCATGTTGGGAGGTAAGTTCTTCCCAACTTTCTTCCCAAATTTCAGTGGCACCTTATCACAGGAAAAGCCAGGACCACAAATAAACAAATGTTTATATTTATACATATTTGGTACTTATTTTTCAGCGTGAAACTAAGGCATCATGAGACTAAGGGAAAATGGCCACTCCCTTCAAATCAAAGAACGCTCTACAAAGGTGCTGAAGTTTAGTGACGTCTGGAAGAAATGTAAGAGAATCATTTTGGGAAACTTTACAGGAAAAGACATCCCACATACAAGAGGAAAATGGGTACCAGCACAGGAATTGGGAACTGGTGTTTTCAAACTCAGCAGAGTTGCTCCTGGGGAAATGAGAGACTGTTTTCAAGGTAGCCCCAGTGCCTGTGACTGATGACTGGGTATGCGAATAGCAGCTGTGAGGCTGCTTGCCCTGCATCCTCCCATCTAGAGTCCAGACCACACGCCAAGGAATTCTGGGCAAAAGACCCAGAAGATAGTCTTAAGTGGAACGTTACCAACCAAATGGCTTGATTCTGATGATACCTAAAAGTAGGAACGGTTCATGGCAAGTGAGCTCCGGTGATCTGAGCAGCTGCCCACAAGCCCCTTCTGCGCAGTGTTCCTTTCCCTGCCTTTCACCTTTCCTCACCACTCTCACGAGTCCCGAGAAGATGATGTGCTCTTCCTGGCTCCCAAAGTTCTAACTTCTCAAGCATCACACAGGAGGTGTGAGGTTTGTTACCTTTAATTTAGGGACTCCTTCAGAAAGAAAACCCTCAGCAGATATCTAGAGCCCAAACACTGCCACAGCCTTAGGCCCACAAAACCCTGAGCACACGGCAAACATTTTCAAAGACAGTCCAATTGTTAGTGTCAAACCTGACCTAAACATGGCTTTCTTGCAGCTTAACAACATAACAGAGTGAGATAAACTTTAAATTACACTTAGCTGTTGTGTAATGAAAGTGTTAAGAAGGTGTGCTTGGCCCAGGAAACATCACTATCTTTCATTTTCTTGGAGTAAATGACACTAAAAAGAACAACCATAGTTAACTTTCCAGAACTGGAATAACATAAGAAGAGACTTTTATAATCTATATTTTCCAGGAGATTTATTTTTTTCCAAGAAAAAAATCACCAGTGCAAGATAACAGTTCACTTTTTTTTTTACTGTGGTAAAATATACATGACTTACCGTATTAACCATTTTTAAGTGTACAGTTCAGTGGCATTAAGTATATTTACATTGTTATACTACCACCACAACAAGATATATTATTGTGATATATAATCAATCCACCCATCAGTGGATGCTTGGGTTGGTTCCATTTTTTGACTATTGTGAGTAAAGCTGCTATGATCGTGGATGTGCAAATTACGCTTGAGTCCCTGCTTTCCGTTCTCTAGGACACATACCCAGAAGTGGAATTGCTGGATCACATGGTAATTCTATGTTTAATTCTTGAGGAACCACCATACCATTTTCCATGGCGGCTGCACCGTATGACATTCCCACCAGCAATGCACAATAGTTCACAACTTTAAACATTTTTGTAAGTGCAATTTACTTGGCAGCTGGTTTCTCAAAACCTTTCTTGTCACTAGTTTGCAAAGTATAAGGGCAACGTTAAAATCTCTCTCCTAAACTGAGCTATTAAATCAAACCCAAGCAAGACAATATGAAAATATGACCCTGAAACAAACAGAGGCTGTCAGAGAGGGAGGTGGGTTTTCCTTGTTCTTGCAGTGGCCTCACGTCCCGCCCACTAGCTCAGCTCACGAGCCACATCTGTGTTCCACGGTGTCTTAAATCTGCCCCTTGATTCCTATTCCAGTGGTGGCCGTTCTCACTCAGATGCTCATCATTCACTGAATCTCTCCAATATCTGAAAAGTAATCCTCAACCACAATTTTCATTATCTCAAGTCTTAAGCTCGAGAACATGAATTAATTCCACGTCCTTTGTTTATTGGCAAAGATGACCCTTAACTAACTTCCTCTATCAGGTGACTAATAAATGCTCTAATAATTATTTAATATTATCGAGTAAGCCATGAAAGCTGACTCACCATTTCATCACCTCCCAACACGCCTACCCATTCCCACTCACAAAACTCCAACACCAAGAGCCTCCCACCCCACATTCTCCTAAAGTACAAATGAATGTGTTCAGTATTTGGTCAAGACAGGAAACTGAATCATCAGTTTTACTGTTTTATCAGGCTGGTCAAAAGCAAGTGACCACAGAAACACTCCACTTCATTAGCCAGAGCACCAGTTATCCAAAGGTCTCATCATCTTTCATTTTAGAGAAATAAATTGTTAGAAAAGTGCCAGACCTTTTGTCCAATACTGTCATAGTTCTTTCAGTGACGATGTCACCTTATTGAGTAGATATTTCCACTGTCGCATTTGATTTTTGTCTAAAAGGTAACCAGGACAGGGGCTTCCCTGGTGGTCCAATGATAAAGAATATGCCTTGCAATGCAGGGGACGCCGGTTCGATCCCTGGTTGGGGAACTCAGATCCCATATGCCGTGGGGCAATGAAGCCCACGCAATGCAAGTGGAGAGCCGGCGTGCCGCAAACTACAGAGCCCACGCTCTCTGGAGCCCGCGCACCACAGCTAGAGAGAAGCCCACGCACCACAACCAAGACCCAACACAGCCAAAAAATAAATAAATACATTTTTAAATAAAATAAAATAAAAATAGAAGGTAACCAGGACATATATTAAGACTTCCACTTTACAGAAGACCACATTGGAGGTAAGTCACTTACCACATGGCTCTCAGAGCAGAAAGTAGGACTATAACCCCTGACTCCTGACCTTGTGACCTCCCACTCTCAGCTCCTACTGCCTTTCAGGGTCACTCTCTAAAAACAACTCCTGTCAACCATAAAGTTAGTGAAATTCCTTCTACTTCAGAGACACAGCAAGGTTGCTTTATCCCAGAGGATAACCTACCAAGGCTGTTTAGCTGGTTTCATTTGCACCCGAGTAAGGCAGAAAATGAAGAAACTCAGGAAGGGGCCTAGTGGGATGGCACTTACCTCGAGGTTAGGGAAGCGGGGCCCGTTCTTTACCAGAGGAGCTTTCCCACAGCTCTAAGGGCATCAGCATCTCCAGAATCCAACTCAGTCCATGACTTACTGACGGGGGCATTTTGTCCTTGTTGCTGTTATTTAGAAAACTAGCACACATGGGAGGGGAGGACTCATTTTGAGAAAATATAAATACTAGAAATACGAGTAAACTGGTAGCAAAAGGAATTCTTGATGTTGGTCATTAAACTGCCAGATGACTGCCTATTCCTCTGACATAAGGAATGGGCCACCCCTCAGGCTTTGCAGAGAGAAAAGAGAGACCAGAGTGTTGTTGGCTGAGAACAAAACTGAGGTTCAGAGTAATGAGATGACCTAAAAAAGGATGTTTAGTCACTTAGTCCCAACACAACTGTGTCTCTGGATATTGTCCAGACTTTCCCCTCTTTATACCACTTTTGAAGGCTGGAACCACAGGTCTTATTAAGTATCTCCACTGCCTTAGCACACAGCAGACTCTCAAAAATGTGAGTTGCCTTGAATTTGAATTGGATTATTTGCATAATCCCAGACAAGCAATATAAAAATATCTGGCTCTAAAAATTAACTGTGGATTTGAGTGTCTAGGATTCCAGTCTAGAATTATATGGTTTCCCATTGTACTGGGATGTAAATACCCAGAGGAACATTTCATTGCTCTGGACAGACTTTTTCAGTGCAGACAAGAGACATGTTCAATAATACATCTCCATCTGCTGCAGCAGTAATAAACTTCCATCAATCCTCTCAGGTTTAGGACGAAGAAACCAAACAGCCATATTTGCTAAAATCTGTCCACCACACACTTACACAGCCTCTGCTCCGTGGGAGATCAGGGGCAGGCGCACTTTCATACCTAACGAAAGAGTTCCTAAGAAGTCCATCTCAATCGCACCAAGGAGAAACTACTCTCAAAAGGTAAACCATGCGGACTTCCCTGGTGGTCCAGTGGGTAAGACTCCGTGCTCCCAATGCAGGGGGCCCCGGTTCTACTCCTGGTCGGGGAACTAGATCCCACTTATGTGAAGCAACTAAGAAGCCCACTTGCTGCAACTATGAGCCTGTATGCCACAACGAAGATCCTGCGTGCCGCAACTAGGATCTGGAGCAGCCAAAATACATACATACATACATATTTTTAAAAATCTTTTTCAGGAAAAGGTAAACCATGGATAAATCATTTTGTGATGAGAACTGATGCTCCATATTTAATTTGTTGCATAAACTCAGAATTTTAAATAGTGGCCCTTTTCTTATTTTTATGCAAGAGAGATGAATACATTTGATTGTCAATACTTTCCCCCAAGATTTTAAAATCAAATGGTGACTGGAAGAACATTAAATGTGAATCAGCTTCCCAGGAGATGCACACAGGGTACTTGTGTATGCAGACAATTTGAGTGTGTGGACCTAAGGCCAACCCACAATCACTCTCCACGATCACTTACTTCACTGTAGGACTAAGCTATTTCTGGCAACGTGCCCAAAGTGTTTTGACGCTTGGCCTGGAGCTCAAGTTACAGAGTATCAAACTTCATCTTCACAGGCCACCACTCAATTTACCTTTCCCATTTATGCCTCAAGAGGGAACATACTGTGAGGTCACTGCATCCAGTGATTTCCATCTTGTGTCACTAGCCTTGGTTGTGGGTAAAAATATGACCAGCATTTCACCTTCCCCCACGTCCCGCAAAGTCATATCTGATCCTTGGGAGACCTGGGAGGAAAACCAGAGCTGTGCTTCAGAAGGCTCCTGTGCCTTCTGCAGGAGGGTGAGGGATAGGGTGTTTAAAAAAAAACCACTGAAAGCAAGAATGGAGAGACAGCTTTATCAAATAACTACATGACAGCACCCCAGCAAAAACCCCATCACTGTCTGCCCTTCTGACAGCTCGCTTGGCAGGCTGCCCTGGTGCCACAATGACTTAATTGTGCCATGCCACCAGGCCTCTCTCTGGTGGCTCATTTGCTTTGTCACCTCTGATGCTGGTCAAGAGGTAAGCTTTCCTCTGCTGAGTGCCGAGGTCCTGGAGTCCGTCTCCCACCTCCACATGGCTTGTGTGACAGTTCTCCCACCCCTCCGAAGATGTGTTAGAGATTTTGGCAGGATCTCTACCTCCTGTTCATGTGCCAACTCTCGCGTCAGTCTCTGCAATCTTGACTACCCAGCATGTGATGGCCACCACACATATTTTATTAAAAAATAAGGAACAGAAAGGAAAATGCACAATGATACTCTAAATCTATCTTGTTGAAGCTTCAATGAATCTGGGAAAATTTTTTATTGCAGGAAAAGTGAATGATCTTAATTCACAATAGACCACAGACCTAAGTTGGAGCTAAAACTATAAAACTCTTAGAAGAACATATAAAAATAAATCTTCATGACCTTGGGTTAGGCAACAATTTCTTTACATATGACACTGAAAGCACAGCAGTGAAAGAAAAATTGGTAAGTTGGACTTCATCAAAAATAAAACTTTTGTGCCTCAAATGACATCATCAAGAAAGTGAAAAGATCGGGAGAAAATACTGACCAATTATATATCTGATAAGGGATTTATTCTAGAGTGTATAAAGGACTCTTACAACTCAGTAACAACAACAAAAAAATCCAATTAAAAAATAGACAAAAGATTTGATTAGATATTTCTCCAAAAAAAACATATGAACGGTCAATAAACACATGAAAAGATGCTCAACCTCATAAGTCATCAGTGAAACGCAAACCAAGACCACAGTGTGATACCTCTTCATACCTACTAGAGTAAAGAAGACAGACAATAACAACTATTGGTGAGGATGTGGAGGACGTGCCACTTTGGAAAACAGTTTGGAAGTTTCTTAAAATGTTAAACATAGAGTTGCCATAAGAACCAGCAATTCCACTCCTCAGCATCCACCCATGAGAAAAGAAAACCTTAGCTTACACAAAGGTTGACGCACAAATGTTCATAACAGCATTTTTCATAATAGCAAAAAATTGGAAATGACCACATATCCATCATTTGATGAATGGACACATAACATGGGTATATCCACACAATGGAATGCTATCTGGCAATAAAGATATGAAGTTCTGATCCAGACTACAACCTGGTGAACCTTGAAGACATTGTGCTAAGTGAGAGAAGTCAGTCACAAAAGACCTTATATTGCATGATCCCATGTATATGAAATGTCCAGAAATGTCCAGTGGTGTCCTATGGCTGAAGGGATGAAGAGAATGGGGAGTGACTGACAATGGACACATTTCCTTTTGGAGTGACAGAAACATTCTAAAATTTGATGGCTGCAAAATTCTGGAAATATAGTAAAATCCATTGATTTGTACATTTAAAACGTAAGTTGTATGGCATGTGAATGGTATCTTAATAAAGCTATTTAAAAATAGAAAAGAAAAATCTCACATTCCTACTTGTCTAACAGTCTGGCCTACACACAAACTGTCTGGCCTACAAAATCAGCATCTGCCAGCCCACGATGTCCGGCACCCCTCCTCCACCATCTCAGTGTCTCAAGGTGAGAGTAGGGAAATCTTGCCAGAACAAATACACCTACCTAACAGTCTCTTTTCCCTAAAATCATAATTTCCCAAGAAAATCAATTCTAAAGGGAATCAAAAGAAGAGACCAAAAACGTAAAGAACTTCAAAACCTGTTGCTGGACTCACCATGCCTTATAAACAACCACCTACACCCCCCCCCCCCCCCCCCCGCAGTGTCAGAAAACCGC
This sequence comes from Hippopotamus amphibius kiboko, assembly GCF_030028045.1. Classification (NCBI taxonomy): domain Eukaryota; kingdom Metazoa; phylum Chordata; class Mammalia; order Artiodactyla; family Hippopotamidae; genus Hippopotamus; species Hippopotamus amphibius. Next base: position 147,739,107 of record NC_080188.1, read on the forward strand.
CAGGGGAAGCCATGATTATTTTTAACTGGGTTATAATAAAACAAAAGAAATGTTCGTCTTCTTGTGGCCCTTTTTTTAACTTTACTACTACATGTTTCTCTCTTGAATTCTGCTGAGCTAATGTGATACAATCTTGAAAATTTACACCATAATGAGATCAAGAGGGGTTGGCAAGAGCCTGTGCAGTAAATTGGCATCCATGCTAATCGATAACCTACTTTCAGATGAAAGGAGTCAGGCCCAATCCATCCTCCACACCAAGGCCGCTGAGCAGCCCAGCGCCGCCTTCTCAGGGTGAGCGCTAATTGCCACTCGCACAAAGCCAGGGGCAATCTTATCCAGGTGATCCATTAGCGGGAAACTACTATAAAAGGAGCAAGACAGGAGGGGGAAAAAATCAGGGTAAAGAGGTTAAACAGCACAAAAGTGATTTAAAGGAGAAAAAAAGGGTTTGAATTTGTGTGTGAAAGAGATAAAGAGAAGAAACTTTAATGTGGAAGGATGGCTGAGTGCTCTGGCAAATTCCTCTCTGGCACAATAATTGTTGCAGCTCTCGGGGCCTCTCAATGTCTGACAGGCTGGGATGGGGGAGGGGAGGGCGGATCGCCCCCACCCCATCTTCCCCACAAAAGAGAAAAGAATCTGCTCATAGAATCCAGAGGACCCCAAATGCTGCTCTGGGCATGAGCAAGTGTGTGGCTGTTTCTGTGGTTTGGTTCTTTGTGTTTCCCTTCTCTTACCATTTCCATGGTGACCACTGGCCCATGGACTGTACACCTACCTCGGGCCGAAGAAATGAACACAGTCCTCGGCACTGCATGAGCGCATCTGTACGTTTTAAAAGGTGACGACAAATCCCCTCTCTTAGCCACTCCTCTCTACAACCTCCGGCATCTGACGTTGAATGTTCAAACCCAGGAGAGACGTGAGTCCCTCCCACACCTAGAAATGGGGAGGACCTGACATCCTCAAAATATTTCACAGGGAAACAAAAGTTCCAGTGAAACCAAATGTTTCAAAGCCCAGATATTCCTTTAAAATCTTACAACAGTCTCTTGCTGGGTATACTGAGGTCTTGCATCCCGCCAATTCTTTTCTTTATTGCTGCCAGCGCTTATGCCAGAGCACAGATCTGGTCCCCTGCTTAAAATGCAGAATGAAATAATGCCATTTGTAGCAACACGGATGGACCTAGAGATTATCATACTAAGTGAAGTAATTCAGAGAAAGACAAATATCACATGATATCACTTATATGTGGAATTGAAAAAAAAGACACAAATGAACTTATTTACAAAACAGAAACGGATTCACAGACTGCAAAAAACTTATGGCTACCAAACAGAAACAGATTCACAGACTTCAAAAACTTATGGGAAAGGTGGCAGGGGTGGGGGAGGGATAAATTAGGAGTTTGGGATTAACATGTACACACTCCTATATATAAAAGAGATAACCAACAGGGACCTACTGTACAGCAAAGGAACTCTGCTCAATAATCTGTAATAGCCTATATGGGAAAAGAATCTGAAAAAGTATGGAGATATGTACACACATAACTGAATCATTTTGCTGTACACCTGAAACTAACACAACATCGTAAATCAACTAGCCTCTGATACAAAATAAAAATTTTTTAAATAAATAAAATGCCACAATAAAGAAAATCCTCTCAAAAACATACAGTCCGGTCCTCAGCCAGCCCCACACCTTGAGCTCACCTCCGTCTCGCCTGCTCCCGGCCTTGGCTCCCACGGCTGCCGCTCTCCAAAACGTCCTCCTCCCCCTCTGTTGTCAAGGCCAACACCTGCTTGTCCATCAAGGCTCAGATGAGGGTCCACCTGACACTGCCTCAGCTGCTCCCCTCTACCCTCCACACCTGCCCGCACTCATTGTAACAGGCCAGGGGCTTGTTTATTTACACGCTTGTCTCCCCTACCAGTCAGTAAGCCTCTTGAGACCAAAGTCTGAATATCATTTGTTTCTGAGTCCATAGCATGTAACACATGGCGCGGGGCATACATTAGGAGCTTAACAGATGTTTGAGGCATGAATATGTGAATAAGAGTTTTAAGGAAATCATTTGGGTCTCTCTCCTTAGAGCATTCTCTGGTGTCTTATTTCAAAACAACTTAGAGCAGGGAGTGGCGGATGGGGAGTTGTTGTCTGATGAGTTCGGAGTTTCAGTCTGGGAAGATGAGAAAGATCTGGAGAAGATGGTGGTGATGGTTGCACCACAGGTGAATACACTCAATGCCATTAGTTCAACACTTAAAAGTGGTTGAGATGGTAAATTTTATGTTATGTACGTTTTACCACAATTAAAAAAGAAACACCTTAGGGACTTCTTTGGCAGTCCAGTGGTTAAGACTCTATGCTCCCAATGCAGGGGGCACAGGTTCGATCCCTCGTTGGGGAACTAAGATCCCGCATGCCGCAGGGCGTGGCCAAAGGAAAAAGAAAACAACTTAGAAGAAAGCACCAGGACACTGCTGACTAAAGGGACAGCCCAAGATCTGCTCACTGAAAGGACAGCTCTCCCTGCTGCCCACGCCCTCACCTTCGGTGGTCTCCTCCCTGAGTGAAAGCCGCTCGGGGCCCGTCCCTACCCCAACTCTTACTGTAACCACTCTACGTTCTCTCTAAACAAAAAGCTAATCCCAAGTCCAACAGGGTGCAAGGGTGGGGGGGGAAGGGAAAGCTGGGACAAAGTGAGAGAGTAGCACTGACATACATACACCACCAAATGTAAAATAGATAGCTAGTGGGAAGCTGCTGCATAACACAGGGAGATCAACTGGATGGTGGGTGATGACAGAGGGCTGGGACAGGCAGGGTGGGAGGAAGTCGAGTTAGGGAGGGGATATGGGATATATGTATAAATACAGCCGATTCACTTTGGTGTACCACAAAAACTGGCACAACAGTGTAAAGCAATTATATTCCAATAAAGAGCTTAAAAGAAAGAAAGAAAAGCTAATTCCCCCCAGCAAGTATTTCCTTTTCTCAGTTAAGAGCACGGGACCTGAGGCCGTTAAACTTGAGGGTTCCAGAGAGCACTTTTCTCTCCATCTCTTTGAAGGGATGCTGTGCTAATGAGAAACAGGCCCAGCCACCGCCACCATATCCACCACACACACACACACACACACACACACACACGCACGCACACGCGCGCACACACACACTCACACACACACTCGCACTAAGGCAAGCAAATCAAAACCAAAAGGCTGTGAATCCTACCCCTTCATGTCACAGAGCGTGAGATGGCATTCACACAGAGGGCCTGGGGGGAGGCCGGGAGGCCACCCGGCTCCCCCAGCTGCTCACAGGACATTCATCAGTGTCAGTCATTTGCATTGTCATGTTAAAATGCACACCCAACAGCCCAGGTTCTTCATAAGCTTGACACCCCACAGTCCTCTCTCCTGAAAACAGCCCTAAATAGGGTCATTTAGCACTACTCTTTTATTGAGATAGTGTTATCTTAGAGGGCGTTAGGGATCTGTAAAGACAGCCTTATCTTTCTTTAAAAAACAGGGGGGGAAAATAGGGAGAGTGGCCACACCCCTGTGTGTCCCTGCAAAAGTTACAGCAGATGGCCTTCAGAAGCTACCGCAGAGTTCTGCAAACCTCCTATTCTCAAACGTCCCAGAGAGTGTTCAATGCTTCAGACTGGGTTCTATTCAGGAGTAAACATTACCTACAAAAGTCACAGAAAGAATCATCTGAAATTCAGAGGCCCAGAGGACCTGCTGGCCTGGCATGTCAGCCACAGTCCCTCTCCTGCAGCTGAAGGCACAGTTAAAGGAGGAGCTGACACACCAGGTGTCCCTGAAGCCCTTATGCTGAGCACGAAGGAGCTGAACTGGACACCCATGCCTACCCGGGGTCTCGGGGGCGGGGGGAGGTAATACATGACATTACACAACACCTCTCGGGACCTCCCACACCTTCTGTGCCCTCAACTGCCAGCCTCACATCCAGAGTGCGCAGCTTAAGATACAAAGCACTATATATAAAATAGGTAAACAACTATATAGCACAGGGAACTATATTCAATATCTTGTAATAAACCATAACCGAAAAGAATATGAAAAAGAATACACACACACACACACACGACTGAATCAGTTTGCTATACACCGCAAACTAGCATAACATTGTAAATCAACTATACTTCAATAAAAAAAAAAAAGAAAAGAAAAAAAAAGTGTGCAGCTTAATCAAGGGAATTAACGGGGGTGGGTGCAGTCTACATCAGGCCCAAGGTTTTTGGCTCCTGGAGACAGGGCTCACTACGCAAACACACAGCGAAAGCGGAGAGGAGGATCCTGAGTGCCAGCTCAGAAAAAGGAGAAAAAAATCCTGTTAGACCCAAAGAATGCATCTCTCCTGAACTCTCTGGTCCCCTTCCACAGAACATGACACACTACTTACTAGTAAATTCTGGTATAACCTTCATAGATCTGAAACTAATTCTTCTCAAATGACTTTTTCTTATTTTTTTAAATATTTGTTTATTTATTTACTTACTTATTTGGCTCCACTGGATCTTAGTTGCGGCATGCGGACTCTTAGCTGCGGCATGTGAGATCTAGTTCCCTGACCAGGGATTGAACCCGAGCCCCCTGCATGGGGAGCACGGAGTCTTAGTCACTGGACCACCAGGGACGTCCCCCAAACAAATATTTTTTGAAAAAGAATGCCAATGTCTCACACGGAATAAACATTGAGATATGATTTCTCAGGATAAAATTTCAGCACTTTAAATAAAGCCACACTTCCATGCTTGAGCTCTCCCTTTAACTCCAGACAGGAAGAGAAAACAATCAGAAGTGGAATTAACAAAAAGAGGCTTTGGCGGAAACATCAATACAATAAAAGATCCACGTCAAACGTGGATCATGGCCTCTCTGTTATGTTCGAATCATGGCTGGACTAAGTGACTTTCTATGCTTTGCCACAAAATTATATCTTCTAATTCCTGTACCTTTTTTCCCCAAAATTTTTTTTTAAATTTTATTATTTTTGGCTGCATTGGGTCTTCGTTGCTGCGCCCGCAGGCTTTCTCTAGTTGCGGTGGGCAGGGGCTACTCCTCACAGTGGTGAACGTGCGTCTCATTGCAGTGGCTTCTCTCATTGTGGAGCACAGGCTCTAGGCACAAGGGCTTCAGTAGTTGTGGCACGTGGGCTCAGTAGTTGTGGCTCACAGGCTCTATAGAGTACAGGCTCAGTAGTTGTGGCGCACGGGCTTAGCTGCTCCGCAACACGTGGGATCTTTCCAGACCAGGGATCCAACCCGTGTTCTCTGTATTGGTAGCTGGATTCTTAAGCACTGAGCCACCAGGGAAGTCCCCCCCAAATCTTTATCTGACAGAATCTCAAAGAATCTCAGCCAATGGAAACGTGCCCTTGGCTGGCATTTGTAAAGAGAATCACCTAGTACCTCAAAATAAAAAGGCAGCCCTGCCGCCTATTCAAGTTCCCTCTTGCAGGGAAAGTGAAGTTCCCTGTTCCAGGCCTCTGTGTTCCTGTCACCATCTCAGCTGAGTCGTCCAACATAACCATGCTCACAGCACAGATGACCTACCAGCCACCCACAGCGAATGAGCCTGAACACTGGACCCTAAGACTGGGAAAGGAAATGAGTTTCAACTTTCTAAGACTCTTATTTCAGACCTGTACTCAGAGCTAAACAATGTTAACTAAAATTTCATCCTTTCTCAAAACTGTAGCAGCGAAAGGAAAAAAAAAAATGGATCTGAACCTAAGTACTTTGTAATTCATATATATGCCCACTCTACACATGCACATGTACTATAGACTGTAGCCATATGCAGCCTACATTCCAGGAATATAGAATTACATCATTGGCATTTTTGTATTAACATTAACATAGGTGGTGCCTTTGACAAAAACATCTCCAGAAATTGAAGCTCCACTCCTGGATTTTCCCATACCTGTTTCTAGACACTGTCTAGTGTGTGCGTCACCCTATCCTGCTTCCTTTCTCTGCTGAAATGCACTGGAGTCTGGAGGCTGATTGGCTCCCAGCTGTAATGGAATATGTAGCCTTTCACTTCTGGGTCACAATCCTGAATCTGGGCCACATCAGCAACATCTGAAAGCAGTTACTGTACCATCTACAGCCTTGCTTAAGACAAAAGCCACTGTTCTAGCTTTTCATCCTTGTGGGAAGCCTCAACCAAGAAAGGCAGCAAGGAATGAGCAATGAGCCCCCAAAAGAAACTCCCAATTAGCCGGAGTCCACGAGAATGGTTTGACGGGGCCCTCTGCAAGAAAAGCGTAGGTGCTTTATAGTCTGATGGCTGTAGCACCTCATCTGTGGGCAGTCACTGGGTATGTTATGCTGTGCTAAAATTCCCTTTCCTCAACCTGCAAAGTGTCAGACACCTGTAAAAAGGCACATATTTCAATAACCCCTGAAATCCTGTAAACTCAGAGCAGCACTGCTCCAGACAAGGGCTGGTGGGCGTCTTGTGCTCTGACCTGAGCTCGCTGGTGACAGTGATCAAGAGTCCAGGGCCTAGAAGAATGACTGGCACAGAGCAGGTGCTGTATAAAGAGTTGTTGAATGGATGGAGAAAACAAGCTTCTTGATCTTTCTTTTGCCTATTAAATGAATTTAAGACAGACCACCCTCTAGCCAGCCATGACATTCCTTAAAGGGAGGCTGTGAGAAAGAAGGGGGAAAGCGGCAAAGGCCCAGCAGAGTAACCTGAAGAAAGCAACTATGTAAATATAAGGTTTCATTAACTTACCTGATCTTTAAAAGGGTCCATTTGGTCTAACTCCAAAAAAGCAGTACACACAAAACTTGTTGGCAAATTTAGACAAGTGATGCTGCCATGGAACACACTGCTGTCAAGCCCCCAAGAGCTGGTAAGTTTTTTTTTGGGGGGGGGAGGGGGAGTTTACTACAAAATGTGCAAGGCAGTTATAGTAACGTATGAATAACTATTATGCAGGGGACCATTTAATGTGCCGCCCGGACAAGGATTTACTTGCCAACTTAATGTGTTTACCCAGTGACGATAACTGTCCGTGCAAAACTTTTCAAACGATTACAGGCACAAAGAAAACAACGGCCTTGCACGGGTTCTGGCAGAAGAGAGTCGCGTGGGTCCCGTGACACACGCCCTCCCACAGCAAATGCCGAGGGAGGCGCGGACGGGCTCCTGGCTGGCCACGGCCAGTCGCCTTCTCAGAGGTAAGCGGAAGTAGGAGAAAGGAGAGACAGGGTGAGGGGTATTCCTGCACCCCCCCATGGGCCACTCACCTGGCTCGCCTCTGCAATATCGTCCCCGCTCCCGTCGCAGGGAGGCAGCGTGGTGGAGGGGGTGGTGAGGGGGCGAGGACGCTGCTCCGGATACCTGACCACGCTGCGCTTTCTCATTTGTAAAAGTGGGGACAGTCCCTGTCCCCGGGTCCTAGGGTGACTGTGAGGATTCAGTGTGATACTGCACACAATGTGCTTAGCAGCATCCAGCGGTTAGAGCCACAACGGTTATCATGTTTACGCTTCAGGAGCCCTTCCTGCATGAAATCTCCCTGATCAGGCGGGAGTCCACAGGGACATCTCGTCGATCCCTCAGGACACTATTTTGTGACACAGTTTGTACTGCTATGGGGGTGGGGGGAGGGATAAAACACACAATGCATACAATTTATCATTTAAGCATTTTTAAGTATACAGTTCACTGGCATTAAGGACATTCTCAAGGTTGTGCAGTCATCACCACCATCCACCTCCAGGACTTTTTCACCTTCCCAGACTGAAACGCCTTACTCATTAAACAACAGCTCTTCATTCTCCCTTCCCCCAGGCCCTGGCAACCACTCTTCCGTCTCTATGAACTTGACAGCTCTAGGTATCTCATATAAGTGGAATTTGTCCTTTTGTGACCAGCTTATTTCACTCAGTATAATGTCCTCAAGGTTCATCCCTGGTGTAACACGTGTCCGAATTTCCTTCCTTTTTCAGGCTGAATAATATTCCCCTGTGTGTCTGTACCACATCTTATTTATCCATTCACCTGTTGATGGACACTTGGGTTGCCACTGTGAACAATGCTGTAATGAACGTGGGTGTTACACCGCTATCTTAAATTGTTAATACTGGTTATAAATCTAATGTCATTTAACCTCTTATGAAGGCAATGTGGTTGTTTACGCTTTTGGGGCACTTTATGTCTGGCAATACTGAATTTCTCAGGAGTCAGGGAGACCCTCAAGGCTTATTCTTTCTTCATGAGATTCCCTGGAATGCCAAGCCTTCTTCAGACTTCACTCACCAATTCCTATTCACCCTATCAGCCTCAGCTCAGCTGTCACCTCTTCTAGAAAACCACCTCATTCCACTCCACATCTGCCATGACATATCCTAAAGGGGTGCCGTGAAAAGGAAGCGGCAACAGTCTAGCACCGTGGCCTGAAGCAGTGGAGGCTGCTCCCTGCGTGCCCCTAACTCCACACTCAGTGCATCATTTCCGTACCCACCCCACCCATCAGGCTGGGAGGAACCCAAGGGCAGGACTGTGTCTTAATCACCTTTCTATCCTCAGCACTGAGTCCAGGACCATATACCTATATGGTAAAGGCCAAAGAAATGTTGGACAAGCAGATGAACGGATAGATGGATGATTAGAGAATGAAAAATGAATAAACCGAATGTTAATCTTGTGGAATCCATCCTGGAAAAGGAGGTCACCATCTAGATATATAAGTTTTACTTTTCTCTTCTATAAGATGATAATTTGGATACTAATATTTAATGAGTGCTTATCATGTGCCAGACAAAACATGCCTACAAAGCAATTTTTTGATGGCTAATCTTTTTTAATTTTTTAAAATGCATTTTTGTTGAAGTATAGTTGCTGTACCATATTATAAGTTACAGGTGTACAATATATTGATTCACAATTTTTAAAGGTTATACTCCACTTATAGTTATTATAAAATATTGGCTGTATATTGCTGTACAATATATCTTTGTAGTTTGTTTTATAACTAATAATTGGTACCTCTTAATCCACTATTCCTATCCCTCTACCCTCTGGTAACCACTAGTTTGTTCTCTATATCTTTATTCTTTTTTGTTATATTCACTAGTTTATTGTATTTTTTAGATTCTACGTATAGGTGATACCATACAGTATTTGTCTTTCTCTGTCTTACTTATTTCACTTAGCATAATGCCCTCCAAATCCATCCATGTTGCTGCAAATGGCAAAATTTTATTCTGTTTTCTGGCTGAGTAGTATACCATACATATACACCACATCTTCTTTATCCATTCATCTGCTGATGGACACTTAGGTTGCTTCCGTATCTTGGCTATTGTAAATAGCGCTGCTATGAACATTGGGGTGCATGCATCTTCAAATTAGTGATTTTGGTTTTTTCAGATATATACCAAGAGTAGAACTGCTAAGTCATATGGTAGTTATGTTTTTAGTTTTTTGAGAAACCTCCAGACTGTTTCCCATAGTGGCTGCACCAATTTATATTCCCACCAACAGTGCAGGAGGGTTCCTTTTCTCCACATCCCAACATTTGTTATTTACGTCCTTTTTGATGATGGCCATTCTGACAGATGATATCTCATTGTGGTTTTGACTTGCATTTCCCTGATGATGAGCGATGTTGAGCATCTTTTCATGTGCCTGTTGGCCATTTGTATGTCCTCTTTGGAAAAATGTCTATTCAGTTCTCTATGAAGCAATTATTAACGCCATTATATAAGTGAGGAAACTGAGGCAGAAAGCAGTAAGTCCTTCAAGTTCAAGAGCTGATAAATGACAGAGCAAAGATTCAAACCCAGATGGTCTGGCTCCAGGCTTTTAATTACAAAAGTAATGTAATGCTGCATAACCTCTAAGGTTCCATCTATGCTCTTGTTCTGTAATTATAAAATGCCAATGATTAAAAAGGATATTCTGAAGTCTCCAGGAGTAAAGGTGATGTACAATGTCAAAAATAATGGCATCCATTTAAACTGACATATTATATTGACTTTTGCTCTATGTGAGAATTATAAAAAGGGTTTGGAAAGCCCACAATCCTACTAAAAAGATACTAATGGGTCCCTTAAATGGAAAGATGAACACAACTCCATTTCTTTCCAGAATTATCAGGACCCCATTAATGTCTATGCAAAAAACCACTCGCTTCCTTATTACTCTGCACAGAATGACTGGAAGCCAGGCTCTCACCTACTGCACTTCTCCTCTCACCTCACACTGAGGCAGTTCCAAGCCTTCAAAGGGAGAGATTCCTTTATGATTCCAGACCCTCCTCTATCCTGGATGTGGTCATGTGTCACCACCTCACCAAGCAGCAGAGGCAGCGCGGCACCAACTGAGCAGTATCAGTTATCAGGTGGAGGAAGAGAATAGATCGGAGGGGCCGGTGTCTGGGGAAGTGGCCTTGAGCTGCCCTCTCTCTTTAGTTCCAAAGGTGCTAATAAGTCTCCTCCCCGAATACCTGGGACCTCGTTCTACACATCCAGTGCGTGTTCCCTCTTCTTACTCTGCCAGACGAGAAGTGAATGTAACCACATTAAACTGAGCAAAAACAAGGGCTTATCAACTACCAAGAAATTCAAGGCCCTCCAAACTAGCCTCCCATAAATCCTAGACCAAGATCCTCTCAGGTGACGGAGCCGCTCACACTCCGATCCCTGTGGGTTTCACTCTTCCAGGGAACAGGAGGCCGTGGCAATGGGACAGCATCCTGCCACTTTCCGGGACTAATCCAGGCATCACCTCCCACCCCCTACACACTGTCAGCATCCCCTCCTCTGTCACCTTCCCTCCCCACCAGTGATGTTTTCATTACACAGCAGTGGAAAAGAGATGTTTTTCCCAAAAGGCCAGAAATTTTTGGAGAATTCATGTATTCAAGAAAACAATTACTGCCTACTGGGTAAAATTAATCAGATATGATGACTGTGCTCCCGGGTTCAGAGTCGAGGAGATCCACATGGGCAAAACAACTGCATAGATAAATCCTGTTGGATCCTGATGGAGAGTCAGCAGCCCGAGGTTTTCTGGGTGACCCGGACAAGCGTCCTAAACCTTGCCATCATTCTGCAATCTCCTTCCTGACCACCATAAAGTGGCATTACGGAGACTCACTAATAACGATGAGTACTCTATTTTAAAAAGTAAATTAGCACAAACTACCACCACAAAAATGCCCACAACTGGCAACTTCCTTCCCCGAGTGGATGCCTCTCACAGGAAGCAGAGCACTGATTAGGCATATTAAACTGCGCCTTTGTATTACATTTACCACCCTGGCTGCAAAAAATGCTCATAAAACCATCATTAGCAGACTCGCAGCTGTCAACCTCCCTGAGAGACAGTTAGCCATCCTTCTGTGCTGAATGCCCTTTTAATTGCACACCCCACTTTATTAGCTGCCTTGACCTCCAATAAAAGCTTCGGCCTAACAACTTCTGAAACCTGAGACAGGATGTCTACTGTGTCATCAACTTGTAGGCTTCCTGCAGGGCTCCTGCCAAGTGTGCACACGCACACACGCACAACCCGTTAGAAAGACTTCTCCCTAGGAATTTCACAAATAATTACATGAGCAAACTCAGAGGGGAAGAACAGGAGGAGAAATAAAGGATACCCTATCTGAGAACAGAATCAAGGGAGACCCATAGAGGGTGTGCTGGGCTGCAGGATGCTCTGTCAGTGCTCCCCTAGGGTGCCTGAAGGGAACCACGTTCAAGAATGGGGGCAAACAAGGGCCATGCCTGCTGCTCCTCTGCTCTGCGCCTACTCCCGCCACGTCTGCCCCCAAATCCTAATGTGCCCTGGGCTGGGAAAGGCCTAAGGAAGGCCTGCTTTTAATATCTGTGCTCCCTGAGTTCTGTTTGGACTACAACACAAATATGTTATTGCAGTTGAAAGAAGAGCTAAGGAAACATTTCACAGGAAGTGGACAATTTGAAGAGGCAACCTAGGCTAGTGCTAAAGATGAAAAATAAAACTGATAGTAACTGAATGGGCCTCGCTGACTCAGCATCTGCTACCTGCCATCTCCTTGTGGACCACAGCACCCAAACAACAGGATTACTACACCCAAGTCATGGGCGTGGGCTGTGTAAATACTGGTCTAAGTAATTGTGGCCCTGTCTAGATATTTGAAGAAGCAGAAAAGAGTAGGAGAAAGCAAAGGGGTGGGGGTGGGGGGGCGGTTCAAAAAAATTGAGATATAGAATTTCTTTAAGAAAGATGAATAAATGTTTGGAGTTCTAGTGTTTCTATATTGCTACCCAGGGTGAACGCCTCACAAATTATTTCCAAATCTTAATTAACATGGCAGATTTTTTAAATGGAAGAAGAAGTATAAGCAGTCTTTATATCTACGGAAATAACATTTTCTCAAACGTCCCTTTCCAAATTGTTTTTATAAAATTAATTGTCCTTTTGTTTGCCCAAGTTTATTTCTGCTTACAAATACAGAAGGTAGTAAACAGCTTCATTAAGAAACAGGAAGAATCTTGTCCGTCAATTCATCATCCAAATTTCAAAGGCAGAAATGTCACCCATGGGGATACCAGCAAGTACCTTCGCCTGGATGGCCAACAAGGAGGACACGTCTCGGTTGGCTGAGGGGGGGACCCACAGGTGTGCCAACCCACGGAACAGCTTCAGGCTCCAGGTTCAGCCAGACTTTGTCAAGCACACCCCTCTGGAACCTGGGGACAAAGACTAGTCTCCATAAAGTCCTGGGGCTTCTCTCCAGCTTCAGAGCCTCGCAGGCCTGGAAGAAGTGTAGAGACCACCAATTCCACCCTCCTAGTGTACAAAAGAGGAATGAGGCACAAGCTGCCAGGTGACTGGCCCAAGGCCACAGTGCTAATTAGTGTCAGAGGCAAGACTGCATCTCAGCGTCTGGGACTGCAGACAGCCTCCAATGCCTACCGGCCACCCGCCCTTTCACTTCTGTCCCTCTCATCCTCTCCCGCCCTTCCTCCTTCTCCTCCCGTCTGTCTTAGTCCTCTCCCTTCTATCCTTCCCCCACACCCCTCAGCCCCATCGCGGCACTGCCCGGCTTGGAGGAAACGAGTGATGCTCTAGTTCACAGCTGTGGGTCCACAGGGAAGACATTCAAGGCCACCTCTTCAGCCTCTGTGCTAGGATCAAGACATCCCTCTACGAAAAGACACACAACTGAACCCGGCAGGTGATTATTTTTCATTAAACAATGGCAGTGACTAGTTGTTTCCCTGAATTCGACCATGTATCTTCTGTATAACTCTTTGGTTAAAGAACTCAGCAGTTTTTGCTGGTCGTTGTTGTTCATGGCGGTGGTGGTGGTTTTTAATCAGTTAATAAGTAAGTCTCCCATCGCTGCATGAAACCACCAGGTATATGGAGCAGGGAGTAGGGAAGCAGTGATTACAACTCTAAAGAAAGCAACCACTATAAATAAGATGATGGTCTTTCATGGGAAAGTGTAGCTTCTCATCACTACTAATGAAAAGATGGAATTACTTCACAGAAAAATCTCAAGCCCTATAAATTCCTATGTTATCTTAGAAGAAATCCTGAGTTAGCAATTACAAATCCCAGACATCATTCAGATTAGATAAAAAATTATTCAACGGTTACATTTTTCACCCCTGCAGTGGCAAAATGGATTTAAACTTATGATTTGCAGTTCATGCTTTAAAAATAAAGGCATTTTGTGCGTAAGAACTATCAAAGATTTTAAAAACATGCTGTGTGGAGAACTAAAACTTTTAACAATAACTTTCTACGGTCAGCAAAAATACTGAGCTTAAACTCCATTAAGTTGAAAGATGAATAAAAATAGCCCTTCAGCTATAAATTGGTCTATAACACTTAAAATATATTTAGATATAGTTCTGCTTATCAAAAGAATTTAATCTATCCCAGAGCCTTCTGAAATGTTCACCTATAGAGCAGCATAAGAATATCGACTCTTTCTACATAAGCGTTTACAAGAAGGCTTTCTACCCAGGGCAGCTCCAGCTCTGAGATCTGGGATATGTGCAGGAAATACTGCTTGGTGGGGGAGGGTGTCTTTATTTCCAGACTTCTCCACAGGGTCTGAGTGGAATCGATGTGATAGGATCAGCAAAGTATAACTGCAAAGAAAACTGTCTGAGAAAGATAAAACTGGATTGGGAGACAGATAAGCCCAAATTCCTGGTGCCGCGCAGATCTGCACATCGCATGCGCAGTCACTGGGGGACGTCTGCTCTCCCTCACTCAACAGAGCGGAAATGCCAAGTTCCGAGTCGGCAGTGCTCTCTAGGGGGCCTCTGAGCGGGGCAGGGCTTAAAGGGGGGATTTCCATCTGTGACAAAGAATCGCAATCCATATTCATGGCATCTCAACTAAAAGGAGGAGCTATTGTCATCAACCAAGCTCTCCAAGCCACCCTACAAATGAAATGTATAAATAAGTGTGAGATGCTTTTTTCACTGGGACGTGAAGAAATGGGAAAGCAGACGAGCTGAATGGTTCCATCGTCTCTGACAACTGCTTTTTCATTTTGGTGTCCGCACTGGCAAAAGGGAAAAGAATTGGGGGGGGGGGGGGGCCGGGGGAGAAAAATAAAAAACAAAGGAAGGGAAAAGAGAGAAGGAAAGGAAGGAATTTTCATAAAATTCAACTTCCTGTGGGGAGTCATTGGAATAAAACAGAAAGTGACGGTTGGATATCATCTCACAACTTCACCAGTTCCTCCCAACAACCCTGGCAGGGTCCCAACATTACCCCCATTGTAAAGGTGAGAATAACCGGGTTCAGAAAGGCTGACCTGACCAAGGTCACACACTCAGTGATGCAGCCTAGTTTTGCACCCAAGTTTGTTGACCTCCAGATCTTCATTTGTTAAGGTCGTAGTAAGCACCTCAGAAAATGAATCTCTCTTAACCTCTAGGTGTCCTCAACAATTATGAGCTGCCTCAGACATCCTCACCTCTCCATCACTCCTGGATACATTGTCATTGCCTGCCTTTCTCCAGGGTGCCAGAAACTTCTAATAAAGATCCCCAATGACCTCCTATTTACTGATTCAGTGGAAACCCTCATTCCTGACCTCCTTGATCTCTCCAAGGTATCCGACCTTTCATCACCCCTACCTTCTGAAGCTCACCCGCCCTCAGTTTCCATGATACCACTTTCTCCTACTTTCCTCCCCCTTTTCTGGCCTCTCCTTGATTTGTCTTGCTGGCTCCTCAGGCTGGTTGTCCCTTCCGTGTCAATGGGCCCCACAGCTCCGCGATTCGCTGTCACTCCACACATCCTCTGTGGAGAGCTCATCCCGTCCGTGGATTCCACCAGCTTCCTCACGCTGACATTTCCCAGATCCGTGGCTCCAGCCCTGAATCCACTCTAGAGCCCCCACTGGACCCCCCGGGACATTCCACCTCTAGCTCTAGAGAGCTCACACCAATTGGAGTATTCACACTTCTCCTTGAAAAT
The DNA here is from genome assembly GCF_030028045.1 of Hippopotamus amphibius kiboko. NCBI lineage: Eukaryota > Metazoa > Chordata > Mammalia > Artiodactyla > Hippopotamidae > Hippopotamus > Hippopotamus amphibius. Next base: position 147,754,610 of record NC_080188.1, read on the forward strand.
CAGACCCACAATAACAAAACCCCTCTTGGCCTGTATCTCTATCTTAATTAATGGCAGCACCAGCCCCGCACGTGCCCTAGCCAGAAATCTGAAAGAACACCTCATCTTCCTCCTCTGCCTCCTGCCTCATTTCTCAGCTGCCACCGCCATGGGTTTTCTATGTACAAGATCTTTTGGGTCCAGTCTGCCTCTTCATTCCCACTGCTACTGCCTTAGTTAGGTCTGCACCATCTTCCACTCAGGCTACAGAGGGCCATTGAACTCCCGGATGCCACTCTTCCAATCCAGCTTCTCTCTCCCTATCAGAGCAATCTTTCTTAAATGAATATCTGACCATTTCACTCCCTTCCTGAAAGCCCTTCAATGGCTGCCCACAGCCTATAGGATAATATTCACATTCTTCAGCCGGCAAGGCCCTTCATCCTCTCCCTGTCACCTTCCCAGCCTGTCACTCACCCAGGCACACACTGCACTATGTCAGCAACGCACCACTGCAGTTCCCCCCGGATACTGAGCGTGCATAACCTCTTAGTGCCTTATGCTCACCATTCCCTCTGCCTGGAACATGGATGCCTCACCGTGTTCACATGCTGAACTCCTACTCACTCTTCCAAAGCCAGCGCGAGCCTCACCTCTCTGGCTTCTTAGCAGCCTCCACAGCCCATGGTCCAACATTTAATATGCTGCACCCTAACTCTCTGGTTCATTGTCTGTCTCTAATACTAGAGTGGGAATTGCTCTGGGACAGGAATTTTTAATCTTTTTCATATCTTGGTTATAATATGGCACAGTACTGTAGCTGGTACATAAGTGGGAATCAAAAATGTTTTATGGCATATACATATGAAAGCAAAAACAATAAATAACATATTAGCAAACTGAATGCAGCAGCATACTTTAAAAAAATACATTGTGACCAAGAAGGGTTTATTATGGGAATGCAAGGATGGTTCATTATTAGGAAAGCAATGATAATAATTCACAATATTAATAGATATAAAGAGAAAAATGATATGATCATCTCCCTAAATACCAAAAAGACATCTGGCAAAATATAACACCCATTCCTGATTAAAAACACTGAATGAAATAGGAATTGATGGATACTTCCTTAACTTTTAAAAATATATATAAACCAGACTTCCTAGGTGGCGCAGTGGTAAAGAATCCACCTGCCAATGTAGCGGGCATGGGTTCGAGCCCTGCCCTGGGAAGATTCCACATACCACGGAGCAACTAAGCCCATGCACCACAACTATTGAGCCTGTGCTCTAATGCCCATGAGCCACAACTGCTGAGCCCATGTGCCACAACTATTGAAGCCCACGCGCCTAGGGCCTGTGCTCCACAACAAGAGAAGCCACTACAGTGAGGATCCTTTGCACCACAACAAAGAGTAGCCCCCGCTCGCAACAACTAGAGAAAGCCCGTGTGCAGCAACGAAGACACAACACAGCCGATAAATAAATTAAATAAGTAAATAAAAATAAATTTATAAAAAAAAAAAAATATATATATATATATATACATATATATAAACCTCAGTTCCAAAGGCCAAGATCTTACTTAGTGGGAAAAACTGTACATATGTCCACCATACATTACCATTTAACGTTGTGTTGGAAGCATAAATCAATGTAACAAACAAGAGAAAACTATTAGAGGAATAAAAATAGCAAAGGAAAAGAGTGATGATATCTCTATTTGTAGAAGATAAGTCCTTTTGAAAATCCAAGAGTACCAATTTTAAAACTAATGAATATATTAATAGAATTTAATAAGATAATAGGATATAAAGTTAATATAATACCCTTTTCATATATTAACAATTATTAATTAGAAGAGATAAAAGAAGTGAAGAGCTCATTTATAATAGCAACAAAAAGTATTTTTAATACCTAAAAACAAATTTAACAAGAAATGGGCAAAGCCTCTAGGAGAAAAATCTTTCAAATTGCTGAAAAGTAGATATGTTCAAATGGAAAGACATTCCATGTTCTTGGGAAGGAGACAACATCATAAAGATGCCAAATATCCCCCAGGTTAATGTATAAACTTAACATGGTCCCAATTTTTAAAAATGTATTGGAATTAGGCAAGTTGATTCTAAAGTTCATATGGGAAAATAGTCTGGAAGAATAACCAGGAAACTACTAGAAAGGAAAGGCATTGTTTGAGAAAGAGAGAGAGACAATGTTACCAAATACTAAAACATGTGACAAAGCTTCTATAATTAAAATAGTATGGAATTGATACATGAAAAAACAGATAAATAGGACATAACAAAAGGTCCAGAAGTAGACCCCAAGTACTGAAAATCTGGTTTATGATAATGGCTATTTCAAATCAATGGGGGAAAGATGGATGTTTTAATAAAGGGCTTGGGGAAAACTAGATAGACATTTAGACAAACATAAAATTGATCTATACCTCCCATTATATACCAAAATAATCTCCCAGTGGGTCAGAGAGCTAACTATTAGAAAGGAAACCTTACAAATATTCAAAGAAAACACAGGTAAATTCCTTTAAAACCTGGAAAAGGTGGACAGACAAGTTTTCTAACCATAATTCAAAATCCAGTTTTCTCAGATGGGCTCTAGAACATCCCAAACGCAGTGGGAAGCAGGATGATGGGTACAAACTGATTCACTATTCTGATAAACATTTCAAAACCAATTTAGGAATAGAGAGGTATTCCCAGTCCTTATGCACCTACACAAATATACTTTTAAGATATTTCTGATAGGTGCATGTGACTAAAAGATCAATGGGAGCCCATTCTAAACAGTGCTTCTTTGCCACAATAAAACCACACAGGAGATTTAAAAAAAGAAAGAAAGAAAGATTCGTATGATCATCCTGTGACTCAGATAGTGGTAAAAAGGAAATTAGTCTTGTATTCCTGAAAAGAGACTGGGAACCCTCACAGACACCAGCCTGCACTTGGTCTCTGCACTGGTCTCTGCTCTGCCGGGACGAAACAGAGTGGAGTCTGACAGCGGTGCTGATGGGGCCCAGAAGGTCTACCTGAAGAATTCATGTTCTCCAACGGTCTGTACGGGGCCCTCGGGCAGGACTTTTCACAGAGGGCTGACAAGAATCTCAGCCAAGGGAATATAAGTATAAGGAAGCTCCTTTGCCCCCTCCAATACATTCCAGCCAAGAATATTATTCCACTCAGGGTCCTGACCACCTCACATGTTTTCCCCCTACCCTGAAAGTGAAATATCAGGAAAAATAATCACAACCTTCTCCCTCAAACAAGGGTCTCCCACTCAGGCAGTTAAACTAATAGTGTAATACCCTCAATAGCTTTGGAGGGGAAGCATCCTTGGATTTCTCTGTTCCTTGCATCTTTACTCATGCTTCCTTTTGTGACCTGAACCACATTGATCACCCGGAATTCCAGGGGAAAGAAATGAAATCGGGCTCATCTTCATCTTGTTACCTAAGATTTTATGCACGTATGGATGGATGTGTATGTGCGTATATTAGCACAGTGCCTAGCACATACTAAGGATGATAACTGTTAGCCATTTATAATCATCATTAGTACCATCACCATTATTATTAGCTGACGAATCATTCGGTTTGAGCTGTGATATAATGCCAAAGAACAACTGATGTTGCCCATCTTATTGACTTAATTCTTCCAAATGCTGACAAATTACCAGCCTCGGCCATTTAAAAATCACATTTCTAATGCAATAATCCTATCTGCAATGAGTGTGGAAGAAATTACTACAGGCCAGGGATTTTTACAAAGTGAATTAAATCACTATAAAAACTGACCATGTTGGTTCACAATGAAAAGTCTGATAGAATGAAATGCCATTATTCCATAGCTTACTAAGCCTTAAAGAAGCTATTACTGCTCACATATCTCTACTGGGAATATTTTTATAAACCCTAAAATGTTTCAGAAATGTCTTAATGATAAATGCTATTGGACTTTTTCATTACTGATATTATCTATTAGCTGATCCCTTATCTAAAATATTTCCAAAATGGAAAAGATTCAAGTGAAGCCTTCTGAAAATAGCCAAGTGTTCTTAGAAGATTTTAGATATAATTTTCTCATAATTAGTAAGTACTTAAAATTCAACACCTATTTATAGAATCCTACATTGGCTTTAGGGGACCTCTTAAATGGAGTTATTTTTTCTTACCCCTGTTTTGGAACTGGAAAAATATAGGAAAAATACGTTTTATATGTATAAAACATATTTCACATATATATACATATATATATATATATATATATATATGTATATATATATATTTCCAAGTCTAGACTTACTTGGGCCCTGTCTATTTGGAGTCTACGTTTGGTGCTCTTAAACCCCCTGACACATTCTTTTCTTTCATCTCTGTGATTCCTGGCCATTCTTCCCAGTATGTCTGGCTAATCTTCCTGATATTTCTGGGGCATAAATGGACCCAGAATATGTGACCAGGGAAAATTCAGCTAGGAATGTAGTTCTGGACTGTTTTTTGCATAAAAGATTTCCTTTCATTGATATGGAAATGAACAGATGTCTTATAACCTTTGCCAACCTGAAACATTTCTGCTTGCTCCAGGGAGTTCGTTGGGGCAGATGTTTCATAGGGCTTACACTGTCCATTCAAAAAGTTCTGTCACAGATCTTAAAACGCTCTAGGATAGCCCCAAAATGGGAGATTCACACCCTGGCCCCTATTTTTCTGGCTTGGTGCCTCGACTGTGCATAAAACAGGAAAGATGCTCTTGCCAATGGATATGGAATGGTTTTATATTTACACACTGGAACACTACAATGGGTAAAAGGACTGATTTCACTTAAAATCCCAACACTTTACAAATTCACATTCTTTCATTTTGCCTGACCACTTCCATTTACCAGCCCTAGAAAAGAAATGATATAAACCCAATAAGTACTTTTTTTTTTTACTGACTGAAGTAATAAAAGTCAATCCAAATGGTTTACAGTCTACCAGCAGAAAAAATCTTGCCCCACTCAGGTGAGTCGCTGTTTGAAAGGCTGGATCCAGAGCGTCATTAAGAGTCATGTGAGCTCACAATTGCTGCTTCTACATTCCCCAGTCTCATTCCTAAAACTGCCTCTAGTCTCTGTCTCTTTCCAGAAACCTCAAACCCAATGCATGCAAAGCCAAATCCATTATCATCTGTCTCTCTGAGCTTCCCCCAAATCTGTATCTCCTCCCATTTTCTGCCTCAGTTAACACTACCCCACCCACCCAGTTACCTAAGCTAGAAACCTTCAAGCCACGTTGCCTTCTGCCACGAAGCCTCCTTCTCCAGTGGACACGTGACTAGTACTGAGAGTGCTCGGAATGGGGTAGTCACATCCCAGGGCACCAGAGCCACTGTCTAACTCCTGGGACCAGCCTGACACCCCTCCATGGGCTCACCAGCACTTCACCTCACCTCCTTAACCAACTGTTTCAGAGAAAGTTGTACCAATTTCAGAGACAGTTTGTGCCAGTGGGCACAGGGTGAGAATTCATACGGCAGTATGATATTTGGGAAATGTACTGATGAAATCAGAAACTGAAAGTTGATAATACTTTGTAAGAAAAGCCCTCAATTCTGTAAAACATAAATCCCACAGAATCTTGTCTAGTTAATAATCATCAACTTTCACGTCTTTCTCTAAAGAATGGAAGCGCTTTTCAAACGTTATCTAAAATAATTTTTATGACATTCTAATCATTTAAAAGGTCCCCTAGAGTCTGAATCATTTTTTCCTTAGTGTATTAATGGGAAAGTTAAAAATACAGAGGAAAACTGAATTACTCACTGTCACAAAATAAATCAGTGGTAGAGAAAGAACTAAAACCAAACCCACCCTAAAATAATAATGTCCCTGTATGTGCTATTCTGCCTTTGACTTTTAAATGCCAACCTAGGAGACTTTTAATACCACCTCATAGAATGTAATACTCTATGTAAGAAGAGTCCCCAAATACAGCTAAGCATCTTAAGTGAATTACAAAGATGATTTTTGCTAATTACCCCTCAAAAGCACGCCTTTATCTTTCAGACCCTTACTCTTCAGGGAGAAGGACATGTTGGAGTCACAATGACATCTCTTGTTCTAATGAAACTTAACTCCTTCTGTGCCTAAGGGCTACAGAGGTCCACAGTTTGCTCATAACTCTGACTCAGGGAAGAAGAAAGGCCTTGTGTCAGAGTTACATGGGCCTCCAACCATGATGCTTGAGAGAACACAACATTTGTTTGGTTAAAATGCTGCAAACTTTAAAGGTGTAAGGGAAATATTACCTAGTCTGAGAGTACCAATACTTAAAAAAGAAAAAAAATACCCTAAAATTATTATTCTCAGAGACAGGCAGAGGATTTGTAGTTAAGATTTTGGTCCCACACTTCATTGCTAACAATGAGGTCATCCAAGTAATCCCTGTTTCTGGCTAAGTTTTGTGCTCTCCTCTGCACCAAATGTCATGTTTCCTATGCTACATCACATCTAAAACTCCAGGCGAATTCATGTGTGCACTTAAAGTGACCCCATGTGACTGTCCCCAAGACTGACAGCTGTTCTCTAGGTGTGCCTGGATCACTGTAAATTGGTGTAGAGCACTGAGGTTCCCCAGATCCAACATTTCTTCTGGAGCCATCACTCTGACAGTATAATCAGTTTCCCAGCATCACTTTTATTTCATCACATAAATAAAACTGGCAAATATATCAAGCTGCCTCCTACCGCCCTGTGAATGAATTTTCCAGGCTGTTTCAACAAAGCCAAAAATCTACTTTGTCACATGACTCCACAAAACATGATGGATGCATTTAAGTTTCAACATTCATTTCTTCTTCCTATAGATTCTTTCCTCCCTCCACTTTTGTGAAAAGAGTATATTTTAATGTACCTTTGCACACAAGGAGCATGCAACAACACAAAGAAGCTACTATAAGAACAGGTCCACAAGAATGTTCTAGAATAAATTGGTAGTCTGCAACTTACTGGGATTGCCAAAAAAAAACAGATGCTATATCTTTAAGAACCAAAGTTCTTCAAAATTTATCAGCTGGTCTAGTCTGGTTATACAGTCTTACAGCACCCCACACTCTTCCTCTGTGGCACTCACCACAAATGGAAATAAATTATGAATTGTGTACTCTGTGGTTAACATCTGTATCCTCCATTAGAATATAAGCTCCATGTGGACAAGGACTGTATGTACCTGTTATTTTATTGCTGTGCCTAACACAGTTCCTTGAATGCAGCAGAAAATCAAAGAATGTTGATAAACGATCACAAGAGTAAATAAATCTGTGAGTGAAGAGACAGTGTTAAATCTGAGGATACAGCATGCAAGAGTGAAATAAGCTTTTAGAGTCCCTGAGATTTATTCTTAGGGGTGTCATGACAGATTTATTACCAAACTAGGAAAATGGCACACTGACAATGATCTACAAGGTAATTATTCTTGAGATAAATTCGGGATTCATAAAACCAATTCTCTTGGTGGCAGTTTTCCACATTTAAAATTTTACAACTTCTGTGGGTATTTGTTTAATTTAACCCTTGTATATGAAAACATCAATGTGTGTATATTTGGATAAGCAGAAATGGCAAGCAGATGTAGTTATTCCAAAATTCCACTACTCAAAATCACAACATTTCACTTCAAAAGTCACAGAAACATAAATCAGAAAATGCCACTGAAGTGTCAGAATTCTCTACAGCAATTCACGCTGTTTTCTTGATACTTCTCTCTAACCACTGATAAAAACTCTTTGAAGTGAAAGAGTAAATATTATCATTTCATAGTACTTAGGCCCAACAGTGCAAATACAATTGCATTGTGTTACACACCAGGGCTCCAGACACACACAACGCTGGAAGGGTTGCCATGGAGGAAGCAACGTGCTCAGTGCTGGTGCAGGCAGGAGGGAGCCCCGCTCGCTCGGAGAAGCTGCTCACCCCTTAACCTTCCTCTGATAGACACACAGAGGCTGGGGGAAATGCTGGCTTTCCAATATGTGTTTCTGTTTTGGTGGCCCTGGGAAGGAAGGACCATAAATAGGCAATAGGAAATGCCAACTCCTAAGTGTCAGCCTGCTTTTTACTACTCCCTCCGACATTTTTGTAAAGGATCACGGATGTGGGTGGGGAGAAAAATCTAACGAGTCGCCCCGCAACGGGGGAGCGGGAAGGAAAGAATCCCAGTAGCTTATGTCAGCGTGTCCCCGGCCTGCCACACGGCAAAGGTCTGTGGACGCACGGGAGGACGGTCTCGGGGGAAGGCAGCACCGCGCGGGTCCAACAGGATGGATGGACGGGTGCTGGGGGCGCAGAAAGGGCACTTTGAGGAGGGGAGGGCTACGGGAAGAGTAACCTGGGCAGCCCCGGTGGACAGCGGGGCCTGGAACCGCGGACGCACCATCCGAGCAATGCGCCCGGGGAAGGTCTGGCGGGGCAGACGTCGCCCCCGGGGCCCGGAGCTGCCGCGGCCCAGGCAGCGCCCCCTCCGGAACCGGGCATCGCGCAGCGCGGCAGTCCCCCCACCCCCGGCCGCGGCGAGGCGCGCAGCTGTTGCCAGCCCAGCCCGGTCCCCGGCGCCGCTCACCTTGCCCGGGAAGGGTCCCGGGAGGAGCAGCTTCAGAGCCTGCCTCTTCAGCTCCACCAGGCGGGCGTTGCAATTCTCGCACCAGACGCCGCGGTCCGATCCAGGGGAGGAGCCGCCGCCGCTGCCCGAGCCCGGGGAGCCCGTGCCGAAGCCTGGCGAGCCGCCCAGAGAGCCCGGCGAGCTGGTGCCAATGCCCGGGGAGGCGGGGCCCGGGGAGCCCGTGAAGGAGCTCGGGGACGAGGTGCCCGAGCCGGGGGACGGGGTCCCCGACGAGCCGAGCGCCGAGCCCGCGCCCTCGGGAGTGGGCCGGCTCCCGGAGCGCGACTCTTCGTACGCTTTCCGGTACCAGCTCTCAGGGGAGAAGGGCGACGCGGGCTTGGTGGGCGAGCAGACTTCATTCACCTGCCGGGGAGACATGCGGGTATCAGAGGCCGCCCAGGGCCACCCTCCCGCCTGCCCGGGGATCTGCGCGCCACCGAGGGCCCGGCCGAGAGCCAACGGGCGCTCGTTCCGGACCGCTCCAAGCCCGGCGGCCAAATCTGCCTCCATCAGTCTGGTTAATTGTCTTTAAGTGAAACCTCGTCGCTCGGGTGTTTCCTGCACGGTTCCCGGGCGCCGGCGGACTCCTCCGGTCTTGGAGGAGAGAGACTCACTCGCTAAGGGAATTTCGGTGCTTTCTGCAGAGGAACCCACGGATTCAGCTCCCCGCGCTTTTGAACCCGGCACCCATCCCAGCAGGAGCCCACGTTTAAGATCCCGGAGGTCGGGGGATGGGAGGGGAGGGTGTGACTTTTGGATTTTTGTTAATTCAGGGCACAGCCCACCGGATCCTGAAGGTAGATGAAAGGTTCTCCCGGCTCCAGGAAAACGGCCCCTAAGAACCGCAGAGAATGCGTGGGAAACCCTCCCATTCTGCTTAACTCTGCTTGGAAGTGTAGGAATGCTGCAAAAGTTAGGGATGCGGGGAAGAGAAGGAACGAGAGGGCCGCAAAAATTCCGAGGGCAGGCGAGCGTGCGGGCGTCCTCGGTGGCGGACCCGCCTCCGCGCGCGCACGCCGTGCTGGCCCAGCCGAGGCGCCTCCGCAGCGGGAGCAGAGCGCGGGGCCGCCCTGCCGCTGCTGCACGCTACCCGGAAAGGGGAACCCCGGCCAGGAAGAGTCCGGCAACGCGCGTCTCCGCATTAAACCCGTCACAACTTACCCCGTATTTCTTGCCCCTGGTGGAGACTGCAAGCCTCTCTTTATTCCCAGCTACCGAATTCATGGTGGCTTTTCCAAAGGACAGTGTCTAAACGTTCCACCAACGCTACATCCAAAAGGTCTTCCAACCCAGAAGGGAGCCCAGTTGTAGGGGGCTGTCTCTTGGCCCTCAAGTCAAGGTTTCTTAGTGGAGGGGGAGGGGGGAATAAAAGCAGATGGACCCCAGAAGTAATAGCACTAATTTGCAGAAGGGTTGGGATGCCTGGTTTATTCTTCTCTTCAAATAATGCTTTTCCTCCTCTTCTGCCTCCTCCAGTCACACGTTCTCTTTTCACGGTCACATCCAGATAACTGGCATTTTCCTCAGCCTAGTGAGTCCGTTTTCCTCCACGAGGGAAAAGACGAGTACAATCGGGGCACACGACAGCCGCAGAGGAGGTGGGTGAGCCCCCCGCCTCGCCTCCGCCGGCGAGCCGGCGGTGGGAACTTGTCTCCTTCGCGGAGCTTGGTAACTGAGTTCAAAGAAATTCTCCCAAAATATAAAGATCCAGATCGGGGAGGAGCCTCGGCGTGTGGGGGAGCCAATATCCGCCAGCCCGCCTTGCCTGACAGTTGCGCGAAGGCAGAGAGGGGCGGCGGCGTGGCCCGGCCGGCGTCCGCGGTCAGGGCGCGCGTGTGCGCGGGGGCGCAGCGCGGAGCCTCGCGGACAGCGGCCCCGCCGGGGAGCCAGCCGCCTGGCTGCCGGCGCCGCCGCCGCGCCTGCCGGGATCCATTTTACGTTGCGGCGCTCCTGCCTGACAGTGCGAGGCCGAGAGCCGGGGGAGGGGGTCGTAAATCTCGTCGGTTGCGGGGAAGTTGCTGATGAGTGGCCCGAGTCCAGGGCTCTAATGAAACAGCACTGCGCGAGCCTGGAGCTGGGGGCAGCGCGGAGCGAGCGCGGCCGGACAGAAACGCGCCCGAGCCTCCCCGCCCCCGAGTTCTTTCTCTTCCTGGCAAGGCTTGCAGTTCTGCCTTTGAAACGCCGTGTAAGAGGGATTGAGTCACAAACAAGTCCACAAATATGCCGGGTCCTCCCCCCGCCCTTTGTTCTCCTAGACCTGCCCTGCAAACCTTTTCTGGAATTGCCCTACCGAGCCTGGCGGGCAGGGGGGCCACCCTCCCAAGCGCAGCGGAGAACAGGGCTTGGTCCCCGGCCGCCAGCGACCCAGTGTGCGCTGTGCCCAGCCGCCCACGGCCGGGACTCGCGGGCCCTGGGAGCAAGAGGGCCGCCGCCGGGCAGGGAAACTGAGGGACTCGCCGCGCTGCGCACGCTCAGCGCAGACGGCTCGGGCCTGTAAGGGGGTGTGCGCGAGCGGGCCTTGGCCGGGGGTCCCTTCGGCACCCCTCTTCCTGCTCTTCCAGTGTGCAGGGCCCCCCGAGTCCCGGGAGCACCCGGTCATTGCCCTCTCCAGTCCCCCTCCGGCCCCCGGAGCAGCGCCCGGAGCGCAGGAAGCTGGCATTTGTCGGGCTCCACACGTAGCTGCTCCGGGGTGTCATTTTTCATCTCCCGGGAGGACATTTCTTCTGGTGAGCCTGCAGGTCTGTTTTGTTGTGACCTTTAATTAGCACCCCGCGAGACGCCTCTTGAAAGGACCGGCCCCGTGCGGGGATCACGTGAGGTGTAATGGCATCTCCGCGCCCGGGAGGGACCGGGCCTGGGGGCAGGCGAGGGCGCAAAGGACGCCTGGGGCTTTCCAGTCTCTGGCTTCCCTCAGAGATATGGAGGGGCAGGAAGGCAATATCCTGGGGTGCTGGAACCCTGTGGCAACGCCCCCCACACCTACTTTCCTCAGGGAAAATTCCTTCCGTGCATCCCTCGCGCTGCCTTCAACCTCCCTCCTCCTTCCCGCCGCAGCCCTTGCGTGGGAATTTTTCACAGCCACCAAAGCGAGGTAAGAAGGTCAATATGTAGATGTCGAAAACAGTGTGGAAGTTTCCATTACGTTCCTACTTCCCATTTAAAAGTGATCATATCAAGAGAAGACCTTAGGGGGCAGGTACACCTCTGGGCAGCACCCGCCAGCTTCCATCCACATCTGTATTCCGCCGAGGTGCTGCGGCAAATAGCATCGCCATTAGCTACGCACTGCTCATCTGTCGAAAAGCAGCATGTGGCCAGGTGAAATGGACAAGCCAGTGAGCCGCGCGCGGGTGGGGAAGGTGAGGTGTCGAGGAAGAGTATCGGGGAGCTGGGAGATTCACCTTTGAGACAGAGGAGACCAGAGGTGGTCTGATTTGCATCCCCAAGTAGCTGGGGCTTCAAAGCTTGTTTGGTGAGCTCGGAGCGCCCTCTGTTGATCAAAGTTTACAACCGGAAGCCCCGCAAGAGAGTTTGATTTGAGGCTTTAAAAAATGGATGTAAAATTTACATACTGTGAAATGGACAATTTTTAAGTATACAATTCTGTGAATTTTGATTACTGTACACTCCCAAGTAAGCCACCACCTCAATCAAGTTATATATTTCCATCCAGAGAGTTCTTACCTGCCTCTTTGTGGGTGGTCACCACCCCTCATACACAGTCACAGTTCTGGTTTCTATCGATCACCATAAATTAGTTTTATCTGATCTTGAACTTTTTATTGATAAACTCCATGCAGTATGCATTCTTTTGTGTTTGGCTTTTTTCGCTTAACGTGAGGTTTTTGAGCTTCATGTTGTTGCTAGTATCCATCTGTCTTCTGTGAGTGTACTCTGTTTTTCATTCTTGTCTCTCCTGCCTTCTTTTTGTTAATTGCCTTTTTTTTAGTACTCAGTTTTCATCCTTTTATTGGCCTTTTAGCTGTAAGGATTATAATATGCATCTTTAACTTGGGCTACTTAGAGTTAACTTTGTGCCACTTCACCTAAAATGTAAGAAACTTACAACAGTATAATACCATTTTACCTCCCTCCTTTGTGCTACTATTTGATGTATTGGGTTGGCCAAAAGGTTCATTCAGTTTTTTCCATGAGGTGGCTCTAGTAGTGCTTAGTTGTCTTTAATTTCACTTGAAACAATTTTCTCAGATTGTATTGTGACAACTGTCATATCAGTGTGCATTTAAAAAAAAACTAGTCAAAATTGGTAAAATTTTGTGTAGCCCTTTTAATATTGAAGATGAAAAGAAAAGCAACATTTCGGCATTTTATTATTTTGAGAAAGGTAAAAATGCAACCGAAAAGCAAAAAAAAAAAAAAAAAAAGATTTGTGCAGTGTATAGAGAAGGTGCTGTGACTGATCGAATGTGTCAAAAGTGGTTTGCAAAGTTTCATGCTGGAGATTTCTTGCTGGAATATGCTCCACAGTCCAGTAGACTAGTTGAAGTTGACAGCAATCAAATCGAGCCATTGAGAACAATCAACGTTACACCACGAGGGAGATAGCTAACACATTCAAAACATCCAAATCTAGCGCTGAAAATCATTTGCACCAGCTTGGTTATGTGAATCGCTTTGATGTTTGGGTTCCACATAAGTTAAGCGAAAGAAACTTTCTTGACCATATTTCCACATGCAATTCTCTGCTGAAACGTAATGAAAACGTTCCGTTTTTAAAACAAATTGTGACAGGCAGTGAAAAGTGGATACTGTACAATAATGTGGAATGGAAGAGATCGTGGGGCAAGCAAAATGAACCACCACCAACCACACCAAAGGTAGGTCTTCATCCAAAGAAGGTGATGACCACCTGTTAGGAACCGGGCTGCGCAGCAGGAGATGAGCAGCAGTAGAGTGAGGGAAGCTTCATCTGCTGCTCCCCATTGCTCGAATTACCGCCTGAACCAATCCCCCTCCCCCCTGCCCCTGGTCCATGGAAAAATTGTCTTTCCTGAAACCAGTCCCTGGAGCCAAAAAGGTTGGGGGTCGCTGGTGTATATGGTAGGATTGGAAGGGAATCCTCTATTATGAGCTCCTTCCAGAAAAACAAACGATTCATTCCAAGTACTGCTCCCAATTAGACCGAGTGAAAGCAGCACGCAACAAAAACTGTCCGGAATTAGTCAACAGAAAATGCATCATCTTCCGTGAGGATAACGCAAGACTTCATGTTTCTTGGATAACCAGGCAAAAACTGTTACAGCTTGGCTGGGGAATTCTGATTCATCTGCTGCATTCACCAGACATTGCACCTTTGGATTTCCATTTATTTAGGTCTTTACAAAATTCTCTTAATAGAAAAAATTTCAATTCCCTGGAAAACTGTAAAAGGCACCTGGAACAGTTCTTTGCTCAAAAAGATAAAAAAGTTTTGGGAAGATGGAATTATGAAGTTGCCTGAAAAATGGCAGTAGGTAGTGGAACAAAAGGGTGAATATGTTGTTCAATAAAGTTCTTGGTGAAAAATGAAAAATGTGTCTTTTATTTTTACTTAAAAACTGAAGGAACTTCTTGGCCAACCCAATATTTTATATCTACATACATTGTAAAACCGTTAATACAATCTTCTCAATTTTAAACGGTTTGTTGTCTTTTAGTGAAACTAGAGCATTTTAAATATGTGGTTTTTTCCAGTCAAAAAATGGACAGAAGACCTAAATAGGCATTTCTCCAAAGAAGACATGCGGATGGCCAAGAGGCACATGAAAAGCTGCTCAACATCACTAATTATTAGAGAAATGCAAATCAAAGCTACAGAGGTATCACCTCACACCACTTAGAATAGGCATCATCAGAAAATCTACAAACAGTAAATGCTGGAGAGGGTGTGGAGAAAAGGGAACACTCTTGCACTGTTGGTGGGAATGTAAATTGATACAGCCACTATGGAGAACAGTATGGAGGTTCCTGGAAAAACTAAAAATAGATTTACCATATGACCCAGCAATCCCACTACTGGGCATATACCCAGAGAACACCATAATTCAAAAAGACACATGCACTCCAATGTTCATTGCAGCACTATTTACAATAGCCAAGACATGGAAGCAACCTAAATATCCATCAACAGATGAATGGATAAAGACGTCGTACATATATACAATGGAGTATTACTCAGCTGTAAAAAGGAACAAAATTGGCACACTTGTAGAGACATGGATGGACTAGAGACTGTCACACAGAGTGAAGTGAGTCAGAAAGAGAAAAACAAATATCGTATATTAACACCTATACGTGGAATATAGAAAAATGGTACAAATAAATCAGTTTGCAAGGCAGAAATAAAGACACAGATATACAGAACAAACATATGGACACCAAGTGGCAAAAGCAGGCTGGGCGGAGTGGGGGTTGGGGTGGGATGAATTGGGAGATTGAGATTGTCATATATACATTACTAATAAGAAAAAAATGTCAAATTGTACCCTTTAAATATATGCAGTTTATTGTATGTCAATTGTATCTCAATAAAAGTTCATAAGATGAAAAAGAAAAAAAAGAAAAAATATGTGTTTTTTTATATTTACCCAATTTTATCATTTGAGGAACTCCATTTTTTTCCTATAGAGCCAACTTTCCAACTGGATCATTTCCCTTCAGACTGAAGAACTTCCTTCAGCATTTCTTGTACAGAGGGTCTCCTTAGCAACAGATTCTCAGCTTCTGCGGATCTGAAAATGTCTTTGTTTCACTTCTGAGTTTGAAGAATAGCTTAACTGGATGTAGAATTTTTGGTTGACAGTTGTTTTTCTTTCCACCCTTTAAAGATGTTGTTCATTGCCCTCTGGCCTGCCTTGCTTCTGATGAGAGGCCAACAGTAATTCTTATGGGGATTCCCCTGTATGTAATGTGTCCTTTTTCTCTGGATGCCTTGAAGATTTTCTCTTTACCATCGGTTTTCAGCAGTTTGACTGTGATGTTCCTGGATGTGGTTCTCTCTGTATTTATCCTGCTTAGGGTTTGCTGAATTTCTAGCACCTATAAGTTGATCTGCAAGTTTTTTTACCAAGTTTGGGGAAATTTCAGCCAGTATTTACTGAATGTTTTCTGTCCCATTCTCTCTTTTCTCTCCTTCTGGGACTCCAGTTACATGTATATTATGACACTACTTGAATTGTCCGATCAGTTACTGAGGCTCTGTTAATTATTTCAATTTTTACCCTTTTATTCTTCAGACTGGATAATTTCTATTGATCCTTTACTAAGTTCACTGACCCTTACTTCACTATCTCCAGTCTCTGTCAAGTCTATCCAGTGAGTTCTTCATTTCAGATATATATATATATATATATATATATATATATATATATATATATAGTTTCCTTTCTCTGTTTTTCTTTTAAATCTGTGAACATAGTTATAATAATAGCTTTAAATTTCATGCCTGCTAATTCCAGCATCTGGCTCATTTGGGGATCACCTTTTATTAAGTGATTGTTCTCTTGAGTCTGAATCACATCTTTCTTTTCATATCCAGTAAATTTTAACTGTATGCTGAATATTGTGTATATTATGTCATAGAGATGCTAGGTTCTATCATCTTCCTTTGAGAAGTATTGATTTTATTCTAGCAAGCAGTTAAGTTAATGGTGGGTCACCTTAAACTTGTAGAGGCTTAGCTTTATGCTTTGTTAGAACAGTCAGTTCTGTTTAGGTTTTGCTCTTAGATTTAATAAAAAAATCCCTTAGTCCTGGGACTTGTTCTTTACCCTTAAAGTATGGCCTTTCTGGGGTTTTGGTGAAAAGTCTAAAGTGTTTACCAGGCCCCCCTAACTTGGGACTTAAACTCCAAGCTCTGCTCCCCTGCAGTGATAGCAGCTGAAATCTTTGCTCAGATCAGCTTGTAGATGCTCTTTCCCCTGGACTTCTTGTAGCTCTTCCATGTACGCAGAATTCAACAATATCAGCCGAGGATTTCAGGGAAATGTAACGTGAATTTCAGGGCTGCCTCACTTTGACTCTCTTCTTTCTAGGATTTTTCTCCTCCTTTTCCAGCTACAACCCTGCACTCCACCATGTAATGCCTCTAACCAATGAGACTGGCTTTCACCTTGAGTTACAGCCAATGTGCCCAACAGACTGGAAAAACCCATGCAACCCTTCTTTCAAGAACTGAATCCTTGAATCCCCTCCAGTCTCTGCCTGCTTTTGGCCACTCTCCAGTGCCTTTAAATAGGATTTTGTTGTTGTTGTTATCCAACTTGTAATTGTTTTCTTTTGGAAATTCAGTCGTATATAAAGCACTCCCTAATTTTAGCTTAATGGTGGCTTTTTCAAGTTGACCTTAGGTTTTTAGAATTCTTGTAGTTTCAAGGGTTTTTATTTTGTGAGTTAGTAGCTGAAAGAGTTAGTCTTTAAAGAAACTAGCTATTATTTTGTTTTTATCTAACTCAGGTTTTTTAACGATGCAACCAAACCTCTCACTGAAGTGATAGGTAGATAGATAGATATAGGTAGAAATCTCTATATGTATACAGGCATGCATCAGTTCAGTTCCAGACCACCTCAATAAAGCAATAAGGTGAGACATGAATGTTTTGCTTTCTTAAGACAATAAAAGTTACCTTTATACTATACTGTAGTCTATTAAATGTGCAATAGCATTATGTCTTAAAAAATGTACATACCTTAATTTAAAAATACTTTGTTGCTAAAAATGCATCATCTGACAATGCAGGATTACAAACCTTCAATTTGTATTTAAAAAAAAAAAACATTATATGTGAACAGTGGTGAAATTAGCTGTGCTTGTATATTTCCCACATCTTCATATTTGAGGTGTTAATGGAATTACTTCAAGATTTAGGTTAAAAAAAAAAAACCTCACTCATTTCATGAATGAAAAAATTACATACTGGCTTTCAAAAGCCCAGAGCTTCTATTAACACCAATTTATTTATTCCGTTGATACCCCTGGGTGAAAAACAGTATCTCCATGCTACATTCATAAGTACAAAATGCAAAAAAAAAAAAAAAAAAGTTAAGGTCCATTACCTGGCTAAGAATGAAATTTTATTCCATATTATTTGTTGCTTATTTATTAAACAGATGTAACTTCTTTGGGAGTGTTTCATGGGACTTTTATATTTTCAACAAATGCAATTTAGCTTTTTCATTATTTATACCTTGGGTGAGTAGCTCATAAATTTTATAGCTAAAATATATTATGTCACTGTGTTTTTGAAAGCCTAAAAACATAAATCGGAAATAAAAAACCAAAATCAGGCTGGCAACTTCAAATTGCTAAGTAGAGGGCAGGCTCTAATAGATTCCACTCCTCTTTAGTATTTTTCTTTTGAATAATTTCCATATTGGTTCATGCACCAACATGCCAACAGAGCCAATGGAGTGTATGTGCCAGAGGCGCCTGCATTTCTCCTTGAAAGAGAATCAAAGCAGCTTACACTGTCCATGTGGTATCTTGATGAATATGCAAACAATATTTGCATATGATCTACTGGTGTTCTGGGGACCATATGATCATGAGTGGGCTGCCAGAGTCATCAGCAAGCTGATAACTTTAACTTGTGTACTTGGCCACTATTGTAGTGCAAGAGAAGGGTTGCTATCCTGCAAACTAAGGAAGGCTTTCCACTCTTGGATGATCGTTTCAATCATTAATCATTTTATGCTCACAAATTCCTTTCACGCTAAATTCCAAGTTTGATTCCAGTCCAAAGTTCAGACAGTTCAGAAAATAAAGGTATAGAAAGAGAAAGGGCGTGAACCAAATTTGTGTGGTTAGAGTGATTTTTTTTTTTTTTTTGCTTTGAGGTCAGGGGGAAGAGACCAATTATTAAAAACAGAGAGGAATATCAGACAATGAGTGCTTGTCCACTGACACTGGGCACCAGACGTGATGACCGTAGACTATGCTGCCACTTATCACAAGAAGTAGCCTGCTTTGGAAAGGGATCACAGCATCCTATACATCACCTTCTTATAATAGTGAAGGAAAAGAAACAACTTATGTGTGCATCAGTAGGGGATGGGTTCAATAACTTACAGTAGTCAGATTGTGGAATATCATGCAGCCATTAAAAATGTTTCATAAAGGAATAATTTTATGGAAAAAAATGGAAAGATGTTGAAGATATCTTAGTGTTAAGTATCTTAAAAATTTAAGTATTTACAGTATAATGACAATTCAGTGAAACCAAAAGAAGAACAGAAAAAAAGAGACTAGAATCTAAGATCAAAATATTAAGAGTATAATAGCTCTCTCTGGGAGTTTCCAATTCTATGTTTTCTGAGACAGATTTAACATTATTATTATTATTATTATTATTATTAGAAAGTTCATTAAAATAAAAAAGGAAATTAAAGCAAGTTTTAATTTTTAGAAAAGGAATCACAAGGAGCTAGAGGGTAAAGGATGTGGGTGACCCCCAACATCCACGGCCATGAGTGTCCAGACACACACACACACACACACACACACACACACACGCATCTGCATGCCTAGTCAAAGCCAGAATACAAAAAATGAAAATGAAAACAAAAACACCACCATAGCTAGAGAGAGAGATGGGTAGAGAATATTGGTGATTAAAAATAAATATTAAAAAAATATTTTACAACAAAATAAGGTTTCAAAGCACTTTACCAAAAGAAAAACTAATCATTTATCTTTAATATAAATAAGGAAAAATGATTTATTTACATTAAAGATAATAATTTTAATTTATTAAAGATATAAATTATATCTTTAATGTAAATTAAAGATAAATACATAATTTATCTTTACAACTTACTAAGTTGGAGTTAGGAATACGAGAGGGGGACCCCAGAGCCTTTTAGAGGTGAGGTGACTTGCCCAAGATGCAGATCTAGCTGGGGGGAGTGCCAGGAAAGAAACACCCTTCTTTGGTCCCCAACACACTGAGGGGTTTTGAGTAAGTGAGGAACAGTGCCAAGGTCACACATAATAGTACTCTGGCAGCACTTAGTTAAAAAGAAAAAGTACGTGGAAGCAGTCATACCAGTTAGGAGGTAAAAGGTAATGGAAGGTCTTAGAAATAAATGACTAGGAAACAAACAACCTAATCCAGAGACAAAAGATGTAGACAGTGTTTCATCAAAGAAGCTATATAAATGGCTAATAAAGCACATGAAACAATGCTTAACATCATTAGTCATTATGGAAATGAAAATTAAAAACCACAATGAGATACCACTTCATACTCAGTGGAATGAGTATAATCACAAAGGCAGACTATAACAACTCCTGTTGAGGATATGGAGAAATGGGAACCCTCATACGTTGCTGGTGGGAATGTAAAATGATGTGGCCACTTTGGAAAACAGTTTGCAAGTTTCTCAAAAAGTTAAGTATAAAATTACTGTACTACCCATCAATTCCACTCCTAAGTATCTACCCAAGAGAAATAAAAACATATGCCCACACAAAGACTAGCACACAAAAGTTCATAGCGACATTATTTATAGTAGCTGAAATGTAGAGACAGCCTAAATGTCCATCAGCTGGTGAAGGGATAGACAAAATGTGGTATATCCATACAACAGGATATTATTTAGCAATAAAAAGGAAGTGTTGATATATGCTACAATGTGGATGGACCTCAAAAACATTAGGCTAAGTGAAAGAAACCCGACATGAGAAATCACATATCGTATGATTCTATTTATATGAAATTTTCAGAAAAGGTAAATCTATAGAGGCAGAAAGCAGATTAGTGGTTGCCTGGCACTGAGGGTAGGAACAGGGATTAACTGGGGGTGACGGATCTTATTGGAGTGATGAAAATCTTCTGAAATTGATATATAGCAATGGCTGCACCACCCAGGAAATTTACCAAAAAAAAAAAAAAAAAACTGCACTTGTGTAGGGTGAACTTTATTATATGTAAAATATATCTCACTAAAGCTGTTTTTTAAAAAGGGATGGGAGAGGGCCTCCTAGGTGGCGCAGTGGTTAAGAATCCGCCTGCCAATGCAGGGGACACGGGTTCGATCCCTGCTCCAGGAAGATCCCACATGCCGCGGAGCAACTAAGCCCGTTTGCCACAACTATTGAGCCCATGTGCTGCAACCACTGAAGCCCACGGGCCTAGAGCCCATGCTCCGCAACAAGAGAAGCCACGGCAATGAGGAGCCAGCCCGCGCACCACAACGAAGAGTAACCCCACTCACTGCAACTAAAGAAAGCCTGCACACAGCAAAAAAAGACCCAACACAACCAATTAAGTAAATAAATAAATAAATAATAAATTTATTTCTAAAAAGTGATGGGAGAGATAAAACAGGGGATAGAAATGAGGGATTCGTTTCAGGACTGTCAGCACGCAGTCAGCTAAGCTTAGAGACCAAACAAACTTGAGGGGTCAAGGGTGATTTTCAGGCATGTGTGTTGAAATAGCATTTTCGACAACAAGGTTAATGGGAAGAAGATGATGTGTTTGATTTAGAAAAGATATAGCCACAATAATCCAGTTGCCTTTTCCCTCTGAAGCAAAATTCCCAGAGAGAGGGTTGACCCGCGTGCCCACTTCAGGAATTCCGGCAGCTCCAGCTGGAATCCCATAGGGTCTCTCTTCACATCAACCAGAATGAACCCCAACACTGGAAAGAACATTAAGAGACACTGGCTGATTGCTGGTGAGAATAGAAAAGTCACGGAAAAAATCTGAGAATACGTGCTTAAGAAAAAAGTTGTGATGTTGGGGTACCTGTAAGGAACTGCCACGGCGAGATCACTGTGGTTGGGAGGAGGGAGTGAGCAAGCGCTGGCAGGGGCAGGAGAGATTGGGAGCCGGTACTGGGAATGAGCACCACAGTCAGCCACAGGAGGTGATGGGCAGAGAGGCACATGCAGCCCAGGGAAGGGCTTCAGAGCCCGCAGTGGAGGACAGGTGGCCACATGAGGATCCTGCTTGAAGGAGAGAGGAACTTCAGGAGATGTGGGATTCTACAAGTTCCTCCAGTGAGAGCTTAGAACCAACACCAAGTTTTCTAACCATTGCTGTTGTTGCCCACACCCTAGATGGTCATCTCCCAGCTCTGCGTTGCCTGAGCCCTGGGCACCAGTCTGTGGAGCCTCTGGTCCTCTGAATTGCTGGAGCCTCTACTTTCACTGCATCCATGCCCTCTGTTGCCTCTGCCTTGATCTCACCAGCTATACGAGATCTACCATCACATATCTCCATCAACAAACACATCCTCTCAGTTCTATTCCTGCTAGAAAATCAATAGGTCTGATCTACTTGCATTTGCCCCGTTCCACTCATGAGTTAGAAATGCAGTGTGATGGATGGATGGATGCATGGATGGATGGATGGATGGATGGATACATGGATGGATGGGTGGATGGAGACATGACCTTGGAGAAAAAGAGGGATCAGCTGAGAGTAACTGGACAACAGATGCTCCTTGGTGGGGAAGCAGTGGCAGTTCACACTGTTTCTAACAAAAAGTTGCAATTGAGATCAAGCTGTGATCCTTCCTGTTACTTTTCTAATATAAAAGAACCACAGGATTTAAATGTAAAGCCTCATTTAAAAGCAAAACACAGATAAGTGTCAGAGAATTCAGGAGTTATGGTTTCCACAGCAACATTCACGTGGCCATCCAACTACTATTAAATAAATGAAATTAAGCATTTCTATTGCCCTTGACATTCAGCCATATGCTAAGCAAGTCCTTTATTGGTTTATAATTCCTGCAGCCACCTGCGCAAGAGGCAGCCTTCTCACTCCCACATTAAGGATGAAGAAACCAAGTCCCAGCAGAATAATAATAAAGTGCCCAGAGAAACCCTGGCCATCTGACTAACTGGCTAATCTGACTCTCCATGGAACAGCAGGCAGCAAGGTGAAATGTCAGTCCCAGGGCTGCCCAGAGCACACAAGGCAGACCAGTCATCCGTTAATGCCTCCTGTGTTCTAGGTTCTGCTAGTGAGCTTTTTCAAGCCCCTGACAATGAGGACAGAGCCACAGGCAACTAAAGGAACAATAAGGAAAACCCGAAGCCTCAATGTTCCTAGTGAAGGGGAATCTGAAGAAATACTGTGCAGCCTCGGTTCAGCCCATCTCTCATATAACCAACTTCACTACCCACCCAGAACTCTGAACGTATACTAAAGGAAGAAACCTATTCCTCCAGTGGTTCAGGAGAATGAGGGGCAATAAACACCTGGGTCTTACAGAGCAGAAGCCGAGCCTCACACACAAGAGTGCCTTTGGAGAGTTCCACTTGTTCGACGGATGAGGAGAGCCCCACAAGGGGTGATAGATATTCACTTTGGTAAAGCTTTTACTGCAGCAAATCCTAGCAAGTCGCAGCTCTCAGATGCACACTGGCACATGGATTGAAAGTACAACCCAGGGCCCTAAGCCACAAAATGTGATGTGAGGCCCACGGTCCCAAGGCAGGGAGGCCGGAGGCCTTAGTTGTCATCTTAACGCGTGGTCTTTAAGGAGGAGTAAAGGACAACTAATGACATACAGAGCTGAGCTAAACTGAGAGGTGTTGCCAACACTCCTTAAAAAAGTGAAATAATGTGTGAAAATGCAGAGTCTCAAAAGTGTGAGAAAATAAAAAAGCACAAAGGCAAGCCAAAAACATCAAACTTCCTACATCAAGGAGATAGATTTTGAACCCCGATTCTGAATGGTAGATAATTAGAAAGAAGCTTTCCCTAAAAAACAAGCAAGAGATAATAGGCTCAAAATTAATATAAACTTTTGCTATGTTAAAGCAGACCCACCTCCTACAGGAAGCTTTTCCCAATTAGTGAAACTTACATTCTCTACAGCCCCTCTGGGACTGCATTCTTATCTTCCCAATGCCCCTAATTACTGAGCATTAAGCAGATAGCTGTACAGCAATATAGCGACGCATGAGCTGTGCATGTATCTGTTTTCAGTTGCCCTCTTTTCTCTATTAAATGGATTGCTCCTAAAGAGCTCGAAAGGCATGTTCAGGGCTAAGGTGCAACGTGATTGTTAACTACAGATCTGCAACTTAAGATGTGAGGCATCCATTTAATATTTCAAAATTATGGACACAACACCTGTTAGGTTATGAGCTCCTAAGACCAGCATCCTTAATCCTTATGTCCCTAACACTCAGCACGGCGCTGGGCGTGGCTCTTAATACATGTGTATGGTGGAAATGAATGTGGACCATTACTTGAGTGCTTCACTTTTCATGTGAAATAGGTCACTTGAAACTTACCTCAAACACTGCATTCTGTTCCAAATGTTCTTATAGCCCAAAAGACAAATGTAGTGACCAATCACAAGTAATTAGAAAAATAACTATGGTAAAACAAGACCCTTTTCAGTAAATCCATTTCCAGGGGTGAGAACAAAGACAGGAATATACCTCATTCTGGGAGATTAAAATTTAGGGGTGATGGGCTTAGATTAGAGCTAAGATAGTGCAGGCTTTCTAGGCAAAAATGACTGAAAAATCTAGCAGACGGTGCAATCATCTTCCTTGGCTACTGGCAGCAAGCCCTTCACTGTTGAATTTTAAATGGCACCTGCATGATCCTCCAGTCCAATATTTAGTTCTATGCCTGCACAGAACATTGCTCTTTAGCAGTTGGGATTTCAGAATAATTTATACCAAGTGATTAGCATCCCCCTCACCGCTTATTCTTCTGTGAGGAAGGTTGGCATAGTTATTTCACTTACACTGATGAGATGCCCAAAAACACAAGGCTAAATGACAAGCCCAACCTCACAAAAGAAGTTAAAATGGCAAAGAAGGGATTAGACTTCCAAATCACAAACCATCCTTCTCCACTTCCGCTCTCTTTGCTGTGGTGGGCAAGCCATGTTGCTGTTCCCGGATTCCCTGACCCAGAGGCCATGCTTCCTGAGACCTGCTCCTCGCTCATGTTTCAGACTCCCAGGCATGACATGCAGATAGTCTTTATTTTTATGTTACTGACAGATTATAAAACCATTCCCTCCTTGTGCACCCTCGTACAGCGGACAGCCCCAGAACTAGTGTTCACACTCCTTGGGGCAGGGGGTGGGGTTGGGGGCAGGAGTGATCTAATGGTTAAAAACTCAGGCTCCAAAGTCAAGTGACCTGGATTCAGATTCTAGCTATGCAACCTGGGGCAAGTTACTTAGCCTCCATTTCCTCTTTCCTCAACTATAAAATGGAGATGAATAACGCTTACTTCATGAGGGCTCAATTAGGTGATTCACATGAGAGGCTTAGTACAGTGCTTGTTGTAGTTAGCTCCACAAATTTTCTTTAAATTTTTTACTGACATATAGTTGATTTGCAAACTCCGTACATTTTAGATTATAATCATTACCTTTTGATAATTTGAGGCAGAATATTCCTACCACCTGGGACGACAAAGTCTGACAGTCCTCAATCCTTGAAATCACTCAGTCTGCTCCATTGATCTCTTTCTTGGAGAAGTTCTTCCATTAAAAGAGTATAATTGGGGGGAAAGCAAGAAGAGAAAAGAGGGTGGACATATTCTGCCTTTGATGGAATTTCAGCCCCATTCTCTACTCTTGTATATCCCCCCTTACCTGGAGCTAGAAACCTGGAAACTACATTTTCCAACACACCAACCGGGAGGATTCCAGGTTAGCTCGAGGCGATGAGAGGCACTCAGTGGTATTTGGGAGAAGGAAGTGATCTCGTTGCTCCCCTGTTGGCAAACAGGTCCAACAAACATGAGCTTTGCCTTCACACACTTCCCCAGTGAAGGCCGGCCTCCGTGCTGCAGGCAAATGGGACGTTGGCAATAGTTCCTGCAGGTTCTGAAATTTCCTGATTTTCCTAAGCTAGTGGTGGGCCTGAGAGCTCGTGATGGCTTTCCCCTCACCTTTACACCTCCACTCTTCCAGAGATTTTGCAAGCCCCTGATTCCTTGTATTAAGTCTCTTATTGATTGAAATACCTGGAGTGGTTTCTGTTTTCCTGATTGGTTCATGACCTAAGGAGTGAGACATCTCAACATACTCATTCATTCAACAATTACTGACTGAGCACCTAAGACAATCACGGCTCTGTTCTGGGTGGTAGGACTACAACAGCAAACCAAACTGAAAAAGACCTGCCCTCCTGGAACTTACATTTTTGTGGGGCAACAAACTGGAAATAAATGAATAAACAAACCAATATGGCCCGGGTTGATAAGTTCAGGGCAAGGAGGACAGAGAATGTGGGGTGGGATAAGGGCCATTATTAGAGGGCAGCCTTACCACCATCTACCTCTAGCATTTTTTCATCTTCCCAAACTGAAAATCCTTGCTAAGGTGAAATTTGAACTGAGACCTGAAGGAAGTGAGGGAACGAGGCATGCAGCTATCTGGGGCAGAGTACTTCAGGTAGATGGCAGGAACAAGACCCCTGAGGCAGGAGGTGCTTAGCCTGTTGGGGGAGTAGCAGAGTCAAGGGGTCACTCTGGCTGCAAAATCAGAGAGAAGGAGAATAGTAAGATGTGACTGCAGAGGGGTACAGGGAGCTAGCCCAGCATTTCCAAGTGAGATGAGGAACCATTTGGAGGTCTTTAAACAGAGGAGTGACACAATCTGGTTTATGTTTCATTCAGATCACTCTGACTACCATGTTGGGAATAGAGAGTTGGGGGCCAGGGCAGAAGTAGAGACCAGGTAGAATGTTGTTGCAATAACCCAGATGAGAGATAAAGGCAGCCTGGACCAGGCTGGTAATCAGGAGGTGTCAGCGCTGACATGTTTTGTGCCTTTTTGGAATCTATGTGTAGGTGTACTTTTTAAACTGTGGTAAAATATACACGACAGAAAATCTACCATCATAACCACTTTTAAGTGTACAGCTCAGTGGCATTAAGTACATTCACAATGTTGTAAACCATCACCACCATCTACCTGTAGAAGTTTTTCATCTTCCCAAACTGAAACTCTGTACCCATCAAACACCAGCTCCCCATTCTTCCCAGCCCCTGGCAACCACCAGGCTCCACCTTCATGATTAACCATCTTCCAAATGCCCCATCTCCAAATACCATCACACGGGGGAGACTGGGTTACATAAACATTCAGTCTATAACAGTCCCCTTTCTGCCTTTCTGCTTTCTTTCTGCTTCTTACTTGTTTCTTTCTGGTGTGGGTGCTACTGTTCCTAACCTCGCTTCATCATGCCAGTGGGACCTCTGGACCACCCCCCTGAAAGTCCCCCGTGATGAATGCTGGATTTATACAGCACACTTCAGCGTGTGAGAGCTGAAACCTCTCATTTGGAGCAAAAGCCATAGGAAATAAGCAAAAAGCTACTCATCATGTCATTAGAGAAGCTTAGCCCACTTCCACCCTATCCACTTGCCTCCCACATCTTCTTTCTCTTTCAGGTCATCATGTCTCCTGATAACCAGTCATTTCGGTCATTTTCTACATGCATTTCTGTTGATCTTCTGAGATTTCTCATTTTCCAAAGTAGAAAGGCCACATCATCTTTGGTGAGCCTGGGTGGTGCAGGGGGTTGGTGTGCTGGGGGAGATTACAGTGTGACCAGGATGGGGGAAAGATGGCATTACCCCACTTTCTACAGACCTTCAGCGAAAGAGTAAGCAGAGCAGACAGCACCTGGGAGAAAGGAGAGATTTCTAATTACTTCCTTCCTGAGTTCTTCCCCGGAGCCTGTGTTATTCCTACCCTTTCTGGGCCTCTGGGTTTCTCTCACTGAGCCAGAAAAGAGCTTAGTGAATGAAGAGTAAAACGTCCTAGCCGAGTAGGGTGTGTGTAGGAAGTCATCAGACCAGGGCTGGAGGCGCCCAGCCACAGCACGGCTCTGTGCTCACCTAGCGAAACACAACTCAGACGTGACCTTTTGTGTGTGTGTGTGTGTGCGCGCGCGCGCGTGCACACACATGCAAAAGTCCTCTTTCTGCGTCCTTTAAATTTTCTTTATCAAAGAAATATACGTAAAATAGTTTAAAATCAAATATCCAAAGATATTTTTACAAATCCTCTGTCCCACTCCCCCATTCCCCACCTGTGCCCCTCTCCTCTGGGGCTATCGTTTTGAACTTCTTGAGGTAGTTATCTCCATTTTTTAAATTATATTTATGCTGTGATTTCTGTCACTTCTTGATTTATCCATTTCAGACACTGGTTCTTCACTCTGTTGTGATGCATGAAATTTTAGCTCTCTGCTCTCTCCCTCCTCCCAACAACGATATTGATAAAAACCAGGACAGGCTTCTAATTAAGAGGCCCTCGCTGAGTGCCAGGCACTGTTCAATTCTGGCACAGCTGGTCGCCCTTTCCTCCCTGACACACGTTGGCTCCCAGACCCCACACTCCCTCCGGCTCCTCCTGCCTCACCAGTCACTCCCTTGGTCACCTCTGCCGGCTCCTTCCCTTCTCCCTGCCCTCTAAAGGATGGAGCATGCAGGGCTCAGTCCCCGGTCCTCTCTTCTTCTCCATCTATTCTCCCTCGCTTGGTGGTCTCATCAAAGCTTGCGGCTCTGAGTATCTCCATTTCTTGATGTCTCCAGCCCTGATCCCAGACCCATATGTCCAACATTCTTCTCGACATCTCCACTTAGATGGCTAGTAGACTTCCCACACTTAACACGTCCCACATCCACTCTGACTGATCATTCCAAAAGCTGTTTCCTCTGCCGACTTCATCATCTCTGTGACGGCAGATCTGTCGTTACAGTCACACAGGTACAAAACCTGGGGGTAGGCTGGTGTACAAAAAGAAGACAGAGCCAGTGAGAAATTCCCCACAGCTGATGTGGTGAAGACGATTTTTTAAAAAAAATTTTTGGCTGCTTTGGGTGTTCGTTGTTGTGTGCAGGATTTCTCTACTTGTGGCGAACAGGGGCTACTCTTCCTTGTGGATTCTCATTGCGGTGTCTTCTCTTGTTGCAGAGAACAGGCTCTATGTGTGTGGGCTTCAGTAGTTGTAGCACGAGGGCTCTAGGGTGCACAGGCTTTAGTAGTTGCGTAGCGTGGGCTCAGTAGTTGTGGTGCACAGGCTTAGTTGCTCTGCGGCATGTGGGATCTTCTCAGACCAGGAATCGAACCCGTGTCCCCTGCATTGGCAGGTGGATTCTTAACCACCACACCACCAGGGAAGTCTCGAGACACCTTTAAAACAAGCTAATATCACCAACGTTCATAGCAGCATTATTCATGGTAGCCAAAAAGTGGTAAATACACGTGTTCATCAACAGATGAATGGATAAACAAGATGTGATCTATCCAAACAATGGAATATTATTCTGCCATAAACGGAATGAAGTTGATAAATGTTCCAGCATGGATGAATCTTGAAAACCTTGTGCTAAGTGAAGGAAGGCAGACACAAAAGGCCACATGTTGTATGATTCCATTCATATGAAATGTCCAGAACAGGAAAATCCACAGAGGCAGAAAGCAGATTACTGGTCGCCAGGGGATGCAGGGAGGGGGAAATGAAGAGGAACACTAATGGGTACAGGGTTTCTTCCTGGGATGATGAAAATGATATACAATTAGATAGTAGTGATGGTCGAACAACTCCATGAATATACTAAAAACCACTGACTTGTACACTTTATAAGGGTGAATTTTGTGGTGTATGAACTACATCTACAAAGCTATTTTTTATGAGCTAATATTTAAATTTAAATTGTTTGCTGTAATGTATTCCTAAGTAACTCATTCTCATTACTCCAACCTTTAGTTGAGGACTACCACATACTCTGCTTCTGTTAGAACACTTTGAAGGAAATTGAGAGAAAAGAGTGATGTTCTGTGTTTGGGTGA
The DNA here is from genome assembly GCF_030028045.1 of Hippopotamus amphibius kiboko. Lineage (NCBI taxonomy): Eukaryota > Metazoa > Chordata > Mammalia > Artiodactyla > Hippopotamidae > Hippopotamus > Hippopotamus amphibius. The sequence continues at coordinate 147,784,046 of NC_080188.1, forward strand.
ATATGGAGAAAAGCAAACAGCCACACAAGGTAAGATGCAGTGAGGAGATCAAGAATTAAGGAAGTGGGGACTTCCCTGGTGGCACAGTGAATAAGACTCCACACCCCCAAAGCAGGGAGTCTGGGTTCGATCCCTGGTCAGGGAACTAGATCCCACATGCATACCACAGCTAAGAGTTCACATGCCACAACTAAGGAGCTGGTGAGCCACAACTAAGGAGACCACCTGCCACAATGAAGACCTAGTGCAACCAAATAAATAAATATTTAAAAAAAAAGAATTAAGGAATTAAAAATTAGATCAAGAAGTAACTAGGAGAAGCCTAAGAGCTGTGAGGCTCCTAGAGGTATCTGTGGTAGGGGTGTCAGAAGGCAGGATCTGCTGGTTTTCCTCCCGTTAGCGGCATGGGGACTGTAGAGATATTTGCTAATTTCTTCCCAGCCTGCAGTCCCTAGTTTCGTTCAGATATGTACCTCTCCCTGACCCAGCTCATATACTGCATGTAAAGTCTTTGGTTATAGGGGCAGGGCTTTGCCTTAGAACTAAGCCAGTCAGTGATGGTCCCAAGATGGACTTAGTGTGTCACGTCAGAATAAAGGCCGAGACTATTGTTCCACAACTGGGGGTGGAAACAGTGTTTCCTGGTGATATATCTTTGCAAGGGAAAGTCCAGGAACTGCCTTCGGCCATCTTGAGAATATGAGGGAAGAGGTGGTTTGAAAAATGAAACCAACCCAAGATACTAATTCTGACATGAGCCCTGGATCAAGCTGCATCTAAAGCTCTGTTTACTATTGGACTATTCAATTATATCAGCCAATGAATTCCTTATTATGAGTTGAGATATCTGTTACTTGGAGCAGCAAAGATCACATTGATAGTCAGGTGATAACGTTTGAAAGTACGAAAAATACACCTTACTATGTCCCTATTATGTTAGTTGTTTCTTTATCAGAGATTTAAAAAAGGGGCATAAAAATCTCCTGAAAATTCTGCTTATGAAATATTTGTCTGGGTTTCATGATAATTAATACAAATCCATAAGGTTTCAAAACTAAAGAAAAATTTAATTGACAAAATTAATTTTGATTTGTGTTTGCCTTAAATATTTTGAAAATAGAAGTCTATGCTTGGCAAAACCAAGTTAGAACTGGATTAACACCACTCCTGTCAACACATCCACCATTTAGTTTCTGTAGAAGGCCAGGTGCCATGTGGTTTTGACGTGGGCTGCGAGTCAAAGCTGGCCACACACAGCATGGCCCTTACCTGTCATCCCCAGAGTGACTTATTCCACACAGTTCATGTATCAGTCTCTTGGGGCCTTCCCATCCCAGGAACTAGCTTGGAAGCTTTTCATGTGATGTTCTAAGTGACAGATGTCTCTATACCTAAAATGGAAAATTATAGCAATTGCTGGAAATGTCACCATCACCGCTTGAGTATGCAAGAGACTCATCCAAAACAAAATGCTTAAGTGATGTTGAAAATAAAGTGTGAGCAAAAACCTACCAGGCAAATGAAATAAGGAAAAGCTGGGGTCCAATTATAGACCAGAATATCCACTGCAATATAATTCAGAGTTATTGAAAAATTGAAAATCACCTCAATATTCCTTAAAAGGAGACTGGTTAAATATGACACATTTGTGCAATAGAATACTATGCAAATATAGAAGGGAATGAAGTAGATATTTATGATATTTGTGAACTGAATGTAGAGGCTCTGTTGCTTAGCGAAAAACGTATGATGTATAAAGACGCATAAAGCATGCTACCTGCCTACACACTTACACAAACTCCCCGGAACTGGGAACTCAGGGGAGAGGGAACAGAGTGGTTGAGGGACAAGTTTCTAAGAAAGAATTCATTTTTACCCTCTGAGCCTTCATATCTTTTGAATTTTGTACCAGATGAATTTTTATTCATTCAAAAAATAAATTAAATAACATTATTTTTACATCCTCAGGCTATGATCACCCATATTTCTTTAACTAAATGGTGAAGAGCCTCTCTAAGGCCCCAGCACACACACTGGGGTCAGTTCCTTACTCCTAATGGTCACTTTCAATACGATAAAGAAGTCATCTCTTCAATTTCTTGTATGCTGCTTTCTAAATGGAGGCAATTTGGGTTCATAAGCCCTTAAATGTTACATTTAAATTTGTGGTTGGTGATTATTACTAAAGTCATCAGAAGTGAGAAGTTATTTTACCAGACAACCATGACTGTGCTTTGGTCAAGAATTCACATCATTTATTTACTCATTCATTTATTCCTTCGTTCATTTTTTCCTACTTGTTCATTAGAAGTACTTACTATAATAGACTGTAAACCTACCCATAATTTCTATTTTTGTTACCAATAGGTCACTGAAGATTAATGGTTTTAGCAAACTGGAATCCTTTCACCCCCACACACTAACCAGAGGTGCGCGTCGGGCTCAGCCAACACCTCGTGGCCATCAGTAACCCGAGAGCCCCCGGTTCTCTGCCCCCGGGGCCAACTCCTCAGTGAATGAGTGAATCATGCCCCTCTCCCAGCTGAGGAGCCGGTCGGCTGTCCCCAGGCAGGCACGAATTTTCTCTTTATATAATGTCTGCTACAAATCGAAGCTTTCTAAAAAGCCCTGGGAGGTGGTAAGTAGGGTTTTCCCAGTTCTCCAGAGGAAGCTGGAGGGTAAACTTCAAGGGGAAGCAGGAAACCTCACAACTTTCCTCACCAGCCCATCCCAGTCCACCTGTCCACACACTGTTCTTGGCCCCTTTCCTTCAAGATCTACTGATGGCTTCCTGGAAGAGACTGGTCTGCAATTTCAATCTCAGAAAATGCAGTAGAGGTGTTCTAATTCCCTTATCTAGTTCTCATGGCAGAGAGATCGTGGATATTTTTGACTCGAGGATCTTTCATTTGCGAATGTAATGTAAATACTGAGCAGAGCAGCCCACCCCTAGCCTCAAAGTCACTCACATTTCTCTCATTCTCACATGCCATCACTGTGGCTTCTGCTGGAGTAGCCATCCCCTGCCTGGCAGTCATTACTTTCCCTTTGAGGCACATTTAAAACGAAAAAACAAAAAAACAAAAAAAAACAAAAACGAAGTGGGTGTGCTTTCCTCTAGCTGTTATCATTTACCAATAAAAGGAAGCCAGATTCAGTGACAACAAGCTCTCTGCAAATTGCTTAACCCTGGATATCTTTGGGAGCGTCTCAAAACTGGTGAAAAGAATGAAGAAAAATAGCAATTTTCTTTACAGGGCTTAGAGGCTTTTCCAATGATATTTCTGAATATCAGATGAGATCATTGTGGCTTTTGTGCGTATTAGCCACAAGAAGAGAGATAAAAACACAATGCTTTGTACCACGCAGCACACAGCTAAAGAGCCAGGATATTATTATATGGTTCATCCACATATTTAGTTGATAAACTATTTCTACAAGACCAGCTTTCATGGTATTTTGACAACATTAATCTTTGTATCTATAGATTAAGACAAAGAAAGGTTTTAGCCAGATACTCAAGGTGGCTGAAAGCTTTAGAAAAATGTAAATAACGATTTTGTACTCGTGGCACAAAATAGAACAAGATACCCAGGCACTTTCTTCTGCCCCTGGTGGACTTCTCGTTTTTTGACGCTTGTACCTGTTTGAAGAGTCCTAAGCTGGCTGGCTCTGGAAGTTCGTGCCCTTGCAGGTGCTATGTCTACCTGAAACAACCTCCCTTCCCTACCACTTGTCTGGAAACTTCCTACTCATCCTTTAAGATACAGCTCAGATGTCACCTCCTAATTTTTAGACTCCCCAAGCCAGGGTTGCTGCTCTGTCTTCTGTGCTCCAGCCACACTGTGACCATCACTGGACCAGGGCGTTGTGATTTGCCCATTCAGACGTCTATCTATCTCCATTCAGACGTCTATTTCCATTCAGACGTCTATCTTCCTCGCTACACAGCAAGCCCTGGGCGGGCAGGCTCTGTAGATTAATCTTTAAGGCCCGCTACACAGTTTGGTGTGCCTTGCTCAAGGAAGGAGCTTACTGATGAACAAACAAATGAATGAATGAGTTAGTGAAAGATTGAATGAGATACACACATCAAAGGTGGCAAACAGCTGGCTGGGGAAGATAAATCAGTTGTCACCAGCTACCAGGTCCTGCCTGCTGCACTGCTCCACTTAAGAGCACACCCCTGGTATCACTTGTGAGAACTGCCTCCCCAGATGTAACAGCCACCCTTGAGGATTCATCCAAGAGTGGGCAATAATTTTTTTTAATAATAATTTAAATTACTTGATTGATAGTATCTCTCCTTAATACCTTTTTAAGACATAAAAACTCCCCCATATTTTACCATACAATCAGGCATGCTCTTCAAGCATCACTGAATTTCCTCTTGAACAAGAATGGCGGAAATGGGCCTCTGGCCAACCACAGAGCTTTGCATGGTGATTTCCACAGGAAAGGTATACATGAAAGGATCTAGAGACAGCCTAGGAAGACAATTTTAAAAAAAGAACTTTGGCATGCAGATCGATGAGGGACTTGGCAGGTGAGACCATTATAAAAAACCTTATGTCATCTTTTTGGATGCTCTTTTAATAAATTGTTCCCTTTTCATTTTCACTTCAATGAAAAATAAAATACAAATCTCTTTTTTGTTGAAAATCAACTCTCTTTCCTTTCCAAATCAGACATCCCATATGATGAAATGGTTTACCAATGGTTGGCCTAACAACAATGACAGATGTAAGCTTGGTCCCTGGAGTCGGATAGATCTGGGTTGGAAGGCTGTCTCCCCTCTGCCTTTCTTATGTCTTTTCTGCTCTCTCTCATTGTCCCCTATTGCCAGAAAGTAAATTATAAAGTTAATTTTTAGTAGCAAAGTCTGTGTTTTTTGGTCTTTATTTTCATAGGATATATTTATTAACAGGTTCAGTATATGATTGTGTAGATGAGGTTTTTACAAGTTTGCACATGCAGTTCTTTTCTGTTGTTTTTATTAAAGAGAAAAGTATCCTTTCCTCAACAGTTTGTAAGCTAGTCTATTACAATGGACCTGGGTGGAAGTCTCTCCGTAGTAAGAAGCTTTCTCCCTCCCATTTTAGGATGGGTAAGTCCACACAAAAATCTTAAACCCCTTTGGTTTTATCAATTCAATAGCCTTATAAGGATTAAAGGACTTCCCTGGTGGTGCAGTAGTTAAGAATCCGCCTGCCAATGCAGGGTACATGGGTTTGAGTCCTGGGCTGGGAAGATTCCACATGTTGCAGAGCTACTAAGCCCCTGCACCACAACTACTGAGCCTGCACTCTAGAGCCTGCAAACCACAACTATTGAACCCACATGCCACAGCTACTAAAGCCCACATGCCTAGAGCCACATGCCTAGAGAAGCCACCGCACTAAGAAGACTGCAAACCGCAATGAAGAATAGCCCCTGCTCTCTGCAGCTAGAGAAAGCCCGTGTGCAGCAACAAAGACCCAATGCAGCCAATAAATAAATAAATAAATATTTTAAAAAGGAATAAAGGTGGCAGGGCTCTGGAGGGGGAGTGGCCCACTGACATTTCCTCTTATTGCCTTTCTGTGGCCACGAGCCACTGACTGGCGTGACTCGAACATGTCCTGTCAACATGACCAGGACAAGCAACAAAAGCAAAAATAGACAAATACAACTACATCAAATTGAAAAACTTTTGTGACTCAAAATCAATGGAATAAGCTGGGATGAAGTGAAAGAGTAGCATAGACATAGATACACTACCAAATGTAAAATAGATAGCTAGTGGGAAGTTGCTGTGTAACAAAGGGAGATCAACTCGGTGGTGGGTGATGCTTTAGAGGGCCAGGACAGGGACGGGGGGAGGGAGTCGTGGGAGGGAAGGGATATGGGGATATATGTATAAATACAGCTAATTCACTTTGGTGTACCTCAAAAACTGGTACAAGTGTGTAAAGCAAATATATTCTAATAAAAAACTTTAAAAATTAAAAAAAAAAATCAGTGGAATGAAAGGCAACCTAAAAAATGGGAGAAAATGTTTGCAAATCTCATATTTGATAAGGGGTTAATATCCACACTATATAAAGAACTCCTACAACTCAACAACAAAAAATCAAATAATCCAATTTTAAAATGAGCAAAGGACTTGAAGAGACATTTCTCCAAAAGACAACAAACAAGTGGCCAACAAGCATACAGAAAGATGGTCAACATCACTAAGCATCAGAGAAATGCAAATCAAGACAATCAATAGAGTGGCTACTATCAAAAGAAAAACAGAAAATAACAAGTGTTGACAAGGATGTGAAAAAATTGGAAGCCTTGTGCACTATTGGTGGGATTGTAAAATAGTGCAACGACTATGGAAAACACTGGCAGTTCCTCAAAAAATTACAGATAGAACTACCATATGATCCAGTAGTCCCATTTCTGGGTAAATATCTAAAAGGACTGAAAAACAGGCTCTTGAAGAAACATTTGCACACCCGAATTGTCAACAGCATGATTCACAGTAGACAAAGGGTGGAAGCAACCAAGATGAACAGATAAACAAAATACATGTACATACAACAGAGTATTATTCAGCCTGAAAAAGGAAGGACATTCTGATATATGCTATGACAGGGATGAACATTGAGGACATGATGCTAAGTGAAATAATCCAGTCACAAAAAGACAAATACTGTATGATTCCACTTAAGTAGCCAAATTTATAGAAACAAAAGGAGAATGGTGGTTACCATGGGCTGGGGCAGGGAGAAAGGGGAGTTGTTTAAAGGGTATGTGCCATTTTAGACTTGCAAGAGGAAAATGTTTCGGAGTTCTGTTTCCTAACAATGTGAATATACTTAACTGTACACTTAAAAATGGTTAAGATGGTAAATTTCATGTTACAAGCTTTTTTCCACAACTTTTTAAAACACACTCCAAATCACAGAGACTTAAGAGCTTTAAGGAATTTTTTTTTAATGTTTTGGACTTCTGTGCATAAACTAAGAAGAAAACAGATAGACTTTCCTTTGATTTAAGTAAGGGTCTTGCCTCTGTCCCATGGGGGAAACACTGTCTAGATTGAAAGCCACCTAATATTTCAGCTGACTTTCCAGAGGACACAAACCATGCACCATTAGAATTACTGTGCCTGTTTCTTTCCTGCCCAGCAATATATGTCCAGAAAAGTCAAAACAGGCAGCTATCTTTTTAAAGATGTTTCATTCCTCAGTGTGTGCATGACATTAAAACAAAAGTGCAATTTTAATTGTTTTAAATTTATTTATTTATTTATTGGTTGCATTGAGTCTTCGTTGCTGTGCATGGATTTTCTCCTGTTTTGGCGAGCAGGGGCTACTCTTCATTGCAGTGTGTGGGCTTCTCAGTGCAGTGGCTTCTCTTGTTGCGGAGCACAGGCTCTAGAAGCATGGGCTTCAGTAGCGGCACATGGGCTTAGTTGCTCCGCGGCATGTGGAATCTTCCTGGACCAGGGCTCGAACCCGTGTCCCCTGCATTGGCAGGTGGATTCTTAACCAATTCACCACCAGCGAAGTCCCAATTTTAATATTAATTCAGCTTAATTTTAATTTTAAAAGTTAATAAAGCCCTTAGTCCAAGTTATGCAATGGGCTGAGCATTCAAGATGAAACATGAGGGACTCACAGTTTAAAAGGGAAGTCAGATAAATTAATAAATAATTGGGCTACAAAATGACTCCTGCTATAAAAAGACATACATATAAAAAGGTATAGCACAGTATGGGAAGAAGAGGAGAGACCATCTAGTGGAGTTAGAAGGAGTAAGGACAGGTCACTGCTGAGCTGAGTCCAGAAGCATGAGGTAATTCATCTTAATGGTTAACCCACAACACAGACTCTAGCAGAGGGACCTGGATGTCAAATCGTGGCCCTGCCACTGCTAGCTTTGTGCCAGAAGCATATTAGTTAACCTCTCTGAGCCTCAATTTCCTTATCTGTATAATGGAGACAGTAATTTTTAAAAAGCCAATGTATAAAGTTATTATAAGAGTTACATTAAAAACACTAACAGATAAATGATCTGCTTATAACACATGCTCAATATATGTTAACAGTGTTATCAGTTAACCTAAAAGAGAAGGGTGACACAGAGATAAGAACATGTGCAAAGGCATGAAGAGGAAGGCATGAGAGCTCTTTGTTCTTCAGGAAGATCCTGAGAGCCACCCATCCAGAGGGGAAAGCCTGCAGGAAGGGAGCAGGAGAGGAGGCTGGAAAGGCAATCTTTGGGTAGTGGGGACCTGTAGAGGGTTTAAGCAGGAGGGTGATGAGGAGACATTATCTGTGTCCCTGTCATAGCCCCTTGGGCCTTACCATTTTAATAGCCGGTCTGACTTCCATGTTTCAGGGCTTCACAGGCTCCCTGCCTCCAAGCACTGCAGGAGGGCCATGAACTGCTGTGGAATTGGTGCCTCTCCCCCACCCCAACCAATGCCTGAAGAGAGTTGGTGTATAAATACCCCAGCTCTCTCATCCCTCAGGTGGGGTAAATCTGAGGCATATATTCCACAATGACTCCACTGCTTCCCCAGCAGGACTCAGCTCCAGCTACTCACATTGGTAACTGGCTTGATAACACATCCCTTACTGGCTGGCTTCCCTTCCCCATCTCACTTTCCTACTCCCATGGTATCATTTCCCAGGATCGCCTCCCAAATAAATCAAGGACCAGAATCCTTGTCTCAGGGTCACTTTTGAAAAAACCTATACTAAGACGTGCCATGACCTTACCTATTTAGAAAGATACTTCTTGAAGCAAGTGGAGAATGGATTGGACTGGATGGAGCTAGAGGCAGAGAGTTAGGAGACCACTGCAATAATCTAGGAAGGAGATGATGAGGGCTTGAACCATACTGTATTATAGGAGTAGAATGGAAGGGATACTCCAGAGACAGTGGGGCAGGCCATCAATGACTGATGCATGTGGTCTAGGTTGGACAAACAAGAGAGTTGAGGAAGATCCTCTTCTTGTAGGTTTTGCTGCTTATGAAGGATCTGCAAGACATACACTGGTGAAAGCCTCAGCAAAAGTTGGATCTCGAGGTTTACATCTGGAAATTCTTGGCTTGTAAGTGGTAAATGGGATCATAGGGATGAATGAGGCCATGTGGAGAGAGGATTAAGGAAGAAAAGCTAAGACTAGCATCCAGGGAACACTAGTATTTAAGGATAGGAATAAAAAGACACACCAGAGATAAGAAGCAGTCATCAACAAGAAAGGAGAGAATCTGGAATGAGTATGTCTTTGAATCCAACAAGCATCAGATGCTGTGAATTCAAGTTGGTTAAGGCCTGGAATAAGGTTACTGGCATTGATAATTGTTGTGTCAGTGGTGACCTTGGCTGCAGCTTGAGTAGCGTGATGAAGGTGGAAGGCGGACTCCAGGAGCCGGAGAGATGCAGGGAGGCGTGGGTGTGAACTCAGAGGGGATGGAACTCTCTCTCAAATTGCTGGGCGGTGACCAGATGGAGACAGAGGGACCATGGACATAGGGGAGGGGGGTGATGGACACATCTAAGGGAAGGGGAGGTGTCTTTTAAAGGATGGGGTAGACCTGAGTAAGATTATGGTCTGAGAGAAATAAGCACATGGATAAAGATAAAAGGACAAAGAGAATATTTGATAGAGGAAGGTCAGCAATGATGCAGCTGGGAGCAGGGACAACTGCACAGAAGGAGGCTGGCTTTGAAGAGGGTGTGGGGGCTTCTGAGAGTGGAGGTTAGGAGGTAGGGATGAGTAAAAACAAAGGTAAATTTAGAGATTAAGAGGACTGCACGCTGCACAGCTGCACACAGGGGAATCTCGGCTGGCGGGGGTTGGTAATGGAGAGTGCCCGGAATTAAAGGGCTGCTTTTGGAGCTTGAGGGGGTGGGAGGGGAACAAGGAGAACTCCGAAGGCCTGTGAACTAAGGGACCGGAGTACCAGGAGTGGAGTACCAATGTGCAGGCAGGTGCCGGGGCCAGACCCAAAGAGCAGACACTCTCAGGACAATCCCTGCCTGGCACCTGCACCTTCTGGCCCCGGATCTTAAAGGTGCCATTTGGTCTTTGACGAGGGAGGTTGGAGAGCGTGCAAATCTAAGTCTGTACTTTTCTCTGTGAAATAAGAGGCCAGGTCCTCTGATTAGAAGCCAAGGGGTGGTTAGGAACTTGAAGAAGAGTTGCAAAGATCTGGAGCAGCATTTGATTTCGTGTTGATGAAGGAGGTCAATGGTGGGATGCAGTGCGCAGCCTCAGAGGGCCTGGGCCAGTGAACAGCTTGATGCCCATGTGGCACCATAAACTCTGTTACCCAAATGCACACACATTTCTTTTTCCACATTTTAACACTTGGCTCCACCTCTACTTCTGCAACTTGCAAACCCCTGAAGGCAATCAAACTCCCTGTGCTGACCGTCCCTGGCATGGCGCCCTGAAGGTCTCACGGCTTCCGTATCCCCTTGGTAGAATGACTCCCCCATCACCTTCCTCCCAGCATGGTTTTCAGCCGTTGTTGATTGTGCCTAGTGCCTGCCTTTTAGGCCCACGAGTCCCACTTCTCTCTGTCGGTGGTGCTGACCCTGCCCACTCACCCTCACTATTGCTTCATTGCTCTCAGGACCCCGAGCCCTGGATCTTACCCATGTATTTGGATAATGTCCATCAAGGAATTAGAAATGCAATCTTTCTTTGGAGTTAGGTTACCACTGTTTGCAAATAGTTCTATTCCCGATATCATATGAATTCTTACACACTAAAGAGAATTTTAAAATTATATGATTAATCTTGATTACTGCAGAAATTAACTAAAATTTCTACTTGGTTTTACAACTCCAGATTCAGTGGTAACCAATGTGTGTTGTTAAATGACCAAATTTAAAGTGGAATAAACATAGTAATAACAAGTTACAAATCTGAGCTATGTGAGTGATTTTCTTATTTTGTTGATGTATATTAACAACATATAATTTAAATATATTAAATATCAAAATATACAAAAAATATGCATGTATTAGCTGATTAATGTGTTCAGTTAGGGAAGAATAATATTCAGAATTCTTGCTGTGCGATTATAATATATATAGTTATTCTAAATCATCGTTTTCCCTATAACCCTATGATGTTTGAAACCTGTTTTCTCAATCTGCAACAGCTTTCTTAAATCAAGTCAAACCCAAACACTTCACTTCCACCTACATTAAAGAAAAGATAGATTCACTGTGACAGAAATAGCAGTGTAACTGCTAATGCAAACACTATAAATGCCAGAAAATAATAAGGTAAGAAGAATGTTACCCAATGCAGCCTTGGCTGGCATAGGTGCCAAATGCGGGCTTACACTTCTGATAAGGACACAGGCAATTTCAAGCCCCACTTTTAACACACACAATTATAAAAATAAAGTATATGTTTTTAAAAGAAATCAAGAAATATTTCTTTTGAAAAATTAAACAAAACAACGAAGGAAACTGCTCTACCCTTGTTTGTACAAACTTCAAAGAAACCAAATGACCCTTGAAGGAAAATCATCCTAAATAGGGTAATTCCAGCATATAAATGCAAAAAGAATGATAGAATTTTTTTAAAAATCACCATTTCACAACTCCTACTACATCATGTTTATAGGAAGCACCAGGGGAAGGTTGATGGGGAATGTTATATTGACTGGATCACACTGACAGCAACTGAACCTGAGCAAGTGATGACAAGAGAGACGACTCAGACATTACATGCACCCATGGGAAGACCATAAAAATATATCACCTCCGATGAAGCTGATTTGCAAAGAAGCAAAAACAAAAACAAAACTGACCTTGAATTTGATCAAGCCTCTAGATATAACAATGGGTCTATAGAAAATACAGGGAAGAGAGGGCCACGTCAAATACCACCACAGAAAAGGAATCAGACAAACCCAACATGTGGGAAAAAGAACCAATATAGAACCAGTGGCCAGGGTTTTCAACAAATAAATGGCAAGAACAAAAGTGGACAGGAGTGTAAAGACTAGAAGACACATCAACCAAACACAACGAATGGACCTTGTTTGGATCCTGATGGAATAAAAAGTAGTAGTAAAAAGACAGTAGTAAAAAGACATTTATGAGACAACTGTGGACATTTGAACAATGATTGTGTATCAGGTGATATTAAAATCATTGTTAAATTTTTTGTTATGATAATGGTTGTATGGTTGTGTGGAAAAAAGAGGAGGAGATGTTTATTGCTAAAGGTAATATCAAAGCTCTTACAGATATGATGTCTGGAATTTGTTTTGAAATAATCCAGCAGGGGTTAGGGCGGAGGTGAAGGAAACAGTCTGTGGAGGGGAACAGATAAAGCAAGATTGGCCACATGTTGATGCGTAATGGATACATGGGGGTCCATTTACCCCATTCTTTTTGTGTTGAAATTTCTTAACAGAAAGTCCTTTTCTAATCACCTAAACTGCTGATCCATCCCTTGCAAAGGTAGTTCCAAAACAACTTAAACTTGGCTGTGCTCCATCCATAGGCTCTTCCCTCATGTCCCACCTTCTCCATCAAAGCAGGCACCCCCTCTTATTTCCAACATCCCCATAAAGGCACTTGGGACCAATTGGTCATTGACTCTGGCTCTGTATATTGTCTACTGCCCCCTGCCTCTTTTTACTCTGTCTTATCCCTGAACCCACCCTCCCTCCTTAGGTCTATTTTTATGGATTTTAGACCAAGAATGTGATTTCTTTTGCAGTCACCCTCTTGCCAGCCTCAAGCAGCCGACTCTATGCACAGCCACTCTTTCTCTCTCCACCTCTTCCTCAATGGGTCTTGCTCCTGGTACCAGGGAGTTCCGAGCCAAGTGGTGGTTCATAGACCTCCTCGGCCTGGTCTCACCCTCCCACCTGTGGAAAGGAACACTGTGATCCTCGTCTGCCTCAAGGAGATCGAGTACGGGCTCTCTCCAACTGCTAACGTGGTCCTTCCCTTATGAAGAAGACTAATCTGGTCACAGACATGAATATGTGTTGAGTTTTGCTTTTGCCACTTTTTATCACTTTTTTGAAGTCTGTACTGGGTCTGCCTCTCCTGTACTTTTTGTTCAACCAACAAACAGGAAATTAAGGCAACCAATAAGTCCTTCTGCCACTGGGATGTAAAAGTCACTTATTACACTGATTGTATTAATGGATTCAGAGGTTCTACATGCATTGCTTTCCCCATAGACGAATCCTGTCTTGATGTGAGGAACAGGCCCACACTTTGGCCTCTGGTTCCAGCTGCATTCTCCAATCTATCTTCTAGAATCAGAAGCTATTAGGCTGCTCATAAACTGTTCTAGAGATGTCTTTAATCCCCATTTACCTGGTGAGTTTTGTGTCTGTGTACTCTTACGTAGAACTGTGGTGGAAAAGCAGGTAAGGGGACCTGCAAATCTCTAACACAAACCGAACTTTCTCCCTCTACTTATTGTCTTATAACACATCATTAGAAAAGGCCACTGCTGGCCCTGATTTCATGTCACTGAAGAGTGACAACATGTCATTAAAAACTAAATATTGTACAAGATCAACTTAAAACATCATTATATCGTACACCCAGGAAGTGCTCAGAAGCCAACCTTAGAGGTTTCCACTAACCAAAGACTGTGAGCATCAGTAAGAATAATAACTATATTGGATTGAAACATACCAAATAGTCATAAGTTTATAATGATACTAAAAAGCAAACAAACAAAAACTAACTGATCACTGTTAGAGAATGCTAGGAGGCCAAATCATTATTTTGAAAATTGGTAAATAAAGGAAAATATTCGAACATTTATCCTGCCTTTCTTATAGGACTGTAATACAGGGTAACCAAATAATAGATGAGAAATATTTTTCTTTAAAGAAGAATTTCAACTGATAAGTGAAGAAAGAATGACAGACTATCATCATTTCATAGCCCTTAAGGTATTAATAAACCTAGCATTCATCAATAACAGCACTGACATCATAGACAGACAACCAGATACCACATACTTCCTGATGGAAGGACATAACACCTAAAAAAGTCACCTTGCCCCTCACCCCACCCCACATTAAAGCTGAATTTGATCAAGCCTAGATCCAATGGCCAATTTACCTATTGAAGAAGTCAGAGGAAAACATTTAACTATGTGTATACAAGAAGGTGCAACTAGAAAAATCCAGGCTGTGGGAAACGCTACAGGACAAACAACTTGGTTCCTTCAATAATTAAGTGTCAAGAAAAGAGAAGGTTGGAGGCGAAAGTTATATGTCAAAGGAATCTTTAAAAACATATCAGCCAATCACAATATAAGCAACCTCATTTGACTTCTAATTCAAATAAATTGTTTTTTTAAAAGCCACTCATCACATTAGTGGGAAAATTGATCATTTGAGCACTGGATATTTGATAATATTAAGCAATTATTATTCTTTAGGGGTGATAATAGTATTGTGGTTGTGTTTTTTTTTAAAAGAATCCTTATCTTTTAAATATGCATGCTGAAAAATTATGGATGAAATGAAATGATGTCTTGCATTTGCTGCAGAGTAATGAGGTGGGAGGGGATACCAGCAGATGGAGACGGGATTGGCCCTGTGCTGATGGCTGCGGGGAAGGAGATCCTACTTGTGGTTCATTGTACCTTTGCCTGCTGACTCTCCATAAGAAAACACCACAAAAACATGTGTATCGTAGCTTGGAAATGGGAGGTTCAATGGCAGGACAATTTATAGAGTTATTATTATTTTCTTGTTGATGTTGTTACTACTGCTGTTTAGCTTTCACACAGCTTTCTCTGCTACAGTTTCACTGCAGTCTTAACAACCCTGATGTCAATACATTCTCTTTATGGATAAAGAAGTTGTGGTACATATATACAATGGAATACTGCTCAGCCATAAAAAAGAATGAGATAATGCCATTTACAGCAACATGGATGCAACTAGAGATTATCGTACTAAGTGAAGGAAGTCAGACACAGAAAGACAAATACCATATGATGTCACTTACTTGTGGAATCTAAAATGTGACACAGATGAACCTGTCTACAAAACAGAAACAGACTCATGGACATAGAGAACAGACTTGTGGTTGCCAAGGGGGAGCAGGGATGAGGGAGGGATGGAGTGGGAGGTTGGGATCAGCAGATGTAAGCTATTATATATAGAATGGATGAACAACAAGGTCCTACTGTATAGCACAGGGAACTATATTCAACATCCTGTGATAAACCATGATGGAATAGAATATAAAAAAAGAATGTGTGTGTGTGTATATATATGTATAACTGAATCACTTTGTTGTACAGAAGAAATTAACACAACATTGTAAACCAACTATACTCCAATAAAAATAAATAACAAATATTCCCTTTAAAAATCTGTTGAAAAAGGCCTATTTTTTAATAAATTTATTTATTTATTTTATTTATTTATTGGCTGCGTTGGGTCTTCGTTGCTGCACACAGGCTTTCTCTAGTTGCTGCGAGCAGGGGCTACTCTTCATTGTGGTGCACAGGCTCCTCATTGTAGTGGCTTCTCTTGTGGAACACGGGCCCTAGGCGCGTGAGCTTCAATAGTTGTGGCACATGGGCTCAGTAGTTGTGGCTCACGGGCTCTAGAGCACAGGCTCAATAGTTGTGGTGCACGGGCTTAGTTGCTCCATGGCATGTGGAATCTTCCCAGGGCAGGGCTCGAACCTGTGTCCCCTGCATTGGCAGGCAGATTCTTTACCACTGCGCCACCTAGGAAGTCCAAGGCCTATTTTTTTTTATGGGTCGCACGAGGATCTTAGCTCCCTGACCAGAGATTGAACCCGTGGCCCCTGCAGTGGAAGCTTGGAATCTTAACCACCAGGCCACCAGGAAAGTCCCAAGCCCCATTTTTAAAGAATGTGCTCAGGTGCCCATTGGTTTCTTCACAAGGGTCATTCTAGTTTTCCTGAGAAGGTGACAGGACTTGTCAGGCGGTGACAGGTGGTGATGACAATGCCTGAAGCCAGTTTTGATGTTCAATGATTGTCACGTTCTCCGCAAAAATTGTTAGGTTTTAGAGGTACCATGTAAGTGCCCAGATTCTTGTGTGACACAAGGTCAACTGAGGGCTCTTCATAATATGATTGGCCTGTAGGGGCTTGGGGCCAGATTTAGAAAGACAAAGTCATGTTTCAGGCACAAGAGTGTGATGGTTGCCTGCCACACCTGAGAGCCACATACTATCCATTCCTTCCTTCCTGAATTACTATAAAATTAAGAACCTCCAATCTCTTCCTACTTACTTATAAACACACAATTTTTGTTAATGGCTTACTCTTGCTACCTCGCTGGCTCATGGAGATCTAGCCCCTTTAATTTCTAACACAGCCAAAAACAATGCCAATCAGGCCCTGCCTTGACTCCCTACCACTTGGATAAGAATGGTGTTGGAACTGAAGATCAAGAGAGTTTAAAAGAAATTCAGGAAATTGTGGGGATTAGGATAGTTCACTTAGAATGAGATGAAAGGAGATTTAATAGATTTCACAAGCAAGTAAAAAACTGGAGCTCTTGTTGAGTTGGACACAAAATACTTGTAGTATTTTCTAATCTAGGTGAGTTTAGCTTGTCTCAGGGAATCTGGAGGACCACTGAAAAGAAAGAACTGGATGAGAGTCTAAACAGAGGTCCTCAATGGTACTGGTGGGTGGGGACATAGTAGGATCTGGGATTGCCTCTGTCTCTCTCACTGCTTTTCCTCCTCTTCCCCATCTCTGAATGCGGATTGCCCCCAGGTTCAGTCCTCAGAGCCCTCCTCTTCCCTCCCCACAGTCCTTCTTAGGTGATCCCATCCAACCCATGCCTTTAAACATCATCTATCTACTGACTGCTCCAAGCCCAGCTTCTCCCCTGGGCTCCAGGCTTGGACAGCCATCCTGAATATTTAATTGGCTTCTCAATGTTAACATGACCCCCACCACACTCTCCATCTCCCCACTAAACCTTAACTAATGGCACCCAGTCACTCGGGCCAAAACCTTGTAGTCTTCCTTGACGTTTCTTTCTCCACTCACATCAGGAAATTCTTTTGATTCCACTTTTCAAATGGATCCCAAATCCAACCACTTCTCACCACATCTGCCATTATCACCTTGGTCTGAGACACCATCTCCCACCTGACAGCCCACTAGCTGGTTCCATATCATTCAATGGCTTCCTTCACATTTAGCAAATACCCAGGTCTTTCCCTGCCCACATAGCCCTTTGTGTTCTGGGCCCTACCTACATTTCCATCCCTGACTCCTGCTTGTCTCTTCATTCAGGCGACCACAGCCTCGGGGGCTGCCTTGCTGTCCCTTCAGGCTGCCATTTCATAGCTTGGCACTTGATGTCTCTCTGCAGGAAATGCTCATCCCCAGGGCTCCCTCCTGTCTTCCATGTAACCTCCTTGGAGAGAACATCCATGGCGCTCTAACCAGAACAATACCCCATCACTCTCTTACTCCTTATCTTGCTTTGTTTCTCTTGCTTTGTTTTTCTCCACAGTGCTTATCCCCACATGACGGATATATCTATTGATTTATTGTCGATCTCCCCAATGAGCATTTAAGTTTGATAGGAGCAGGGACTTTGTTTTGTTTACTAGAGTGGTTCCTAGCATGGAATATCACTAAATAAATGTTTATGAGATGAATACAGTTAAAATGAAAACTCTGAGGTCACCAGATTAGGAAAACAGCCTTTCTTATTCTCAGAAATCCATTAAGTATCTGGACACAAACTCATTATATAATTTTAAAAGATTCAGAATATAGCAAAAATATTTATATTCATCATTCAGCAGATATTTACTGAGTGCTTTGTAATAGCAGATGTCACTTATTAAGTCCTGTGCAAGTAGCCCTTAATGCACAGAATAACCCTATAAGGTGGATGTGATTACGGCCATATTAAAGCTTGGGCAACAGAGGTACAGATATATCAAATGACTTTTCCCAGGTCACATATCCTGTACCTGGCACAGCTGTAATCCAAAAGCAGCCCCATTTTCCCCCTAAGCCATGCTATAATTCTGTTTTAGCAGGAGCCTTAAGCCATCCCATTCCAGACCATTCTCTCCCATCCAGGACTGGCAGCAATATTGTCAATATGAGCACAAAAACCATTTGTGGTTCATCCTATCACTTCCTCTACAAAGTACTCTGAGTCCCACCAGCAGAGCTGGCTGCTCTCTGCTCTGATGCCAAAGCACTTTGCTAGCATTGCTGAGCAACTATTGCTTGCTATAATCACTTGGCTGTCTCTCCCAGAAGACTGAAATCTCTCAAGGACAAGGACTGTGTCACCTATTCATCTTGGCACCTCTGGTGCCCAGATCAGTGTCTGGCATGTGGTGAGAATTTAATAAATGTTGACTGAGTGAGCAAACGAACTGCATTGAGAAACATGTTCCCATCCCAAGAAGATGGTAATGGAGCAGATGGCCAGTTGGCCCCTCGTCCTGGCTTTGGTGATCATTCCTCACTTCTCATTTGCATGTTTATTTCCCCAGGTCCTATTTCTTTGCTTGAATATCTGTGACATCTCCTGCTAACTGTTCTGTGCAACAGCGGCTCATTCTCACTAATCACCTCCTCCAAGTGACAGTCGTTCAGAATGAAAGTGTACCTCTTGAATTCAGATTCTGCCTGTAGTGCTGTGCTTTGTGGGATCCATTTCACAGCAACCAGAGGGGTTCTTATTTCTGACGGGAAACAATCTGTGAGGTTCAAATTTGGTGCCTCCTTGAGCTAATCCAATTGAATTCTTTAGTATACATGGTCATGAGCCTTTAGAAAGCTCCAGTAATCAACAGGATGCAAATTTCAAGAAATCAATGAGATTATTTTTTGCCTATTAAATTGGCAAAATTAAAAACAAAAAAAGGATGCTGATGAGGGTTTGGGATATGAGAACAATCTTCCTCTGGGATAGCTTGAAAACACATTAACAATAGGCTTTTAAAAAGGTTCCCAGCTCTTGGACTTCCCTAGTGGTTGCAGTGGTTAAGAATCCACCTGGCAATGCAGGGGACATGGGTTCGAGCCCTGGTCCAATAAGATCCCACATGCTGCAGAGCAACTAAGCCCATGTGTCACAACTACTGAGCCTGCACTCTAGAACCTGTGAGCCCACCCGTGTGCTACAACTACTGAAGCCCGTGCTCCACAACAAGAGAAGCCACCGCATTGAGAAGCCTGCACACCACAAGGAAGAGTGCCCCTGCTCACTGCAACTAGAGAAAGCCCGCGCGCAGCAATTAAGACCCAACGCAACCAAAAAATAAATTTAAAAAAATAATAAAATAAAATAAAATAAAAATGTTCCCAGCTCTTTAAAGTTGACCCAAGAGTTTCATTTCTAGGAATATGTTCTAAGCAAATAATTAAATTAAGATTTAACTACAGGGAGGCACATAATCTATTATAACAGAGAAAACAAAAATTATTTAAATAACCAGGAATTAGTTAAATAAATTAAGGTACATCCCAACAATTAGATACAATTTATGTGTTAGGTGAATATACATTAACACAGAAAGACTGTTCATGATGTATTATTAATTTAAAGCGCAGATTACCTAATAGCACGTATAATATGAACCTATAATAAATACTTATTGTGTTTATTTATTTCTCCTCCCCAGTGACACCCTGACTTCTCACTGGAGTGCTTTCTCCCCCCAGCTGAGTGCAGCTGTTTGATGGGTGATTCCTAGGATGCCCTCTGCCGCCTCAGCTCCCCAGGCTCTCTCCCCCAGGATCCTGACCTGAGCCAGTGCAAGGCAACCCCTGTAGCAGCAGCCCCTGACAGGCTGTGCCAGTTATGAGATGTTGCCTTGTCTTGCCACCTGCTTCTTTGCCTCTGGAACCTGTCTGCCCCAAGCCTGGCTCCCCTGGCTCCTGTGGGCTCTGTGAACACCTTTTCCTCAGCCAAGGTGTTTAACTGCCTGTGAATCCCCTTTTGCTTCCATGAAGCAGGCTTGTTTCTGTCCTTATAGTCGAAGAACCCCAATTGATGCCTTCCATAGTGATACTTTGAAGAAGTTATATAGAGATACATATTCTTGGATTTTCTCTTCTTTTTTGCTTACTGGTATTCTCCAATTTCTCTTTAATAACTATGCATCGCTTTAAAAATACCATAATAATTTTTAGAGTATTTTATATTTTACATTGAAAGTGAGATAAATGATTAGGGTGCATCAAGAAAATTAGAATTTCTATTTTAATTTATATGTTATATGCAAAATTAGAATGGGAGCTCACCCACATGTAATATGGATGGACACTAACATCATCACTGGATCTGTGCCTGAGACTGTCAAATGTCAGGAAGGCAGGCAGGTGTCCCAAGGGCAGCATGGGGGTGTCTCCACTCCCACAGAACTTTCACCTTGCTTAGTGCATTCGTCTTACTAAATTTATGGGTTGGAGGATTCACAGGTATTATCTAATTTTCATGAAACTAGCCCTAACAAACTGATACGAGGCTAAAATAGTTTCCTACAAAGTAATCTTAAATTGAAAATAATACTAATACTTTAAACAGAAGTGAACTTCAAGAAAATGGCAGAGCTACAACTCTACTCCAAGGTAAAATCTGTGATAGTCTAATCTGATTTCACGAGAAGTAACTAGAAAATATTGTAAATTATCAAGAAGACTGGTTAGAAAATAGATTTACCCTCACTATCACTGACAATGAACTCTGCCTAAGTAAGTAAATATCATGCCTATAGCAGGCGACCGGGTTCAGAATGGAGCCATCATAACTGGCAAGACATTTAGAAACCAAGCATTCAGAACACAAAAATAAACCTCAACATTTCAAAGCTGTACTTAAAGCCAGGTGATACTCAATCCACACTTTAATACATTTCATAGACAGTGATAAATGGTTAGAAGCCTCGTTCAAGATTTCTTACTGAGTAGCTGAAGACTTACTAGGGAAGTACCAAGAGATATTTGGCACTTTGTACAGCCACTCATATAAAACTATGTCCTGAATTTCAGAATGTGCTTTTTTATCTTATCTCTTTCTCCAAAGAACTAGAGTTGGCCCCAAGCTTTAAACTTTGTGAATTTTTTTCCAGAAAAATAAAATACCTTTCCTCAAATAAACAAGACCGTTTTCTCCAGTAGGCGAGGTAAATAATTCATGCTGCTCTAAAAGCACTAAGACTGGCAGCAATTTTTTTAAAAAAGAAAGATCCAGCAATCTCACTTACCCATATATATCCAAAAGAATTTAAAGTAGGGTCTCAAAAAGATATTTGCACACTCATATCCATAGCAGTGTTATTCACAATAGGCAAGAGGTGAAAGCACCTCAAGTGCCCACCAGTGGATGAATATGTAAACAAAACGTGGTATGTACAAATAAGGGAATATTATTCAGCCTTTAAAAGGAAGGGAACTCTGTCACATGCTATACCATGGATGAACCTTGAGAACATTATGCTAAGTGAAATAAGCCAGTCACAGAAAAACAAATATTGTATGATTCCACTTACATGAGATAACCAGAGTAGTCAAACTCATAGAAACAAATTAGAATGGTGGTTGCCAGGAGCTGGGGGAAGGGAGAAAGGGGAGTTGGTTGATGGGTATAGAGTTTCAGATTTGCAAGATAAGAAAGATTCACAACAATGTGAATGTCCTTAACACTATTGAATGGTGCATTTAAAAGTGGTTGAGATGGTACATTTTATGCCATCTGGTTTTTACTGCAATTTTTTTAAAAAAAGATAAAGACAAACCACCTCCTAAAGCCTCCTTATTTCACATTCTAGAAAGAAACACGACAGCTTATGATTAATAATGCCATGATAGCAAGTCTCCTGGTATCTCTCCAACAGTACCTCCCGTGGCTCAGCACCCTCACCCCATAGACTGTATTATTATCTATCTATGTTCCCACATTCTCTGTCCAGCAGGTTGCTCTATTCGTTCGTCTGTCTGTCTCTCCTTTCCTACCCATCCCATCTCCTTTGCCTCCCCACCTCCTTCCTCTTTCCCTCCCCCTCCCTCTCTTTCTCCTTCTGCTCCATCCCTTCCCTTGCTGGTTTTTCCTATAAGAACTAATTTCCATCACACATTTTTTTTTCGTTTTTCATTTCAGTGTTTTTATTTTTTGTGTGTTTTGGAGGATTCCAAAATTATTAATTTTTTTAAAGCTCTTTATTGGAAGATAATTGCTTTACACTGTTGTGCCAGTTTTTGAGGTACATCAAAGTGAATCAGCTATATTTATACAAATATCCCCATAACCCCTCCCTCCCATGACTCCCTCCCATCCTCCCTATCCTGACCCTCTAGGTCATCACCCATCATCGAGTTTATCTCCCTATGTCTACTTTATATTTGGTAGTATCTGTATGTCAATGCAACTTTCACTTGGTCCCAGCTTCCCCTTCGCCCTCCCCCCTCCCTGTTGTGTCCTCAAGTCCATTCTCTACATCTGCATCTTTATTCTTGCCCTGTCACTGGGTTCATCAGTACCATTTTTTTAGATTCCACGTATATGAGTTAGCATACGGTATTTGTTTTTCTCTTTCTGGCTCACTTCGCTCTGACAGACTCTAGGGCCATCCACCTCACTACAAATAACTCAATTTCATTCCTTTCTATGGCTGAGTAATAGTCTATTGTATATATGTGCCACATATTCTTTATCCATTCATCCACTGATGGGCATTTAGGTTGCTTCCATGTCCTGACTATCGTAAACAGTGCTGCAATGAACATTGTGGTACATGTTTCTTTTTGGATTATGCTTTTCTCAGGGTATATGCCCAGGAGTGGGATTGCTGGATCATATGGTAGTTCCATTTTTAGTTTTTGAAGGACCCTCCAAACTGTTTTCCATAGTGGCTGTACCAACTTACATTCCCACCAACAGTGCAGGAGTGTTCCCTTTTCTCCACACCCTCTCCAGCATTTATTGTTTCTAGATTTTTTGATGATGGCCATTCTGACCAGTGTGAGGTGATACCTCATTGTGGTTTTGACATGCATTTCTCTAATGATTAGTGATGTTGAGCATCTTTTCATGTGTTTGTTAGCCATCTGCATGTCTTCTTTGGAGAAATGTCTATTTAGGTCTTCCACCCATTTGTGGATTGGGTTATTTGCTTGTTTGGTATTAAGCTGCATAAGCTGCTTATATATTTTGGAGATTAATCTTTTGCCAGTTGCTTCATTGGCAAGTATTTTCTCCCATTCTGAGGGCTATCTTCTTGTCTTGTTTATGGTTTCTTTCGCTGTGCAAAAGCTTTTAAGTTTCATTAGGTCCCATTTGTTTATTTTTTATTTTATTTCCATTATTCTAGGAGGTGGGTCAAAAAGGATCTTGCTTTGGTTTATGTCATAGAGTGTTCTGCCTATATTTTCCTCTAAGAATTTTATAGTGTTTGGCCTTATATTTAGGTCTTTAGTCCATTTTGAGTTTATTTTTGTGTATATTTTTAGGGAGTGTTCTAATTTCTTTCTTTTACATGTACCTGTCTAGTTTTTCCCAGCACTGCTTATTAAAGAGGTTGTCTTTTTTCGATTGTATATTCTTGCCTCCTTTATCAAAGATAAGGTGACCATATGTGCATGGGCTTATCTCGGGGCTCTCTATTGTGTTCCATTGATCTATATTTTTGTTTTTATGCCAGTACCATACTATCTTGATCACTGTAGGCTTGTAGTATAGTTTGAAGTCAGGAAGCCTGATTCCAGCGACTCCACCTTTCCTTCTCAAGATTGCTTTGGCTATTCAGGGTCTTTTGCATTTCGATACAAATCATAAAATTTCTTGTTTTAGTTCTGTGAAAAATGCCATTGGTAATCTGATAGGGATTACATTGTATCTGTAAATTGCTTTGGGTAGTATAGTCATTTTCACTGTGTTGATTCTTCCAATCCAAGAACATGGTATGTCCCTCCATCTGTTTGTATGGTCTTTGATTTCTTTCATCAGTGTCTTATCGTTTTCTGCATACAGGTCTTTTGCCTCCTTAGGCAGGTTTATTCCTCAGTATTTTATTCTTTTCGTTGCTGTGGTAAATGGGAGTGTTTCTTTAATTTCTCTTTCTACTCTTTCATTGTTAGTGTATAGGAATGCAAGAGATTTCTGAGCCTTAATTTTGTATCTCGTTACTTTACTAAATTCATCAATTAGTGCTAGCAGTTTTCTGTTAGAATCTTTAGGGTTTTCTATATATAATATCATGTCATCTGCAAAGAGTGACAATTTTACTTCTTCTTTTCCTATTTGGATTCCTTTTATTTCATTTTCTTCTCTGATTGCTGTGGCTAAAACTTCCAAAACTATGTTGAATAATAGTGGTAAGAGTGGGCACCCTTGTCTTGTTCCTGTCCTTAGAGAGAATGCTTTGAGTTTTTCACCACTGAGAATGATGTTGGCTGTTGGTTTGTCATATATGGCTTTTATTATGTTGAGGTAACTTCCTTCTATGCCCACTTTCGGGAGAGTGTTTATCATAAATGGATGTTGAATTTTGTCAAAAACTTTTTCTGCATCTATTGAGATGATCATATGGTTTTTATCCTTCAATTTGTTGATATGATGTATCACATTGATTGATTTGCATATATTGAAGAATCTTTGCATTCCAGGGATAAACCCCACTTGATCATGATGTATGATCTTTTTAATGTGCTGTTGGAATCTATTTGCTAGTATATTGTTGTGGATTTTTGCATCTATACTCATCAGTGATATTGGCCTATAATTTTCTTTTTTTGTGACGTCTTTGCCTGGTTTTGGTATCAGGGTGATAGTGGCCTCGTAGAATAAGTTTGGGAGTGTTCCTCCTTCTGCAATATTTTGGAAGAGTTTGAGAAGGATAGGTGTTAGCACTTCTCTAAGTGTTTGATAGTATTCACCTGTGAAGCCATCTGGCCCTGGGCTTTTGTGTGTTGGGAGATTTTAATCACAGTCTCAATTTCAGTGCTTGTGATTGGTCTGTTCATATTTTCTATTTCTTCCTGGTTCAGTCTTGGATGCTTGTACTTTTCTAAGAATTTATCCATTTCTTCCAGGTTATCTAATTTGTTGGCATATAGTTACTTGTAGTAGTCTCTCATGATCTTTTGTATTTCTGCGGTGTCAGTTGTTACTTCTCATTTTTCATTTCTAAGTCTGTTGATTTGTGTCTTCTCCCTTTTTTTCTTGATGAGTCTGGCTAATGGTTTATCAATTTTATTTATCTTCTCAAAGAAGCAGCTTTTAGTTTTAATGATCTTTGCTATTGTTTCTTTCATTTTTTTTCATTCATTTCTGATCTGATCTTTATGATTTCTTTCCTTCTGCTCACTTTGGGGTTCTTTTGTCCCTCTTTCTCTAATTGTTTTAGGTATAAGGTTAGGTTGTTTATTTGATATTTTTCTTGTTTCTTGAGGTAGGATTGTATTGCTATATACTTCCCTATTAGAACTGCTTTTGCTGCGTCCCATAAGTTTTGGGTCGTCGTGTTTCATTGTCATTTGTTTCTAGGTATTTTTTGCTTTTCTCTTTGATTTCTGCAGTGACTTCTTGGTTGTTTAATAGCATATTGTTTAGCCTCCGTGTGGTTGTATTTTTTACAGTTTTTTTCCTGTAATTGATATCTAGTCTCATGGAGTTGTGGTCAGAGAAGATGCTTGATATGATTTCAATTTTCTTGAATTTACTGAGGCTTGATTTATGCCCCAAGATATGATCTATCCTGGAGAATGTTCTGTGTGCACTTGAGAAGAAAGTGTAGTCTGTCGTTTTTGGATGCAATGGCCTATAAATATCAATTAAGTCGAGACGGTCTAATGTGTCATTTAAAGCTTGTGTGTCTTTATTTATTTTCTGTTTGGATGATCTGTCCATTGATGTAAGTGGGGTGTTCAAGTCTCCTACTATTATTGTGTTCCTGTTGATTTCCCCTTTTATGGCTGTTAGCATTTGCCTTATGTATTGAGGTGCTCCTATGTTGGGGGCATAGATATTTACAATTGTTATATCTTCTTCTTGGATTGATCCCTTGATCATTATGGAGTGTCCTTCCTTGTCTCTTGTAATAGTTTTCTACTTTAAGGTCAAATTTGTCTGATAAGAGTATTGCTACTCCAGCTTTCTTTGGACTTCCATTTGCATGGAATATCTTTTTCCATCCCCTTATTTTCAGTCTATATGTGTCCCTACGTCTGAAGTGGGTTTCTTGTAGGCAGCATATATAAGGTGCTTGTTTTTGTATCCATTCAGCCAGTCTGTGTCTTTTGGTGGGAGCATTTAATCCATTTACATTTAAGGTAATTATTGAGATGTATGTTCCTATTACTATTTTCTTAATTGTTTTGGGTTTGTTTTTATAGGTCTTTTCCTTCTCTTGTGTTTACTGCCTAGAGGAGCTCCTTTAGTAGTTGTAAGGCTGGTTTGGTGGTGCTGAATTCTCTTAACTTTTACTTGTCTGGAAAGCTTTTGATTTCTCCATCAAATCTGAGTGAGATTCTTGCTGAGTAGGGTGTTCCTGGCTATAGGTTTTTCTCTTTCAAAACTTTAATTATCTCCTGCCACTCCTTTCTGGCCTGCAGAGTTTCTGCAGAGAGATCAGCTGTTATCTGTATGGGTTTTCTCTTACATGTTATTTGTTGCTTTTCTCTTGCTGCTTTTAATATTTTTTCTTTGTGTTTAATTTTCTTTAGTTTGATTAATATGTGCCTCAATGCGTTTCTCCTTGGGTTTATTCTGCATGGTACTCTGCACTTCTTGAACTTGGTTTACTATTTCCTTTCCCATGTGGGGGAAGTTTTCCACCATAATCTCCTCAAATATTTTCTCAGACCCTTTCTTTTCTTCTTCTTCTTCTGGGACGCCTATGATTTGAATGTTGGTATGCTTAATGTTATTCCCGAGGTCTCTGAGACTGTCTTCCATTCTTATTATTCATTTTTCTTTTTCCTGCTCTGTGGCAGTTATTTCCCACATTCTATCTTCCAGCTTACTTAATCGTTCCTCTGCCTCAGTTATTCTGCTGATTATACCATCTAGAGTATTTTTACTTTCAGTTACTGTGTTGTTCATTACTGTTTGTTTGCTCTTTAGTTCTTCTAGGTCCTTATTGTTTCTTGTATTTTCTCTATTTTCAAGATTTTGAATCATCTTTACTAACATTACTCTGAACTCTTGTTCAGGCAATTTGCCAATTTCTTCTTCATTTATTTGGTCTTGTGGGTTTTTATCTTGCTCCTTGCAAGATGTTTCTTTGTTTCCTCCTTTTGCCTAATTTATAGTATTTGCTGTCTCCTTTCCCTATGCTGCCTAGAAGTAATTCCTTTTATCTCTGTTCTGTTTGGCTTGAGGTCTCAAGCACTGGAGCTTGCTGGCCTTTGGTTGGATTTAGAGCTTGGTGTTGAGAATGAGAACTCTGGGCGAGCACTTGGTGATCAATATTCCATGGGATCAGGAGTTTTCTCGTGGTCTGAAGTCTTGGACTCTGCTCTGCTGTCTCAGAGGTCCAGGTTTGACCCCCAGCTGGGGCACCAAGACCCTGAAAGCTGCACGGCATGGAGAAAAAGAAGGTAGGAGAACAAAGAAAAAAAGGAAGAAAAAAGGGAAGAAGGGGAGAGGACAGACAGATCCCCAAGACTGGTGGTAAAAGCAACTCTAATCAGTCAAAATCACCCAAGGAGATGTGCACACTTGCACTTGCAAAAAGAGAAGAGGAAAAGAAACCAAAGAGAAGAGGAAAAGAGAGAGCAAAGGAAAAAGAGAGTACTCATACCAATTACAAGCAAATCCATATATAATTATATACAGTAAAGATTTAACTAACAAATATCTCAAACCAAAAACAAGACAAACATACCAAGAAATCCTCCGATACTTCTAGGTAGGGCTCTGCACCTGCTGTGGAGAGGACTGTGGAGAGCTCAGACTGTGATCTGGTATTAGTTCTGTGTTTATTTGTCCCCACAGCTCCTAGTTGCCCCCTATGTCTACAGTCTCTATTGTAGAAACACTTGTCTATCCAGGTGATCCACAGATGCAGGATCTATCAAGCCTATTGTGGGCATTAAATCTGCTCTTCCTGTGGCTGTTTCTCTTTCTCTTCTTTGGTCCTGCAGTCCTCGGGGACCAGTTTTGGTTTTGGTCCCTTCTTTGCGTGTGGGTTGCTCTCAGGAGTTTGTTCCCTGCCCAAGCAAGAGGGGGTGAAAGAGGGTGATTGGGGCTCACTTGCAACTTCAGTTCAGGGAGTAGGGAGGGATATGGCAGTCTAACTGAAATCTGCAGGAGTGATTGTAGCAGCAGAGGTCACCATGAGCATGAGGTGTGCTGTGCGTTCTCCCAGGGAAGTTGGTCCTGATTGTGGGACCCTTGGTGTTGGTGGGCTTCACCTACTGCTGGGAGGGTGTAGCCAGTGTCTTGCCTTACAGAGAGGACCATTGGTGGCTGCAGGTAGGCGGGCCATGGGGCTTGATAGCATGGCAGTGGGGCAGGGGAGTGGGCCAGCAGGCAGGTGGGTGGGCATTCGGCGGGACCCAGCGGCATGGGGGGTGGGTGGGGGAGTGGGGCGGCGGGGGGCTTTTCGATCCAGCAGCCGCAGGTCGTGCTGCTTTGCAGGCTGCGAGTTCTCAGAGAGGGAAGCTCCTCCCAAGCACTCTGAAACAAAGGTCCCTGCCTTTCCATCTGACCCAGGATTTTCCCCAAACTCCCTCCTAGCTTGCTGGTGCACCTGCTCCCCTGGCTGTTTTCATGCAGCCACCACCAGCTCTCTCCCTGGTGTCTGTTCTCGGAAGCTCAAGCCTCGGTGCCCAGCCCCCACCGCCGCCACGGGTGAGCAGATTAGCTCCTCTGGCTGGGGAGTGCTGCCTGACTCCTCCCTGCGGGGATTTCTCCGCTCTGCCCTCCACACACCTGCCGTTGCTCTCTCTTCTGGGACCCTGTCCTTCCCCACCAGTGAGGGAGTTCCCCAGAGTGCAGGAGCCGTCCCCCCCCCCCCCCCCCCCCCCCCCCCCGCCACCACCATAGCTCCCTCCCAGAGGGGCTGGTCTCCTCAGGATTCCTTTCTCTCTTTTTTTTCCCTTATTTCCTTTGCACTACCCAATTACATGGAAATTCTTCTGCTTTTTGGAGGTCTGAGGTCTCCTGCCAGCATTCACAAGGTGTCCTGCAGGAGCCACTCCACAAGTAGATGTATTTTTGATGTATTTGTGGGGAGGAAGGTGATCTCCAAGTCCTACTCCTCCACCATCTTTCTCAAGGTCACACATTTTAACCTTTAAAGAATTTTCACTTTCATTATCTCAGATAGTGGTTCCTACACTGTAGCGTGTATAAGACTCCTCTGAGAATGTCTGCGAAAATGTGGGTTCCTGGCCTCCACCTCCAGAGAGTCAGTTCTAGGGGTCTGTAATGGGATCCAGGAATCTGAATTTCTAACAAGCACACCCTCCCAGGTGCTTCTAAGCAGGTGATTGGTAACTTACACTTTCACTAGGTGCAGGCCTGGAAGATAGCCACACCTGGAATGAGGCAGGGCACATGTGACAGGCTCTTTGCTTATTTAACTTGCCCAGAAGGGGCAATGTAGTGACACTAATCTTCTATAGGGAATTGACTATATAAACAAGGTACTTTCTTAACTGGAAGCAGTTAGAAAAGGGAAAGAGAGGAAAGCCCTAAACGCATCCCATTTCACAGAAAATAATCCTGCCAGTGAAAATCCCAACCAGGCTGTCATGTCAGACCTTCTTCATCTCTTACCATTTGACATTTGGATATTTGGTACATGCAAAGGGAACTACATCTGCACTGCTTTTGGAAGGTGGAAGAAGAACTAGAGTTGGGCTCTTGAGGGAAGAGTGTGATCCAGAGTGAGTCATGGGCAAAGCAGGGTGCAGGGCTCTCCAGACTGCCAGGCCTGCACCCCAGGCTGTGAGTCATACAGCTTCCCCAGCTCAGAGGTGTGAGAACGGACCTGTCTTTCCACAGGGCCGGGTATTGCAGGCTCTGCAGAAGCCCGGAGTCATAAGGACAAGCAAACTTTCTACACAAGAGACCGAGTACTCTTCTTGCCAGGAAAATGCCATTGTGATTTAAATTGGATGTTGAGGGCTAAGATAAGTGAAAGAGGTAAAATATGAATTGAAATGGTTAGAGTATAAAGTTTTCCTTTTGCAAATATGCTACATTTATTCTGCAAATAGGAGATAAAATGAGATTTCTCTTGTTCTTTTTCGTAGCCTTATAAAAACAGACAAATTTGTGCTGAAGATAAAAAAGTGAATCATATTCCATAAAGCTAACTTTTATGACTACCTAAAGAGATAGAATTTCCTTGAGATGGGGTGTGAAGTTTGATTCAGTCAGAACTTTTGAAAGAATTCCAGAAGGTGAGACTTGGGGGTACCCAATCCTGAGGCATCCTTCCTGAAAAGAGAATATGATGTCACCATTTATGAAGAGACTGGGGCTAACTCCCCAGCCTGTATTTCTCTGGCATGACCAGGGTCAAGCAGGGTAATGGGCTTACAGAAGACAATTCAGAGCTGCCTTGTGGGCTCCAAACATGTCCGTGCCTGGGCTTACGCATGGGGCACCAGCACGCGCTGTCACGCTACATGTTGGTGCTGGCCGCTGCTGCCGAATGATATGCCCCTGGGTATACTTCCACCTTCAAGGGTGTTTCATGTCTCTGGCACCCTCCTTCCCAGCTGCAGTGTGTCGCCTATCATAAACAGCCTGTCTGCTAAAGCTCTGGGGGTCACCACACCCCTTTCCTCATACTTCTCTGCCCTGGCCTAAGGGCATGTGGCTCATGTTGGTCTCTGGGTGGTGATTCTAACACGCACAGCTGAGTGAGCGGCACATCAGGCCTCCACTTGGCCCTCACTCCGGCGTAATCTTGGGACACTAGTGAAGGAAAAAATGCCTCCCATTACTACACTTTTGTGGTTATTTTTCATAAAACCTTCTATAAATGAGGATTCCTCACCATAATTTTTATTCTGTTTTTCAATGGGATGACCACATATTAATTATCTAAACTGGGACACTTCTAAGAGGGAGCTCTATTAACAACTACACTGGGACAACAAGTGTAGGCTGAGACCACCCTGGGTAACCCGGGACTCACGGTCACCCTGCTTGGGAAGCAGAGGAGCTACATGAAGATGACACATGAAGCAGAGTCCCAGCCGACCCCACGTGACACAAAACGTGAACAAAAAAGAACTCCTATTGTATTAAGCCGCTGAGCTTTCGGGTTGTTTGTTATCGCAGCGTAACCCAGCGCAAACTGGTGAACGCAACCCCTCAGAGCTGTGTAACGTCTTCATTACCCTCTCGGTGAAATGGGGGTGACATAATATGGCCCGTATCTCTGGATGGCTGTGTGGATTAAATGAGCTAACATATAAAAAGAACTTAGATCAGTGCCTGGCACATAGTGAACAGCCCCAGATGTTAGCTGTTATTATTAATTATAATAATAACACAGAAGAATGAAAGAACACTCTAAGAACACGGTGAAGTCAAATTTCAAGCAAAGCATGTCATTACTCAGGAATGGCAGGGAAGCCACTCATCTCTCGCGCCCGCTGCACAAGCAGTTTGCCCCTTTGGAGGTCCTGAGGCCCTGCCTCCTTCTCTCAACCACAGCCCTTTCCTACCTGTATGTATCCCTACTACTCGGACTCGTCACAGCCGCTTTCTTGTGAATTCCTCCACTCCCTTGACCTTTGGTTGCTTCCATCTCACCCAGATGACGAATCTTAAACCTGAATCAATACAACAATCCAACATTTTTGCTCCGGGGCCTGAGTTACTTAACAAAATCCTCCAGGATTTCTTGAAATTCTTACATGGGCTCTTTCTCAACTCTTTCTCCCATTTCCCATAAGAGAGATTTCCAAATTTTACCATTCTCCTCTAGCTCTGTAACCTACCACCTTCCTCCTGACTCAGAAAATAACTAGAGGCTGCTAGAGAGGGACTACGTAAGCTGGTTCATTGTTCCCGCCCAAAGCCAATCCCTTTCTCACTCTGGAACCTGCCCCCCAGCCCTGCGCCGCTGGCCCTCAGCCCTTGGAATATAAATGTGCCTGCTCGTGTCCACCTTCCAAAAATAACTCCTTCAGCTTGCTGTCTCTCTCCAGCCCCAAGTTTCCCCTTCTCTTCACTGCCAAGCAACTGTCCTCCATGCTCTACTTTCTCACACCCACTGTTCCTCAATCCCCTGGACTCTGCACCCTGTCACTTCACCAAATCCGCCACAGAGGTCATCAACGAACTCTCTGTCGCAACGGACATTTTTCCGTCTTTGAGTTACCTCACCTCTCCGTGACATCTGACAGAGCTGGTTACTGTCTCCTCCTAGTGATTTCCTCCTACCTTGGCTTCTAAGATGCTTCTCCCCTGCTTTCCCTCCTCTCAGGCTTCTCCTTCCCCGTCGCTTGTGGCTCCTCTTCCCCTGCCTCCCTTAAATGCTTGTGTCCCCACAGTTCCCCAAGGCCCTCTTCTCTTTTCTTCCCAAGGCATGAACTAGTACTTAAAGGTTGAGAACTCCGAAATCCATGTCTCTGGCCAGCTCTTCCTCCTATTGATCCAACTGATTATTGAATGTCTCCCCATGGGTGTCTCACGAGCTCCTCAATCCCGAGATGTCCAGAGCCAAACTCATCATTTTGCCTACCAACCCTGACTTTCTTCTTGGGTCTGTGAATGAATGACATTATAATTCACCCACTGTCCAAGTCAGAAACCTGGCACTCATGCTTGACTTTTCCCAATCTCTCTCCTCCTACCAACCAAAGAGCCACCATCTGGTCTCCCTACTTCTAATCTTCACTCTTCAAGCCTATTGTCCATGCTACTTACAAATGATCTTTCTTTCTCTATTATCTTCAGAAGAAAGTCCAAACTCTAACACTCAAAACTTAGCTGTACACCTAACCCAATATCGTTAATGATACCACGCTCCCATCTGCCACTCCTCTTTCATCTCTCATGTCCTCCAAATCTCCTACACTGCAAACGTATTGAACTACTTTAAACTCCCAGACTGTTCCATGTTTCATGACACCTCTGGGTTTTTTTGTTCTTGCCGCTCCTCTTCTGAAATACCCTGTGCCCTGCTGCCCACTTAGTAAAGTACTCATCTTTAAGTCAGGTGTTACCTGTTCCAGAAAGCCTTCTCTACTCACTAGAATCTTTCATCTTGTAGAAAGCTCCCCACCCCAGGCTGAGTCAGCTGCCCTCTTAGGTGCTTCCACAGTCCCCTGAACTTGCCTTGCCTGAAATGTGGTTGCTGATTGACTTGCAGGTCTCCCTCACTAAACTGTGATCTCGACTAGTTAGGGACCGATTCACCATGCAATTCCAGTTTCTAGTACATTATCTAATAATTCTCAGTAAATGTTTCATGAATGAATGAACAGTGATAAAGAGTCTCTTGAGTAGCAGCCCCCTGCATGCCTAGGAGGAAGAATCACAAGCAACATTTAATGTTTATACGTATATATACACACATGTAGTGGTGAAGCATCTTTAAATAGAGATCACTGTGTGTGTGTGTGTAAGAATGATACAGGTTATGGAAGATTATTCATTTTTCTTTACCTTATTCTCCCTTTTGCTTTTCCATTGTGATTCTTTGTGCTCAGATAACTTTATTCTGCTCTTTCAACAGCTGTAACTCCCACACACCATAAAATTTCTCAATATTCTTACTCAGTATTCAGGACAATATTTGCATGACAGGTATTCTGAATAGGTAAGAATTCTAAAGACTGCAAGAGAATCGCCACTTCCTTATATTATCAATTTTCAATCAGTCTTCTTTTCTCAAGGTTCAATTATCTCAACTCCTTTAGCTATTCCATAAATGGTAGGTAACATGCTAGACCAGCAAATTTAAATTTTTACACTAAGTTACTACCATCTCAAATGAGATTTGTAATTGGTACTCATAAGAAACTAATTATTAATATCCATTTCAATGATTCTCCTTCCACATTCTGATTGTTGAAGTTGTTTTTAAAAGAAGCTGTCATCATATTACTACTCATTTTCAATTTATGGTCATTCCTCCCTGTCTCAAGATCTTTATATGCTAAACCTGAGGTCATTCTAATACATTCTTCATTTTGTCAGCTTAATTAATTTGAAAGTAACTAACCTGGGTTTCATCGTAGAAAATTAACAACAATCCAATGGATAATGTTAAATATTTTAAGAATAGTTTAAAAATAATTAGCAATTTGTCATTTCATAGGGCTAGACATATTAAATAAATTTCTATTTTAAACTGTAATGATCACCTTTAAAAAACAAAATATCTTGAAATAGTCACAAGGCATTAATTAGCAATATGTAGGAATTACAAAACATGAAATTAATAAGTGATTCTTAAAATTAGCTTTCAATTAGAAATGAAGTCTTAAGAGTGTTTAATTTTCATCTATGACCATCATTGTTATATAGTCCTTGTAATGAATTGAATTCGATTCTGGATCAATTGCAGCAGACAACATTTCTTCCATTTCCTCCTGAGAAAAAGGCTCACCTGGGAGGAACAAGAAAAACTCATCATTTACAATCCTCTGATTTTTTGTCTTTCTCTTTCCACTGGCCATGGAGCGCCCCCTGCCCCAATTGTGTCTCTAGTCACTCTTCCTGGGTCCATAAAGCCAGCTCATCGTGACAGTCCAGAGGTTCAAAGGGCACGCTGTTGGACCCCTGGCAAATTCTGGAGTTATTTTACTTTGCAGATATCATAGCTCAAGCAACCTATAGAATCAATCGTTTTAGCCAAAACAGCAGGAGGACGTGAAAACATCATAAATAAGGTTATTTACTTAAATTAAAACCACTAAAATTGCCAAAGGAGTAACCTGAAGTCATAGTTTTACAGGGAAACTAATCATTATATTTAGTAAGGGTATGAAGAAAGGGTTAAATGGTTGCTATGCAGAAATGCTGAAGAACAGATAACAGGTTTAAAACTGTAACAATGTCTATGGATATTCTCCAAGCAGGGTAGGACAATGGAGTGAGCCAGCTGCAGCCATGCCATTCACGAGCCATTTCAAAGCAGTCGTCGTTAGAGTTTGGCCCAGTGTTGCTGTCAAATGAAACCAAAAGTTGGATAGAAAACCTGTGGGCTTTAGTTGGATTCAGATAACAGCTGAAGGTCATCTTGGATATTGGTTTCATCAAGATGAAAAGCAAATTCAGGAAGAACATTGGAAAGGCTGTCGTCTATTTAAGATAGAACTTTGTCCTGATATTAAGCAAACATACAGAAACATCCAAATCACCACCTTACCCCTGAAGAGTCTTAATCCAAGCAGTAAATTACTGAGGTCTGAGAACTACCTACATTCTGAACTTAAGTCACCTGCCACTACAAACAATGCTTTCTAAGGTGGAATTCAGTTAATAATACAGAAATATTTAAGTGGGGATTTTTATGACAATGATGATGCTTGAGTTCTTCTGAAATCATGCTTACATTCTAAGGAAAGAAAGAATGCCTAAAATGTCTAAAAAGACAAATTTTGAATCTTTCTTATAACCTGACTGTTAAATACTAACTCCACCACCAATGAACTTTGATGGGCACGTAAGGTCTTATGAGAATACTGACAACAAACGTTTATCGAGAACTGTGTGCCAGGCACTGCTCTAAGTACTTCACAGGTATTAACTAAGTTAATCTCCACCACCTCAAGAGAGGTAAGAACTGTTATTCCCACTTACAGCTGAGGACACCAGCACACAAAGAAAACAGGCAGGCAGACCCAGCCAGTGAGTGGTGGATCTGGATCTGCATGCCAGCAGTCCAACTCAAGGTCCAGAAACTACACTCAACTGCTTGGAACAAGGCGTTGCTCACAGTGAAATACGGAAGGTGGTAACTGCTTCCTTGGGCAAGGAAAGAGATATGAAATATTTAATTAAGGATAGGAGGAAATAGCTTAATGATTAAAAGCACAAGCTTGGGAGCCTGGCTGCCTGGGTTCAAATGCTCAGCTGTCTCATTAGCTTTAAGATCCCAGGCAAGGGACTTCCCTGGTGGTCCAGGGGTAGAGTCCGCCTTGCAATGCGGATGCTGCGGGTTTGATCCCTGGTTAGGGAACTAAGATCCCACACGCCACAGGGCAACTAAGCCTGCGCGCTACAACTACTGAGCTCATGCACCTCAATGAGAGGGTAAACTACAGAGCCCATGGGCCATGGAGCCAGCGTACCACAACTAGAGAAGAGAAAACCTGCACATCACAACTAGAGAGAAGCCCACGCGCCGCAACGAAGAGCCCACTTGCTGCAACAAAACACCCTGCATGCCTTAACAAAGATCCTGTGTGCCACAACTAAGACCCAATGCAGCCAAAAAAAAAAAAAAAAATCCCAGGCGAGTCACTTAACCTCTCTGCGTCTCAGTTTTCCTGTCTATAAAATGGAGATTATAATGATACTGCCTATCTCATAGGCTTGTTATAAGAATTAAGTGTTATTATTTGATTAGCACTTAGAACATTGCCTGGAACCTAGGCAGCAATATGTTTGTTTAAAAATTTTTTTCAAGATCTTCCCTGCTGCTAAATACTGTCTGACACAATACACACACCTGGACATGTGGACTTCTATCTTGCAGGAACTTGATTCAATGTGATTTACTATGTTCATCATACAACATGCTGGGCATTTAGAATGCATATTCTCAAGCCGATTAATATTTTGTGGATATTGTGAAAAGTTGCATGTCTCTGCATCCACTGCAGTCTGTTTCTGACTCCTCTACTTCAGTCAGTAGCATTACCATAATACCCACTGTTCAGGCCAAAGCCTTGTTACTTTTGACTCAGCTCCCATCTTTGTCCCCTGCACTCTGTTACTCATCACGACCTGTGAATCCTGCTGTAGACAGTCCTACTGTATCAATCCCTTCTTTCAATTCCCATTGCCACTGCCAGATACAGCCCTTATTAGAGTACCTTCAAAATGCTGAACTAGCCTCCTAACTGGTCTCCCCAGTCTAACCTCCTTCTTGCTCATCTCACAAGCCGACCAGCACCAGATTAACCTTCCCACAATCCCTCTTGCACCATGTGACTCACCTGCTCAAAACCCTACAATGCTTCTCCATTGCCCATAGGATGAATTTACCTGAGCCCCGGCCTCCACAATCTAGTCCCAGTCAGTCTAACTTCCTACTGTTTGCCAACAAGACCCTCTGGGCCCTGTCTTCTCACAGGCTCTCAAAATATCATGCTCGTTCCTACCCTCCAGTTTTTGTTCACACTTTTTATCAATCTATGTCTCCCCCTCATCAGCCCCTTCACCCATTCTACATTCATCTCCTCACTCATTCATTAATTCAACCAACATTTGCTGAGACTTACTATGTGTGGGGGTGCTATAATGCAGATTTTACCCCGGCTCTCCATAACTCACCCATATAATTCTACCATCTTAAGAAAACCATTTTCTCTTCCCAGACCAAGCTTTCCAGGCTGGTCCAGTCCACATTGGTCTTCTGAGACTCACTTTTTTCTACTGTCTTATATTTTGAATTAGTTTACAAGTTTGTTTTATTTCCTCCAATAAGACTATAATTTCCTTGAGAAAGGGAGCCGATTTTAGTATTATTGCCTCTCATTGCACTCAGTGTCCCTCACCCACACAGTAGGGACATCATACTAATGACATTGAACAGTTTTGGCCATTTTGACTAAATTCATATTTCCTAATATAACTAGGATTTACTTCCTTTAAATTAATCCCTAGACATCTTGGGTCACAAATCAAACCTCAGCAAATTCAAGAAAATTGAAATCATATCAAGCATCTTCTCAGACCACAACGCCATGAGACTAGATATCAATTACAGGAAAAAAACTGCAAAAAATACAAACACATGGAGGCTAAACAATTCACTATTAAACAACCAAGGAATCACCACAGAAATCAAAGAGGAAATCAAAAAGTATCTAGAAACAAATGACAACGAAAACACAACAACCCAAAACCTATGGGACGCAGCAAAAGCAGTTCTAAGAGGGAAGTTTATAGCAATACAGTCCTACCTTAAGAAACAAGAAAATGATCGAATAAACAACCTAACCTTACACCTCAAACAACTAGAGAAAGAAGAACAAAGAAACCCCAAAATGAGCAGAAGGAAAGAAATCGTAAAGATCAGAGCAGAAATAAATGAAAAAGAAAGGAAAGAAACCATAAGAAAAATAAATAAAACTAAAAGCTGGTTCTTTGAGAAGATTAACAAAATTGATAAACCATTAGCCAGACTCATCAAGAAAAAAAGAGAGAAGATGCAAATCAACAGAATTAGAAATGAAAAAGGAGAAGTCACAACGGACACCTCAGAAATACAAAACATCATGAGAGACTACTACAAGCAACTATATGCCAATCAATTGGATAACCTGGAAGAAATGGATACATTCTTAGAAAAATACAATCTTCCAAGACTGAACCAGGAAGAAATAGAAACCATGAACAGACCAATCACAAGTACAGAAATTGAGGCAGTGATTAAAAATCTCCCAACACACAAAAGCCCAGGACCAGATGGATTCACAGGCGAATTCTATCAAACATTTCGAGAAGAGTTAACACCTATCCTTCTCAAACTCTTCCAAAATATTGCAGAAGGCGGAGCACTCCCAAACTCATTCTACGAGGCTACCATCACCCTGATACCAAAACCAGGCAAAGATGTCACAAAAAAAGAAAACTACAGACCAATATCACTGATGAATATAGATGCAAAAATCCTCAACAAAATACTAGCTAACAGACTGCAACAGCACATTAAAAAAGTCATACACCATGATCAAGTGGGGTTT
Organism: Hippopotamus amphibius kiboko; assembly: GCF_030028045.1. Classification (NCBI taxonomy): domain Eukaryota; kingdom Metazoa; phylum Chordata; class Mammalia; order Artiodactyla; family Hippopotamidae; genus Hippopotamus; species Hippopotamus amphibius. The sequence goes on from NC_080188.1 coordinate 147,822,916, forward strand.
ATCCCTGGGATGCAAGGATTCTTCAATATACGCAAATCAATCAACGTGATACATCATATCAACAAATTGAAGGATAAAAACCATATGATCATTTCAATAGATGCAGAAAAAGCTTTTGACAAAGTTCAACATCCATTTATGATAAAAGCTCTCCAGAAAATGGGCATAGAAGGAAATTACCTCAACATCATAAAAGCCATATATGACAAACCAAAAGCCAACATTGTTCTCAATGGAGAAAAACTGGAAGAATTCCCTCTAAGAACAGGAACAAGACAAGGGTGTCCACTCTCACCACTGTTATTCAACATAGTTTTGGAAGTGTTAGCCACAGCAATCAGAGAAGAAAAAGAAATTAAAGGAATCCAAATTGGAAAAGAAGAAGTAAAATTATCACTCTTTGCAGATGACATGATACTATATATAGAAAACCCTAAAGACTCTACCAGAAAACTGCTAGCACTCATTGATGAGTTTAGTAAAGTAGCAGGATACAAAATTAATGCACAGAAATCTCTTGCATTCCTATACACTAACAACGGAAGAGCAGAAAGAGAAATTAAGGAAACTCTCCCATTCACCATTGCAACCAAAAGAATAAAATACCTAGGAATAAACCTGCCTAAGGAGGCAAAAGATCTGTATGCAGAAAACTTTAAGACATTGATGAAAGAAATCAAAGATGACATAAACAGATGGAGGGATATACCATGTTCCTGGATTGGAAGAATCAACATCGTGAAAATGACTGTACTACCCAAAGCAATTTACAGATTTAATGCAATCCCGATCAGATTACCAATGGCATTTTTCACAGAACTAGAGCAAGAAATCTTACGATTTGTATGGAAACGCAAAAGACCCCGAATAGCCAAAGCAATCTTGAGAAGGAAAAATGGAGTTGGTGGAATCAGGCTTCCTGATTTCAAACTATACTACAAGGCCATAGTGATCAAGACAGTATGGTACTGGCACAAAAATAGAAAGGAAGATCAATGGAACAGAATAGAGAACTCAGAAGTAAGCCCAAACACATATGGGCACCTTATCTTTGACAAAGGAGGCACGAGTATACAATGGAAAAAAGACAGCCTCTTCAATAAGTGGTGCTGGGAAAATTGGACAGCAACATGTAAAAGAATGAAATTAGAACACTTCCTAACACCATACACAAAAATAAACTCCAAATGGATTAAAGACCTACATGTAAGGCCAGACACTATCAAACTCCTAGAGGAAAACATAAGCAGAACACTCTTTGACATACATCAAAGCAACATCCTTTTTGACCCACCTCCTAGAATCATGGAAATAAAATCAAGAATAAACGAATGGGACCTCATGAAACTTAAAAGCTTTTGCACAGCAAAAGAAACCATAAACAAGACTAAAAGGCAACCCTCAGAATGGGAAAAAATAATTGCCTATGAAACAACGGACAAAGGATTAACCTCCAAAATATACAAGCAGCTCATGCAGCTTCATACCAAAAAAGCAAATAACCCAATCCACAAATGGGCAGAAGACCTAAATAGACATTTCTCCAAAGAAGACATACAGATGGCCAACAAACACATGAAAAGATGCTCAACATCACTCATCATCAGAGAAATGCAAGTCAAAGCCACAATGAGGTATCACCTCACACCAATCAGAATGGCCATCATCACAAAGTCTGGAAACAACAAATGTTGGAGAGGGTGTGGAGAAAGGGAACTCTCCTGCACTGATGGTGGGACTGTAAGTTGGTACAGCCACTATGGAAAACAATTTGGAGGTTCCTTAAAAAACTACAAATAGAACTACCATATGATCCAGTAATCCCACTCCTGGGCATATACCCAAAGAAAACCATAATCCCAAAAGAAACTTGTACCATAATGTTTATTGCAGCACTCTTTACAATAGCCAGGACATGGAAGCAACCTAAATGCCCATCAACAAATGAATGGATACAGAAGATGTGGCATATATATACAATGGAATATTACTCAGCTATAAAAAGGGATGAGATGGAGCTATATGTAATGAGGTGGATAGAACTACAATCTGTCATACAGAGGGAAGTAAGTCAGAAAGAGAAAGACAAATATTGTATGCTAACTCATATATACGGAATCTAAAAATGGTACTGATGAACTCAGTGACAAGAACAGGGAAGCAGATACAGAGAATGGACTGGAGAACTCGAGGTATGGGAGGGGGTGGGGGGTGAAGGGGAAACTGAGAAGAAGCGGGAGAGTAGTACAGACATATATATACTACCAACTGTAAAATAGTCAGTGGGAAGTTGTTGTATAACAAAGGGAGTCCAACTCGAGGATGGAAGATGCCTTAGAGGACTGGGGCAGGGAGGGTGGGGGGGACTCGAGGGGGGGGTGTCAAGGAAGGGAGGGAATATGGGGATATGTGTATAAAAACAGTTGATTGAACCTGGTGTACCCCCCAAAAAAATAAAATAAAATAAAATAATAAAAATAAATAAATAAATAAATAAATTAATCCCTAGGCTGACGCTTTGAAATATAACATTTCCATCAAAGTTAATCACTAAGATAATTTTAACAAGGTCATGAGTTTCTGGGTGGCAGCTATGACAATTGTGTCACTCGTATTCTTTTTTTTTTTTTAAGCTCTTTATTGGAATATAATTGCTTTACCCTCTTGTACCAGTTTTTGAGGTACACGAAAGTGAATCAGCTGTATTTATACATATATCCCCATATCCCCTCCCTCCCACAACTCCCTCCCACCCCCCTTGTCCTGGCCCTCTGAGGCATCACCGATCATCGAGTAGATTTCCCTTTGTTATACAGCAACTTCCCACTAGCTATCTATACTACAGTTGGTAGTGTATATATGTCTACGCTACTCTCTCACTTCGTCCCAGCTTCCCCTTCGCCCTCCCCCCTCCCTGCTGTGTCCTCAAGTCCATTCTCTACATCTGCATCTTTATTCTTGCCCTGTCACTGGGTTCATCAGTACCATTTTTTTAGATTCCACGTATATGAGTTAGCATACGGTATTTGTTTTTCTCTTTCTGGCTCACTTCGCTCTGACAGACTCTAGGGCCATCCACCTCACTACAAATAACTCAATTTCATTCCTTTCTATGGCTGAGTAATAGTCCATTGTATATATGTGCCACATATTCTTTATCCATTCATCCACTGATGGGCATTTAGGTTGCTTCCATGTCCTGACTATCGTAAACAGTGCTGCAATGAACACTGTGGTACATGTTTCTTTTTGGATTATGCTTTTCTCAGGGTATATGCCCAGGAGTGGGATTGCTGGATCATATGGTAGTTCCATTTTTAGTTTTTGAAGGACCCTCCAAATTGTTTTCCATAGTGGCTGTACCAACTTACATTCCCACCAACAGTGCAGGAGAGTTCCCTTTTCTCCACACCCTCTCCAGCATTTATTGTTTCTAGATTTTTTGATGATGGCCATTCTGACCAGTGTGAGGTGATACCTCATTGTGGTGTTGACATGCATTTCTCTAATGATTAGTGATGTTGAGCATCTTTTCATGTGTTTGTTAGCCATCTGCATGTCTTCTTTGGAGAAATGTCTATTTAGGTCTTCCACCCATTTGTGGATTGGGTTATTTGCTTGTTTGGTATTAAGCTGCATAAGCTGCTTGTATATTTTGGAGATTAATCCTTTGTCAGTTGCTTCATTGGCAAGTATTTTCTCCCATTCTGAGGGTTGTCTTCTTGTCTTGTTTATGGATTCTTTCACTGTGCAAAAGCTTTTAAGTTTCATTAGGTCCCACTTGTTTATTCTTGATTTTATTTCCATTATTCTAGGAGGTGGGTCAAAAAGGATCTTGCTTTCATGTATGTCATAGGGTGTTCTGCCTATGTTTTCCTCTAGGAGTTTTATAGTGTCACTCGTATTCTTACCTAATGGTAGATCAAGTCAAAATGGTCAAATCAGCAGCACATTCTCCACTGCCCATAGGATGAATTCTCTTGAGACCCCCGTCTCCACAGTCAGTCCCAGTCAATCTATCTAGACTCATTTCCTACTATTTGGGTGGCAGCTATGACGATCATGTCATTCTTACTCTCACCCCCTGTATTCTCACTTAATGGTGGATCAAGTCAAAATGGTCAAATCAGTAGCACATGGAGACACAGTCTTAGTCTTCCCAACTCAAAATTCCTTGCACTTCTGATTGTCTCGAGTGAATAGCAACTCTGAATCATTCAGGACTCATCTATGAACTAGTGAACTGAACAGAGACAGGGCTCGTAACTTCATATGGGAAGAGGGGAGGTGACCAATATGAGAAAGGTTTCAAAAGAATGTCCATTAAGCTACTGACATTCAGGGAAAACAAATTTAAGCATCAGCCTAAGCAGAGAGAATTTCTAAAGGGAATATGTTGGCATGTATAGGTATGCAGGTATTGTGTGTGTGTATGTGTGTCTGCACACACATGCATGTGTGTACAGTTCAAGTGCAAAGCAAATATATATGGTACCATTAGCATAAAAAACTGAAAAATCATAAATGAATTCATATTTATGTGAGGCTATATTATCCCTAACTTCACTAACTGAAAATTTTTTTTAAAAAGAGTTTTTAAAGATTCCAATTCAAATCTTCAGTCTAGTAACAAGCATTGATTTATAGTGATTGATAGTTCATGTTTTCCTGGCAGCATGCCTTTCATTCTGGAAACACTCTAAGTGAATGGAATGACACATGCACTCCAATGTTCACTGCAGCACTATTTACAATAGCCAGGACATGGAAGCAACCTAAATGTCCATCAACAGATGAATGGATAAAGAAGATGTGGTACATACATACAATGGAATATTACTTAGCTGTAAAAAGCAATGAAACTGGAACATTTTTAGAGACATGGATGGACCTAGAGACTGTCATACAGAGTGAAGTGAGTCAGAAAGAGAAAAACAAATATTGTATATTAACACATATATGTGGACTTTAGAAAAATGGTACAAATCAACCGGTTTGCAAGGCAGAAACAGAGACACAGATGTAGAGAACAAACATATGGACACCAAGTGGGGAAAGCGGGGAGGGTTGGGGGGGAACGAATTGGGAGACTGGGATACCAAATTGTACACTCTAAATATATGCAGTTTATTGTAAAAAATTTAAAAAAAAAAGTTAAAAAAATTAAAAAGGAAAAAGTTTTGCCGAAATTAAAAAAAAAAAGAGTTTTTAAAGATTCCAATTCAAATCTTCAGTCTAGTAACAAGCATTGATTTATAGTGATTGATAGTTCATGTTTTCCTGGCAGCATGCCTTTCATTCTGGAAATACTCTAAGTGAATGGAATGACTTCAGTTTATAAAAGTATCATTATACTTTACGAAATCCTATAAGGCAGTAATCCATCTCCCCTTAACTCACTCTTTGTCTTCTCACTCCCCACAAAACAGAAACCACACCAAAACCAAAATAATAAGAATAGTAAATAATTCCTTTTAACTGGAATAATTGTTTTTAAATTATTAATCACTTAAATAAGTTACAGTTATAAGTAATAAATCACTCTCACCTTCTTCAGTCATATACTTGATCAATTCTTCCTTAGATAGAAACCCACGTTTGGCTGGATCTAATACCTAGGGGGAAAGAAAAGATAAATATTATATTTCTTGTTTGCTGAATAAATTCTACATGATGAATTTTTCACGTAAATATAAATATATATAAAATCTGGAGTTTACACACCTCAAAAGCTCGAAGAAGGATATCTTCTGGAATTGGTCTATATCTAATTATGCAATAAAAGGAGTAAATGCCACAGTATATATAGCTCAGTCTTTACATAACAAATGATCACACACACACACAAAAGCTGCTAACATACTAGGATGATAATATTCCCTCACTGAAATATTTTTGGAATTCTAGATAATAAAGTTGAAAGTACTCCATGTTCACAAGGAATACTTAGTTAAAAATCACTAGCATGTTTGATGTTATCTATTAGCTTTTTTCATTATTATGGAAATCAGTTTATTTGGGAACAAAATTTCTACAGTAAACCATCTATGGGAAGCTAATGCTACACTTTCTCTAGAAAAATACTTGGGATTAATTCTTATTTATCATTGATAATTCAAAACAGAAGATAATAAGAATGTTGTTGATTTACGCTTTTTGCAGCTAATTTGCCCTTTAACTACACTTTGCTTATTAGATTAATACTGAAGTGGTTGACATTTCTGAGCATGTACCAATTAGCAGTTCAGAAGTACAGAGAAAAATGAGAAGAAAGCTCTCCTATGATAAATATTGGTTGAGTATAACATATAAAGTGAAAAATTCAAGTGTTTTGAAATTAATGCAAGTCTAATCATTGCCTTACCTTAACGACTGCATTATTTTCTTACCTTCTTTCCAGTAGTACTTCAGTCATCACTGGAAGAAACTTTTCAAATCGAATGTATCCAGTGGGCTCTTCTTCCTCCACCTAAACATTCAATAAAAAAATAGCCCTTATTCACTCAACAAATGTACTGAGCAACTAGTTTTCCCAAGCACTGTGCCAAGTGCTGGGGATGTGATAGTGAGCATACTTGGGCATGGTCCCTACTGACAGAATTTATATGCTGGTAGTAGAGACACACATCCATCAACAAACAACACAGATGAGTGTCTAATCTTAAGTTTATGTAAGTACAGTGAAGTAAAGGAGCTTCGGTCTATTAGAGCATAGAATAAAGGGAAGTTTTCTGGGCCAAATCATCAGGGAAAGGTATACATGAAAAAATCATACTTGAGGTAATTTATAAAAGATGAGTAGCAGGTAATCAGACAAAGACAGCAGGGAAGACACTCCCAGGTAGATGAAATTACAAGCACTAAGACCCTGTGGGATGCATTGGAGGCCAGGAGGCTGGAGCATAGGGAGCAAGGAGGAGAATGTTTTCAGATGAAGTTGGAGAGAGAAACTGGGACCAGACTTTGCAGGGCGTTACCATCCATGAAAGTGACTTTGGTTGTTTTCCTAAGACACTGTTACCCTAAATCACTGAAGGTCTCATAGATATGTAATTGAAAGATCACACTGGTTGCAGTGAGGCAGCTTCTGCTTGGATAAGGGCTTGGATTAGAGTGGTGGCCATGGAGAGAGAAGCGGGTGCTTTCAAGAAATATTAAAGAAGTAAAACCAATAAAACTGGGTGCTGTATCTATTATGTACAAGGATAAGAAAGAGAGGAGTCAAGGACAACTCCCAGGATTCTGACTTGCACAAATGGGTTGGAGTAATGCTTTTCCCTGAGATAAGGAACACTGGGTAAGAAAGAGATCAGGTTGGGGGACCAATCTCAACCTCAAGGACCAAAATATCTATCAAACCATTGTAATATTTATTAAATAACCAGAAGGTCTATGGGACTTTGTTATATCACCACTAACTAAGAGAAGACAACACCTAAGAAAGAATTTTTGGTACCTAGCCCCATTGGATGAGAATGAGAAAGACTCATGCCCACAAGGTTCAACTTTGGATCGTGTGGCTAACAATATGCTATTGATTTTAACTTTCATGTCATGCTATTTAGGAGAAGCTGTAAATTTTCCACTCCCTTTCAAAAATTCTATTAAAAGCCTCACACATCCCAGTTCAACAGTGGAGATTTTAAAAGATGTATTCTTTGAGCAAAAAATAAGAAATCTATAGGTGCTGCTAAGTGGAACACACTGTCATCAAGTGACAACTATTTTTTAATGTTTATACTAGATTCTCACCTAGTATGTGACTCCACTATCAGCAAAAAAGTCATCCATCTCATGACAGAATGACGTATTTCAGAATTTCTAGGCCCATCAATACATGAACAATTGTTTTCAGCTGCCTCTAGATCCAAGGCAAGCATTTTGCAAATTAACGTTCGTATGGCTCTGATGTGCTTGAGTAGCACTCTGTAACTCCCAACCCCACAAGCTTCTTAAAAATAAAATGCCATCTCATGAGACTGCCTTAGGAGGGTTAATTTTTTAAATTAAAATGCTGAATTTCTATTCTGATTAATCCAGAAATCTGTTCCAGAAGCTACAGCAATGATTTGCTTCCCTTTCCCCTCACCCTCAACAAACCACTGCAGAGCAAACGGTCTTGACCTTGAAATATCAAAAATCCTCCTTATTTTATGAACATCCTCATCAATCTACAAACTACTTTTAGTTTTTCCAAAGGGGGTTCAACTCTATAGCACTCTCTCCATCACGTGAGAGTTCACAAACACATACTATGTCCCTCATAATGCCTCCCCCCACCGCCACGCTCCTGCACAACTTCTACAAGCCCTTGGTGCTCTGAACATGGGAGAAAATGCTGCAGATCATTCTGGCCTGACAGGTCTGTGTAGCTCCAAAACTGCACAAAAATAATAAGCTAAAGCAAATCTCCAATCAATCAGCATAGCAGGAGAGGCATACATTTCCCTTAACTTTCTTTCTTTCTTTCTTCTTTTTTTTTTTTTTTAAAGAAGGATAACAAACAAACAGGGGCCTTGGGGTTAAAAAGTAAGAAGAAAAATATGTAAGTCCATCTTCAACTTGGGCATACTGTGAAAAATCTTTCTATGACTCAACACTGTCCTCTAGAGGTCACATCTAACCTGTTCTTTTGTACTAGAAGATGTACAAGCAATGGCATAAAAACAATACAATTATACGATATTTCTAAGTACAGTATTAATGAACTATATATATGAACTATACTATATACTACTTTATATTATAAAAAGTCTTTTATTATTTAAATAAACTTATTTTAGAATAGTTTTAGATTTACAGGAAAGTTGTAAAGATAGTAGAGAGTTCTCATATATTGTAGCCTCCCTTCCCTGCCCCAGTTTCCTCTACTGTCTACCCTTATATTACCATGGGACAACTATACTTGGTTCGTTGTCACAACTAATGCACCATAATTGACACATTATATTTACTAAACTCCATGCTTTACTTGTATTCCATTGGTTTTCCAAAAGGTATTTTAGGGAATTCCCTGGCAGTCCATTGGTTAGGACTCCATGCTCTCACTGCTGAGGGCCCAGGTTCAATCCCTGGTTGGGAAACTAAGATCTTACAAGCTGTGCAGTGTGGCCAAAAAAACAAAAATAAAATAAATAAGTTGTTTTAAAAAAATAAATAAAAAATAAAAGGCATTTAAAAAAATCTGCTACATTCCTCTATCATAAAAGAAAAACAAGAAAGTAGGGTAGAACACCACTTCTGGCAATCTGGAAATGGATGGGTAGTAGGAGGGTAAATGATGGTTCTATTATTCTGGTGCAGGACAAACTAGTTAACTTTATGAGGCCGTGAGTAAGACAGGACAAAAACATTCCTTTCTAGAACTGTTATGCAATGATGGCTCAATGATTATTTAAATCCATATATTAAAATGCCTTTAAGATTTAATAGAAATAATCAAATGTTGAACCATACTTTATAGTATACTGTATATATACATATATAGAGAGAGTTATGGATTGAGCTGTGTCTTCCCAAAATTCATTTGTTGGAGTCCTAACCCCCAGTACCACAGAATGTGACTTATTTGGAGAGAGGGTACTCACTGAGGTAATCAAGTTAACATGAGGTCATTAGGGTGGGCCCTAATCCAATATGACTGGTGTCCTTATAACAAGGAGAAATTTGGACACAGAGACATGCACACAGGAAGAATACCATGTGAACATGAAGACAAGCCATCTACAAGCCAAGGAGAAAGGCCTGGGACAGACCCTTCTCTCATAGCCAACAGAAGGAACCAATGCTGCCAACACCATAATTCTGTGCTTCTAACCTCCAGAACTGAGACAATAAATTTCTGTTGTTTAAGCCACTGTTTGTGGTATGTTGTTACAGCAGCTCTAGCAAATTTTATATACACACATATATACATTGTTGTGAAGCTTACATGAGATATGACATAAAGATGCTTTGTGAACCTTGAATTATTATGATTATTATTATTTTAATCAATAGTGTACACACTTCTGGTTACATATCATAAAATGACACCTCCTCCTAAAATAATCAATCTCTGGTGCTAAAATTTTAGACACATCCTCCTTGACCAACCATATGGACCTGACTGTTTTTACAGAACTCTGATCTTGCCTCCTATCTGTAAAATGTCACATGGAATGTGATGTGAGTGTACTAAACTGCTAGGCATATCCAATACCTTGTCCCTCGCCCCTGGACCCCTGCCTAAAGGACAGGGTATGTGGATTAGCAGCAGTGATGTCTCCACCTCTCCTGTTCCCCTTCATGCTTCTTGGAGTGATAGGAGAGGGACATTAAAAGACAGCCACCAAACACCTCCCTCCTCTTCAAAAGAGAAAAACAAACAAAACCAATATATCTTGTTACTGTAAACATGAATGAGGCAAAGTAGGTTATAATCTAGTCTGTTTCATCTAAGAGAAAGGCTAATGTTCTTGAAATGAGGTAATAATTAGAAAGTAACCTCAGTAGCATTTATGGATGCAAAGGAAATAAAACCTTTTTGCAGGAAGAGCCCCAGCTTAGCCTTCAAGTACCATTTATGGTGAATTCATCTTAATAGCCTGCCAGCAGGTGTCCACCCCAATACACCTGGCTTCTCCTCCTCCAAAGAACAATGGCGGCAGAAGCAACCTGAAGAAAATACACTGCTTCCTTTCCACACAAAGGAGCCCACCTCCTAAAGGCTAGCACAGTGCCTTCAGACATTCCATAGTTTCTCTGTATCCTCATGCCGAATATAGAGAAGTCTCAAAAAATATGTAAGTTTCAAAGCATGAGGCAAATACTGTTTCTCACTCTACTTTGGTAAAAGTCAATTTTCTTAATCTGTTTTGAATCTGAGGAAATTTGGGCACAGAGAGGTGAAGTGCCTATCTTGGTCCTCAAAGTCAGTCAGGTGTTCTGATGGGATCACAGCCCAGAGTTCTTTCTCCCATTCTCACAGTGAAATCATTAGGCCATCTATTTTTTCTTTAAAGCATTATTTATTTTAATGCTGAACTCAGTGAATAGGTGCAATAAAACACAGTGCAAATTCATTTCTCCCCAGTGACATACAATCAGTCAAAAAACTGAACTATTTCATGCTTCATGAAAGCAAGATAATACCAATAGTTAAGATGGTTTATAAAGCACCTACATTTCATCTAGTTCCAGGTCACCAAATAAGATATACATATTAATTTTTTAACTATTTGTAGTAAAAAATATAACAATGAGATATTTCAAGTTAGACTTGAATACCACATATACAAATTTTGACACAAATCATGTTTCAAAACCAAAACACAATTACAATTTAGAAAATATTTCTCTACTTTGGATAGAATAAAATAATAACAAAAATCCATTGGCATTTGCCAATTATATTATCTTTACAAATAAAAAAAATCTTAAACCTACCTACTTTAGTAAAATTATTTATGCCAAACATTCCAGAGGCTGTTGTGTAAAAATGGGGATATATACTTCTTTTGGGTTATAAGTCCTTTTCTTATCGCTGGAACTATCAAAAAAGACTGAATCATCTTTCGGCTGGACTATCAGAGATCCTGAGAATCAACAGGTGGCTAAACCATGTAATCAATAAGGTCCCTTCCAACTGTAAGTTTATAATTCGAAGAGATGGGGGTGTCAGTGGCTGCCAAGCCATTAACTTCCCCATTTTATCCTCAGGCCAGGGTTGGCGGGGTGGGGAAGGTAAGGGGCTCCAGCTACACATTGTTTCACACCCTTCAGTTTCAGTTTCTCTCCACCAAGCCATTGAGTGTCCCTCCCTACCCTCAGTAGACCCCTCTCCTATTTGACGGAGGCAGTAAGTGCTAAGCAATTGTCCCTATTAAGGTAATCTCCTACCCATTTACATCAAAAGCAATTGTTTAAAATTGTGTTGCAATAAGATTGGAGGAAAAGCTCTATCCTGGATTGAGATTTGGTTAAGATTTTGTTAGCACAATAAATATCCAAATACTGAATAAACTTTATTAGCTCCACAGATACATTTAAAATCACATTTATAACAACATGTTAAATTAAAAAATCACTCTTTATTTTCATATTTTATGAAGCAATTTTATTCAAACTCTCTATGTATCTTCAACAACAGACTTTCTCTTTCTAAGAGTTTGACTCTTTGTCTTTTTTGTGCCTAGTATTTTCATGTATCATAATATCTGTTTCACCCATGTTACAGTATGTGACAGGATTGCCTTCTTAAAATGTTAGTTTTTTAAAATTAGATAAAGTATGGATGCAGCCAAAAAATAATAAATAAATAAATAAAATGTTTAAAAAAATACTCTATAAGGAATCAATAGCAGAATAACTGAGACAGAAGAATGAATAAGTGACATGGAAGATAGAATGGTGGAAGTAACTGTCACAGAGCACAATAAAGAAAAAAGAATGAAAAGAATTGAAGACAGTCTCAGAGACCTCTGGGACAACATTAAAAGCACTAACATTCAAATTATAGGGGTCCTAGAAGAATAAGAGAAAAAGGAAGGGTCTGAGGAAATATTTGAAGAGATTACAGTCAAAAACTTCTTTAATATGGGAAAAGAAACAGTCAATCAAGTCCAGGAAGCACAGAGAGTCCCATACAGGATAAACCCAAAGAAAAACATGCCAAGGCACACATTACTCAAACTATCAAAAATTAAATACAAAGAAAAAATATTAAAAGCAGCAAGGGAAAAGCAACAAATAACATACAAGGGAATCCCCATAAGGTTAACAGCTGATCTTTCAGCAGAAACTCTGCAGGCCAGAATGGAGCAGCAGGATATATTTAAAGTGATGAAAGGAGAAAACTTACAAAAAAAGATTATCCAGCAAGGATCTCATTCAGAGATTGATGGACAAATCAAAAGCTTTACAGACATGCAAAAGTTAAGAGAATTCAGCACCGCCAGATCAGCTTTACAACAAATGCTAAAGGAACTTCTTTTGGCAGGAAAACACAAGAGAAGGAAAAGACCTACAAAAACAAACCCAAAACAATTAAGAAAATGTTAATAGGCACATACACATCGATAATTACCTTAAATGTGAATGCATTAAATGCTCCAACCAAAAGACACAGACTGACTGAATGGATATGAAAACAAGACCCATATATATGCTGTCTACAAGAAGCACACTTCAGAACTAAGGACACACACAGGCTGAAAGTGAGGGGATGGAAAAAGATATTCCATGCAAATGGAAGTCAAAAGAAAGCTAGGGCAGCAATACTCATATCAGACAAAATAGACATTGAAACAATGACTATTACAAGAGACAAGGAGGGACACTACATAATGATAAAGCACTCAATCCAAGAATAAGATATAACAATTGTAAATATCTATGCACCCAACATAGGAGCACCTCAATACATAAGGCAAATGCTAACAGCCCCAAAAGGGGAAATCAACAGTAACACAATAATAGTAGGGGACTTTAACATCCCACTTACACCAATGGACAGATCATCCAAACAGAAATTAAACACAAGCTCTAAATGACACATTAGGGACTTCTCTGGTGGTGCAGTGGTTAAGGATCCACAGGTTTGAGCCCTGGTCTGGGAAGATCCCACATGCTGCGGAGTAACTAAGCCTGTATGCCACAACTACTAAGCCTGAACTCTAGAGCCTGTGAGCCACAACTATTGAGCCCACGTGCCACAACTACTGAAGCCTGCGTGCCTAGAGCCCATGCTCTGCAACAAGAGAAGCCACCGCAATGAGAAGCCCGCATATTGCCATGAAGAGTAACCCCCCACTGACCACAATTAGAGAAAGCCTGTGTGCAGCAACGAAGACCCAGTGCAGCTAATTAATTAACTAATTAATGACACATTCGATCAGATGGACTTAATCAATATTTATAGGACATTCCATCCAAAATAAAAGAATACACTTTCTTCTCAAGTGCACATGGAACATTCTCCAGGAGAGATCACATCTTGGGTCACAAATCAAGCCTCAATAAATTTAAGAAAATTGAAATCATATCAAGCATCTTTTCTGACCACAATTCTATGAGACTAGATATCAATTACAGGGAAAAAACTGTAAAAAATACAAACACATGGAGGCTAAACAACAAGCTGCTAAATATCCAAGAGATCACTGAAGAAATCAAAAAGGAAATCAAAAAATACCTAGAAACAAATGACAATGAAAACATGATGACCAAAAACCTATGGGATGCAGCAAAAGCAGTTCTAATAGGGAAGTTCACAGCAATACAATCCTACCTCAAGAAACAAGAAAATTTTTGAATAAACAACCTAACCTTACACCTGAAGCAATTAGAGAAAGAAGAACAAGAACAACAACAACAACAACAAAACAACCAAAGTTAGCAGAAGGAAAGAAATCATAAAGATCAGAGCAGAAATAAATGAAAAGAAATGAAGGAAACAATAGCAAAGCTCAATAAAACTAAAAGCTGCTTCTTTGAGAAGATAAATAAAATTGACAAATCATTAGTGAGACTCATCAGGAAAAAAGGGAGAAGACTCATATCAACAAAATCAGAAAAAGGAGAAGTAACAACCGACGCCGCAGAAATACAAAAGATTGTGAGAGACAGCTACAAGTAACTATATGCCAATAAAATGGACAATCTGGAAGAAATGGACAAATTCTTAGAAAAGTACAACCTTCCAAGACTGAACCAGACAGAAATAGAAAATATGATCAGACCAATCACAAGCACTGAAATTGAAACTGTGATTAAAAATCTTCCAAAGAACAAAAGCTCAGGGCCAGATGGATTCACAGGTGAATGCTATCAAACATTTAGAGAAGAGCTAACACCTATCCTTCTCAAACTCTTCCAAAATATAGCAGAAGGAGGAACACTCCCAAACTCATCCCACAAGGCTACCATCACCCTGATATCAAAACCAGACAAAGATGTCACAAAAAAAGAAAATTATAGGCCAATATCACTGATGAGTATAGATGCAAAAATCCACAACAATATACTAGCAAACAGACTCCAACAGCACATTAAAAAGATCATACATCATGATCAAGTGGGGTTTATCCCTGGAATGCAAGGATTCTTCAATATATGCAAATCAATCGATGTGATACATCATATCAACAAACTGAAGGATAAAAACCATATGATCATCTCAACAGATGCAGAAAAAGCTTTTGATAAAATTCAACATCCGTTTATGATAAACACTCTCCCGAAAGTGGGCATAGAAGGAAGTTACCTCAACATAATAAAAGCCATATATGACAAACTAACAGCCAACATCATTCTCAGTGGTGAAAAACTCAAAGCATTCTCTCTAAGGACAGAAACAAGACAAGGGTGTCCACTCTTACCACTATTATTCAACATAGTTTTGGAAGTTTTAGCCACAGCAATCAGAGAAGAAAATGAAATAAAAGGAATCCAAATTGGAAAAGAAGAAGTAAAATTGTCACTCTTTGCAGATGACATGATATTATACATAGAAAACCCTAAAGACTCTACCAGAAAACTGCTAACACTAATTGATGAATTTAGTAAAGCAGCAAGATACAAAATTAATGCACAGAAATCTCTTGCATTCCTATACACTAACAATGAAAGAGCAGAAAGAGAAATTAAAGAAACACTCCCATTTACCACAGCAACGAAAAGAATAAAATACCGAGGAATAAACCTGCCTAAGGAGGCAAAAGACCTGTATGCAGAAAACGATAAGACACTGATGAAAGAAATCAAAGACCACACAAACAGATGGAGGGACATACCATGTTCTTGGATTGGAAGAATCAACATAGTGAAAATGACTATACTACCCAAAGCAATTTACAGATTCAGTGCAATCCTTATCAAATTACCAATGCATTTTTCACAGAATTAGAATGAAAAAATTAAACAATTTATATGGAAACACAAAAGATGCCAAATAGCCAAAGCAATCTTGAGAAAGAAAAACGGAGCTGGAGGAATCAGGCTCCCTGACTTCAGACTATACCACAAAGCTACAGTAATCAAGACAGTATGGTACTGGCACAGAAACAGAAATATAGATCAATGGAACAGGATAGAAAGCCCAGAGACAAACCCACATACATATGGTCACCTTATCTTTGATAAAGGAGGCAAGAATATACAATGCAGAAAAGACAGCCTCTTTAATAAGTGGTGCTGGGAAAATTGGACAGGTACATGTAAAAGAATGAAATTAGAACACTCCCTAAAACCATACACAAAAACTCAAAATGGATCAAAGACCTAAATATAAGGCCAGACACTATAAAATTCTTAGAGGAAAATATAGGCAGAACACTCTATGACATAAACCAAAGCAAGATCCTTTTTGACCCACCTCCTAGGGTAATGGAAATAAAAACAAAAAAAACAAATGGGACCTAATGAAACTTAAAAGTTTTTGCACAGCAAAGGAAACCATAAACAAGACAAAAGACAATCCTCAGAATGGGAGAAAATATTTGCAAATGAAGCAACCGACAAAGGATTAATCTCCAAAATATGCAAACAGTTCATGCAGCTCAATATAAAAAAAGAACAACCCTGTCCAAAAATAGGCGGAAGACCTAAACAGACATTTCTCCAAAGAAGCACATGCAGATGGCCAACAAACACATGAAAAGATGTTCAACATCACTAATTATCAGAGAAATGCAAATCAAAACCACCAATGAGGTATCACCTCACATCAGTCAGAATGGCCATCATCGAAAAATCTAGAAACAATAAATGCTGGAGAGGGTGCACTGTTGGTGGGAATATAAATTGGTATAGTCACTATGGAAAATAGTATGGAGGTTCCTTTAAAAACTAAAAATAGAACTACCATGTGACCCAGTAATCCCACTCCTGGGCATATAACCTGAGAAAATCATAATTCAAAAAGACAAATGCATCACATTGTTCACTGCAGCACTATTTACAATACCCAGGACATGGAAGCAACCTAAATGACCATGGATAGATGAATGGATAAAGAAGATGTGGCACATATATACAATGGAATATTACTCAGCCATACATTGAACGAAATTGAGTTATTTGTAACGAGGTAAATGGACCTAGAATCTGTCACACAGAGTGAAGTAAGTCAGAAAGAGAATGACAAATACCATATGCTAACTCATATATACGGAATCTTAAAAAAAAAAAAAAATGGTACTGATCAACCCAGTGACAGGGCAAAAATAAAGATGCAGATGTAGAGATGGACTTGAGGACATCAGGGGTGGGGAGGGGAAGCTGGGACAAAGTGAGAGAGTAGCACTGACATATATACACTACCAAATGTAAAACAGATGGCTAGTGGGAAGCTGCTGTATAACACAGGGAGATCAACTCAATGATTGGTGATGACCTAGAGGGGTGGGATAGGGAGGGTGGGAAGGAGTCATGGGAGGGAGGGGATTTGGGGATATATGTATAAATACAGCTGATTCACTGTGTTGTACAGCAAAAACTGGCACAACAGTGTAAAGCAATTATATACTCCAATAAAGATCTGGGAAAAAAAAATAAAAAACAACAAAGGCACTTTTTTGCCAAACCAATATATATGCACCAAACACATAAAGCACCTAAATACATAAAGCAAATATTAACAGGCATAAAAAGAGAAATCAACAGTAATACAATAATAGTAGGGGACATTAACACCCCACTCTCATCAATGGACAGATCATCTAGACAGGAAATCAATTAGGAAATACTGACCTTAAATAACACATTAGCCCAAATGGACTTAAATGATATTTATAGAGCATTCCACCCAAAAGCAGCAGATTGAATTCTTTTCAAGTGCACACGGAACATTCTCCAGGATAGATCACATGCTTTGCCACAAAACAAGCCTTGGTAAATTTAAGAAAATTAAAATCATATCAAGCATTTTTTCCAACAACAATGCTATGAGGCTATGGTCTTCCCTGGTAGCACAGTGGTTAAGAATCTACCTACCAATGCAGGGGACATGGGTTTGAGCCCTGGTCTGGGAAGATCCCACATGCCATGGAGCAACTAAGCCCATGTGCCACAACTACTGAGCCTGCACTCTACAGCCCACAAGCCACAACTACTGAGCCCACACTCCACAACTACTGAACCCCACTTGCCTAGAGACCATGTCACACAAGAGAAGCCACTGCAGTGAGAAGCCCACACACTGCAACAAAGAGTAACCCCCATTCGCCACAACTAGAGAAAGCCTGTATGCAGCAACAAAGAACCAATGCAGTCAATAAATAAAAAATAAATTAAAAAAAAAAATGCCATGAGGCTAGAAATCAATTTTAAGAAAAAAACTGCAAAAACCACAAACTCGTGGAGGTTAAACAATATGCTAATAAACAACCAGTGGATCACTGAATAAATCAAAGCAGAAATAAAAAGATATACAGAGATAAATGAAAGTGAAAACATGATGATCCAAAACCCATGGGACACAGCAAAAGCAGTTCTAAGAGGTAAGTTTATAGTGATACACACTCACCTCAGGAAGCAAGGAAAATCTCAAATAAACAACCTAACCTTACACCTAAAGCAACTAGAGAAAGAATAACAAACAAAACTGAAAGTTAGTAGAAGGAACGAAATCATAAAGAGCAGAGCAGAAATAAACAAAATAGAAACTAAAAAAAAAAAAAAGAAAAAAAAGAAAAGATCAATGAAACTAAAAGCTGGTTCTTAGAAAACAAACAAAATTACTAAACCCTTAATCAGACTCAAGAAAAAAAGAGAGGGCCCAAATAAATAAAATCCAAAATGAAAGAGAAGTTACAACTGCACACAGAAATACAAATGATTACGAGAGATTACAATTTTATAGCAGTAAAACAATCTAGAAAAAAATGGATAAATTCCTAGAAACATACAATCTCCCAAGACTGAATCAGGAAGAAATAGAAAATATGAATAGATCAATTACCAGTAATGAAACTGAATCAGTAATTTTAAAACTCCCAACAAACAAAAGTTCATGGGTGAATTCTACCAAACATTTAAAGAGGGGTTAACAATTACCCTTCTCAAATTAGTCCAAAAAAAAAAAAAATAGAAAGGAATGTTTCCAAAATCATCCTATGAGGCCAGCATCACCCTAATACCATAACCAGACAAAGACACCACAAAAAGAGAAAATTACAGGCCAATATCATGAAGGAACATAGATGCAAAAATTTTCAACAAAATGTCAGCAAACCAAATTAACAGCACATTAAAAGGATCATACACCATGATCAAGTGGGGTTTATCCCAGGAATGCAAGAATTCTTCAATATATGCAAATCAATCACTGTGATACACCATATTAAAAAACTGAATAATAAAACTCATATTATCATCTCAATAGATGCAGAAAAAAAGCTTCTGACAAAATTCAACATCCATTTATGATATAAACTTTCAATAAAATGGGTATAGAGGGAATATACCTCAACATAAGAGATACATATGACAAACCCACAGCCAACATCATACTCAAAGGTAAAAAAGCTGAAAGTATTTCTTCTAAGATCAGGAACAAGACAAGGATGCCCACTCTCACAGCTTTTAATACTGGAAGTTCTAGCCACAACAATCAGACCAGTGTACACAATATCACACTCTGCACAATACCACACAATATGTGTACAAATGTAACACTGTCTTGATTACTGCAGCTTTATGTAAATCTTGCAGTGAGGTAAAATAAGTCCAACTTTGCCCCTTCTATTTTGGTTGTTCTAGGTCTTTCACTTTTCCATTCAAATTTTAGAATCAGCTTGTAAATTTCTTTAAAAAAGCTTGCTATGATTTGGTTGAAAATGTCTTGAATCTATAGATCAATCTGAGAAGAAGTGCCATCTTAAAAGTATTGAGCTAATTCACAAACATGTATATCTATCCATTTAGATCTTAATTTCCCTCTACAATGTTTGCTGTTTTCAGTGTATAAGTCTTGCTCTGTTAAATTTATTCATTATTTCCCTTTTAATGCTATTATAATTAGAATTGCTTACTTCATTTTTCAAACTGTTAATTTCTAGTTTATAAAAATATAATTAAATTTGTATGTTGAATTTGTAGCCTGTGACCTTGCTAAATTTATATACTAGTGCTAATGGCTTTTTGGTAAATTTCTTAGGATCTTCTACATGAATAATTATGTTGTTTGAAATATAGTTTTACTTTTTATTTTCCAAACTGTATATTTTTTAATATTGTTTCTTACCTTGTTGCACTGGCTAAGACTTCAAGTACAATGATGGATGAATAGGAGTGATGAACATACACATTCCTGATTTTAGGTAGAAAGCATTGAGCTTTCACCACTGAGTAAGATGTTGGCCTTGCCCTTAGCCAAGTTAAGAAGTTCCCTTTTATTCTTGGTTTGCTGGGTATTTTTATCTTCAGTGGGTGTTGAATATTTTCAATGATTTCTCTGTATTTATTTAAATGATCATATGGTTTATCTATTTTGTTCTGTTAATATAGTAAATTACATTGATTGATGTTAAGCCGACCTTAAATTTCTGGGATAAACCCCACTTGCTCATGATGTATTATCATTTTTAACATATTGTTGAAATTGATTTGGCAAATTTTTATTAAGGATTTTTTGCATCTATGTTAATAAGGTACATAGTTTCCTTTTCTTGTAATATGATTGTCTGGTTTTGGTATCAGAGTAATACTAGCCTCAAAAAATGAGTTGGAAAAGTGTTCTTTCCTATCATATTTTCAGAAAAAAATTTTGTATAAATTGGCACTACTTCCATAAATGTTTGAGAGAATTCACCAGTGAAGTCACCTGAATCTCTAGTTTTCTTTGTGGGAAAAACTTTAATTATAAATTTAATTTTGGTAATTGATATGCAACTACTCAAATTCTCCAGTTTTTCTTGGATCAGTTTTGGTAATTTGTGTCTCTAAGGGAATCTGTCCATTTATCTAAGTTGCCAGATTTATTGGCATAAAGTTTTTCATAATGTCTCCTTATTACCCTCTTAAAATGTGTGAAGGATAATGATAACCCCTCCTTTATCTTCTTTTTTTTAATTCTCTTTTTTTTTTTACACAGAAGTTACTCTTTAATTTTTGTTTCAAGAAACAGGGATCAGTGACTATTAAGAATTGGTGGAAGGGAAATTTTATAATTAAACAGAAAGATAATTTTTTAAAATTTTTATTGAAATATAGTTGTTTACAATGTTATGTTAGTTTCAGGTATATAGAAAACTGATTCAGATATATATAGGTTAGATAGATAGATAGATGATAGATAGATAGATAGATAGATAGATAGATAGATAGATAGGTAGATTTTCATATTCTTCTCCATTATAGGTTATTACAGGTTATTGTGTATAGTTCCCTGTGTTTTCCTTTAATCTTGATATTAGTAATTTGTATCTTGATGTCCTTAGCTATAAGTTTATGAACTGTATTTGAAAAGACTAGCATTTTGCTTTCAGTGATTTTCTCTGTTCATTTTCTATTTCACTGATTTCTGCTGTTTATAATTTTCTTCCTTCTATTTATATTGCGTTTATGTTGCTCTTCTTTTTCTAGTTTCTTAAGATGAGAATTTAGATAATGACTTTTAGATCTTTTTGCCTTTTCTAATATAAACACTTAAGGTGGTAAATTGTCCTCTAAGTGCTGTGTTAACTGCATCCAACAAAGTTTCACAAGTTGTATCTTCATTATTATCCAGGGCAAAATATTTTCTAATTCCCTTTGTGAGTTCTTCTTCAATTCATGAATTATTCAGAAGTATGTTGCCTAATTCCAAATATTTGAGTATTTCCTAGTGGTCTTATTCTCTACTTGATTCCTTTTTTTTTTTTTTTTTTGGTATCATAAAACATATCCTGTATGATTTTAATTTTTACAAATCTATTAAGACTTGTTTTGTGGCACAGTACTTAATGTATTTTTTTTTTTAACAGATTTTTTTTTTCCTGCTGTGGACCATTTTTGAAGTCTTTATTGAATTTGTTACAATACTGCTTCTGTTTTATGTTTTAGTTTTTTGACGACAAGGCATGTGGGTTCTTAGCTCCCTGACCAGAGATCAAACCTGCAACACCTGCATTGGATGGTGAAGTCTTAACCACTGGACCACCAGGGAAGTCCCTAATCTATCTTAATGAACATTCCATGTACACTTGAAAGAACGTGTATTTCTTTCAAGTGTTCTATAAATATCAGTTAGGTCAGAATGGTTGATGGTGTTGTTCATACCTTCTCTATCTTTGCTGATATTTTATGTAGCTATTCTATCAATTACAATACTTAGAGATGGCTACTGAAATCTTCATCTGTGATTGTGGAATTGTATGTTTCTCCCTCTAATCTGTCCATTTTTGCTTCATATATACTAAAGCTCTGTTATTAGGTACACAGACATTTATGATTTGTAGACCATCCTGATGAATTGACCTTTTTTTAAATCCCTGTGCAATGTAATAATCTCACCAACATTGGTATTATTTTCCAAACATCTTTTACTTCTCCTTTGTAATTACTTTAAATTCCTCATAATTCCACTTAGGTTTGAACTTTAAAGGATGTAGACATCTAAATGTTCTTTCCACTTGTACTAAAATGCCATTATCTCCTCCCAGCTCTTGCGCAATGAAGATCCTAGATGGCTCTAACTTAATATTAAAGGAAGAATTGTTTAGTAACCTATATGTTGGTAAAATTTTCATTAACCTTTCTCACAGTTGCTGAGTTCTGTGATATTCCAAACAGGCAGAGATTTTTTGTGGCAAGTGGCTAACTACAGAATATTAAGTGGAGGGATCAATGCTGAGTGATTTTTTTAAATGATCTATTTCAAGAGAAATATCAGATTTACACTAAAATTCAAGTAAATGACAACCAGAGAACTGCACACAGATTTCAATTTTTTATAAAATAATTTTAAAGCATAGTCATTGTTTCATTTCAGAGCAAATGAGGCAGAAACCGTTTCAGTTCTGAAACTACTACAGAGCATTTAGCAATATTACATTTACCCCTAGATGTTTACTATTATGTAGCTTTGATTTTCTAAATGTATTTGATACATACAAATATCTATGTGCTTTTTTCCTCTCAATTATTTGGGAAACTTTAAAAAGCATAGTCACACCCAAAGCTTTTTAAGCATATTGCTAGAATTTAATTTGAATAAACTGTATTGTGAACAAGTATAGAAAAACATTTAGAGAGCTTAGATAGCTCAGTGATCCCTACTGGTCCCATAACTAGTCTACATATCTGTAATTTTCAAAAGTTGTGTCAATGTACCTAAGAAAACAGCAAAGACAAAATAAAACATTGGGACCTGAGCACCCACTGTGGTTAACTGTTCAAACCTGTGGGGGCATTCTGGTAGAGCAAGCAAACCCAAATATGCACTGAGGGGTCACCAAGTAACAGCTGATTCCTCACAGTTATTAAATTTAACGCCTCAAAAAACACTATGGTATTGTTGCATTCCTTTTGCAAATGTGGAACCAGCCTTTGAAAGATTAAGTGGCTCCCCAAAGGCTACATGGCTGTAAGTGGTAGCTATGGGATTTGAACCTAGATCTCCTGATACTAGGTGTGGTATTTGTTCTACTTTGCCAGAGAAACCTACAGATCAAGAGTTGGCAAACTTTTTCTGTAAAGGGCCAGATCCTTTAAGCTTTGCAAACCATATGGTCTCTTAATTCCATTCTTGTAGTAAGTTAACAGCCATAGGTAATAGATAAGTAAATGAGTCCAGCTGTGTTCCAATAAAACTTTATTTACAAAAACAGGTGGTAGACTGGATTTGGTAGACAGATTAAAACATACAAGCAAATCACAAAAGAATTAGGCTCTAAAGTTTCTCCTCTACCCACTTTCAGAGGCATTTTTCATTACTGCTCCACTTACTCTATTCAAATACACACAGTAATTGTGATTTCACTGTAAATTCATCTTCCAGTTCCTAGCTCTTCCACAGTGCTAACTTTGCTCTCCCTAACAAGTTCTAGCTTTGACGATAATCACTTTAGGGGAGTGATCAAAACCTTTTTTTAAATAGTGAGAACCAATGAAGGAAAGTAAGATTTTTTTTCCCCTCTGCTCAGTGAAAACAGTTTTACTGGATCTCAAAATGGAAAAACAATTTCCTGATTTACTGAATACTTTTAAATGCTAATGAAAAATTGGTACTTCTTTTTAGTTATCAAAATGCTAATGTGGAACAACAGAGTCATCTTTCTAATCTTCCTTGTGCTTTAGAATTCAAAACATGGCTTCTTATACATTATTTCATTTATCTTTGAAGCAGACTCTGAAGTAGGTGTTATTATGGAGAAACTGATATTCACAGAGGTTAAGTGACTCACCCAGAGTCACAATTCCTTCTCTTCTGTGTAACACTAAACAAGCAAGTACTGTGCAAGGAATAAGGAGATAAATCAAATTACACTTCCTTGCCTTTCTCCTTATCCTCTTTGTTGATCCCTGGCCTCCACCAAAACCCACACACCTAGATAAGCAATTCTGAAAAGATTCTTCTGGGGTTGCCCAGGTAGTTTTTTTGTTTGTTTGTTTTTCCCCTTCAGGCCTCTGCCTTGTTGAATTGAAAGCTGTACTTAAAATTGGATCGGACACTTCTCTGGGAAACCAAACAGGGCATTAAGCTCTCTGGTCTTGGGCTTTCCATCACTGCTTTATGAGATAATTCCCTCCAGCAACTCATCTACACTATTACAAATAAGCATTTTCAAAATTCAACATCATCAGTTATTTACTACTGCTTCTAAAAGTTTAATTTCCCCAAATACATTCTGTAGTCTCTACTGTTTCTATTCCCTTTGAACTGACATTATTTACTATATTCCTTTCATCTGTCAATATTCCTTCTGCATATAGCCAGTCCCCTATGTCTACTGGCCTTTCTTCAGCTAATTATAAAGTGTGCAATATCTAAAGTGAGGTCCTTACTTGATCCATTGCATTACTTGGCCATAAACATTTCTTCAAGATCTGATATTAATTCTTTTAGATCCTATTGATTTGCTAATTCATATAGCTGTCCTAATGTCTTCACTGAGCACATTTGGTAGTTTAGGGCATTTTTTACTTCAGGTAAGGATTTTTTTTTTTAATTACAAGAAGATGAAGTTGCGCAGTCTGCTGAATGGAACTTTCTTAGCCCTACTTACCTCTAAAATCAGATCATGTAGCTCTCCTTCACTAGGGCAGCATCCTAATGACCTGATAATTGTTCCAATCTCTCTGGGGAAAAAAAGTAGTCAATTGTTTTAGAATATAAACACTGAAAACACAGTGCTATGTTTCTCTAAATTATTTCAGAGCAGGTGTAGCATAGCAAAGTCATGCAATAAATATTGCCTCAAGAGGATGGAAGATATTTCCTGAGGAAAGGAAAACGCAGACAAGTGAACCCAATAGAGAAGAAAGAAGTGTTTGTGTTGACTGGCAATTGCAAGCCCTGCCTGAGCCAAAATCAAAAAAGTTCTAGAAAAGGAAAAGAAAGGAGGGGGAAATAAGAAAAAGAAACGTCAGCCACTTACTAACTGGTTTTAAGTGTTAGTTGATTCATTGAACCTCAGTTTCCACATCTGTAAAATGAGGATGATAATGTCTAATGTGGTGAAGTCTACATTAGTGGCAGAGTACCTAAAAGCATGACCTCTAGTGACAGACTGCTGGGTTCAAACTCCAGCCCTGCAGTTTGCTAGACTGGGCAGGTTAATCTCTGTGTGCATAAGCCTACCTGGCAGGTAAAACACAGCATCTTCCTTGAAATACTCAGAACTGGGCTGGGAACACTCTAAGGGTTAAATAACATGAGCCATCATAACAAAGCACAGCTCTTGGTAGAGTAGCCACTCAGTGAATATTAGTTCTCCCCACCCCTTCCCCTACAGTGGTTTAATTCAATTCAACAAATAACCTAAGAAAAGCATAAATTATATTCAGTACTCCCTGGATGCTGAGACAGGGGATTTATAATAGATTATTAAATATTTCCACTTAAAATGATTAAAAAGTTGTGATATTTGAATGTTAATTTTACAAATATTCACTTAACTAGAATACTTAACTTCTTTTTAAAAATATTTTATTTACTTATTTATTTGGCTGTGTTGAGTCTTCGTTGCAGCACGTGGGATCTTTCGTTGCTGGGTGCAGGCTCTTTGTGTGGTGTAGGGGCTTCTCTCTAGTTGTGGAATGCAGAGTTTTGCTTTGTTTTGTTTTTCTCTCTAGTTGTGGCCTGCGGGCCCCAGGGCGCATGGGCTCTGTAGTTTGCGGCACACGGACTTTCTAGTTATGGCGCACAGGTTTAGCTGCCCCATGGCATACGGGATATTAGTTCCCTGACCAGGGATTGAACCTGCATCCACTGCCTTGCAAGGTGGATTCTTGACCACTGGACCACTAGGGAAGTCCCTAGAATATTTAACTTCTTTACCATTCTGGCTAATATTGGTGGTGTTATATTTACTCTCTATTTTACTGAGAAAACATTTTAAGTAAGAATTCTTAAGTTCTTCACTTAAGGAGGCCGCAGGATGAGTATAAACTTAAGAGAGAAACCTAAAGTCAATAACTGTGGAAGATAGGATTCTCAGTGTTCACTGATTGATTTGAAGGCCAACTAAACATGTAATGTCTTCATGTCAACTCTATTTCGTACCTCCCTGAGCACCTTAGTCTCAACACTTCTGCACTGCTTTTCATGCCCACATCCTTCATTGAGGCAGGATCTGAAAATGATGCTGTTACTAGAAACTAAAAATATTTTTTGAGATTATACTTTCTCTCAAGAAGCCCCTAAGGATGACCCATGAAACTGGCTAACACCAACGTAGTAATATTCTTGTAACATCAGATGGGCTATTGCATCCATTAGAACAAACAGGTAATGAGGCAAGGACAAAAAATATAATTTGAGAAGTATTCATAGATTTATCCCCTCTGTAACCTTCTAGGCCTTCTGTTCTGCAAATCAGAGAACTGCTTCAACTCCAGACTCAGAAGGACAAGAATAAACGCTGCCTTAACTCATAGAAACAAAGGGAGGGTAGGGATGGGAAAAGGGAAGGGCCTGAAGACCCTTGCAGGTTAGAAATCAAAGGGAGGTGGGATGGGGAAAAAAAGAGGAATTTCAGGCCTGAGCCCCCCATGCAATATAGTAGCCACTACCTCCATCTGGCTATGGAGCACTGGAAATGTGACTAGCCCAGACTGAAATGGGCTCTGAGTAAAAAATATACATGGATTTCAAAAACTTAGTATGAAAAGAATGTAAAATGTCTCAATAATCTTTAATTGATTACATGCTGAAATCATAACATTTTAGACATATTGTTTTACCTGTTTCTCTTTTACTTTTTTAAAATATGGTTACTAGAAAATTTTAAATTATATATGTAATACTCCTTTTGATGGTACTTTTCTAGGGAATAGCTGCCATCATGATTCACACTTTGCAAAGACAGGTATGGCACATAAAGAGAAAATTAGAAATATACTGTGCTATGTCAGCAACATAATCAATCCTCTCTTGTGCTGCTCTGCAAAACTTTCAACTATTTATTTATTTATTTGCCACACCTCGCAGCATGCGGGATCTTGGTTCCCCAATCAGGGGTCGAACCCGTGCCTCCTGCAGTAGAAGCATGGAGTCTTAACCACTGGACCTCCAGGGAAGTCCCTCAACCATACTTAAATGAAGTCCTTTGTCACTGACCCTGGTCTCAAGTCTTCTGCCAACATCCATGAAAGAGTAACAGACTAACTTACTAGCTTGCAAGGGGGATAAAATCAAACCATAGACTTGACACGTATAAGGATGCATAGGAGAAAATCTGGTCTGGAAACACAGATCTGATAAAGCCACAGGAGCAGAAGAGCTCCTCTAAGAAGAGTGTCCTGACTGGAAGAGATGACAACCCAGGAAGAGCTCAGAGGAGTACCCACACTGATACGATGGTCCAAAGATGAGAAACCTGCACTAAATGCAGAGAAGAGGAGCCAGGGGGTAAGCAGAAATTCCGGACAGGGTGGTGTCATGGAAGCTAAGGAAAGAAGTGGAAAAACTCGAGTCATCTTTGGTGTTAAATGCTGCTGAGAGGACGAGTGAGATAAGTTATGAGAAATGTCCACTGGATTTAGAAAAGAAAGAAATCAGTTCTGATTTTTGATCAAGGATGTTTCACTTGAAAGTAGGGGAGAAATCCGATTGCACTGGGTTGAGGTGGATGGATCTATGATGTGAAGGGGAAGAAGAGATGTCTGGAGCGGGACATGGTGTCAAGGAAGATTTTTTTTTTTTAATTTAAGACCAAAAAGATGTGAGCATGTATTAATACCAATGGGAATGAGCCAGTGTGAAGTAGAAGGCTGATGAGGGCACCATCAACTGAGCGGGTTGGCTTCCTGAGGAGGTAGGAAGTACCACAGGTGCTTAGTGCTGTGTCCACACGGCCATCCGATCTGAGGTCCTACCACCAGCAAGTTGCTCCCTGTGAGAGGGTGGCAGGTTCCTTCTTGCAGTCTTAGAAAATTTTACTCTATCCCTCTTTCTACTTCCCTTTGAAGAACCTATCACTATCTTCTGCTCTTCTGAGTGCATCTACCTAGATTTTCTACTTAGCCTAGGTAGACCACAGAAAACAAAGCCTAATGATGCCCTCTAAGCATCAAGAAACTTCTTTCTCTCTAGTTCTGAAACACAAAGGCCTGATGATATAAGACAAGAGGGCAAAGACCCTTCGGCTGATGAGTCCACAGTGGCCTAAAGAACAATACAAAACTCAAGAGCTCATCTGTACACAAAAACAGGCCTGCTAGCTCACCCACCCTGCCTCCTGTGGAAAGCGAATCTCTTCCTCTGTGCCCTGGGGCTCTGCAAGCTGTGGTTAGGATCCCTGTGGCTGAGCTTGGCACAGAGGAAGGGGATGCTGCCCCTGCCTTCAGGCCTAGACATCTCAGCAGCACCGTGGTCTTCCTTGCCTTTGTTCTTCTTAAAGACTGCATTACAAGTCAAAGCCACAATGAAGTATCACCTCACACTGGTCAGAATGGCCATCATCACAAAATCTAGAAACAATAAATGCTGGAGAGAGTGTGGAGAAAAGGGAACCCTCCTGCACTGTTGGTGGGAATGTAAATTGGTACAGCCACTGTGGAAAACAGTAAGGAGGTTCCTTAAAAAACTAAAAATAGAACTACCATATGACCCAGCAATCCCACTACTGGGCATATACCCTGAGAAAACCACAATCCAAAAAGAAACATGTACCACAATGTTCATTTACAATAGCCAGGACATGCAACCTAAATGCCCATCAACAGATGAATGGATAAAGAAGATGTGGCACATATATACAATGGAATATTACTCAGCCATAAAAAGGAATGAAATTGAGGTATTTGTAGTGAGGTGGATGGACCTAGAGTCTGTCATACAGAGCAAAGTAAGCCAGAAAGAGAAAAACAAATACCATATGCTAACTCATACACGTGGAATCTAAAAAAATGGTACTGATGAACCCAGTGACAGGGCAAGAATAAAGATGCAGATATAGAGAATGGACTTGAGGACACGGGGTGGGGTGGGGCGAAGGGGAAGCCAGGACGAAGTGACAGAGTAGTATTGACATGTATACACTACCAAATGTAAAACAGACAGCTAGTGGGAAGCTGCTGCATAACACAGGGAGATTAACTGGATGATTGGTGTTGACTTAGAGGGCTGGGATAGGGAAGGTGGGAAGGAGTCGTGGGAGGGAGAGGATACAGGGATATATGTATAAATACAGCTGATTCACTTTGTTGTACAGCAAAAACTGGCACAACAGTGTAAAGCAATTATATTCCAATAAAGAGCTTAAAAAAAAAAAGACTGCATTAGCCTTGGGGTCCCAGTGCAATATGAGAGAGGAAGACAAGGAACCACCAAACTGCTAATGCTGAACATTTCCTGGTCTTGGCACATGCGAAAATGGAATTTGATTAGATTTAGAAAAATGCAGAAATGTGACATCTTTTACCTCTAGTCTGTCATGCAACAGGCTTCCGGCTGCGGTTGCCCAACACAAGGCAGAGCATTGCAGGTTTCTGTTGCTGGGTCACGCACTGCCCAAAATGTAGGGGCTTAAACAACAAGTTCTTATTTTTCATAATTCTGTGGGTTGGCTGGAAGGTTTCCCCTGGGCTCACTCATGCAGCTATGTTTAGCAGTTAATTCATTTGCACATACGGTTGCTCAATATTCTACAGTCAACCATTCAAAATTGCCATTATCGCCATCTTGGATTCTGGGCCCCTTTGGCCTTCCATCCTGCCTGCTCTATTGATCCATAACCTTGAACATCTCTAATTTTTACTTTCCTGTTACTGCAAAACACTGCTGGAAGAAAATAATTAACAAAAAACCCATGGCCCACTACAAATTCATGCCATCCAGCACTGAGTGTCCTGGACATTGCCTGACAATCCTTTCTTTCATCTCCTGTTGATTCCCTAGCAAATTTCCAAAACGGCTATTCTGAATCCTCTCTTGCCTCAAGCTCCGAAGCACCGACCCCCTTAATTTCAGCAGAAAACCCTGTCACCTGCTTCACTGAACAAATGAAATGGCTGAGGTTGGCACCATCACCAACCCTCCAACCACCCTCAGTCAGCTCAGGCTGCTCTAACAACACACCACAGACTAGGTGGCTTAAACCACAAACATTTATTTCTCATAGTTCTAGAGGCTTGAAGTCCAAGATCAAGGCACCAGCAGATTCAGGGTCTGGTGACAGCCCCCTTCCAGGCTTGCAGACAACCACGTTTTTGCTGAGTCCTCACAGGGTGGGAGGAGAGCAGGCTCTGGTCTCCCTCTTCTTTTGAGAGAGAGGGAGCTCCACTCCCATCATAGGGGCTCCACTCTCATGACCTCATCTAAACCTAATCACTTCCCAAAGCTCCCCCCTCCAAATCCCATCACACTGGGGGCTGGGGC
Source organism: Hippopotamus amphibius kiboko (assembly GCF_030028045.1). NCBI lineage: Eukaryota > Metazoa > Chordata > Mammalia > Artiodactyla > Hippopotamidae > Hippopotamus > Hippopotamus amphibius. The sequence goes on from NC_080188.1 coordinate 147,853,919, forward strand.
CTTAACACATGAATTTGAGAAGGACTCAAACATTCAGTTCATACCACTACCTTTCCAGGCACTTCCCTCACACCGCTTTAGAAGTATTTACATACCTCCCTTCTTATGCTCTCAACCTTGGAGGAATAAAGAGTGCTCTTCCTTATAAAGCTAATGCCTGTCAGTTTTTCTTAGTTCTAGTCACGGCTCTTGTTCTTGACACACCTGCCTCTCTCAGCATCTTCATCCTTTCCTTTATTAGTTGCTTCCTTTTTTGCTGTAAAATATTCACATATCTTCTTTATCTTGAAAAAGTTTCTGATAGGTGCTCTACCACCTCCAACCATTCTAGCTCTCAGCTTTCTTTTGCTATCACAACACTTCTTCTAAATTACTTATCTCATAACTGTCGATTCCATTTTCCACTCATCCACTCCACACTTAACCCCTCTCTAAAATCCTGCCATTACCGGCTCTCGACCCATCTGCCAGTCCATGTGTCTCTCTCACTCCCTCGTTCCCTCCCTTACCTTCATCTGACCCTCTCTTCTCCCTGTAACCCCCTTAAGTGCCCCTTGCCCAGTACCCTTAGTTGCAAGGTGATCTCTACTGTTAAAAATATTACAGAAGGCTAAGCGAATAAGAAGTATCTTAGATTTCGACAAAAAGAAGACCACTGGTATCTTAATAACAGCACTTGCAGAGGAGAGAGAAAGAGAACCTCCCCCCCGCCTTCAAGAGTGCTAGTGGTAAGAAAATCTAGACCACAAGTACAGAATACACATTGAGGAGGATGGCTACTGAAGAGAATGTGTATCATACCTAACGGCTCACAGCTCCACAGCACTCACTCTGTGCCAGGCACACTCTAGCACAGTGCACGCATCAACTCAGTTAATCCTGCTCATGACCCCGTGAGGTGGCACGACTATTATCTCCATTTTACAGATGAAGAGATTAAATCCCAAAGGCATTAAAGAATCTGCCTGAGGTCACATACAGCCAATATGTTAAAGCAATGAGTTCCTCGGGACCAGGGAAATCTCGAGAGCTGTGGAGAAGTCTAACAAGAGGAGAATGGGGGTGAGAACAGAAACAAAATCTCTCCTGATATGAGAAAAGTAGATTCATTAGCTTTCTGGCTTGGGAATGGACATCTCCTCTAAGACTTCTAGAAAGAACAGACTTCGCATCTCACTCATGTCCCTTATACCATGATCATGATCTGTATGGATGTGAGAAAAAATATCCCCTTACAATAGCTCTGTGTGGTAGGTACTGTTATTTTACAAATGAGGAAAACTGAACCACAGAGACGTCAGGTAATTTTCCCAAGATCATAGTAAATAGTGGAAATGGGATTCAGACACACACAAGCTAGAATCTATACTCTTAACCACTGCACACTGCTGCCTCTCATAAATCTCAACTGAGCATTTAATTAGACTTGAAGGAGAACTTCTTGACTATAACAAGGTGCCTCTAAAGAAAGCTGTGGATATGCCACCCCGTGGAGCCTTGAAGATAGATCCAGGGGTCACAAACTGATGACCCAAGGAACAAATGTGGCCCTCAGATAAGGTTTTGCTTAGCATAGCATTGATTTGCTTCTTTGTTTAGAGGGGACATACTTAAATATCATGAGAACTGTCCTACACCTCTGATTCACACACTTATAATTACAGGCCTGGTCCATGCAGGAATCTGTGTTTATCATTCCTGGAAAATATCAATTTTGTACTGTTTAGGAATTTACCTGCAAGAAGCAGGAGAAGGAGCCAAACGGCTTCTTAAAATTCTCCCCAAGTGCTCTGACTCTAAGATTATTTTTAAAAACACACACACTAAACAAGACTAAAAGGCAACCCTCAGAGTGGGAAAAAATAATTGCCTATGAAACAACGGACAAAGGATTAACCTCCAAAATATACAAGCAGCTCATGAAGCTTCATACCAAAAAAGCAAATAACCCAATCCACAAATGGGCAGAAGACCTAAATAGACATTTCTCCAAAGAAGACATACAGATGGCCAACAAACACATGAAAAGATGCTCCACATCACTAACCATCAGAGAAATGCAAGTCAAAGCCACAATGAGGTATCACCTCACACCAGTCAGAATGGCCATCATCACAAAGTCTGGAAACAACAAATGTTGGAGAGGGTGTGGAGAAAAAGGAACTCTCCTGCACTGTTGGTGGGACTGTAAATTGGTACAGCCACTATGGAAAACAATTTGGAGGTTCCTTAAAAAACTACAAATAGAACTACCATATGATCCAGTAATCCCACTCCTGGGCATATACCCAAAGAAAACCATAATCCCAAAAGAAACTTGTACCATAATGTTTATTGCAGCACTATTTACAATAGCCAGGACATGGAAGCAACCTAAATGCCCATCAACAAATGAATGGATACAGAAGATGTGGCATATATATACAATGGAATATTACTCAGCTATAAAAAGGGATGAGATGGAGCTATATGTAATGAGGTGGATAGAACTACAGTCTGTCATACAGAGTGAAGTAAGTCAGAAAGAGAAGGACAAATATTGTATGCTAACTCACATATACGGAATCTAAAAATGGTACTGTTGGACTCAGTGACCAGAACAAGGATGCAGATACAGAGAATGGACCGGAGAACTCGAGGTATGGGAGGGGGCGGGGGGTGAAGGGGAAACTGAGACGAAGCGAGAGAGTAACACAGACATATATATACTACCAACTGTAAAATAGTCAGTGGGAAGTTGTTGTATAACAAAGGGAGTCCAACTCGAGGATGGGAGATGCCTTTGAGGACTGGGGCGGGGAGGGTGGGGGGGGGTTGGGGGGGGCGTCAAGGAAGGGAGGGAAGAGGGGGATATGTGTATAAAAACGGATGAAAAAAAAAACAAACAAAAAAAAACACACACACAAAAAAACCTGTGGCTTATAAAAGAGAATGTTCTTGTTCTCAGAGGATACACACTGGAGTATTTAAGGGGAAAAGTCCCAATGCCTACAACTTACTCTCAGAGAGTCCAGCAAAATGAAAACAATAATAAAATGCATAAATACATACACATAAATATATGCATGTATACACATTAATATGTGTATACCTATACTTATATGTACATATATATGGAGAGAGCACACACAATCAAAAGCAAGTGTGGCAAAATGTTAACAATTAGTGAATCTAAAAAAAGAAAAAGAATTGGTGAATCTAAGTGAAAGTACAGAAGAGTTCAGTGTACCATTTACTATTTACCCATAAGTCTGAACTTTTTTAAACTTCATTTCATTCTCATAATAAAAACCAAAGTAGTAAGAAAAGATAACAGAAATTCTGCCTTGTATAAACTATTCATAAAACAATTTGCTCTTTCATGTTATACTATTTTTAGCATTTTAGCTTGGAAAGTTGATATATTAAGGATGTCTCAGCCCTCAGTTTCACAATAAAATATATTAGGTACAACATTTTTCTTCAGTATTTTAGAATTTAATATTGAAAACTTAGCAAGATGATACATCTAAAATATTCTGTTTCATGAAGTACAAGTAGTGATGAGGCTGGATACCAGTCTACCATTCTTGCAAGTAAAAGAAAAGCATATGGAAAGGATGGCACCCTTTTCATCCCTCGACCAAACAGTGACAAGGCAGCACTGGGAACTGTTCCTGCTGCTGCAGGAAAAGGGCTGGTTTTTGTGAGTGACTAACAAGCACTGGGCTCAGGCTCTCTAAAGACGAACAGCAGGTCCCAGCGGAACTGTCAGATCAGCCTCTGGTCCAGGAGGCACCTTTCTGTGGCAATCGGTTGATTGCACCACCCAGTTAAGGCCACAGAGAGGGTGACTGAGAAGAAAATAATGCTAAGGCAAGGGAGGTGGAGAAGGGAGGTGATGTTTAAATACTCATAGCCCCTTCCTCTCACGTGTGCTCTTCCTTCATATGATAGCAGGTGAGGTGAACATATTTCAAGAGGCCTCCCAAGTTCCTAAACAGAGTCCCCGAAAGGAGAGTAAAGGGAAATGACAGCAGAAGCAAAGGTGACTCGGAGCTTCCCTTGTTCTCGCATGTCCTGAAATACAAGGCCAGAAGCACCGAAGACCAAATGACCCCCTCACCTGCTCTCACATTATCATCCTAGTGCTGAGAACACGGGACGCAGCAGAAGGGGTCAGGTGGGCTCTGAAGAACTCCAGATGCATCTGGGTGGGGCTGAGACCCTGGCCATTCTGAGGGAAACCATATTGTGAACATTCAGCCCCATGTGTTGTAAGGCTCCCAAAGGTGAGCAAAGAAAAAAAGAGAAACGCAAGAAAGAACAGAGGCCAGAAAAAGACCAGGCCATTAATTTTTTAGGAAGATACAGAGGTCTGGAAAGGAAAAGATCTAAAAAGGAAAACATAAGAAAACACTGAAAGAGGTGAAAACATAGTTTTAGGAGACAAGGAATAGATATGTCAAAGCTTAATGATGAAAATAAAAGAAAGAAGTCCATAAATAAGAGGAAACAAGATATTAGACAAGAACAAGTATCATATATTAAAGCACGTATGCAGAATATAGGAAAATGGTATAAATCAACTGGTTTGCAAGGCAGAAATGGAGACAGAGATGTAGAGAACAAACATATGGACACCAAGGGGGGAAAGCAGGAGGTGGTGGGGGGGCGGTTGGGGACGGATGAATTGGGAGATTGGGATTGCCATATATACATTACTAATAAGAAAAAAAAAATCAAATTGTACACTTTAAATATATGCTGTTGATTGTATGTCAATTATATCTCAATAAAAGTTCTTAAAAAAAGAAAATGAAGTAAAAATATGAAATAAGAAAGTAATTGGTAGAATTTTATATAATATTAAGGCTGATTAATCTATTTAACTTCTACTGAATGAGATTGTGAATCAAGTGAATTGATTGAAAATTATTTTAAACTAATCTTTTAAAACTATTTTAATATTATTAAAATTATTAAAGTTACCTTTTAAGAGAACTATTTAAAAAACAATGATGTCGGGGCTTCCTAGGTGGCGCAGTGGTTAAGAATCCGCCTGCCAATGCAGAGGTCACGCGTTCGATCCCTGCTCCAGGAAGATCCCACATGCCGCGGAGCAACTAAGCCCGTGTGCCACAAAAAAAAAAAAAAAAACAAAACAAATAAAAAAAAAACAATGATGTCAACGTAGTAAAACAAAATTAAAATGGTTTTTAAATTTTAATAATTTCTTTTAAAGTCTTTCTGTCAGGCTTTTGGAAGAGTAGATAGAGACAGAAGGCATAAACAAACGTACTTGTATACAGGAGTGTGAGTCTGGTCAACTGGTCCCTCAGGAGGAAAAGCCCTGATCAGGAGCATTTGCATCTCCATTGTACAAATCTACCCACCACGGCCAGTTTCAAGCTACCAATGTGAAGTCACTCAAGGTGGAGTTGGGAAGAGATGTAAAATAGCACACCATCACATGGTACCCTCACCATACAGGAGACATAAATCATCTCCAGAGCATAAATAAGACTAAAATATATCCAGTAATTAGGAAGTGGTAAGTTTTGAGTATTTGTTACTTTTGTTATTTTTTACACTAGTAATAAAAATGTTTATTTTGCATTTTACGCAGAACAACTTGAAAAAGTATAGAATGCTTCATGAGTCTGTGTGTCACCCTTGTGCAGAAACCACACTAATTTCTCTGCACCATTCCAATTTTATCATAAGTGCTGCCCACATGAGCACATTTGTTTTTAATGTCATTTACTTGTAAGTTTATGTAACTTATTTTTTATATAAATTAGGTTTTAACAGTGGCTTGCAGAATTCCTGAAAACTTACCCAACAGCTCTTGTGAGTTGGTACAAGTCAACGTGATTTCACTCTAGCGCATCGCTGATCCTGTGAGTCCTAATCACTTCATTCAACAGCTCAAGTGACTTTTGCCCTGCCCTCTCTAGACATATGCATCTCCTGAACAACCAGACCACTTAGGACCGACTCAGTGTTCTACCATATACACAAAACAGAAAGCAAACACAATCTATGTAAAATACATATTTTATACATATATATGTATATATATTTTCCCTTTGGAAAAAAATTTTTCTTCCTTTTAAATCAATTTCATGGGAACTTTTAAAAAATAACCAACACCTCAATTTTGGTAGGGCTTTCAGAGAAAATGAAAATCAAGTGTTTCATTTAAAGTCCTTAAAATCTGCAGAGACATTTCTCTTGTCAGAGTGGATTTCTTTTATATTGATAAGAACTACAAACTAACTCTAAAAGCCTTTTTGGTTAAATGCTAAGAATTTGTTTCCACCTGCACAAAGAGTACTACAGAGTAGTATACATGGAGGTGAAATCATTTCACAACAAATGAGTCACAATAAGGTTGTCCAATAACGGCATCATCATTTAATTTATATACGGCAATTGGACCACTTAAAATGTTTGGCCAGGGCAGGCTGGCTCTCCGTAGGCTAGCTTTCGGTGAGTGCAGTATCACGTTCCTGACACAAGGTGGAGCCAGTGGCATTGAGCTAGGTTGTGAGTCTTCGGTTTAAGGGCAGTCTAAGGTCAAAAAGATCACAAAGTGAAGACCTGATTCAGGACAATTCCAATTCTAAGGGATAAAAGAACAGGCAAAATATTGTACCTCTGCTATGAAATAGCTAACAGTAGGCTAAGTATGAGAAAACGTTTAAAGCAATTCAAAAATGTCTAAGAAGGAACAAAGTAGGATTTGAAAATGATTTTTATTTACTTAAATATTTATTGAACACTCCTATATGCCAGGTACAACAGAAAACAAAACGAGGACCCTGACCTTGTGGAAGGCATTTTTTCACAGACTAAGCTTATTGTGGCAAAGCCATGAAATGAAGTTGAAATAATGGCTCACCTCCTTATTTAACAGAGCTAATCTGTTCAAAAAAAGGCCTCAGGAATTCCCTGGCAGTCCAGTGGTTAAGACTCCATGCTTCTACCGCAGGGGGTGTGGGTTTGATCCCTGGTCAGGGAACTAATAAGATCCTGCATGCCATGCACAGCCAAAAAAAAAAAAAAAAAAAAAAGAGGCCTCTTTCTCCAAAGTTCCCTATAATCAAGTGAGAATCATTTTTCCACTGCTAAAATATGCTTTCTGAAAACGTTCTATTATTTCTTTATATTTTCCTATGTGCTAGAGTTCGCAGCCTCCAAATAAGGAACACTGGATCTCCTGTGTATTCACAGAAGAAAAGGCTCTGTAAAGTATTGGACATTATATAGAGAGATACAATAAGTAAATAACTCAATGACATCTTTACTTTTACATCTGCTATGGCTTAGGTACTTCCCTAAGCACTGTGGTTACTGTCATGGATTAGATAGACTAAGTCCCTGCTCTAACCATGGAACTCACAATCAGGTAGGAGAAAGTACACACACACACACACAAGTATGAGATAATTTTACGCAGTGATAAATACTATGAGGAAACCACCAGCACCAGCACCAGTGGCAGCAGCATCACTGTGTTAGTTTACCAGAGCCGCCATAACAAAACACCACAGACTGGGTGGCTTAAGCAACAGAAATTCATTTTCTTACAGTTTTGGAGGTTAGAAGTCCCAGATCAAGGTGCTGGCAGGTTTAGTTTCCTCTGAGGCCTCTCTCCTTGGCATGCACATACCTACCCCCTTGCTGTGTCGTCACATGGTCTTTCCTCCGTGTGCCTGCATCTCTGGTATCTCTGTGTGTCCGAATTTCTTCTTCTTGTAAGGCCACAAATCAGATTAAATTAGGGCCTGCCCTAATGCACTCATTTTAACTTAATCACCTCTTTAAAGACCTTATCTCCAAATAAGATTATATTCTGAGGTGCTGGGCAATGGAGACATAAGTTCACAATTCAGCCCATAACGATAATAATTATTATTATACTCCTACTCCCACCATCCTTCTCTGACCATCATTCTTGCCTGAATCGCTGCCACAGCCCTCAGGTAGTCACTCTGCTTCGGCTCTTACAAACCACCTCCACTCATTCTCCTCACCAGAGCCAGAACAATCTTTTAAAAATGAAAATCATAGCATGTAATTTCCTCTGCTTAAGACACTCCAGTGGCTCCCCCAATGCACTGATAATCTAAACTCCTTTTCATGGCCTATAAGGCTCTACGTAATTTGGCCCCTACTGACCTTTCTGCCTTGATCTTATACCACTCTCCTCGTAGCTACACTGTCCTTTTCGCTTTTCTCCAACACACAAACCCCTTCCCTTCATAGGGCCTTCATGTCTGCTCTCCCCCAGTTCATCTCATGGCTGGCTCCTAATCTTAAAGATCTTAACTCAAAAATTACCTCCAGAAAAACTCTCCCTGACCAGAATGTTTAAACTGTTCCATCCCACCTAACCCCCCTCCTTCTCTAATACCTCATCCTATTTTCTTTTCTTTATAGCACATTTTATTACCTCATCCTGTTTTACTTACTTTATAGCACTTATTACTATGTGAAATTGTATGTTTATCTGTTTGCTTGTATACTGTCTCTTCTTTCTAAAATACAAGTTCCATAAGGACAGAAGCCTTTCACTGCTATATTTCAACACTCAAAAGGAGCTCACACCTAACAGGGACTCAGTAAATACTTTTCTATACATTAACTCATTTAATTCTCACATCAATCCATGTTATAATCCCAACTAAAAATAAGAAAACTGGGGACTTCCCTGATGATCCAGTGGCTGAGTCCATGCTCCCAATTCAGGGGGCCCCAGTTTGATCCCTGGTCAGGGAACTAGATCCCACATGCCACAACTAAGAGTTCAACTAAAGATCCTGCGTGCCACAATGAAGATCCCTCGTGCCACCACTAAAGATTCCACATGCTGCAATTAAGACCTGGCACAGCCAAATAAATAAATAAATAAAATATTTTTAAAAAAATAAAAATAAGGAAACTGGAACTCAGAGAAGCCATTTGACCTACACTCTAGGAACATAACTAGCATGGAGCACAACTGGAAGCTGGTCCCCATTCTCTGACTCCTGAGATTCTGTCTCTCAGCACTCTTTGTAATAACATCTTCTCAGAACAAATCATGGTGGTTAGTGTAATTTGGGATGAAAAGTAGTACAGAGAAAAGGATTCAGATGCAGATCAGAATCACTATGCCCTTTGCATTTTTCTCATGGATGTTTTGGTTATAACAAGAGTTTAATAAAAGCTTACTAAATTAATTGACTAAAACATTTTTCATTGTTGCAAAAGGACTAAATAATTCCAAATTAAACATTGCCAAATGGCTGCTCACTACCCAAACAAAGCAAACAAATAAAAAGCTCACTGTCCTGTAGTTTCCTGTTTAAGAAATAATACTGAAACACCATTTGGCAAACACTACAGTAATCACTGTTAAGGAAAAGATCAACCACTGGATGCTAAAATTAGTGGGCAAATATTGAGGAGAAATAGAATGTTTGCCTGGTCTTAAAATATCTCCCCAAGATATTTACTAATTACAAACGGAAAAATAACAACCTTATACTGGGGAAACCTGGCAGACACTACCTGAGCCAAGACAGCAAGGTTAACATCAGCACTGAGACAGATCAACATCAAGTACCCCTGCCATGGTGCCCTGAGAAAAACACAAAATCACTTCTTTGGTATTCTTGCCAAAAATACATTACCTCAATCTACTCAGGAGAAAACACCTGACATACCCAAACTGAGGGACATTCTACAAAATCACTGAGCAGGACTTTTCACAAGTATCAAGGTCATGAGAGACAGAAAGATTGCGGAACTGTCACAAAATGGAGGACCTAAAGAGAAACAATAACTAAATGCAACATAGGACTCTGCATTGGATTCTGGAAGAGAGAAGGGAGATTAGGGGAAAAGCTGGTACAAGTCAGTAAGATCAATAGGTTAATTCATAGTTTTGAACAAATGTCAATTTCTTGATTTTGATAACTGTACTACGGTTATATAAGACGTGACCATTAGGAGAAGCTGGTTGAAGGATACACAGGAATACTCTGTACTATTTTTGCATTTCTGTAACTCTAAAATTAATTTCAAAATAAAATGTTTTTAAAAGCATCAAGGACTTCCCTGGTGGTACAGTGGTTAAGAATCCGCTTGCCAAATAGAGACACAGATGTAGAGAACAAACATATGGATACCAAGTGGAGAAATCTGACGGGGGCGGGGTTGGAGGAGGTTGGGGTGGGATGAATTGGGAGATTGGGATTGCCATATATACAGTACTAATAAGAAAAAAAAAATCAAATTGTACACTTTAAATATATGCAGTTTATTGTATGTCTATTGTATATCAATAAAATTTCTAAAAAAAAAAAGAATCCTCCTGCCAGTGCAGGGGACGTGGGTTCGATCCCTGGTCCGTGAAGATCCCACATGCCATGGAGCAACTAAGCCCGTGCGCCACAACTACTGAGCCTGCACTCTAGAGACCGTGAGCCACAACTACTGAGCCCATGTGCCACAACTACTGAAGCCCCTGCACCCTAGGGCCCATGTGCCATAACTACTGAGCCTGTGCACCTAGAGCCTGTGCTCCACAACAAGAGAAGCCACCGCAAAGAGAAGCCTGCGTACAGCAACAAAGAGTAGCCCCCGCTCACCACAACTAGAGAAAGCCTATGTGCAGCAATGAAGACCCAACGCACCCCCCAATCAATCAATCAATAAAAACATCAAAAACATTAAATTTTAAAATAATGGCATACTAAATTCCTTTTTTCTCTATGGGCAAAGAATGGAGATTTCTGGTTAATCAGATATTGTAAAAGAGTTACCATTTCTACATATTAGGGATATTGGCCATTTACAATATAACATTTTCTCAAGTTATCTCTTGATTTTTAATTTTTTTTACCTTGAAAAACACTTTTATGTGGCTGAATGGGTCAATCTTTTTACTTCTGGATTTTGAGTCATTTTCTCTACTCCCAGTTCATAAAGGAATTCACCCATGTATTTTTCTTTAATACTTATAAGATTTTATGTTTTACACAGATTTTTGTCACATATAGACTTTATCTTGGTATAAAACCTGAAGTACAGATCTAATTTTATATTTTTTTCAAATGGCTATCTAGTTGTTAAGTCTATCTTTTCCCCACTTACTTGAGATGTCACCTATATCATGCATTACCTTTCCATTGGCACTTGGGACTATTTCTGAATTTTCTGTTCTATTTCATTGGTCTGTTATGCCATACTCTTTTACTTGTAAAGGATTTGTAATATGTTTAATATCAAATAAAGCTAAAGTTACCTCCTTGCTCTCCTTTAACAGCGTTTTCTTGGCCATTCTGCACATTTATTTTTTCATATGAACATTAAATTCACTTGTCTAGCTCCAGAAAAGATTTGTTAGTATTAACTGTGTTTAAGTTTATAAGTTGATTTGGGATTACTTGACATCTTTATGATTTCAAGTATTCCTATCCAAAAACAGCATACATCCTTCCATTTGTTCAAGTCTATTTTTACATAATTTTCAGGTTTTCCTAATGTAGCATTGCATTTTTTTGTTATGTCTATAAATTTTAACATTTTGTTGCTATTGTAAATGGGTCTTACCTTTCATTATATCACCTAACTGTTCATCATTTGTATAATTGAAAGCTTTTGATTTCTGTATATTAATTTCATTTCTACAACTTCATTAAACTTTCTTTTTCTTTGCAGTATTTTTCCATTGATTTTTTTCGGTTTTCTAGATATTTCATGATTTCATACCTGCAAATAGAGACAGTTCTCTTTCTTCTACGTTTTCTACATTCTATCATTTCGTGTCCAATAGTTATGCCTCCGTTATTACTTGTCTAAATGCTGACTGAAGTCCTAAGTAATACTAAATAATAATGGTGAATATGGATATTCTTATTTTATTCCTGACTTTAATGGAAATGCCGATTGTGCGTCCTCATTAAGAAACTGGATTTTAGGCTGAGATAGACATATTTCATGTTACGGAATTATTTCCTCAAAATCTACTTCACTGAGTGTGATGGCTAATTTTATGTGTCACCTTGATTGGGCTTAAGGGATGCCCAGTTGGCTGGTAAAACATTATTTCTGAGTGCATCTGTGAGGGTGTCTCCAGAATCTAGCATTTGAATCAGTAGACCCAGTAAAGAAGATCGCCCTCCCAACTTGACTGGGCATCATTAAATCTGTTGGGATCCTGCATACAACAAAAAAAGGAGAAGAAGGGCAAATTTGTTCTCTTTGCTTGAGCTGAGTCATGCATCTTCTCCTGTCCTTGGACAACCATGCTCCTGGTTCTCAGGCCTTCAGGCTCAGAATGAATTACACCACTGGCTTGCTTGCAGATGGCAGATCGTGGAACCTCTTGGCCTACATAATAACATGAGCCAAATCCTATAATAAATCCCCTCCTCTCTCTCTCTCTGTATGTTAAAGATATACATATCTTTAAAATTATGAATGTGTGCTGAATTCTGTCAAATGCCTCTTAAGTATCTATAAATATGATCCTATGCTGTTTCTTCTCAGATCTACTAATATGATGAAATACATTAATACACTTCCCAACATAAACTATTCTTTCATTCCTGATATAAATCCCATTTTGCTTTAATGTGCTATTGCATTTTCTTGCAAGTATTTTATTTATAATTTTTGTATAGATGTTCATAAGTAAGATTGTTCTGTAGGGTTTTTTAATGCAATTTTTATTAAGTTTTTTTTATCAATATTATAGTCACTTCAGAAAAAGAATCTGGAAGGTTTCTTTCTTTTCTTATTTTCCAGAGGAGATTAAGCACCACTGGGACTAAAATTTTTTAGGTTTAATAGAATTCTCCTATGAAACCATCTGGATTGAAGCCTTTTGTGAAAGAGCTCTTAGAAAACTTGCCTACTGATTCTATGGAATTTAGTATGTTTAGATTTTCTATCATTACTGGGATCAGTTTCTTTGTTTTGGTTTGCTTTTCATTTTTGGCAACTGACTTTTTTTAAAGTGTATATTTCAATGGTGTTTAGTATATTCACAATGGTGAGTAGCCATTACCACTACTAACCCTAGGACATTTTCATCACCCCCAAAAGTATCCCCATACCTGTTAGCAGTCACTTCTCATTCCCCTCTCCCCCTACCTCTTTGCAATCATTAACCTACTGTCTGTCTCTATGGATTTGCCTATTATGGACACTTCATATAAGCGTAATACAATACATGGCCTTTCTTGTCTGGCTTCTTTCACTTAGCATAATGTTTTCAAAGTTCCTCCATGCTGTAGCATGTATCAGTACTTCATTTGCTTTTTATGGCTGAAAAACACCCTTTATATGGATACACCACATTTCTTTATCCATTCATCAGTTGATGGACATCTGACTTGTTCCTGCTTTGGGGGTATTATGAATAGTGCTGCTATGAACATTCGTACACAAGTTTTTGTGTGGACATGTTTTTTTTCATTTCTCTTGGGTATATACTTAGGAATGAAATTCCTGGGTCACATGGTAACTCTATGTTTAAATTTTTGAGGAACTACAAAACTGTTTTCTAAAGTAACTACACAATTTTAGATTCCCACCAGGAGAGTATGAGGGTTCTATTTTCTTCACATCCTCACCAACTTTTGTTATTTTACTTTTTAAAATTATCCTAGTAGATCTGAAGTGGTATTTCATTGTGATTTTGACTTCCATTTCCCTAACAACTAATGATGTTTGCCATATTTTCATGTGTGTATTAGCCATTAAGTGTGTTCTTTGGAGAGATATCTATTCAAATCGTTTACCCACTTTATAAATGCGTTATTTGTATTTTTACTATTGAGATATAAGAGTTCTTATATATTCTGGATGCTGGGCCCTTATCAGACATATAATATGCAAATATTTTCACCCATTCTGTGGCTGTTTGTTGTTTTCTTTATGGTGTCCATTGAGGCTCAGAAGTTTTTAATTTTGATTAAGTCCAACTTACCCATTTTTTTCTCCCTTGGTTGCTTACGCTTTACTTGTCATATTTAAGAAACCACCGCCTAATCCTTGGTCACAAAAATTTACACTTATGTTTTCTTGCAAGAGTTTTATAGTTTTAGCTCTTACATTTATGGTTTTTTCCTCTATTTTAAGTTAATTTGTGTATATGGTACACTGCAGGGGTCCAACTTCATTCATTTGCATGTGGATATCCAGTTGTACCAGCATGATTTGTTGACAAGCCTATACTTTCTTCACTGAATTTTTTTAAAATAAATTTATTTATTTATTTAATTGGCTGTGTTGGGTCTTTTTTGCTGTGTGTGGCCTTTCTTTTAGTTGCAGTGAGTGGGGGCTACTCTTCGTTGTGGTGTGTGGGCTCCTCCTTGCCGTGGTTTCTCTTGTTGCTGAGCATGGGCTCTAGGCGCGTGGGCTTCAGTAGTTGCAGCACATGGGCTCAATAGTTGTGGCTCATGGGCTCTAGAGTGCAGGCTCAGTAGTTGTGGTGCACAGGCTTAGTTGCTCCACGGCCTGTGGGATCTTCCTGGAGTAGGGATCAAACTCATGTCCCCTGCATTGGCAGGCAGATTCTTAACCACTGCGCCACCTAGGAAGCCCCACTTTCTTCACTGAATTGACTTCCCAACTTTATTGAAGATCAATTGACCACAGATGTAAGAGTTTATTTCTAGACTCTCAACTCTATTCCATTGATCTACATGTCTAGCCTTATGCCATATTCCAGTATCACAGAGTCTTGATTACTGTAGCTTTGTAATAAATTTTGAAATCAAGAAGTATGAGATCAAATTTATACTTCTTTTTCAAGATTGTTTTTGGCTATTCTAGGTCCCTTGCAATTCCATATGAATTTTAGGATCACCTTGTCAATTACTGAAGAAAAAAAAAGGCAGCTGGGATTTTGATAGGGATTGTGTCGAACCTGATGATTAATTTGGTGAGTACTGCCATCTTAACAATATTAAGTGTTCCAGTCCAGGTACACAAGACTAGGATAAGCTTTGACAAATTACATTTAACTAGAAAGTTGCTTTTTTCAGCTTTTTGCTTTATAAGCAGATTTTCCAATTTGCTTATAAAGTTGTACAGACCACTCTCTTACAATATTTTAAAATTTCCTCTGTTTTGATGGTTATTCCCCCAAGTCATCTGTGCATTTGTGTTTCTTTAAAAAAAAACTGCCAGTGGTTTATCTTTTTTTCTTTTAGCCTTTTACAAAAAAACAGCTTTTTGTTTTATTAGTTCCTACTATTTCCTTTTTCCAGCCCCATTAATTCTGTTTTTATCTTCTCTAATTCCTCCCTTTGCTTTCTCTCAGTTCACCCTTTTTTCCTACTTTTTGAGTTGAATGTTCTATTCATTTTTTATGCTTTTATTTTTCATGATATAGGCATTTAATGAGTTTTGATTTGGTTATATCGCATAGATTCTGATGTCATTTCCATTTTCACATCTCATTTTCATTACAGTTATTTTCAAGAAGTTTTCAATTTCATTGTCCTAAAATTTCCCCTTTGACCTAAGAACTGTGTATAGACTTTAAAATTTTTCTAGGTTGAGTCCCAAATTTGGGTGTGAATGAGATTTCCCAGGAAAGAGTGTAAAGTAAAAAAGATGGATGGAGATGAAACTCTAGTGAACATTAATAAGCCAAAAAGAGGGAGAGTTGTCCCCAAAAGGAGCTGAGAAGAAGAGTTAAATAGGAGATGTTGGAAAACAAAAGGTGATGTCAAGGAAAACGAGGGACAAGACAATTAGTGACCTCGGGGGACACAGTTAGAAAGGGAATGGGGTTGCAAGATAGAAGTCAAATTACAAACTGCATACTGAAGAAAGAAGAGAGTGAAGGTTATCATTAAAGCAAACTCTTTTCTTATTAAGATTCTTAGCTATGAGGAGAAAGCCAATGATAGAACATTATCTCCGGTGGGGGTTATTGGGCAGAAGTTTTTGTTGTTGTTTTTGTTTGTTTTATATGGGAGACATTTTATATTCTAATAATTTAGAATAATAGTGGAGGCTTTTCATCCATAATTCTTTGTACCCTTCCCCCAACCTAGGCAGCTGGGGAGGGCATTCCAAGTTCACTGCCTCAGGAAGAGGATAACTCAGCAGAATACAGAGACCAAGGTGAATGCCAAAGAAAGCTTAGTTATCAAAAGGCATCATTACCTGTGAGAGTGTGGCTAAGGCACTTACACTATCCATGTCTGCCTCAGTGGAGACATCCTTGTTTCTGCCTGGCTTTAGGCCATGGGCTCAGGAGAGCCACCAGGCTTTGTCAGCTTGGAGAGCTCTCCGTGCCAGCTCTGTGCTACTCCTTGTCTTGCACTCCTAACAATCGGGCCTGTGGGCAGCTCTGTGAGGCCACCACAGACACGGTCATCCAAAAGTTTTCCCAAGCTCTAACTAAGATTCCTTTGAGCAGAGTCTGGGAATCCCTCTTGCTCCATATACCCTTGTGTATACCTGCTACTGCGAGATTTTGTAGCCTTAAAGCCTGTTCTTCAAGTTCCTGGTTCAGGTCTACTCATTTTTCTGTGGTTTTTAGCTCCTCAGGTTTTCAGCTCCCCAAGTGATTCTTTTTTTTTTTTTTTTATAGTTGTGGCACATGGGCTTAGTTGCTCTGTGGCATGTGGAATCTTCCCAGGGCAGGGCTCGAACCCATGTCCCCTGCATTGGTAGGCGGATTCTTTACCACTGTGCCATCTAGGAAGTCCTCCCCAAGCGATTCTAATGTGTGCCCAGCACGAGGAACTACCGCTCTAGTCCACATGCCACCCTGTCCACCATCCCGCGGCTAATTCCCTTCCTAAAAACCCTAGTCTAGTCCTTTCACTTTTCTACATTTATGGATTTATTTTGCCTATATAACCAAATCCAGTCTCCTTAGGGCAGCAAACAATCACTCACTGTCTGGCCCCTGACCCACTTTTACACATTCATTTTCTAATTACTCCTCACAACTAGTTACATGCCTTCTGCTAACATTACTAATGCTGTATATAGACAATATTGTACACATTACAGAACCCAAATATTAAATACATGTGTCTTTAGTAAATTTCTAACTTAGGAGAGACAAGAATATAAGCTTTCATATAAAAATATAAACATTCTTAGAGTTAAGTTAGCAAAGGAAAGCCTAAAATGAGCTCTCAGAGGAAGGTTAGAAACTATTACAAAATGTATAAATAGTTTTCAGGAAAAAAGTAGACATCTGAATGTCACTTCTAGGTAATTCGAAAACTAAAACAGAAGAAGGCAATGGGTTAGGAGCTGGTGTGGCTACCATGCCTTTAAATTAACCAAGAGCTGACTTGAATTACAGTGCTTACAGCCTGGCTTCTGGCCTGGTTTCATTAGTGCATAATACAGTGGCACCTTTAAACACTTGTTTCTGAATCCTTCAAAGACAAAAATAATGAATTCCCATGCTCCTTGGGACCCTGCTACTATAACCAAATCTTCTCCCTTTCATAGCCACCTGAATAGAACCCATACCTGTCCAGTCTTCCTCACCTCCCCCCAGGGAAAGAGGAGATTTAAACACCTTGCCTTATTATCTCTGTAGATGAAATGGATGCACTTTCTGTCCTTCACTCTATCTAGAATATACAGAACACTGAATTCCACTGCTGCAATTCACTACGGTTTAGACAAAGTTACTTGCTCTGTGTACAGGGTGGAACCACTAGACACCCCTACTGCCCTCTAACTAAATTTGGGGCAATTTCAAACGTGTATCTGATATCCATAGCTTGTGATTTGTGGAAGAAATCTTAAAGGGAGACATTCTTCATGTCATGCTTGACTGGCGTAGCAAAACAATGATGGCTCTTCTTCTCTACCCTAGCAGCCCCCTCTGAAGGGGCCACCCTATCATACAACTTCATTCAGCCTAGCACACAGCTTAGTAAAATATCTAGGGGCCCCACACCCTTCCTTCCCTTCCTTGAGTTACTGTGAAGAAAATTCAATAATGACAATCTGTGAGGATAATGGTCCTGTTATCACAAACACCAACCTCCAGTGGCATAATTGTCACAGAAGTGGCTTATATTAAATTCAAAGTGAGTTTTCCCGCTCAATAGGTGGTTTTCCTCCAAAAAATCATTCAGGGACCCAGGTGCTTCCATCTTGTGGTTCTGTCATTTTCAGTACATGACTTTCAACATCACTCTGCTTGCCTGCATCAGCCAGAAGGGAAAAAGCCTGAAGGATCACACGTGGAGGTTTTCATGGATCAGGCCTAGAAGTGGCATACATCTTTTCCACCTACATCCCGCTGGCCAAAACTCAGTCATAATTCCCAGCCTCCCTCTATCTGCAAGAGATTCTAGGAATTATAGTTTATTCCGTGCTCAGGGAGAGAGGACACAGAATTAGACCATCCAATCACTAGCACTACCAGGGAAAGGGGGTATTAAGAAACTAGTGAGTTTATCACAGAGTTCCAAGTGGCCTAGAAATTGGGTTGGAATGGCCTAATATTAGGCTTATACAGCCTCATCAGGAGGTTGTCACTGGGGGTAACTGCACCAGACAGGCAGTAAGGCACCTGACAGATCCACAGTCTTCCTGAGAGTTTCTTAATGAATAGATTGTTGCGCTTTGTGCCACTTGCCCTGCCTCCCCAGGCACAGCTGCTTTAACTAGAGATGGCCACTTCACCAAAAAATCATCTCTCTCTCCACAGGCCTGCAAAAGAGAGGCCTATGAAGTTGCCTACTGTAAGAACTCTGCTCAACAAAAGCATTCTCTACTCAATACTGACAAATAGCCAAAGCAGACTTTTCTCTCTTCTTCCTTGGGAGTTTTAAAGGAAGAAAAACAGAGAGAAATACAGATGAAAGACAGACGGAAGAGGAATGACAGAGAGAGAGAAAACAGCAGAATTGGAAGGCATCAGAAGCCATAAGTAAGTAGAAGCAAAGGGACAGGAGACACACAGTGGAGGTCAAATTAGTCAGTAGCAAAGTAGGAAGAAGAATCTGGAAGAGAGGGAATAGAAGTATATGAGTAAACAAAGGGGAAAGTTTGGGGGGAGGGATAAGTTCGGAGTTTGGGATTAACATAAGCATACCACTACATATAAAATACATAAACAGGACCCACTGTATAGCACAGGGAACTCTACTCAATATTCTGTAATAACTTATGTGGGAAAAGAATCTGAAAAAGAATAGATACATGTATATGTATAACTGAATCATGTTGCTGAATCACTTTTGCTGGGTTAGCACCTGAAACTAACTCAACATTGTAAATTAACTATACTCCAATATAAAATAGAAATTAAAAAAAAAAGAAGTGTATGAGTCAAACCACCAGACTGTTAGATTACCAGAGTTGAAGTGGAGTCACAGGGTGATTGCTGAGACACTAGAGGGAACATTGCTGTGTTCCCTTAACGGCAACAAATGTCATTTCAGTGCGCTAAGAGGCTTGAATGCCACTGCAGTAAGTTTTTCGCTTATCCCTTATGATTATAAGAAATAATCACTTTTTATATCACTTATTTCCAAATTAATCCTTACAATACACTTGCAATAACTGAGAAAACTTAAAGATTATTTGGTCCCACGCAACTTGAAAGAGTGCAACCAACAGAATGATGAGAGGGAGCTGGATTCCCAAACATGCCTGTGGCTATCTGAGCACACAGTAATGCTTCTTGGGTTTGTGTCCCCTCTAACTTTCAAAGCTAATGAAGATACTGCCATGAACTGTTCTTTGTTATGCATTTGCATCAAGTCTTCCACATTTAACAACGCTGACAGTTTTCAAATGAATCCAGTATTTTATTTCCTATGTTAAAGAGAACAGGTTGAGGCTGCAGGAATCCGAACTAGGAAGCCACAAGGGTACATACCCAGAGGCCACAGGAATTATATGCTCAGAGATCCCAGGAAGTACATTCCCTGAGACCACCAATACTCAGAGAGCCTCTGGCTCCCAGTTTTTGTAGACATGCAGCAAACCCTGCACCTGATCTAGATAATACAATAAGTACAACAGACAGCTAAGTACAATCCAGAGTCAAGCAAAGTTGACCTCCAAAGATACAAAATATAAAAGGGGTCTTCTTTATAAAAGCAGGCAGTTAAGTACCCTGAACAGGATAGCCTGAATCCGAGTGTTATTTTTCTGCTACAATGCCATCATATTAATCAACTTCCATCTATAAAGACTGAGTCACGAGGATGGAAGATGCCTTAGAGGACTGGGGCAGGGAGGGTGGGGGGGAATCGAGGGGGGGGGCGTCAAGGAAGGGAGGGAATATGGGGATATGTGTATAAAAACAGTTGATTGAACCTGGTGTACCCCCCAAAAAAATAAAAAAAATAAAAAAAATAAAAAAAAAAAAAAAAAAAAAAAGAAGACCTCAGATAAATGCAGGAAAAAAAAAAAAAAAAAAGACTGAGTCATGGTTTACTGCGATACCTAGAACCTCACACCCTTTCTGATGCCCTCCAATACACTAAAACCAATACATTTATGCACCCAGCCTAAGATTAACTGGAGAACTACATCCATTCCAGACTTCTGAATGCCTCTGAGAAACCATAAAAATAAACTTCATCACAGGTTTGCCCCCATCCCATGAGAACAGTATCATACTATGAATGTAACCATCTAAGTAAAAAAAGCACGGGGTGGGGGGGGGGGGCGCGGGCGGGGCAAGAAAATATTATAGATGCATTTCCTTGTATATGCATAGCATATTTCTGGAGTGATCCTTAGAAACTAGTATTTTCGTTACTGATACTTCAGAGGGGTTTTGAATGGGTGGTGGAAGGGGCTTACAGTGACTTTTCTCTGTATTTTGTTCTCTTTGCATTTTTAATCATGTGTATATATTATGTATTCAAAAATATTTTTGAAAAACAATTTAATTCCCTTTCCTGATTATTCTCTTTACCTCCCGTAACTGTTTAAGATACACTACTCTCCCTCAAATCTTACTTTCTCCTTTAACATCTTTAACAACTTCTTCTTTCAACCTCACAGAGTGAGTTTCTCTTTGTTCAGACTGCTGTAACAATATACCACAAACTGAGTGCTTATAAACAACATATATTTACTTCTCACAGTTGGAGGCTAGGAAGTTCAAGATCACGGCGCAAGTAGTTTTGGTGTATGGTGAGAATCTGCTTCCTAGTTAGCCATCTTTTTGCTATAACCTCACATAGTGGAAAGGATGAGCTAGTTATCTGGTCTCTTTTATAAGGCACTAATCCCAATCGTGAGGGCTCCACCCTCATGACATAATCAGTTTCCAAAGGCCCCCTCCTGCAAATACTACCACACTGGAGGGTAGGATTTCAACATACGAGACTTGGGCGAACACAAACATTCAGACCGTAGCATTTTCTTATTTATCCCCTCCACCATCCTACTGTCAAAATTTAATCATGCAGATTGAGATACCCTATCTCCCAGCAACAATAATAAAAATCTTCTTTAGGAAAAGGTAAAAAATAACTTGGGCTTACAGGATTTATTTTTTGGCATTCTAGGAAAGGGATAAAATCTTTGAACAATTCCACATGAATAATTTTAGCCTTGATGCAATAGTAACATCATACCACAAATAACCCAAATTTCCAAAATTAAGAGATATGTCAAATTATGAAATGCCTTGCAGCCATTAAAAATAATAATATAAATTTATAAAATGTCATTTAAGTACAAAGTATTTAAGTATAAGCAAATGTTTTAAAGATGAAAGATCTCTTGGGATTAACATATATACACCTCTCTATATAAAATAATCAGCAAGGACCTACTGTATAGCACAGGGAATTCTACTCAATACTCTGTAATAACCTATATGGGAAAAGAATCTGAGAAAGAATAGATATATGTATAACTGAATCACTTCGCTGTATACCTGAAACTAACACAACATTGTAAATCAACTATACTCCAATATAAAATAAAAATTAAAAAATAAAGATGAAAGAACTCAGGGAATAATACTCATGAGTACCTTCTGAACAAAAAGTAACAAGAGAGGGCTTCCTTGGTGGCACAGTGGTTAAGAATCCACCTGCCAATGTAAGGGACACGGGTTTGAGCCCTGGGCCGGGAAGATCCCACATGCCAAGGAGCAACCGGGCCTGTGCGCCACAACTACTGAGCCTGTGCTCTAGAGGCCAGGAGTCACAACTATTAAGCCCACGAGCCTAGAGCCTGAGCTCCACAACAAGAGAAGCCACTACAATGAGAAGCCTGTGCACCTCAACTTAGAGTAGTCCCGACTCACCACAACTAGAGAAAGCCGGTGCTCAGCAACAAAGACCCAAAGCAGTCGATAAATAAAATAATTAATTAATTTTTTAAAAAATTAACAGAGAATCTAGACAACTGAAATAAATCAAAATAAAGAATTCAAGAATGGAGGAGGAAATGGTGGTTAGCAGTAATTCTATTAAATTGTGGAAAAAATATACTAAAAGACTGCATAAATACTAAAGTATGAACATTCTACCTTGTCAATGTAAAAATATTAATAATAACATACCTAAGATAAACTGGGGGGGGGGGTTGTAGGAGAAAAAGTAGAATTTTGAAAGTACTAACATCCTCATCTTCTATTGCAGGGAGTCAACTGATACTTTTGTATTCAAAATGGGTAATTTAAAAAAAAAAACACAGTGACTACAATCTCTTAATGTTTTTCCTGTTATCTTTTCTGAATTTAAAATAAATAATGTTTCTCATGGCCAACAAACATTTGAAATTCTACAATTTCTTCAACTTTAATTTTTTTCTTGTGTTACATTCAAGTAAAATTAATATTTTTATTTTTAAAAAGCATGAGTATTGTGACCTTATTTTTATAGGAATAGTCTCTTCCTTCATTTATTTAATAAATATTTATTGGTGATCTATTACGTGCCAAACACAGTTCTAGGTGCTGAAATACAGCAGTGAACAAAACAGACAGAAATCCCTGCCCTGGTGGAGATTATATGCTAGATTTTTTTCTTCCAAAATTCCTTTCTTTTTCCTTCCTTCCCTCTCCTCCTTCCTTCTTTCTTATTAACTCCCCACCCTTTTATCCATTTATCCTATTACACATGGATAAAAAAGGTCTAGAATAATAGTTCTCTGACATTAATAATTGTCATTTCAAGAGGTAGAATTTGGGATAATTTTTTTAAACTGTCTTTAAGTGATTCTTCAATCACAGTTGATAAGAAGGACTATTACAAGCAAACCAATTTTTTACAAAGCGACTTGAAAGTGAAATGGTGAAATAACAAGATATAAACCACTCTTTTAAAATAATTATTTTTATGGATAATTGCAAAATATTTCAGAGAAAAGTACAGAAAAAACTATTACAGGGAATTCCCTGGCAGTCCAATGGTTAGGACTCCACGCTTTCATTGCCAAGGCCCTGAGTTCAATCCCTGGTCAGGGAACTACGATCCTGTAAGTCACACGGTGCAGCCAAAAAAAACACATATATACATTACAGACAGCCACATATCCAATACCAAGATTGAACAGAAGTTAACATTTTGCCACACTTGCTTCAGATTTTATTCCCTAACAATAAAACATTGCAGAAACAACTAAAGTTCCACTCTCCATCCCTCTCCCTCCATCTTCAGGTGCAACCGCTGTTCTGAGGGTAATGTTTATCACTCTCATGCATGTATTTGTCTTCATAAACAATAGAATATCACTTTGAATATTTAAAATTTACATTATATGGTTATCATAATGCTCACTTCTTTTTGGAATATTTTAAACTCAACATTATTTTTGAAATTTATCTAAGTTACGTAGTTTCTTATTTCATCGTTCATTTTATTCATGTCTATGAATTACCATTGTATGAATAAAATTGTAAAAATTTATTCCTTATCAAGGGGTCTGTGGGTCCAACAATCCCATTCCTCTTTTGCAATATACTTTTCCATTCCACAAAATGCAGACCCATTTACCTATGCAGTTTTTCAAAAGCTCTTTGAGTGGCTCCAAGCTTTCTCAGATAATAATTGTTTGGGGAAACTGCCCATGCCATTTTTCCACACTGCTCACACTTTTTACTACTGGATGAAAATGAATTGTGAAATGTTGATTAACTTCTCTTCAAAAATAGTATTAAAAGTGAAGAAATAGAAGTAATATTTATGGCACCTCCAGTCCTCTTAGGAAGAGTTATTTCTAAATCATTACTAAAAGGTTCTTATTACCTACATCTTATTGAACTTTAGACAAGATCTAATACACTTAAGGTTCTTCCCAATTGCTTAAGAAACTTAAGTCTCCTTATCTGTAAAACAGAAGAATATGGGGTGTTGTGTGCCCCCAGAAACTCATGCTGAGTTCAGATGAAAGCTGTGAAAAAGAGACTCTCTGCATTTGCAAAAGGACACCTGAGGTTGCTGGACTGCATAAAGTCTGCCTAAAGACTAAAAAAACAACAATAAAATATTAGGAAAAATCTCTTATAGATGTGGCAGGTATAAAGTAAACATGGAATAGTTTGGAATACTACTACTAAGGTCACTCTGCAAAGGCACTGAACCTTAGGAATGGCACAGATGGATATGGTTGGAGAAAAGGGAAAGACTAGAACGTTTAAAACCAGGATTGGACCCTACGTCACGTTAGCTCACCAAATCTTGAGTATCAGTCAGTTCTGGAATTGATTAAAATTGAGTGTTTAAAAATATGTAAGTTGATCTAAGTTTACATGCTTTTCAAAAGTCATATTTTTTCGCTTGATACTCAATACTCTTGTGGCTTAAGTCATGCAGGTATTACTATTTCAATTTTACAAATAAGCGAAATGAAAGAAAAAGAGGTGGCTTATTTTAAAAACCATTGATAGGGCTTCCTAGGTGGTGCAGTGGTTAAGAATCCGCCTGCCAATGCAGGGGACACAGGTACAATCCCTGAGCCAGGAAGATCCCACATGGCGCGGAGCAACTAAGCCCGTGCGCCACAACTATTGAGCCTGCGCTTTAGAATCCATGAGCCACAACTATTGAGCCCATGTGCTGCAACTACTGAAGCCCACATGCCTAGAGCCAATGCTCTGCAACAAGAGAAGCCATGGCAATGAGGAGCCTGCGCACCACAGCAAAGGGTAGCCCCAGCTCACCGCAACTAAAGAAAGCCTGCGCATAGCAAAAAAAGACCCAACACAGCCAATAAAATAAATAAATTAATTAATTAATAAAAAACAAAACAAACAAACAAACAAAAAACCATTGACAGAGCCAGCAACTGGCTCTACTAACTTCTAGCATACTTTTATTGTTAGAATCAAAGATGGAAGCACATTGATTATAAAAAACTAGATATGTTTGTGAAAAAGATTAGAGCTACTTTCAAATTAAATTTATCAACTACATGGAAAAATTAGCTAAGTAAGGAACTTTTTTTAATTAATTAATTTTTTTGACTGCACCATGCAGCTTGCAGGATCTCAGTTCCCCAACCAGGTATTGAACCCGGGACATGGCAGTGAAAGCACCAAATCCTAACCACTAGACCATCAGGGAACTGTCAAGCTTCCTTACTTTAGGGGCATTCCTTGTGGGACGTGTTTCATTTTTTACCAAACTAGCTTTTTTCAGGGTAACTTAAATTTATTCTATTAAAACTACTCTAGAAGTAAGCCAGAAAGAGAAAAACAAATACTGTATGCTAACTCATATATACAGAATCTAAAAAAAAAAATGGTACTGATGAACCCAGTGACAGGGCAAGAATAAGGATGCAGATGCAGAGAATGGACTTGAGGACACGGCGTGGGGGGGGCGAAGGGGAAGCTGGGATGAAGTGAGAGAGTAGCATAGACATATTTACACTACCAACTGCAAAAATAGATAGCTAGTGGGAAGCTGCCGTATAACAAAGGGAGATCAACTCGATGATGGGTGATGCCTTAGAGGGCCAGGACAGGGAGGGTTCGAGGGAGTCACGGGAGGGAGGGGATATGGGGATATAGTATAAATACAGCTGATTCACTTTGGTGTGCCTCAAAAGCTGCTACAAGAGTGTAAACCAATTATATTCCAATAAAGAGCTAAAAAATATATGAATATATACAAAAAAAGAAAAACTACTCTAATGACTTGTTTCCAAAAATTAAACCCATACTCACAAGGTGTGTCATATGATTAATTTTTCTAAAACTTCTGAATACCTGAAAGTAAAAATAGTCAAAAAATAGATGGCATATGTTTCACAGCCTAAGGCTAAGATCTTTCATATATTAAAAGATAAATCCCTAAATGGAAAAATGGGGAAAGGTCATGAACTGCCAGTTCTAACAAAAGGAAATACAAATTGTCTTTAGACATGCAAAAAGATGTCTATAATTAGGGAAATGAAAATTAACTCTGAGTTTTGAATTTTCACATATCAGATTGGCAAAAGTCCTAAACTTTAAGAGCAAGCAGGGAAACAGGCAAGCTTGTATAATGATGTGAGAGAATACATTGTCAAGATAGCAACACCTCCAAGAATTTATCCTAGAGAAGAAGTCTCAATTTTGCAAAATGACATGCATAGTCAGATATTCTTTGCAACATGGACTATTATAGCAAAAGCCTAAAAACAATGTAAATATCCATCAATGGGAGATTAATTCGATATATTATGGTTCATCCATACAATGAAATGAGGAAGCTCTTTATGTACTAATAAAGAATAGTCATCAAAATATATTTATAAGAAAGTGCATAGCGATTTATATAATATCTCACCACTTATGGAAAAAATAACACACACACACATCCTGCAACTCAATGTCAAAAAAACAAACCAGTTTAAAAATGGGAAAAGGACTTGAGCAGACATTTCTCCAAAGAAGATGTACAAATGGCCAATAAGTACATGCAAATATGCTCAATATCATAATCATTAGGGAAACGTAAATCAAAACCACAACAAGATTCCACTTTACACCCACTGGGATGGTTATTTTAAAAAACAAAGTGTATTGTCAAGGACGTGGAGAAACTGGAGCCTTGTGCTTTGCTGCTGGGAATGTAAAACGGATTAGCCACTGTGGAAAACAGTAGGGAGGTTTCTCACAAAATTAAGCATAGAACTTCCACATGATCTAGCAATTCTACTTCTGGTTACACAACCAAAAGAATTAAAAGCAGGGACTTGACAGTTGTACATCAATGTTCAAGGCAACATTATTCAAATAACCAAAACGTGGAAATAACCCAAATGTCCATGGACAGATGGATAGATAAACAAAATGTGTTCTGTACACACAATGGAATATTATTCAGTCTTTAGGGATGGAATTCAGATACATGTTACAACACGGATGAACCCTGAAGACATTATGGTAAGTCAAATAAGTCAGACACAAAAAGACAAATACTGTATGATTCCACTTACACGAAGTACCTAATCTACTCAAACTCATAAAGATAGAAAGTAGAATGGTGGTTGCCAGGAGCTAAGGGGAGGGGAGAATGGGGAGTTATTGTTTAAAGGGTATGGGGTTTCATTTTGGGAAAATAAAGTCCTGGAGATGTATGCAAATAATGTGAATATACTTAATACCACTGAACTATACACTTAAAAATGGTTAAAATCATAAATTTTATGTTATGTATATTTACCACAATAAAAAATGCACACACACACATGCACACACTTATACTTTCATGGACTATCTCTGGAAGAATTAGAGAAACTTATAATAAATCTTGCCTTTAGGAAGGGGAACCAGATAGCCAAGTGAAGATTTTTACCTATCACTATATATTCTTTGTACCTTTAGAATTTTACCCCATGTGTACATATTATCTATTCAAAATTTTAATTTTCAATCACACTTATTGATTGAAATCTGAACATAGAGCAGGAAAAAGTATATGTCAAAATGTATTATGGTCTATGTTTTGTACAAGGCAAAATAAAAATGCCCCTAATTACTGCTGTTGAAAACCTGCCTCGATGTTTTTCAAGATGCAACCTTCAAAAACTATTTAACAAGAAAAATAGAAAATAAAAGGAACTGCCTCAGAACTTAAAAGATCAAAACAGAACACACAGATATACGTAAAAAGTTCTTATGAGAGTAAAATATAACACTGCTAATCCAGATTAAATAGAGAAAAAACAAGCCTAAATTATTTACTTCAAGAATATAAAGTAGAATAAAAATACTAGCTAATATTGTTCTAAGCTTTAAATCCCAAACTATTCCAAGTTAACATTGTTCCAAGAGCTTTAAAAATGTCCACTGACAACAGCGGTTCTCAAACTTTTTGGTCTCAGAACATCTTCTACACTCTTAGAAATTATTCAGACCCACAAAGAGCTTTTGTTTATGTGAGTTATACTTATCTATATTTACCATACTAAAAATTAAACCTCAAAGTTTAAAAATATTTATTAATTCATTTAGAAATAACGATAAACCCATTATACGCTTACATAAATAAAACTGTTATGAAAAATAACTATTTTCCAAAACAAAAAATAAACAATTAGAAAAATGGCACTGTTTTACATGTTTGCAAATCTCTTTAATGTCTGGCTTAATAGAAGACAGCTGGATTCTCATATCTGGTTCTGCATTTAATCTCTTGCAATATCACATATGTAGCTTTTGAAAAATTCCAATATACACTTGTGAAAAATGAGAATGAAAATGGCAAATACTGTCTCAGATTTATTATGAAAATAGTTTTGATTTCACAGACCCCTGAAAGAGTCCTGGGAATACACAGGGGTCTCCCAAACATTTTGAGAACTACTTACTTATATCAACCCTGTGTGGCAAATGTAAAAAACTGAGGCACAGAGAGAATAAATAAGTTACAGTCGCGAAGCTAGTAATGAACCCAGAAAGTCTGATTCCAGTCCCCAGGGGTGCCCCTCAGAGCCAGAAGGAAAGCAGCAGGGGCCCATTTCATAATGTTTTACAAAACGATTAAAAAACAAAACAAAAGCCACTGGCTGCCTGGCAGTCACAATACCAGACCTCCACTCCATCTAATGTGATAAAATTTCAAATTAAATCTTTCAGTTCATGCAAAGCAGAGGTAAGTGGTGCTGGTCTGCCCTTCAAGGGAAACAGCATCACTGAGGGATCATGCACATTAGGGCAGGAACAGCCAAATGCCCCGGAAACCTCTCAAGGAACAGCTCTCTCTTCCAAACTGAACTATTATGTCTGCTCTGGAACTCTCACTCCATTCAGACCCCTCTTTACACCACTCAATCTACACAGAATACTGAGTTCAATTCTTAATTAGAATGTTCAAAAAGAAGAGTATTAAAGAGACTAGTTCTATCAGACAATAAAGCATACTATAAGTTGATAGCAATTAATGTGGGATTGTCCTAGTATATGATTGGGAGGTAAGGCAATAAATCAGAATACATAGCCAAATTAGACCCAATCATAGAAAATGCAGTATAATTATAAAGAGGGTCTAATAATTCAAGAAGTTAATAATCTGAACAGTTTAGTAATCTGAAAAAAAATTCTACTTAGACCTTACTTTTAATCATATGCCAAAATAAATTCTAGCTAGATTAACTGTTTTTACAAATAGAGGAGTCTGCCAAGGCTGAGCAAGGGAGGACCAGACTTTATTCAGCATCGCATTCCCAGGCCTCTTCCAGGGCTGTGGCACAGTTGCCCCAAACAGAAGAAACTAATTTGAGTTTCCACTCTGCTGCTAGTCTATTATTCAATCTTGGGCAAGTCATTTTGCTTCTCAGTCCTTAATCTGATTTATAAAGAGTGGATAGTAATGATATTGGCAGCATGCGAACACTCATAAACTTTAAAGTGTGATACAAATTAGCAGAAGGAGTAAAGACTAGAAACTTCATTTATCCATGTTGCTATGCATTAATATTTTATTGCTAAAAACAATAATGCCGGGTGATAGGATCAAGATGGCGGAGCAGGAGGACGTGGGCTCACTCCCTCTTGCAAGAGCACCGGAATTACAACTAACTGCTAAAAATCATCAACAGAAAGACACTTGAACTCCCCAAAAAAAGACACCCCACATCCAGAGACAAAGGAGAAGCCGCAACAAGACGGTAGGAGGGGCGCAATCGCGTTAAAATCAAAGCCCATAAATGCTGGGTGGGTGACTCACAAACTGGAGAACAGTTATACCGCAGAAGTCCACCCACTAAAGTGAGGGTTCTGAGCCCCATGTCAGGCTTCCCAACCTGGTGGTCTGGCAACGGGAGGAGAAATCCCCAGAGAATCAGACTTTGAAAGCCAGCAGGATTTGATTGCAGGACCTCCACAGGACTGGGGGAAACTAAGACTCCACTCTTGGAGGGCACACAAAAAATAGTGTGCTCACCAGGACACAGGGAGAAGGAGCAGTGACCCCATAGGAGACTGAACCAGACCTACCTGCTGGTGTTGGGGGCTTGCCTGCAGAGGTGGCGCGTAGCTGTGGCTCACCGAGGAGACAGAGGCACTGGCCTCAGAGGTTCTGTGGAGTGCTCATTGGCGTGAGCCCTCCCAGTGTCCGCCATTAGCCCCATCAAGGAGCCTGCAGGCTCCAGTGCTGGGTAGCCTCAGGCCAAACATCAAACAAGGTGGGAACACAGCCCCACCCATTAGCAGGCAAGCAGATTAAAGTGTCACTGAGCTCCGCCCACCAAATCAGATTAAAGTTTTACTGAGCTCTGCCCACCCAGCCCTACCCACCATCAGTCCCTCCCATCAGGGAGCACCCACAAGCCTCCTAGATAGCTTTCTCCACAAGAGGGCAGACAGCAGTATCAAGCAGTATCAGCAGTATTTCATCTTGTGGAACTGAAAACCACAGCCACAGAAAGACAGAGAAAATGAAAAAGCAGAGGACTTTGTACCAGATGAAGGGACAGGATAAAAACCCCCAGAAAAACAACTAAATGGAGATAGGCACCCTTACAGAAAAAGAATTCAGAATAATGATAGTGAAGATGATCCAGGACTTTGAAAAAAGACTGGATGCAAAGATCGAAAAGTTTACCAAAGACCTAGAAGAAGTAAAGAGCAAACAAACAGAGATATGCAACACCATAACTGAAATGAAAAATACACTAGAAGGGACCAACAGCAGATTAACTGAGGCAGAAGGGCGAATAAGGGACCTGGAAGACAGAATGGTGAAAATCACTGATGCAGAAAAGAATAAAGAAAAAAGAATGAAAAGAACTGAAGACAGCCTAAGAGACCTCTGGGACAATGTTAAATGCACCAACATTTGCATTATAGGGGTCCCAGAAGGAGAAGAGAGAGAGAAAGGACCCGAGAAAATACTGGAAGAGATTATAGTTGAAAACTTCCCTAACATGGGGAAGGAAATAGCTACCCAAGTCCAGGAAGTGCAGAGAGTCCCAGGCAGGATAAACCCAAGGAGAAACATGCCAAGATATATAGCAGTCACATTGACAAAAATTAAAGACAGAGAAAAGTTATTAAAAGCAACAAGGGAAAAACGACAAATAACATACAAGGGAACTCCCATAAGGGTAACAGCTGATTTCTCAGCAGAAACTCTGCAAGCCAGAAGGGAGTGGCATGATATATTTAAAGTGATGAAAGGGAAGAAACTACAGCCAGGAATACTCTACCCAGAAAGGATCTCATTCAGATTCAAGGGAGAAATTAAAAGCTTTACAGACAAGCAACAGCTAAAAGAATTCAGCACCACCAAACCAGCCCTACAACAAATGCTAAAGGAACTTCTCTAAGTGGGAAAGTTAAGAGAAGAAAAGGACCTACAAAAACAAAAACAAAACAATTAAGAAAATGGTAATAGGAACATACATATTGATAATTACTTTGAATGTAAATGGACTAAATGCACCAACCAAAAGACACAGACTGGCTGAATGGATACAAAAACAAGACCCATATATATGCTGTCTACAAGAGACCCACTTCAGACCTAGGGACGCATACAGATTGAAAGTGAGGGGATGGAAAAAGATATTCCATGCAAATGAAAATCAAAAGAAAGCTGCAGTAACAATACTCATATCAGATAAAATAGACTTTAAAATAAAATGTTACAAGAGACAAGAAAGGACACGACATAAAGATCAAGGGATAAATCCAAGAAGAGGAGATAACAATTATAAATATATATGCACCCAATATAGGAGCACCTCGATACATAAGGCAAATGCTAACAACTATGAAAGAGGAAATGCAAGGCAGAAATAGAGACACAGATGTAGAGGACAAACATATGGACACCAAGTGGGGCAAGCGGGGAGAGTTGGGGGGGAATGAACTGGGAGATTGGGATACCAAATTGTGCACTCTAAATATATGCTGTTTATTGTCTGTTAACTGTATCTCAATAAAAGTTCTAAAAAAAAAGAAAAAACAAACAAACAAAAAACAATAATGCCAATCTTCTTAGTAACTTTATTTTATAAAGTAGACAATTTAAGTTGTAAGAACATACACTTTTCCTTGGGGCCTAAGTACAATTATTTTAACTCTGACTGGGAAAAAGATGTATCCTGTAAACGTGTTTATTTCCCCTGAATTGGCCCTTTTATCAAAAAAAAAAAAAAAAAAAAGGCCTGGCATCACTGTTCTAAGGGATTTGGAAGATTTTCTCTTCACTGCTACTTTCAGGAAGCCTCAAAGCAGGAGATGAGCCCATGAAGTCCATGAAGGGTGGGCTGGAGGGGAGGAGAGGGATGGCAACAAAGCACAGCAAGACTCTGAATTAGAAAAACCCTGACTTGACCTTGAGTAAACTGTTTACCTTCTCCTAGTCTCCAAAAACTGGAGATGCCAATTCTTACCATATAAATAAAAGGACTAAAATGAGGTAATGTACACAAAGCCCCCAGCACCAACTATAGGTAGACATCAGATAGCAAGGCTTGAGTAAATGCTGGTTTCCCTTCTCTGTTCTCCTTCTCTCTCATAAAGCTATCTTGGTCCTTCTTCCACTTTCCCTGACTTCTCTGACAATACCTCTCCTCTCCTTCCCCAGGAGAACCCTTCTGCTCCAGTGAGGGGTCTGAGGTAAAGGCCTGTGCCATCCATATATTTAGTCATTCAGATTGCAGACAAGAGCTGCAAGTTCCCCACCCCATCCCAAACCCTATCTCCGCCACCACTGTCCCACCCAGTTTCCTGCTAGCTTACTCACACTATGGACTGTCACTCACAACGCACGCAGTGTGACTGGCGCCCCTTGGAGCTGTGCAGTGTTTAGCCCTGCACTTTACCTTCACACATCCTCGACAATGGCTGAGCCAAGGCTCCCACAAGGCTGACTGTAGTTGCATTGCTGGAACTTTACATTCTCTACCTTATCCACTGTAGTAAAGCCCATAAACATAGTTGAGGTACCAAATAAAACTTTGTAAGGTGTTACTATAAAGTAATGAAAAAATGACTGTACTTATCACTCTCCTTTCCCGTAATCACACCTTGTACCTTCAGGTGTGAGAAACTAAGGAATACATATACAGTCAGCCCTCCCTACCCATGGGTTCCACGTCCGAAGAGTCAACCATTCACGGATCTAAACTATTGGGGGAAAAGAAAACCAGAAAGTTCCAAAAGCAAAACTTGAATTTGCCACATGCCACAGGCAACTATTTACACAGCAATTACACTGTATTAGGTACTAGTACTATTAGGTACTAGATTATAAGTAATCTAGAGATGATTTAAAATATACAGGAGGCTATAGGTAGGTTATATGCAAATTCTATGCCACTTTTTATAAGGGATTTGAGCATCCCTAGATTTTGGTATCCTTGAGGGGTGAGGGATTGGGGGGCAATCAGGGAGGAGTCTTGGAACCAATCCCTTGTGGATACCGAAGGACGACTGTAGTTAAAATTTGTCATACACAAAATTTCATATTGTTCATTCAGTCCAGCTCAAATTTAAAGCACTTAGTCTTGGGAGTTGCCTGGCAGTCCAGTGGTTACAACTCCCCGCTTTCATTGTCGAGGGCCTGGGTTCAATCCCTGGTCAGGGAACTAAGGTCCCACAAGCCATGCGGTGGGAAAAAATAAAAGCACTTAGTAACTTTCCACTGTTTTTCTAGCCTCTGTACTAGTTTCTAACTCTTGAGATCATGATCCATCCCATCATTCACCTTGGCCTCCCGGAAGAAGGGTTTCAATGCCTTTCTTTGATGTACATATGAGGCATAGATTCTAGAGCTTCTATTATATGCATGTATAATCTCCCTCTACCTTTTGCTTCTTTTTTTTCCAAGGTATTCTTTGCTTCCTGTCCTCCTTTCTAGCTCTACCAGTATACTTGTCTTTTTCTCATCTTTTTATGTTCTTTTGTTTTGGTTCTTTTTGTTATTTTACTTGAGGAGTGTATCATGTTTCAGTATTATGCTTCTTTGTAATATTCCATTCATGGATTGATAATACATACCTATGTATTTTAAAAGCAAATTCTATTCATTCACTCAACAAATATATACTGAGTGCCAACTATGTGTCTAGCACTAAAGCTATAGCAGAGTTCGTCTCACTCACAGAATTTAGTCTATAGGTTAGAATAGGCAATGTGGATATATATTCTTTCCACCAGATTGTGAAGGATAAGAAACAGTATTGATCCGAAGCAATAGACAGAAAGGACCTTTTGCAGGGCATAGAAAAATAAATACTATAAACAGCATAATAAATCCAAAGAATGTAAACAGAGGAGAAATGAATCCTCTTCTACTTTACAAGTTGTATCAGCAATTTAGAATTAGAAGAAAACATTTCCAAACCTCACATCCACTGTATTATTTGACTCATGGTCAAAAACTTCAAAAGCTTCTTTGATTTTTTTGTGAAATTCTGCTACTGCAATCTCTGCAAAAGAAAAAGTAAATAAAATTATTTTACTTTAATTTTAAATTCAAAACACAAATTTCAATAACTAGAAATTCTAGGAAGGAAGAATGTGCAGAACTCCTTCCTAATATTCTTTTTTTGGGGGGGTGGGGATGCTATGTAGGAAAATTTCTTTATTCTTAGAAGAGGCATGCTTAAGTCTTTAAGAGTGAAATGTTATGATATTTGCAATTTACTTTTTCCCCATTCCTAATATTCTTAATGTATCATTTAGCATGTTTAACTTCCTCTAGAGATCTCAAAGAATGGAGCATTTTTTAAAACTTTTTACTGAGGCATAATACACAAACAAGGAAGTACCAAAGGTGCACTAAGCTCAAGTACACAGTTACTGAGTTTCTACATATGTATATAGTCAAAGAACTGAGCTACCACCCAGATCAAGGTATAGCACATTTCCTGCACCAGCCTATCTTCCAGCTCAGTTTGGGTAGATCCTAGCCTGAGAAGCAGAAGGAAGCCAGTGCCACAGGTATTGTTTCTCTACTGTGTCCACCTGTGTTGCTTTACTCTACGCTTGAGGACAGAAGTTGGGGAGTGGGAGGCATACAAAAGCAACGTGTGACTGTCCCTCAAAGAGCTTTCAAACTAGTCTTGACACTAAAACTTACTTATATGAAACAATTAAAAAGTCATTTATTCAGTAAATATTTACTGAGTACCTCCTATGTACTACACACTATTCTAAGTGCTATGGTTAGAGCAAGGAAGAAAACAGACAATTACTGCCTCCACGGAGCTATTTTGGAGGAGATAGATACATAAGCTTATACATATTTGGTAAAATACAGAGTAAGTCAAATGGTGCTAGAAAAAATAAAGCCAGGAAGGGACATGAGCACTGGCAATGTGGGTAAGGGAGAATAGGATGGTATGGTGGTTTGGAAAGGCCTGCCTTAGTGACAAGGTGACATCTGCACAGACCTGAAGGAGGAGAAAGAGCTAGCCCTGTGAATATGTTCAGGAAGAGTTTTTATGCAGAGAGTACAAGAAAGACAGAATGGTAGGAAATAAGGTCAGAAAGGTGTAAGTTTAGGGTGGAGACAGATTCTGTAAGGGCTCTGCCGTCTACTTTAAGGATGGTGTCTTATACTTGAATGAGAATAGAAACCACTGGAGGGTTCTAAGCAGTGAAGTGACACGGTCTGGCTTCTATTCACTTTGGCTATTATGTTAGGAATACACTGGAAAGGGACAAGGATGGAAGCAAAGAGACCAATTAGGAGGCTATTGCAACATTCTACATGAGAGAATATTGCACTTACTATTTGAAAAACAAACAGCTTTTCTAGAAAACTGGAAAGATTATGAGTTTAGATAATTATTCTAATTATAAATATAATACCATTAAATTGTAGAAAATGGGAAAACTTTTAATTACTCGCATTCCCTTTATCGTAACATAACCACTAAACATTTTGCTGTATTTTCCTTTCTTCATACGCCACCTTTCATAACTACCATTCATTCTCCTAACTACTTAACTCAAATGTTTTATTTTTCCAGGTTGCAACATAACCTTCAATTTTGAAGAGTACTAAAGGAACATAACAACTTATTGATATTATTAATTTTTCTTTATTATAATGAATAACATGGCAGCAAACTTCCACTAGCTTAATAAGCAAATAAGTGTTATCTCATTATTTAAATTTACAGCTCTTTGCTTACAAGTAAGTCTGAATAGTGATCCTTATGCTTGTTCACCACCTCTGTTTCCTATGTCATGAATTGTCTGTTCACCTTCTCTGCTCATCCCTACTGGGATCTTCCGTTTTTTCTTAACAATTTGTATGAGCTCTTTAAATAATAAAGACTTAACCCTATGTCATAATCACTGAAAACAATTTTCCAGGTCAGTTGTTTGCATTTGTTTTCCTAAAATGAAAACATTTCCATCTCCTTTATGATCATCAAAATCACACGATTACTCAAGGAAAAAAAATGAAAGTTTAGACCAAGTAAAAACCACTTCAAATCCTACCATGCAGAGTTAACTACTCTCAACGTTGTCCTCTAACTTTTCACTCAACAATAAATTGTGAGCATCTTTTCATTATCAAAGAATATTTATTACATTATAATTGTTAGTGATTGATATTCCATCATAGAACTTTATCATAATTTATTAAACCAACTCCCTGACTGTAAACATTTAGTTAGTTTCCAATTTTTTCTTGTTATAATAATTCTTGAGTGAACCATTCTTCCCAATTCATCTTTGTGCATTTGTCTTCTTATCTCACTGAAATACAGTAAGCTGAATGCAGTTGAATTTGTGTTAGATATTGAGAAGGTTCTTATTAGTCTTAATAGTACCTTGGGAAAATCTCACTGTTTCTAATACTGCCATTGCACAAAACTGATGTTTGCTTTTTAAATTTAAGATTTTTTTAAGTACATTACCTTTTATTTTTATTTTAGTCACATCTATTGAGATTTCTTCTCATCCTTTAAAGTTGAGAAACATATCCTTTGAAAGGACCACCAAAAAAGGGAGAAATCATCCTTTTTCTATAGGTTTGGTGAATACTCAGTTCTATTTTCTTTTACAATTTAAAAATACACTTACTCTTAAATCCACCTGAAAGTGATTTTGGCATGATTCAAAGTGAAAGATTAATTTCTAATCTTATTTTAGTAATTTCTAATTTACTAATAAGCACTTGAGTTCTTTCCTCCTACTTTGCAATGTGTTATAGTCCTTTATGTGATGGAGACTACTTTTAGTGACTGCCTATTCTATCAATTCTATTCTGAATTGCATTTCTAATCTTACACCATTACCATCCTATTTTACTTATTACCACTGTTATTGGTCTTCTTTGTAGGAATGTTCTTCAATATTCTCACCAGTGTATTCTTTCAAATGAAATTTAGAAATCCAAATAAAATTTAGAAGTTCCAAACAAAATATCATTGGGAGTTTTATTACTATTGCAATGAAGCTACACACTGAGAAAGAATTAACATTTTAAAATAGTTTTCACAGGACTTCCCTGACAGTCCAGTGGTTAAGACAACGCCCTTCCAATGCAGGGAACGTGGGTTTGATCCCTGGTCTGGGAACTAAGATCCCACATGCCCTGCAGCATGCCCCAACCCCCCCCAACAAAAAAGAATAAAAAATAGTTTTCACATCTAAGAGATACATATTAGCTACATAGCCCATTTTATATCTCTAAATTAAATGTTATATATTATGGCTTCCTCATATAAGCTACAAATTCTCCAAGAAGGTTACATCTCAATATTTAATGGGTTTTGTCGATATTGTGAAGGAATCTTTTTGGAAACCTTGGAACTTCTAGAAGTTGAGGTAAATATTGATTTTTAAAAATTTGCTATTGACCTTATATCCATCTATTGATATTTCCCAAAACTTTTTATTTTTATAATCCCTTTTCAGTTGATTATTTTGCATTTTCTGATCATTCATTTTGTCTCTTCTTCCCAAAATGTATGCCTCTTATTTCTCCTGCATGACTTATGACACTGACCAGAACCACCAAAACAAATTTAATTCATAAAATGATAATGATAACCCTTGCCTTTTAAAAACATTAATAGATTAGAATACTGATCTTTTACCAGTAAATATAATGCTGACTTGTGTTTTTAAATAGGTATTACTAATAAATCTAAGGCAGTATTCTTCCATTCCTATGCCCACATTTTTATATTGAGAACAGTTACTAACTTTTAACAATCTCTTATCAATGTTTTCTAAATTTCCTAAACTGTGTTCTGTTTCACACTCATTCCTCGAGGTGCTTCTTAATAAAAGGCTTCAATGATCAAAAATATCTGGGAAACTGAATATTATAGTCTCCTGTTGGGGATTTGTAATGCATATTAGTATATTTAAGTCTCTGAGATGCTCTAAAGAAACTAGTTAACTTTAATGCAGCATTTTCCAAATTTACTTGATCATGGAATCTTCTTTTTCCAGTTGTCATCTGTCAGGAATAAATAATGCTTTAACTGACATTTGGAACTTTCCTAAATCAAGGAATCCTCACCCACTGGCCACAGGTATGAGGTGAATGGATTACAGGGGCATCTGAAAATACTGATCCTCTCATTTCTCAGTGTGGCCAGATTGAGGCTGGGCAAATGAAAGCATCTATTCCAGGGCTTCCTAGCAGGAGGCTCAAAGCAGTACAGGATCTGATGGTGAGCCCCTTGGTCTACACAGACAGCAAGCACAACAAATGCTATCAGGTACCCACTGTTCCACACTTGCCATGCAGGTGATCTACCACATGGGCTCCTCTTTCAGAAGCCAGAAATCAAATGTACTACCGCTCACCATGGACAAGGAAGCCATGGAGCTACTGGAATAGTTCGTGTTCCACATGCCCAAGGAACGTAGTATGCAACTCAATGTTGGGATTGAGGGGGCTTTAAGCTCTAAGAAATAGCCCCCAATCCTTATCTTCACATATATTGGCTCATCCAATATATGGATTAGCTCTGCAGCTGATGTGCCCTTTTAGGATCAGCCAAGCTTGCTGCGTGGCTCTAACACATACATGTTATATAAATTAAATCTTCACCATTATTTTTAAATAACTGATATGAGAAAGTTCAACTGGATTAAAAAACCATTTGCATTATATCACAAAATTTTCTAAGTTATATTTACTAATTAAAGGATGAGTTTTTGACAGAAACAGACTCACAAATACAGAGAACAAACTAGTAACTAGTGGTTATCAATGGGGAGAGGGAAGGGATGAGGGGTGAGATAGGGGTATGGGATTGAGATACACAAACTACTATGTATAAAATAAATAAGCAACAAGAATATATTATACAGCACAGAAAAATATGCCATTATTTTGTAATAACTTTAAATGGAGTATAATCTATAAACATTGAGTCACTATGTTGTACACCCGAAACTAATATTGTAAATCAACTACACTTCAGTTTAAAAAGGATAAGTTTTTGAAATTATAAATGTAATTTCAACTGTTTTAAATTTTTTAGTGGTTGAGAAAAATGCTTTTGCATTTTTATATAAAATTTCTCATTGGTAATAAAGTATCAAAAATTGAGGAACTTATATTTAAAAATCTGATTTTTTGGAATTTGAAAAAGTCGTTCCTAGGAATCCACAGGGAGATTGGTTCCAGGATCATGGATACCAAAATCCAAGGACACTCCAGTCCCTTATATAAAATGTAGTATTTGCATACAACCTACACACATCCTCCCGTATACACTAAATCACCTCTAGATTACTTATAATATATAATACAATGTAAATGCTATATAAATAGTTGCTGGGCACACAGCAAATTCAAGTTTGAATCTGAAACTGAAAGTTTAGTATTGTAAACAACTCTATACCCACCACCTGTCTCAAACTACTAATAATATCTTGCCATTTTTTGCTTCTTCCCTATGTCTCTGTCTCTAAGTAAATTGCAGACATTACAATTATTCATCCCTAAATACTTCAACATGCACCTCCTAAAAATAAGGACATCTCCTACATAACCCCAGTATAATTATGACATCCTTAAAAATTTTTTAAAATTCACTTAGATCATCTAATATCTATTCAATATGCAAATTTTTTAATTGTACCATAATGTCTTTTTTATAGTTAATTTTTCAACCTACACTCTAATTAAAGTTTATTTACTACATTTGGTTTTAATATTTTTTGGTCTCTTTTAAACTACCCTTCATCTTTCCCTAGTCTCCTATCCCCCTATGAAATTAGCTTGTGGAAGAGGCCAGGCTATGCAACGCTTTATAAAATGTCCTACATTCTGGACTTGTCTAATAGCAGTTCTTGTTTCACCTTCATGTTAAAAGACTACTTCTCGATTGAACTTGGTGTACCCCCCCAAAAATAATAAATAAATAAATAAAATTAAAAAAAAAAAAAGACTACTTCTCCATTAAGTTTCATTCCTTCAGGACATATCACCTGCTACTGCTCCTTATTGCTGTCTTCTACCGATTCTCTGATCACTTCCTCCAAATTTATCATCCCAACTAATTCAGTTTCCAACAACCCATCCTCACAGTTCTATTTGATCATCAACAACTTTTGATTCTATTTATTAAATACTTTTGAAATCTGTCTCCCTCCTTCCATTTCCACTGCCACTGCTTAAGTTTTGACCTTCATCACTTCTGGCCTGGATTAATACGGTCACTTCCTGTCTTTTTACCTTTAGTCTTCTTTCCCTCCATTCCCATCCCATCCTTTAAACACATTTTGCTAGGATGATCTTTCTAAAACAACAGTGTGCTCATATGACTTCCTGGTTTACAATCTTTCCATGGTTCCCAAGGTCTTTCAAAAAAACATTCAGTCTCCTTAATCAGGTATACAAATCCATTTGCAAACTGGCCCTCTCAAGAATGTCATTTCTCAACACTTTCCCATATGGGTTCTCCACCTTGTAAATCTTTGTAGTTTTTCAATTATTAAGCTTTTTCGTTGTCATTGTGAATGACAGTCCTTCTGTATGGTACAGTCCTCTCCTTTTTCCTGGCTAATTCCTACTCATTATTTAAGGCAGTTTAAGAGTAACACACCTTTCTGAACACTACCCTCATTCTCTTTTTGAATTAGGTACCCTCCTATGTAATCATGTAGCATCCATGGATATTGTAATCAGTGGTCTACTTATTTGTCTCCCCTTCCATACTTGCAAACACCTTGAGAACAACTTTGACACTGCCTGGAATGTACTAAAATCTCAATAAATGCTTACTAAATAGTTAATAATTGCATGTGAGATAACCCACATCCCATTTGATTATGACAATTCACAATTTCTCTTTTTGGTGTTTTGTTGGGTATTAAAAGAATTATATTTATTTCCTTCATATAATGAAAGTGGGTAATGTTTAATTTTATTTTCTATGTTACAGAACAGATTGTATAACAAGAGAATTATCTGTTGGGTAAGAAACTGGCAAGGAAAGAATTAAGGTAGTAATAACAAAATGACAAGACAGTAAAATGTAGTGGTTGACAAATTCAGCAATATATTAAAAGGATTACACATCATGACCAAGTGGGATTTATTCCAGGGACACAAGATTGGTTCAACATACAAAAATCAATCAAAGTTATGATTATTAGAATGTAACAAATGAGGTACTTAAGGAAATGATTTTATGTTTTAAGAAATAGATTTTTTTACCTAAAAGTTTATTAAAATTAAATGTAATGTGATCAGTTGTGTTATCACTAACTTAAAAAAATATCTTGGTAATCAAAGTGCTTCTCTCTTTAAATTTGTGTATATGTAATATTATTGTAAGTTGGTACTAATTTAATTTAAGTTGGCCCATTACGTCTCCATTAGTTTTAACACACCAGATTAAGATTTTATGCAAATTTTTGAGAAACTTCCATGAAGTGCTTGGCTGATGACATATTTAGTTCAGTAGAGAAAGAAATTCAATTAAAAACCTCAGAACATAAACGGAAAGAAAATTTATAAGTCATATAGCCCTCTCAACTAATGGGAAAATTCCCTCTGAAATGTGCTTATGTGTGCTCATGGATCAGGGTTTGGTTTTTGTTCTCTGCTGTCTGACTAATCACTTCTTTTTGTTTTTGTTTTTAAGAAGCATTGCATTGTCCAAGGCCACCATTAATGAAAATTGTGTTTACACAGGTCTTAACAAAAAAGACCCATACTCAGTCCTCCTTCATAAGGCACAAAGTCTCATTTAAACCTCTTTATTAGTCATATCAATAGAAAAGTAAAGTCATAATTCATAAATGTGTTCTGGAAATAACAAATCTCTTGCTACAGAATATGTTTAAACTGTAACTTTAACATATATGAAAAAATGCTTGGGAATTCCCCGTTGGTCCAGTGGTTAGCACTTGGTGCTTTGGCCCGGGTTTGATCCCTAGTTGGGAACTAAGATCCCGAAGCCGTGTGGTACGGCCAGGAGGGAAAAAAAAAAAAAAAAAGCTTGGTTGATAATCCAAGTAATTCTGTCTATTTAATTCAGGGTTACATCTAATTCAATATAAGAGATGCTATCTCAAATATTAAATAAAGCTAAAACATTATACGTAAGTTTTCAGTAAGGTTGATGCAATTTTGTGAAGTTTGGGGAAAATATTTAGCAATAATATATTTTATTTCACAGAAATGTCATGTTTAGCAGGTGTTCTAAAAAAAAAATGTTACTTTTCATAGAGTGCCCATTTAGGAAAATATGGAATCACCATATGTGGAAATAAGCATTTTTACAAGATGCTAAGGTGATGAAATAATATCAGAAATACTAGTTAACAAGCACATTTTTTATAACAGAACAATTGTAATATGTCAGAGTATCTTGTATATTTTTAAATATATTGTATACTGATGATGGGAGGTTCATCTATTTTGATAAAATAAGAATCTTAGAAGTATTTTTAAGAGTGTCAACAAGTAGGAACACTTTTCAGTTGTGTACCCTCCATTTCCCATGAATTCTTATGGGTATTTATTAGATCTTAATTAACGGCACCTTTAAAACTCATATCCTTTATGTTAACTTTGGTCAATTATTTTTCTCTTCCTTAAAAAATAATTCAAAATAATAAAAAACAAAATCGTACTACAGTTTCAGAAAAGAAACTAAAAAGTATGAGGAAAAGTTCAAGTTTCTGCTCCTTTACTTCCTTATTTATAGTTGGATGAAACTAGAAGAGAGAGTGTAAGGT
This sequence comes from Hippopotamus amphibius kiboko, assembly GCF_030028045.1. Taxonomy (NCBI): domain Eukaryota; kingdom Metazoa; phylum Chordata; class Mammalia; order Artiodactyla; family Hippopotamidae; genus Hippopotamus; species Hippopotamus amphibius. The sequence continues at coordinate 147,897,495 of NC_080188.1, forward strand.
GGGGACAGACTCGATATTATTAAGGGTCTTTTTTAGTAAGACATATTAAAGGAATTTGGATTTTATTCTAAGTGAAATAGGCACCAAGTTAGGATTTATAAAGTAGGGAGAATCTGACTAGATTTATAATCAAGGAAGATCACTCTAGCTGCTATGAGGAAAACTCAACTGGAAGCAAAGAAATGGTTAGGAGAGTCACACAGTGATCCAGAGAACAGAAGATGAATGTATCCTCGCTGTGCCCATAACATTGTAATTGTTTGACTGTTCCCTCCCCGAACCCCGTTAGACTCTAAATTCAGTAAAGTCAGAGGCTTCATCTGTTCTCATCACTTTTATATCCCCAGGCCATGGCACAAAGCACACACATTGTGGGTACTTAGCGCTCAATGAAATTTCGAACCCTGGTCCGGGAAGACCTCACATGCCACAGACCAACAAAGTCCGTGTGCCACAACTACTGAGCCTACACTCTGGAGCTGTCACGCCACAACCACTGAAGCCCGTATGCCCTAGAGCCTAAGCACCACAACTACTGAGCCCATGCACCGCAAATACTAAAGCCTGTGCACCTACAGCCCATGCTCTGCAACAAGAGAAGCCACCACAATGAGAAGCCTGCACACCACAACAAAGAATAGCCCCTGCTTATCGCAACTAGAGAAAGCCCGCGCACAGCAATGAAGACCAAATGCAGCCCAAAAAACCCCCACATAGATGCAATACCCAATAAGCACTGCATGCTATAGCTGAGACAAGCCAGCCTCTCCTAATCACCTGTGACTAGGGATACACACCACCATATTTGGCCACATTTGAGAACTTAAATATAGCAATTATATAATTCTTGAAAGAATGAGGAAGATGATGGGAAAGAAATAGTAGTTCAGATAATTCAGATGGTATTACCAGAATAAGTTAGTTACTAACTGGAGGCTCAGAGTGAAAAGGGTAAAGGAGAGCCCATGTTTGTTTCATTCATTAGTTGATTCATTTACTCAACAAATATTTGTTGAACATCCCTTATATACTAGGCACTGCGTTGTTTAAAATATTTATAAATAATGTAGTCCATATGCTCTGGACTCGCTCAGATCCCATCCTTGCCAAGGTAGTATGCAACCTTGCACAAGTTACTTAACCTCTCTGTGCCCTAGTCCTCAGTCTGCACAATGGAGCTAATGATAGTTACCTATTCCATAGCGCCACAATGGGCATTAAACGCTTTATGTGAAGTGCCTGGCACATGGTAAGCACACAAAAACATAAGCTATTTTTATTGTGTTAAATTGGGAATTCGTAACTTGGGGATTGCCTTTACTTTGTATCCTAAAATGTGAAATATGGAACATTTAACTTCATTTACAGGATGGGTGTGGGGAATAGGTTTGAACAAACAAAATTTAAACATGTACTATACATCAGACGAAAGGGTTTTATATACATGATCTTATTTAAAAGCTAGAGCTCTGCCATCAGACAAAACTGGCTTGAATCCGCAAAGTCACATACTAGCTTCAGCAAATTACCAAATTTCCCTCAGGCTCAGTTTCCTCATCTGTAAAGTGGTGACGACGGCGACAACGACCTTGCAATGCTGCTGTGAGGACTGAAGGGAACAATGTGTGTAGAGGATCTGGCACACAGGCATGCTCCTTAGATGTCAGCTGCCATAATTATTTCCCACAAAAATCATCTGAATTAGGCATTGATATCCTTATCTAAAAGATGATGTTATTGAGGCTTAAAAAGTTAAATAAGTGACCTGAGGACAAATATCTAGTAAATGAGAAATTAAAGATTCAAGCCCAAGTCTGTACGGCTTCAAAGATTCTATTCTCTTAGCTACATTACTTTGCTTCTCATTGCTTTTAAAAAATTGATTATGTTATAAATAAATATTACCATATAAAAGAGTTGGCATTTAAGATTGATATGTTTGGGCTTCCTAGGTGGCGCAGTGGTTGAGAAGCCACCTGCCAATGCAGGGGACATGGGTTCGATCCCTGCGCCAGGAAGATCCCATATGCCACAGAGCAACTAAGCCCGTGCGCCACAACTACTGAGCCTGCGCTTTAGAGCCCGTGAGCCACAACTATTGAGCCCATGTGCTGCAACTACTGAAGCCCACGCGCCTAGAGCCCGTGCTCCGCAACAAGAGAAGCCTTGGCAATGAGGAGCCGGCACACCACAATGAAGAATAGTCCCCACTCACTGCAACTAAAAGAAAGCCCATACACAGCAAAAAAGACCCAACACAGCCAATAAAAAAATTAGTTAATTAATAAAAAAAAGATTGATATGTTTATAATTCTGCAAAATAGGAAGCTGAATCTTTGAAACGTTTATATGTATAAATTTGATAATGCTGTAATAGTTGTAAAAAAAGACACAACGAATTGTATAATTTTACATTAATATATGGCATACAATGAAATAGGACTTAGGCATCCTAAGTTTTTGTTTCCTACTGAAGATAACTGCTCCAACTATGACCAGTTTTACAGCCTATTTTTACTATGATTCCATCATAGGGTCTTGAAAGTTGTAGTCATACTACATACTACAGTAGGGGTTCTAACCAGACATGAACGTTTGCAAGCAAGTTTTATATTTTATATTTCTGCTTACCCAGCTTCAGGGAACATTTCAGAACAACAAAAAGCAGCAAACAAACAACAACAACAAAAACAGTGAAAACTTAACCCCAAATTTTATTTTATTTATTTTTTGGCTGAGCCGCACTGCCACCCTTGGCACTGAAAGCGCGCAGTCCTAACCACTGGACCGCCAGGGAATTCCCAGCCCCAACTTTTTAAAAACAGAATTAGGTTGGTTCTCATTCTTCAACAGAGACAAATCAGTGGGGAATAAAGCAATAAAAAGAAAAACAGAATGAACAGAAAAACTAAAATGAGGACATTACAGCTTGAATAGAAAACATATAGAAAATGGAAGGAAGGAGTACAGAAAATATATAGAAACTTAGTGCTTTTTATTTTAGTAAAATGCAACCATATGGGAGGGTCTCATATGATTATGATCCAAACCAAAGTCAAACTGAATCCTTCTCTTTTTTCTTGGCCACACCATGCGGCTTGCAGTATCTTAGTTCTCCCACCAGGGGTGGAACCCAGGCCCTCGGCAGTGAAAGCACTGGGTCCTAACCACTGGACCACCAGAGAATGCCGCCTTATGTAATTTTAAATTCTAATATGTCATGATAAACTAAACTTCTCATGATATACCTGTCATTCCCTTAGTGGAAGAATTTGTTTTCAAGATATAAACTAAAAATAAATGAATTGTTACAAAAACATTTCATGAATTTAATGCATTAATTACACACCCTCAGAGTCTGGACACTTCATGTTGTAGACTACCAAATCTATTTGTTTAACTTTAAGTACTCTCTCACCCAAGTGAGTCTTATATTTCTACTACCTTTCTCACCTCCTGAAACTCAACCTATCCAAAACCAAACTGATTTTCTATCAGAACTTCCACCCATCTACGGATGGAGGGTCCTATGAATTATAATTGCCTGCAGTCCCTTTGCTCATGCCTCCAGTTCTTAAACAGGCTAGTGTGATTTCTCCACCACTGGCCAATTCTCTTTATTCCTTTTGATCCCTTTCTTAGATCCCAGGTATTTTTATTTCAAATCAAATCTGAGAAAGGATCATGCTTCCAAATAACATTCAGTGAATACTGAATGAAAGATGACCTTGGAGAAGACATAGGATAATGGGGTGAAAGCTGGATTGTTAAGGGTGAGGCAGTAAATGGAGAAAATGAGAAGTGATATTTCTTGAACTGATTGAAACCTGGCATTAAGTATAGCTGTTTCTTTTACAATTTTAGCAAGGAAAAAGTGGAAACAGACACAACTGAAAAGTTGGCAGGACTAAGAGAAAAAAAATATTAGAGATCTGAGAATTTTGTGGGCAAAAAGGAAGAAACCTGTAAAGATAGAAATCTGAAGATATAGGTTCTTATTGCCTGCAATCTTGTACCTTCAGCTACATCCTTCACATTGTTGCCAAAGTGGTGTGCCTAATTTGCATATCTGATTACATCACTTCCCAGCTTAAAACCCTTCAGAATTTCCCCATCACCTACAGGATAAAGTCAAAGATCCTTAGCAATCCATAGAAAATCTCCCTGATCTAGCTATTCCTGCCTTGCCCTTGACATCATACACAGTGATTCTCAAGGGTGAGAAAACCAGTACCACGCCAACTGTATGAGAATCACTTAAGAGCTTGTTGATAATATGTAGCTATAAGCTCTGGCCCTAGAAATTCTGATTGGATATCCTGGGTAGGGCCAGGAATCTGTATTTGCACAAAGCACCTGAAGGAATTTTGATGAGCAGCCAAGTTTGGTTAATATAACATGGTAGTTATAAAGGACATCAGGCTTTGCAGCCAAAAAAGACCCCAAAACTCTTGCTCTACTCTTTATAGGCTAAATGGCCTTGGGTAAATTGTTTAGTTTCCCTAAGGACAGAAGATATTTTTCTTTTCTAAAATGGGAATAATACTCTATCCACAGAAAACTGTACATACTTGGAAGATGTATGTAAGCATATGCTAACTATGCAAGTAAACACTCAGTAGATGTTAACTGTTAATAACTCTAACACCTAAGTGCTCAAACCATCCACCTTGTTTCCCTACCTTGTTCATACTCCTCTCTGCCTGGTACTTTCCCCTTATTTTCTTTTCTGCTGACTTCTAAACCTTTAAGATTCTGCTCCTGCAATCTCCTCCACCAAGCCTCTATGACACATCCCAAATCTTCCCTCCCTCATTCTCTACGCTGAGCCAAGAACCCATCCTCAGTGACTGCATAGCACCCTGTGCTTACTTCCTTCTCTTCATTCATTGAGTTCCTGCTATGTACTAGACACTGATGTCACAGGGTAGAACAAAACAAACATATCCTAATGGAAAATTAAATAGTAAACAAATTACACAAATAATTGTGATTAAATCATTGCACTGCAATCAATTATTTGTGTCTGTCTTTTCCCCAATAAATACTAACTCCTTCAAAGATATATCAAATTCATCTTTATATCTTCTGGCATTTAACAATGTCTGGCATAAAAGAGGTATTAATAAATAATCTTAACTAAAGGGGAAGAAGGCTTAATTAATGAAGGAAGGTCCTGGAGTACCTCATTCATGATGAGATCATGAATACAAATGAGAAAATTAGCCTTGAACAAGAACAGAAACAGCTCTTCTACTCAGATAACTAAAGGAAGATGAGAAAGGAGAGTCTTGATGAAAGTGTGTTTATAGGTAGAGATAACAAGTTAAGAGAGTTCAGGTCTAATGGCTACCATTTTTTAAGTTCAAGCAAGATCATCTACTGAGAATAAGGAGGTTGAAGCTGGGTCAGATGGCTTAAAGGCAGACTTCCCCAATCCCCAAGCCAGTATCAGGCTAAAGCAGACTTTGTGGATGTTGCCATCTCCTCCTTTTCCTCCTCCTCCTCCCCTTTCCCCTCTTCTCCTTTTTTTCTCCTCTTCCTCCTCTTCTTCCTCTCCTTTTCCTCTTCATTTTTTTGGCACCCAGAATCCAAAAATTCTTCCTGCTTGGAAGGAATCCCTTTGTATATAGTATTAGAATACAGTGTTCTCTCTCTCACTAAGTAAGTCAAAAAAGATGAATCTTGGGACTTTCCTGGTGGCACAGTGGTCTGGCTGCCAATGCAAGGGACACGGGTTCGATCCTCGGTCAGGGAATATCCCACAAGCTGAAGAGCAGCTAAGCCCATGCACCACAACTACTGAGCCTACGCTCTTGAGTCCATGAGCCACAACTACTGAGCCCACGTGCCGCAACTAGTGAAGTCCACACGCCTGAGCCCATTCTCTGAAACTTGAGAAGCCACTGCAATGAGAAGCTCATGTACTGGAACTAGAGAAACCCTGCGCACAGCAACAAAGACCCAATGGAGCCAATAAATTAATTAATTAATTAATTAATTTTAAAAACATGCAAAATTTAACACTATTAAAAAAAAAGATAGATCTTCCCTCTCCTAGTCTTCTGGTGACAAAGGAACAGGCATGTGACCTAGGCTCAGCCAATCAGATGTTCTTGTGCAGGATTTTTGAATCTTAAGGAAGTAATACAAAAATGTAGAGATCATTTTTAAATTACTTATGGGGATGGCAGAAGCAATAACAGCAAGAATTTAGTAGCAGTGGTCTGGTGCAGTGGCATCAGCAGTGGCACATTAACCAGAAAGGCTGCTGAGCCTCCTTGGTTCTTGACCATTTGTCCAAGCTGGTTTCTCAGCTTCCCTGTTGATTTTCTGAACACCTTACTATCTTCTAATAAATTCCTTTTCTACTTACATTAGCCAGAATCAGTTTTGTTTGATTAATAAACTAAGAGGAGGGAAGGGGAGAGAAGAATCAAGAAAACTAGAGGTCTTGATAAGATCCAACAGCAGGTATTTTATATGTAAAGAAGCAGAACATCACTGGAAATCTAGGAGATTGTAGTTGGCTGATAAAATGAAAGAGTAAAGATTTCAAAGTGTATCACAGGGTTTAGCCAGGAAAGTAGGATGTTGAAAAGGAGTAGAAGATCACTGAAGTTGAAAATAACAAGAAATTATGAAACTACTCTGTTAGATGAATGGTCCACCTTGTCACTGAAGTCACCCAGAACGATGGTAGAATTTGGAATGGAGAGAAAACTGATAAAGAAGCACCAAAGGCTTTGATCAGTGAAGAGTAAACTAGAGGGAGACTGATAAATGACAGTGACAAAGAGAGAAGGTGAATAAGATGGAACAAATTTCAAAGGAAGAAGAACTTTTATACAACAATAAATGAGAATAATTGGAACTGGAAGTAGGCTGATTCAATTTACTACTTGAAGACAAAAAGACATGGGAGAATGAATAGCCCTCACCCAAGATGACCCCAAAAGAAGTGGTATTCCAGAAGAAAAAAAAGAAAAGAAAAGCTAGGGTGAATTTAAGTAAAAGAGATGTGAAGGATGTTTATTTACTTTAGAATAAGTCTGAGGCTCCAAAGGACTCCAAGGAATGTGGTAAGAAGAAGTCAGAAGAATAAGGTCAGAGCTATATAGAGAAGAAATACAAAAAAAAGATAATCGAGCAGAGATTTCCACATATGAAATGAAAGTCAAATAGCAACTGCTGCTCATAAGTATACTGAAGAAAATTCATATTTAAATACAAAGACAATAATCTTATGGACTAGTTATCTATTCTTTTACCGACGGCCTAGGCTCCTAAGTCTTTTTCCCAAACTTAGGTTCAAAATCTATGTTCTCTACTGCACTCTTGAACAACTTACTTGATCTCTTTAAGCTTCAATTGGGGAGAGCAGTTCTTTTCAGGATTGCAACTACCAAATGAACATGTGGCTGTCTAAAGCAGTGCCTAGAACCTATAGGCACTAATAAACGCTCACTACACTATGAAATTCTTAAAGGCAGGAACATGGTAAACAACCTCCAGATGGCTCCCAATGATTCCTGCCTCTTGATTTCCACACATACGCATAGTCCCCTTTCACATTATACCAGGGTTGACTGTGTGACCAATAGAACAAGGCAGAAATAATGGTATGTCACGTTCATTATTAGGCTCTTATCTTAGTATCTCTGTCTCTGTCTCTCTCCCTCTCCCTCTCCCTCTCTTCCTCTCTCCCACTCTCCCTCCCTGAAGGTAAGAAATGGCTTCTGGGCAAAGATCAAATTTGGAGTGCTGTCAGGAAAACACAGTCTAAACATGAAACAAAGTATGTGGCTGTAAAAATCCTATTCTATCATTGAATGTCAGGTGGTAAGTGGCAAATAACTTGTTTCTTTAGTTCATAAGTCTACAGATGGAGAGAAACTATACTCAAGGAGCTGTACTGTAACTACAGCCAAAGAACCTCATCCACACCTGGGCTTGATTTAGATATAACATTTTGGACTTTTACCTAATGCTATAATGGGATGAGGATTTGGTGGGTCTTGGAAAAGGGTAGTAATATTCTACATGTGGGAAGAATGTGAATCATTGGGGACCAGAGGGATGACTATGGTAGTCAGCTTCCAAGATGGTTCCCAATTATCCCCACCTCTTGGCATTCACACCATTGTGTAGCTGTCTCCACCATTATTCCAGTGACGTCACCAGTAGAATACAGCAAAAAAAAAAAATGGTATGTCTTTTCTGAGGTTAGGTTATACAAGCAATTGTGGCTTCTGTCTTGATCTGTCTTTCTGTCTGTCTCTTGGATGCCGCACTCTGAGGGATGGCAGATGCCAGGTTATAAGGCACTCAGATGGCCTAAGAAGAGTCCCATGCATCAAGAAACTGAGGCCTCTGGCCAACAGCCAGTAAGGAACTGAGGCCTCCTGCCAACAGCCATGTAGGTGAGCCCCACATTTGTGACAGACTCTAAGCCAGAATCCCCCAGTAAAGCTACATCTGGAAATTGGGTGAGTTGTTTTAAGCTGGTAGTTTGAGGAAGTAATTAGTTGCACAGCAATAATTAACTAATACTGGGACCATGTCCAATTCATTCCTTTACTTCTGTAATCCTAGTTGCTTAACAAATTTTGCTAAATCTGACTGGTTTTCCTTTTCTCCTCTCTCATCTGGCTTTGTCATTATCTAAATTTTATAAAGAATTTAAGGTTTGAAAAATTATTTTGGAAGTAGTGTAAAAAAACTCTGACTCACTAAACATATACCTAATTGTGCTCCACTGCTGCTGTGATCTGCATTTTAAGGGAAATGTGGGCCAACAGCTTTAAAATGAGCTGGATAGGTTTCTGTGTTTCATAGTTTGCTATTTTACTGTAAACAGCTTTAACAAATTTTAAGGAAAGGTTTTCCTTGATGAAAAAAGTTTCAAGCGTAAAAACAGTGTACAATCACATATCTATAAAAAGGTGTCTATCAATTGCACTTTATTGTTTAGAAGAAAGCTTATTGCAGTTTTCAGTTCCCATCAGCTATTCTTATCTCTGTTTTTTGGTGTGGTTTAAAACACACACAGTCACAAAATGTAAAAGGACTTTTATAAAATTCAAGTGACATTTTTCTTGAATTAATTGGTCAATTTTAACAGCTTTCTTTACTTTCTGCACTATGAAAACCAGAGTGACCAAAAAAACATAGTTTCCTTGTGTATACCATTTACTGATTTTAAGTAATTGTCAAGATGTTTACATGATTATCTAAAAATTTGGAACATTAATATAAAAGTTTAAAATAGCAGGTAAAAGCATAAGCCCTGCTTATTACTAACTATATATTTGATCAAACAGGCTGCCTCCTACTAGCATATTTCTTTATCTGTAAAGTGAGAATAATACTTCATAGAGTTGTTATGAAGATTAAATATAATAATATATATAAAGAGATTAGTATTAAACTTGGCTCGTAGTAAACAAGCTCTCACTAATGTAACCAGAATGATAATCAGGAAGACTAATACCAAAAAGAAAATTATCCATTAAAACTTATTTTATTAACTAAACAAGAAAAAAATAACCCAAAATAGGCAAAAATGGGCATTTTCATTTCTCTCCCTCTCTCCCTCTCTCTCATATATATGTATATATGTACATATATATGAAAAGATGCTTAATACCATATGTCATCAGAGAGTTAAAAATTAAAACAATGATAGTACTGCCATTTTAACAATATTAATTCTTCCAATCTAAGAGCATGGGATAGCTTTCTATTTATTTGAATTCTCTTTTATTTCCTTTATTAATGTTTTGTAGTTCTCAGTATATGTCTTTTACCTCCTTGGTCAGGTTTATTCCTAGGTTTTTTGGGTTTGTTTTTTTTTTTGGTTTTGTTTTTGTTTTTTTCGTGTGGTTTTAAAAGGTTTGTTTTTTTTTTTTTTTTACGTTCCCTTTCTGATATTTCATTGTTAGTGTAAAGGAATGCAACTGATTTCTGAATGTTAATCTTGTATCCTGCTACCTTGCTGAACTCATTTATTAGATCTAGTAGTTTTTGTGTGGAGTCCTTAGGGAATGTAAGTTGGTAAAGGCACTGTGGAAAACAGTAGGGAGGTTCCTCAGAAAACTAAAAATAGAATTCATGTAACCCAGCAAATGAACATATCTACAAAACAGAAACAGACTCATAGACATAGAGAACAGACTTGTGGTTGCCAAGGGGGAGGAGGGGAAAGAGGGATAGACTAGGAGTTTGGGGATGGCAGATGCAAACTATTACACTTAGGATGGATAAACAACAAGGTCCTAATGTATAGCACAGGGAGCTATATTCAGTCTCCTGTGATAAACCATAAATGGAAAGTATAAAAAAAGAATGTATATATGTGTATAACTGAATCACTTTGCTGCATAGCAGAGATTGGCACAACATTATAAATCAACTATACTTCAATAAAAATAAATAAATAAATAAATAATAGCAAAAAAAATTTTAAAACAATGAGACACCACTACTGACCTCTTTGAGTAGCTAAAAAAACTAACAATATCAAATGGTGAAAAAGATTTCGAGCAGTAGGAAGTCTCATCCATTGCCAGTGGGAATGCAAAATGGCACAGTCACTTTGAAAGGCAGTTTGGTAGTTTCTTACAATGGTAAACAAGTCTTACCATGCATGATCCATCAATTACACACCTTGATATTTACCCAAATGAGCTGAAAACTTATGTCCTCACAAAAATCTGCATTAGAGTATTTACAGAAGCTTTACCCATAATTGCCAAGAATTGGAAGTAACCACGATGTCTTTCAATAGATGAATGAAAAAACAAACTGTGGCACATCCATATAATGGAATATTATTCAGTGATAAAAAAGAAATAAGCTTTCAAGCCATGAAAAGACATGTAGTGACCCTGTATATTACTAAGAAACCACCCTAAAAAGGCTATATACTATATTATTCCAATAATGTGAGATTCTGGAAAATCAAAACTATAGAGGCAGCAAAAAAGCTCATTTGTCAAGAGTCTGAAAAACACAAAGAAAGAGAGGGGGAGATGGCTGAATAAGTGATGGCATTTTTTAGGGTGGTAAAACTATTCTATAGGATACTGTAACAATGGATACATGACATTGCAGTTGTCAAAAGCCATAGGACATTTTAAAAAATTTTTAATCCCACTGCTGGGCATATACCCAGAGAAGACCATCATTCAAAAAGACACATGCACTCCAATGTTCATTGCAGCACTATTTACAATAGCCAGGACATGGAGGCAACCTAAATGTCCATCAACAGATGAATGGATAAAGAAGATGTGGTACATATATACAATTGCATATTACTCAGCTGTAAAAAGCAATGAAACTGGGACATTTTTAGAGACATGGATGGACCTAGAGACTGTCATACAGAGTGAAATGAGTCAGAAAGAGAAAAACAAATATCATATATTAACACATATGTGAGGACTATAGAAAAATGGCACAAATCAACACGTTTGCAAGGCAGAAATAGAGACACATGTAGAGAACAAACACATGGACACCAAGTGGGGAGAGCGGGGAGGGTTTGGGGGGAATGAATTGGGAGATTGGGGTATCAAATTGTACACTCTAAATATATGCAGTTTATTGTATGTTAACTGTATCTCAATAAAAGTTCTTTTAAAAAAGTTATTTATTTATTTATTTGGCTGCATTGGGTCTTAGTTGCAGTACACAAGATCTTTCATTGTGGTGTGCAGGCTCTTTGCAGGCTCTCTAGTTGTGGCGCATGGGCTCCAGTTGTTGCGGCACACAAGCTTAGCTGCCCTGAAGCATGTGGAATCTTAGTTCCGGTCTTAGTTGCAGTACACAAGATCTTTCGTTGTGGTGTGCAGGCTCTTTGCAGGCTCTCTAGTTGTGGCGCATGGGCTCCAGTTGTTGCGGCACACAAGCTTAGCTGCCCTGAAGCATGTGGAATCTTAGTTCCCTTACCAGGGATTGAACCCGCATCCCCTACGTTGGAAGGCAGATTCTTAACCACTGGACCACCAGGGAAGTCCCTAAAAGCCACAGAACTTTATATAACACAAAGTATGAACATTAATGTATGCCAATTACAAAGAAAATCATTTAGGAGGTGGAGGCAATCTCAGGGTGGGATGCAGATTGTGACAAAAGAAACTGTATTACAAATGTATAAAACAATCTCACTGAAGGAAATGGAGGAGGAAAGATGCTGACCTAAGTAATTTTAGAAATGAGTGGGATCTGTAAGACTAAAGACAAAAGTAACGAATGGCACATAAGCACTGTACCCCAGCTGATAAATGTTTCCCATGGGGATATGAGCTAACAATTCTGACACTGCTTTACATGTATGCTGGAATTAAACAGCAAAGCAAATGGACAGTGTATGAGCCAGGTTCCTCACTGTCAGGGTGGAATGTTACTGATAAGCAATAGTAGGAGGTTAGAATGACCCATATAATAATGGGTTAGCGTTGGAAATATCAACATGAACTCATGTTCCGCTTAGTATTGATACTGATGGTTACACATATAAATCTCCATAGATACATACATATACACATGTTAGCGTGAACACATATATCTCCTTGCTCTGTCAGCCGGGAGCACCTAGAAGCAACAACACCCCAGTAGCAGCGAGCACCCCTAGAACCTAGATCTTGGTTTCTCATACCATTCTCCAATAAAAGGAACCAGGGCTTTTGGAGAAATGGCTGATTCTAGGACTGGGGCAAGAAATATAAAGGATGAGCCCAGAGTATCTTGTTGTCAGAAAGTAAGGATGTGCTTTAAATTAAAAAAATTTTTTTTAATTTAAAAAACAAAAAAACCTCACATTGATGGAACTATATCAAAGGGACACAGGAGCCAACTGAAAGAGCTCCCAATGACCAAAGCTGGAAGAATTTTCAGCAATAAGATAAATAAAGTAGTACTGGATTATAACCCAAAGTATAAAACAAATATCCATCAGTCTATACTGACATAAATGAATGATTGATCAAACAAATAAAAAGGAGAGAAGAGACACGTCTCCTGTGCAGAAGAATTCCAAACAATTTATGTAGATTTTTTGCCCTTAAGAATGCAGAGCATTACTCTCCACTCCTTAAGTATGGGCTGTGCACAGTGAGTTCCTTCCAAATAGCAGAGTATGGGAAGAGGGGAAAGAGTCACTTTACAGTAGAGAAACCTAACAAACACTACTTCAAGTCAGGTGATTCAGGTAAACTTCAACAATATAAATTATATTGATAGTATGTACCCTTGATATGATGTGAGGAAAATGGCACTTGACCTCTGTAGTCTCCCTCCCACATTCCATAAACCTGGCTTAATCATGAGAAAAACATGATACAAATTCCAACAGAGGGGCATTCTACAAAATAGCTGACCATTAATCCTCAAAAATATCAAAATATATCATGAAAAACAAAGTCTGAGAAACTGTCACAGCCAAGAGGGGTGTAAGGAGACAACTAAATGCAGTATCAGGCCTTTCTCACCTTCTGAGATGGCCCACACTCTGTCTGTGGAGTGTGTTTCTCTCTAAATAAATCCACTTCTTACCTATCACTTTGTCTCTCACTAAATTCTTTCTGTGAGGAGACATCAAGAACCTGAGCTTCATTAAGTCCTGAAACTAGATGTTGAAACACCTGCCGGGTGGGAGAAGTTAATGATTAACGATGGGATGCTGCTCACAAGCATGCAGACCCCAGACCAGTTGGACTTGAAGGTTGATGATGCTGACTCCTACTTCCCTCACCACCAGCCCATCAGAAGAATGCAAGACTGTGACTGCCTTGATCCTTATCACATACCCTGACCACGAGCCCTGACTATAAGACCTCTCCCTGTTCCCCAGAGAGGGGGTCACCGTTCTTGAGGCACTAGCCTGCTGTGTTTCCCCTTTGCCTGGCAAAGTAATAAAGCCATTCCTTCCTACTCCTCCAAATAAATAAATAAATAAATAAATAAATAAATAAATAAATAAATGTAGTATCAAAGATGGGATCCTGAAACAGAAAAGGATACTAGGTAAAAATTAAGAAAATCTGAATAAAGTATGGCTTTAGGTAATTTAAAAAATTACTTTATTAACATCTTACTTTGAAAAAGTTTTGCCACCACTTCAAGGTTGCAGCACAATATAATGGTTAAGATCACAAATTCTAGAACCAGACTACCTAGGTTTAAAGATCAGATCCACCAATCATTAGCTCTGTAACCTTTTGAATGGGTGTGTTCAGGTATTCAGTTTCTCTCATCTGTAAAAAGATATCAAAACTATCTTAACGTCACAAGGTTGTTTTGCAAGCTACTATTGAACTACAGTAATATTCAAAAAAAGCTACCCATTATCAGTCTAATTTTTTCTAGTTTGGGGGAAGTTGCTTAGTACCTCAGGAAAGTAAGTAATACAGATTTGATTGAGAGAAATTAAGTTTTCTGTTATAGTTGACCCTTGAACAAGATGGGTTTGAACTGCACAGGTCCACTTATGCGCAAATTTTTTTCAGTAGTAAATACTACAGTACTACAAGCTCCATGGTTGGTTGAATCTGAGATGCAGAACCATGGACACAGGGGAACCACGTATATAAGGAGGACCAACTATAAATTATACGCAGACATTCAGCTATGCTGTGGGTTGGCACTCCTAACCCCACATTGTTTAAGGGTAAACTGTACTTATTTACATGAAACATATATAGAAAGAGAAGAAAGACAAAAATCTAATTTCACACCCAGGATTATTAGCATTAGTTTTCATGAAGTCACAAACCTTACTAGAATCTGTAGGTATTTCAATAATAATATTTTTTGAACTAGTAATTACTATAATTATTATAGCAGGTTAGATATGTAAATCATCTTTTTTTAAATACTAAATAAAACTATATATTTCATGCTCTTTTAAAAATATATTCTTTACATTATTCTTAGTCATTCCTATTCTTCTAGGTCACAAAAGCATACAACAGACTTCTTTATTATAAAATAAATGTAACTAAATTAATATATCAATAAAAAAATGCCTTTAAATGGTGAAATCTCAGAGGCAAGTTATATCATTACCTAGTAATTCCTTTTTCCTTCTTCCCATATTAGGCACTACCAAAGCCAACAATCTGACATTATTTGTTTTTCAGCAATGGAAATGCTAATAGATAGGCTAAAAACAATCTATTATACCAAGTTAAAATCAAACCATACAAAGAAAAAAACAAAAAAACTTAACATTTAATTTCAAAAGAAGAAATTAATGATAATAAATACAGAGGGAGCTATCTTAACCAAAATATGTGTCAAACTGCCTAAGAAAATAGAGAGGTTTTTAAATAAACAGCACTAAAACTAAGATGTCTGTATACATATTTAAATATTTAACTAGGTACTCAAAACCCCACCTACAGAAATTAGAAAATAATAAGCCTTACCATGAGAACTGTTTAAAACACACAACAAAGAAGGTAAAGAAATGCATTCCAGGTTAATAAACTAGAAGTACAAACAATTTTATTGTTCTATTTGACCCAAGTAATGCCAATACCTCTTCCAGAGATATGCTGTTTAAAAAAAAAAAAAAGTCAAGAACCCAATTAAGGTGTTTTGGGGGAGGAGTTCTTAATGAATTCTTATTTTATAAATGACTTGATCCAAAAACAATATACCACCAAAACACCTGGCTTAAAAATAAAATACCGTATTCACTCATCATCTAGCTTTATGTTAATACGTGCTTTCATTTATCAAATATCTATTGATCACTTATCACAAATACATTTTAATTTAAAAGGAAAACAAACCAGCTACAGTAAACTGTAACAGCAGATATGCTAAAACTCAGCAAGGTATGTAGACAGTGCTATAGAAGCACAAGAGTGGCACCCACCTCAGTTTTGAGGGTGGGACTTAGGTAGAGAACAGAAGAAGTAGTCAGAAATTGAAATGGAGAGGTGTTAATTCATCCCTAACCCTCTCCTCCAAAGCTCAACATCCAGTCACAAAGAAATTTAGAATCTCCAGACTCTCAAACCTTCTTGGCTATGTCCTCTGCTGTGGCAGAGGTTAGAGTTAGGGTTAGGGTTAGGGTTAGGGTTGGAGATACCACCATCATCATCTGCTCTTGCCCTGGACCAATCTGCCATAGCACAGGCAAGTGAGGTCTTAAAAACATAAACTGAATTGTATTATCTCCCTAATTAAAATGCTTCAATGACTTCCTCTTGCTCTTGGGTAGAGATCAGCACCCCTGACCTGGTCATCTAATAGGTATGGCCTCTGCCTACTTTATAAACCTCATTTCACACCAGTCTTACAGTCTTACCCACTCTCACCTCTCCACTCCAGCTACACTGGCCCTTATTCAATTCCTCTAAAAAGCCATGCTCCATTATCTATTCGGGCTTTTGAATCTGCAGTTCCATGAGCTGAAAACTAGTAGGTTTTTCATTACAGGGAATGCCACACTCAAAGCCCCTGAAGTAAGGAAAAATTAAGTCAGGTATCCCTCTTTTAGAACTTTTAAAAATTATCCCCAAATATCATTAAATAATTATGTAATTGTCGTTCTCCCTCTACAGTATATAACCTCTCTGAGAACAAGGCCCAAGTATGTTCTTTTCTCCAAATGCCCAACACAGTGGCTGACATAATACGTACCGTATGATAACATGTACGGAGCTCTTACTACATGTGAAGCTCTCTGCTACATGCTTTACCACCATATGAGGTAGGTTCTCCTATACTCCTCACTTGACATGTGAAGAAGTTAGAATAGTTATGTATCTAGCCTAAAGTTACCCAGCTTGTAAGTGGCCAAGCTGGAATTTGAACCCATGAAGAGTCACTATGGATTTCATGTTCTTAACCACTAAACAATATCATTTATTCAATGAAGCCCAGGATGAGAAAACAACATATGCACAGGCTTAGTACTTTCATTACAGGAACTTTCAAACTGTTCATTATGGTGAAGTATAGAGTGCACGCAGGGTGGTATCTATCAGACTTGTGATTAGAGAAAAACCTGGAGAAATAAAATATCATAGTCTGCTGTGTTAGAGAGTTAAGACCATCCTAAGGCAACAGGAAAACAGTAAAAGGTTTTAAACAGAGAATTTTTCACCAGATAACCAGATTTTCAACACAGCAAATGAAAATAAGTAAAACAATTAAGAGGCTTTTGCAATAATCCAGTAGATGCAGATAAATGTGTATGTGTCAGGAAATTGAGGGAATTTCTATTTTATGGCTTGTATTCTCTATGTCATATAAGTGAAAAAATGAATAGGGAGATAAGGGGATTAGAGACATGAGATCATGAATTGGTACAGATGATCCAAACTCTTTTTGAATGAATCAATGTTTATCAATATCATGGTAGATAAGAAAGACTAAAGTACTAGATTAAAGGAGACTAAAGAGACATGACACTAAATACAATATGTGGTGGACTGAAACCTGTACTAGAAGGGGAAAATGCTATAAAAGGAATTATTGACAACTGGGAAAAAGTGACAAAATTGGAGTATGGACCATTGAATTAAATTAAAATCATGTATCAACAACACATTAACAAAAGACAAAAATTACATGATCATCTCCATAGACACAGAAAAAGCATTTCAATAAATTCAACATCCATACGTGATAAAAACTCTCACTGAAGTGGGTATAGAGGAAGCCTACCCCAACATAATAAAAAGCATTTATGACAAACCCACAGCTAACATCATACTCAACAGCTGAAAGCCTTCCCACTAAATTCTGGAAAAAGACAAGGATGCCCTCCACTTCTATTCAATATAGTATTAGAAATCCTAGCCACAGCAATCAGACAAGAAAAATAAAAGATATCCAAATTGGAAGGGAAGAGGTAAAACTGTCACTATTTGCAGGTGACAAGATACTCTATACACAGACCCTAAAGTCTCCACACAAAAACTATTAGAACTAAAAGAAGAAAAAAAAAAAAAAACTATTAGAACTAATAAATGAAGCAAGGTAGCAAGATGCAAGATTAATATACAGAAATTTGCTGCATTTCTTTACACTAACAATGAAGTATCAAAAAGAAAAAGTAAAAATATAATTCCATTCAAAACTGTGTCAAAAAAAAAAAAAACCTAGGAATAAATTTAAACAAGGAGGTGAAATACCTATATGCTGAAAACTATAAAACATTGATAAGGGAAACTGAAAATGATTCAAAGAATGGAAAGATATCCCATGCTCTTGGATTGGAAGATTTAATATTGTTAAAATGGTCATACTATATAAAGCAATCTAGAGATTTAATACCGTCGCTATCAAAATACCCATGACATTTTTCACAGAACTAGAATAACCCTAAAATTTACATGGAACCACAAAGGCCCAGAACTGCCAAAGGAATCCTGAGGAAAAAGGACAAAGCTGGAAGCATAACCCTTCCAGACTTCAGACAATACTACAAAGCTACAGTAATCAAAACAGCCTGCTGTTGGCACAAAAAGACATAGGTCAATGGAACAGAATAGAGAGCCCAGAAATACACCCACACACCTACAGTCAATTAATATGTGACAAAGAAGGCAATAAAATACAATAGAGAAAATACAATCTCTTGAGCAAGTGGTGTTGGGAAAGCTGGATAGCTACTTACAAATCAATGAAATTAGAACACTCCCTCACACTATACACAAAAATAAAGTCAAAATGGTTTAAAGACCTAAATATAAGACATGACACCATAAAACTCCTAGAAAAGAACACAGGCAAAACATTCTTGGACATAACTCATAGTAATATTTTCTTAGATCAGTCTACCAAGGCAAAAGAAATAAAAGCAAAACTAAACAAATGGGACCTAATCAAACTTAAAAGCTTTTGCACAGCAAAGGAAACTGTCAACAAAATGAAAAGACAACCTATGGACTGGGAGAAAATATTTGCAAATAATGTGATCAACAAGGGTAATATTCAAAAATACAAACAGCTCATAAAACTCACTATCAAAAAACAAACAACGTTTTGGTGTATGTGCTTGGCTGAGGAGCCAATGGGGCGAAGCTACCATCTGTGGGATTATGACTGAACGCCTCTAAGTCAGAATCCCGCCCAGGCGGAACGATACGGCAGCGCCGCGGGAGCCTCGGTTGGCCTCGGATAGCCGGTCCCCCGCCGTCCCCGCCGGCGGGCCGTCGCCCGCGTCCCCCGGGGCGCGGCGCGGCGCGCCCCGCCGCGCGTCGGGACCGGGGTCCGGTGCGGAGAGCCCTTCGTCCTGGGACACGGGGCGCGGCCGGAAAGGCGGCCGCCCCCTCGCCCGTCACGCACCGCACGTTCGTGGGGAACCTGGTGCTAAACCATTCGTAGACGACCTGCTTCTGGGTCGGGGTTTCGTACGTAGCAGAGCAGCTCCCTCGCTGCGATCTATTGAAAGTCAGCCCTCGACACAAGGGTTTGTCGCTCCGGCCGCACGCCGCGGCGGCGTGCGGCGGGGCCCGGCCGGGGAGGGCTCGGCGTCCGTTCCTTCCTTCCTTCCTCCTCTCCTTCCCCGGGACGCGCCCCCCCCCCGCTCCGCGTGTGGGGCGGGCGTCGTCCACGGCCGAAGGGGGGCGCCCCTCGCGGCGCCTCCCGACCTCGGCGCGCCGTGCCTCCTCCCGAGCCCCGCCGTGGGCCCCTCCGCCCGCGGGCTGGGACGGGGACGGGGGAAGGTCGGTTGCGGACCGAGGGGCGGGGAGCGGCGCAGGGCGGTCCGGCGGGCCCCTTTCCCAGGGGGTTGCCCGCTGGGCCGGGGGGGGCGGCGGCACGCGCGTGCCGCCGACCGCGCCATCGCCCGGGTCCTCCGGCCGCCCCCGGCGCGGGGGCTGGGCACGGGGACGCGGGCGGGCGCGGCCCTCGCGCTCCTCCTTAAGAAAAAAAAAAAAAAAAAAAAAAAAAAAGAAAAAAAAAAAAAAACAAACAACGTGATCAAAAAAATGGGCAGAAGACCTAAATAGACATTTCTCCAAAGAAGATGTACAGATGGCCAACAGGGATGTGAAAAGATGCTCAACATCACTAATGAGAAAGGCAAATCAAAACCACAATGAGGTATCACCTCACACTGGTCAGAATGGTTATTATTAAAAAGTCTACAGATAATAAATGCTGGAGAGTGTGTGAAGGAAAGAAAACCCTCCTACCCTGTTGGTGGGGATATAAAGTGGTGCAGACACTATGGGAAACAGTATAGAAGTTCCTTAAAAAACTAAAAATAGACCTATATACACACACATGCATGCACGTGCGTGCACACACACACAATGGACTATTACTCAGCCATAAAAAAGAATGCCACTTGCAACAACATGGATGGACCCAGAGAATATTATACTAAGTGAAGTCAGTCAGACAGAGAATGACAAATATTGTATGATATCACTTATATGTGAAATTTAAAAAGTAATATGAATGAATCTATACACAATATAGAAACAGACTCACAGACATAGAAAACAAACTAATGTTTACCAAAATGGAAAGAAAAGGGAGGAGGAATAAATTAGGAGTATGGAATCAACAGATACAAACTACTGTACATAAAATACGAGGGTAATTCAAAAATCATCCGCACTCTGGCTGTAGAATTTATTTTAATTAACTTTTAGAAAAGACAAATACAGCATTTTTCAACATAATCTCCTTGCTTTCCAATACACCTTGTCCATCTGTCAACAAGCTTCTGTATTCCCTTGTTAAAAAATGTTTTAGGCTGAGTTGCGAGCCACGAACTCACCATTGTCT
The DNA here is from genome assembly GCF_030028045.1 of Hippopotamus amphibius kiboko. Lineage (NCBI taxonomy): Eukaryota > Metazoa > Chordata > Mammalia > Artiodactyla > Hippopotamidae > Hippopotamus > Hippopotamus amphibius. The sequence goes on from NC_080188.1 coordinate 147,918,261, forward strand.
TCACTTCTTCATCAGAAGTGAATCTTTGTCCTCATAGGGCTGCTTTCAGGGGACCAAACCGATGAAAGTCTGATGGAGCAAGATCAGGACTATAGAGAGGATGCTTTAACACCTCAAAACTAAGGTCTTGCAGAGTGTCACCAGTGTGGGCAGAAGTGTGTGGACGTGCATTGTCACACAAGATCACAACAGCCTTGGATAGCAGTCCTCTGCGTTTAATCCAAAGCTGAGGCTTCAGCTCCTCAATAAACATCTCACTGTAATGAGCACTGCTGATTGTTGAAATTTTTCCTGATAATGTTCTAATACTGACCCCTGAGAATCCCAGAAAACCGTAAGCAGAAATTTTCCAGCTGATGGTTGACTTCTGAACTTTTATTGGTCAGCAATTAAGGATGTTTCTATTCTATACTGTGCCATTTACTCTCAGGCTAGTAGTGATGAATCCATGTCCCATCACCAGTAATGATTCTCTTTAAGAAACTTTCACCTGCCTTAGAGTATTGGTCCAAATTTTGTTTGCAGATTCCAAATGCTTCTGTTTACGCTCTTCCATGAGCTCTTTTGGTATCCATCTCACACAAACTTTTTGAAACCTAAGTCTGTTGTGAATTACTTCATTGTGAAGTTAAAGCATCCTCCCTATAGCCCTGATCTTGCTCCATCGGACTTTCACCTGTTTGGTCTCCTGAAAGCAGCCCTACGAGGACAAAGATTCACTTCTGATGAAGAAGTGAAGACAGCAGTGTGTTCGTGGCTTGCAGCTCAGCCTAAAACATTTTTTTAATGAGGGAATACGAAAGCTTGTTGACAGATGGACAAAGTGTATTGAAAAGCAAGGAGATTATGTCAAAAAATGATGTATTTGTCTTTTCTAAAAGTTAATAAATTCTACAGCCAGCGTGCAGATAATTTTTGACTCACTCTCATAAATAAGCAACAAGGATTTACTGTATAGTATAGGGCACTTTCAATATTTTGCAATAACCTACAATGGAATATAATCTGAAATATATATATAGTGAATTATTGCTATACACCTGAAGCTAACACAATATTGTAAATACTTCAGTAAAAACAACAAAAAACAGTGTATCTAAGTAAACTTCATAGAGATTTTATATGAGATTATCTTTGTTCTTAGGAAATACATACAAAAGTATTAGGGAATAAAGTGGCACAACTGTATGTAACATACTCTCAAATGTTTCAAGTAAAAAATATACATATATAATAGATACATAACGAGTATTTTTAATATATATATATTATAGAGAGAATGATAAAAATGTGACAAAATGTTGAAAATAGTTAATTTGGGTAAAGGTAATATGTGAATATCTATACTATTCTAATTTTTCTGTAAATTTGAAATTATTTCACAAAATTACTATACAAAACTATTTTTAAAAATAATCAGTGCTGAATAAGAAGGTAGGTTAAGGATAAAATATCTGAATTTAAGCTATCAGAGGTGGCAAAATTCTAGATGACACAATATACAGTTTGGCCGTGAAAGTGGGCAGCTGAAGTATAACGGAGATAAAAGTCACCGAAACTGAGGTCACATTTGGAACAGTTTGCCTCTCATTTCATTATACTTCACAGTTTCTATGAAATTTCATTTACTGATTTCACCTGAGGTTTTTTAATCTCTAAATTCCCTTTCACTCTTCTTTTGAAGCTTTTAGTGCTTACACTATTTCATAACATACTTACCAATTAAAGAGGTACGTAGCTCTTCTTCCTCATTACTAATGAAGATCTTAATTAACAGAATTTAAAATCCCCATCTCTTTGAGATCCTATTAGACATACTACCACTTTTCAGATTTATTATCTTGGGTCCTACTCAGAAGTATTTAATCTGTGTGATAATATTACATTGAATACAAATGTTAATATTTCAGCTACTATGTCAAAGTAGGTAATAGTCATGGCACATCACCCCCTACCATCAACTGAGCCAGGTATCCCTAAATCCTAAATCTCTCTGATTTAAAGTAACTTCCAGGGACTTCCCTGGTGGCGCAGTGATTGAGGGGTCCACCTGCCAATGCGAGGGACGTGGGTCCGAGCTCTGGTCCAGGAGGATCCCACATGCCTTGGAGCAACTAGATCCATGCACCACAACTACTGAGCCTGAGCTCTAGAGCCTGTGAGCCACAACTACTGAGCCAGCATGCCGCAGCTACTGAAGCCCGAGAACCTAGAGCTCATGCTCCTCAACAAGAGAAGCCACCACAATGAGAAGCTCATGCACTGCAACAAAGCATAGCCCCTGCTCACCGCAACTAGAGAAAGCCCATGAGCAGTAACGAAGACCTAATGCAGCCAACAAATAAATAAACTTAAAAAAATAAATAAAGTAAAATTCCAATTTTCTGCATGGACGGAAGGGAAATTATCACCTGGTTACTCCAAGGGATGACAGATCAAACCATTTGCAGTTATGACTTTCATGCAAACCTCCTATATATAGTATTAGTCCACACACAGACCACGAGAGACAGCTGCTGCCTCGGATCCTAAACTTTTCCAAGATTTTACAGCTCCACTTGGTTTGTTTCTTTTTTGTTCCTTTCCCTCCTCTATATGCTTACGTTTATTTTCTGTGGTTCTACTAAGTTAGTTGCCACTCATCCATCAATTTAATAATTTACTATCTCCTCTAGCAATGTCCTTTCATAAACCCCTATTATCTCCTCTCCTACTCTATCTTTCTAAGTCTATGCCTTTTTTAAATTCCTTTACTGTCATTCTAGTGGGGTTTCAGGAAAGGTAAAAATAAACATGTGTGATCAATCATCATGTTGAAGTGGAAATGCCATTCTAGTTTTTAAGTGATGAGGTTGGATTAAATATGTAATTTCCAATCTGAGTGCTTCTGCAAATGTAATGAGGGTAGCTTTGAGCTATTTTCAATATTTTTAGGTTAACAGAAAAATACATTTACCCATAATAAGAATATGCAGGATGACATTAAACTTCTTTATTCAGTGTGTTACTCCTGGTTCATTCATTCTTTCAACAAATACAGAGTGACTACTACATCCTACAATTGCTCTAAATTCCAGGGATTCAACAGTAAGTGAAATAAAATCTGTCTTCATGGAGTTTCCACTATAACAGGAGAGACAGACAATAAGCAAATATGTTATCTTACCCTGATCGTAAGCTCCAACTGGTAATTATGTATCTTTGATTACTTAAACATTTTTAGAAGAAAATAGTGTATGGGAACTTCCCTGGTTTCACAGTGGTTAAGACTCCACATTCCCAATGCAGGGGGCCCAGTTTCGATCCCTAGTCAGGGAACTAGATCCCACACGCATGCCACAACTAAGGAGCCCACCTGCCGCAAATAAGACATATATATGGAATATAGAAAAATGGTAGATGAACCTATTGGCAGGGCAGGAATAAAGACACAGACACAGAGAACAGACTTGAGGACATGGGGAGAGGGGTGTGGTGGAAGGGGAGGCTGAGACATAGTGAGAGAGTAAATATATATACTAACAAATGTAATATAGCTAATGGGAAGCTGCTGCATAGCACAGGGAGATTAGCTCGGTGTTTTGTGATGTCCTAGAGAGCTGGGATAGGGAGGCTCAAGAGGGAGGGGATATGGGGATATATGTATACATAGAGTTGATTCACTCTGTTGCACAGCAGAAACTAACACAACACTGTAAAGCAATTATACTCCAATAAAGATGTATACTATAGATAGATAGACCTGCTGCAACCAAATAGTAAAATATTTTAAAAAAAAAAGAAAATAATGTGATTAGTACAAAAGGATCACAACAAGGTACTCATAGAATTTAGAAATTAGATTATCTTCTATAACTCATAAGTATTACAACTAGTAAGAACCAACAAAGACGAGATTGAATGAAATCATTTTTCCAAAGGGGAAAGAGGGTGGGGATCAAAGCTGTGTCAAAAGATTCTTGACACAAGACATTCACTGAAACTTCACTGCAGCATTATTTATAGCACAGAAAATGTGGAAACAGTATAAACATCCAACAGTCAGGGAAAGCTTAAATAAATATATTTCATACATATAATGAATGCAGGTACTAAAAATAATGTTTTTGAGAAATACTTATGACATGAAAACGTGCTTATAATAGTAAGTGGAAAAACTGGGTGTAAAACAATATACACTGTAATCTCAAATCAGTAAAACAAAATACAAATCTGCCTAGAAAAAACTGGAGAGAAATACATTAAAATGGCAAACTTTGGATTCTAGATCCATGGTTTTTTAATAGCATCCTCATTCTATGCTAACTTGTTAGAAATGCAAATTCTCAGGCCCCAACCCCCACCCCAGTCACCCCAGACCTACTGGTTCAGAAACTGTGGGAATGGCGTCCAGCAATCTATGGTTTAAGTAGCCCGCCAGGTGATGCTGACGTACTCTAAAGTTTGAGAACTACTGCTCTAGATAATGAGATCATGGGCCAGTTTTTCCTTCCTTTTATTTAAAATTCCCCTTGACGTCTCTATATGGGGTATAGAGGCTAAGAGCACTGGCTTTGGAGTCCTTGCTTCAGCACTTAGCTAAGTGGCCTTGGTCACATTGCTTTACCTGTCTTTCAGCACTTTAAATATTTCAGTCCACTCTCTCCTGCTTTACATGGTTTCTGACAAGAAGCCTAGGTAAGGTGTTTTTTTTTTTTCTGGCTTCTTTAGGATTTTCTTGTTATCTTTGGTTTTCTGCAGTTTGAATACAATATACCAAGGCATAGTTTTTTGGTATTTATCCTGATGGTGTTCACTTATCTTCCTGCATCTGCTTTGGTGTCTGTCATTAATTTTGGAAAATTCTTGGCCATTATTACTTCAGATATTTCTTGTGCTCCATTCTTTGATACCTTTCCTTCTGGTAATTCCAATTAGGTGTATCTTACACCTTTTTAAATTGTCCCAGTTCTTGGATGCTCTGGGTTTTGCTTTGGTTTTTCATTTTTCCTTTCTGCATTTCAGTTTGGGAAGTTTCTATTGACATCATCTCCAAGATCAGTGATTCTTTCCTCAGCCATGTTGCATCTACTGCTAGGCCCATCAAGGCATTCTCCATTTCCATTACAGTGCATTTGGTCTCTTAACATTTCCTTTTCTTTCTTAGAGTTTTCATCTCTCCGCTTACAATACTCACCTGCTCTTGCATGTTGTCCACTTTTTCCATTATAGCACTTAACATATTAGTCATAGCTCTTAAATTCTTTATCTGATAATTCCAAAATCTCTATAACATATCTGAGTCTGGTTCAGATGCTTGCTTTCTCTTCAGGTTGTTTTTCTTACCTTTTAGCATGCCTTATAACTCTTTATTAAAAACCACACATGATCAATCAGGCAATAGGAATTAATGTAGAAGGTCATTAGTGTGAGGCTTTATGTCAATTTGACTAGGAATAGGGTGTGTTTAGTGTTTGCTATAGCTGTAGATGCCAGATTCCTCTGAGAATTCCTCCTTAAATACAGTTTGCTTCTCACACATCTTCCAGTTGTAACCCACTGTTATTGTACTGTGGCCCTGTTGATGTGGTGATGAGGTGTGGCTGAAGAAAAGCATTCTATAGTCTCATGATTATATTTCAGTTTTTTAATGGACCTGGGTCACTGGACTAGAACCTTCACAAGTGTTTTTTAGCTTCTCCCCATCCTTTTAGATGAGATAGGAAGGCTACAGGGCCCTGGAATTGGTTAAATATAGATAGGTAAGACAAGGCTCTGGTAAGGTCTTTGCCCTCTGGAGAGCAGATCTTTGTTATGAAGAATGCTCTAGAGATTTCAAAATTGTTACTTTCCCCCTCTTCCCCACTAGAGCAACAGGGAGGGCTTTCTTGACACTACCTGATAGCCTAGTGGGGTTCCTGGAAGTAAAAACCAAGGAAGTGTGACAGGGACCTCCCAAGACTGTAGGCTCCCACAAGTTTCTCACTTACACAGCATCCACACAATCTTCAGCTATTCACCAAAATTACCAATTTCTTCCAGTTCATGTCAACAGGGGTGATGACTTCCAAGCTCATACCTGTTGGAGCTGAAATTGGAATTCTGCTTTACCATCCAAGCCCCTGTTATTCATTTGTAGAGAGGGGATAAAAGAGGTATCTCCCACATAGGTTTGTTGGAAGGATTAAATAACATAATTCATGTAAAATATTTAGCCCAGTGCCTACTTCAAAGTGCTCATTAGATTGAGAACTCTTTGAACTAAAGTTTAAATAAATTAAGTGACGTGCCCAAGTAAAATCTGAAAAAAAGCAGTGTCCAATTTCAAGCCCAGGTCTTGGGCTCCAAATTTATTGCTACATTTTAAAACTAACCTATTTTATTACACTCTTAATATCTAAAAAATCCATACTAGAGGTTTACAAAGCATTGTCAAGTAAAGGACTTGGTAAACATGTTTTCACAAATGGTAAGAATTTATAATTAGCATACATATTTTAAAATATAAAAATAGTTGTTAAATGGGTCTTAAAATTTTTGTAGAAATGATATGATGCTTTTAAAAATAAATGCCCCTGGAAAAATTTGACCACCCTGATATCATCTTCTCCTGTTTTCCCCTGTAATTCTTACACATTTTTAAAAAATTAATTAATTATTTATTTTATTTATTTATTGGCTGCATTGGGTCTTCGTTGCTGCACACGGGCTTTCTCTAGTTGCTGTGAGCGGGACCTACTCTTCATTGTGGTGCGCGGGCTCCTCACTGTAGTGGCTTCTCTTGTTGTGGAGCACAGGCTCTAGGTGCGTGGGCTTCAATAGTTGCGGCACATGGGTTCAGTAGTTGTAGTTCATGGGCTCTAGAGCACAGGCTCAGTAGTTGTGGTGCACGGGCTTAGTTGCTCCGTGGCATGTGGAATCTTCCCTGGGCAGGGCTCAAATCTGTGTCCCCTGCATTGGCAGGCGGATTCTTTACCACTGTGCCACCTAGGAAATCCAATTCTTACACATTTACACTTATAATTTTTATATAGTTTTAAATGGTTACAATCCAACAAGTCAATACAGAACAATTTACTTTGTAACCCCATTTGTTGGACAAGTAGATTTTATCCATGTCTCCAAATTTACAAAGAACTTTAAATAATACAAATTTCCAAAGTGCCTTGCAAAAACAATGACAATTTTTTTTTTTTTGGATGAAACATCTCCATTTGACTTCTTTCAAGTATAGTAAAATGGACATAAAAAATTAACCATCTTGGGCTTCCTAGCTGGCACAGTGGTTAAGAATCCGCCTGCCAATGCAGAGGTCACGGGTTCGATCCCAGCTCCAGGAAGATCCCACATGCCGCGGAGCAACTAAGCCCGTGTGCCAAAAAAAAAAAAAAAAAAATTAACCATCTTAACCATTTTAACCATCTTTACCATTCAGTAGCATCAAGGATATTCACACTGCTGTGCAACCGATCTCCAGAACTCTTATCTTGCAAAACTGAACACTATTCCTGAAACCGAGCAGGACCCTGTGGAGTTCCCGGGCATGGAAGCCTTTCTGTGTCCCCCATTTCTCGTTTGTAGGGAATAGATGACCTCTATGACCTTTCCTGAGTCCCAAAGCGCAGATTTGAACAGTTGCTAGTCAGAGAAGGGAGGGGATGCAGGGACAAAGGAAGAGCAGTCAAGAAACAATAGTGCAGCCTTGGGGCAGGGTCCTGGTTTCCCTTCAAGGGATACACATAATAATACAGTAAGTCCCCTACAATATGAACTTTCAAGTTGTGAACTTTCAAAGATGTGAACGTGCATTTCATCAATGTCAGGTGTGAGTGAAATTGCAGCTTGCCCTCCTATTGCTGACGGTGCTTCAGCTCTACCCTCTCCCACCTCCTCTCCCTCCTCCAGTAAGTAACTCTTCTCTGTTCACCCAGTGCTAGCCCTTATATGCCACCTGTTGTACTGTACTACTGTACTTTTCAAGGTACTGTACGTAAGGTTAAAAATGTTTTATTTTGGGCTTCCTAGGTGGCGCAATGGTTAAGAATCTGCTGCCAATTCAGGGGAAACGGGTTCAATCCCTGCTCCAGGAAGATCCCACATGCCGTGGAGCAACTAAGCCCGTGTGCCACAACTATTGAGCCTGTGCTTTAGAGCCTGTGAGCCACAACTATTGAGCCCATGTGCTGCAACTACTGAAGCCCACATGTCTAGAGCCTGTGCTCTGCAACAAGAGAAGCCACAGCAATAAGGAGCCCATGCACCACAACGAAGAGCAGCCCCCACTCACTGCAACTAAAAGAAAGCCCGCACACAGCAAAAAAGATCCAACACAGCCAATAAAATAAAGAAATTTATTTTTAAAAAATGTTTTATTTTTTGTGTTTGTTTATGTATTATTTGTGTGAAAAGTATTATAAACCTGTTACAGTACAGCACTATATGGCCAATTGTGTTAGTTGGGTACCTAGGCTAAATGTGTTGGACCTATGAACAAATTGGACTTATGAACACGCTCTCAGAATGGAACTCATTCATATGTAGGGGACTTACTGTATCTTTAAGCTCTTCTGCAGAACTAAAACCCCCAAGAAATAGAAGATGTTCCAGAGAGAAGGTCACAGCTTGATAACCTCAAGAAACTCATCAGGAGCCCACCTGAGGCCAGATTAAAAGACTGCAGGCCCAGCAAACATCCTGATCCTTATTAGCAATCCACCCTTGAACCACTGCTATAAAACTCCTCACCAAATCCTATCAGGTTGAGACACACAGTTTTTCAGGGCACAAGCCTGCTGTGGCCCCCTTTGTCTGGCAAAGCAATAAGCTATTCTTTTCCACTTCACCCAATTCTGTGTCCAAGATTTGATTCAGCACCAATGCACAGAGACCAAGTTTTCAGCTTTCAAATTTGGCACCAAATGTGGGGCTCACTCGGGGACAGCCCCACAGGGGTCCAATGGCTGGATCGGATGCTCCAAAGTTTTTTCCACACAAGCCTCTTTCAAGAGAGCAGAGGATTGGAGAATTCCTTTAAAGGCCAGATTGCCTGGAACCCTTGCCTGGAAAGGCCAAGCCCCAGTCATACCCATTCTACCAACCTGGCAGCTGGAACTCCAAGGTGGGAACAAATGCAGGAAGAGGGACCATCCTAGCAGCTGCCGAGGTCACCTTCCTCTCAAGGACATGCCTCTCATCCTCCTGCCCATCCCAGCCTGAATGTCCTACTCTGAGGAATTATTTTAGGGAAGGAGAAAAGTAGTGTCTGGGGTGTCGTGACACTTCGGCCAGCATGTGGTAAGTCCCCTGGCATGCACTCTAAGGCCCTTTTGTCCCTGTCCATTTAGGGGAACCTTGGTTCCCAGTTGGGGGATTTTTTTTTTTGTCCCAGGAAATGCCATTTGGAAGGCATGCCGCTTGGACAGAGGTCACAAGCTAAGTTGGGACTTGGAAGTCGATTTGAGCCTTGCACTGTTTGATTTTTGGTTTCTGTTTGGTTTTTGGTTTCTTTGGTTCAAAGCTTCTGTTGCTGGTGAGGATTTTGGTTTGTTCTTAGTCCATGCAGGAGAAGTGCTTCTTCTTAAATTCCATCTGATAGCCCCCCGGGGAAAATCCTGGTAGACTGGTCAACCAGGATTGGTCGACCATATAAACCTATGACTAAGAAAAAGGAAAGAGATGCTATTGTAATTCTGTTTGGCCAACATACATTCTTGAAAATGAGGAAAGGTGGTTTTTGAATGGTAGCCTAACTTACTATATTATCGTCCAGCTAGAGTTGTTTTGTCACAGGAATGGAAAGACAGGAGAAATTTCGTATGTTCAAGCATTTATGCAGCTACATAATAAAGAAAGAAAACAGTAAGGTAATAGGCTGATGGTACAAAGAGAAAAGAAAGTCATCTTGTCCTAGAGCTGGTTGTTTCTGAATGGGAAAAAATTAATGGACAAAACAATATGGATGCAGAATGTGATGGAAAATATGTGGAAAAAGGACACTGAGAAAAGAGCTGTGCATGATCAGGATTTTCTAAGACCAGATTAAATCCAGTTGGGTAAATGGATTTTGTTGGGAGTGGGCTGGGGCAAGAATGGATTTGGTTTCTCTCTCTGAAGTTTTTTTGGAATACTTCTTTTGATAACAGCTTTCTGAGTTTCTTTGCCCTTAAGTGATCTGTATTTGCCTTTGAAATCTTTTCACTTTAAGTATTGTTTGGCACATTTTAAAAGTTCTTCTGGCCTCCAATCAACTTTAGATGCTTCAGAGGAAACTTAAGGCATCTCAGAGAAATGCTAAATTGACAAGCTGAATTACATGGGAAGCATTGTCAAGTAACTCCTAAAAATCTAGTATGTCCTGGTAAAATTTTATCAGTCATAATTCCAGTTACTTTTAAACGTTGTATGTCACAGCAATAACTAAGTTTCTTTTGTCAATTACATTGTGATCAAATGTATAACCATGACTTTTTAAGTCTTTCTGTGATTTATAGACAGCCAATATTGTACCCTGATACTTCTGCAAAAGTGCTTCAAGAGGATTTATGTGAAGGATCCTTTTGACAAATACAGGTCTCTGATAAATTTCACATCATACTGCTGAACTGGTTCTACTGCTAAAAGCACATATACAACGCTCGTGTGACAATTGGGTATAAATGATAAAGTATATGGCATATAAAGCATTTCCTCATTAATATACCCCTGAGCTTGTTCACAATACCTAATCAGTTTTCCTCCAAAGTGGACTACCAAAGCAAATATAAAGGAGGCCTAGCACCTTGGGACATGGTGCTAGGAGGGACATGATCTACACCCAGAGCAAACAGCTGAATCACCCTAGCATCAAGGGACAGCTATTTTGATCATCAATGTTTTCTATTGAAAGACCTGCAATCAAAATGGGAAATGAAAGGGAAAAAATCTGCATATATTGAGGTATGGGGAAGTCACTCTGGCTTATTCATGGTTTAACTTTAAAAAGTGGCCTATTTTGTGGCCTTTTGGACATGGATTGTACATCTGCTTTGGCCACTGAGGAGGGGAATACGTTTGAAAGTCAAAATGGAATAACTATGGTTCAGACACCCAAGGTAAAACTAAGTGACCATTGTGTAAGTTCCAGTCGTCACTCCTCCTACTTCTAACTGGGTCTGTTGCACCAAAATGGCAGACCAAGGGACTGAGGTCTTAATCATATAAGACTTGGAGCCAGGACTTGGAACTCAAATATTTTTAATTTGGTACTCATTCCCCAAAATTTAGGCGGGACTATGCCCCATTTCCGCAGTCGCCCCATTCCCTGAAAATCTGGAGAAAGATAAACCAAAAAGGAGAATAAAATTGAATCCCCCTAAAACCAAGTTCATCTTCCAAGTTTATGATTAATGTTCCTATCCAAAATGATTATTCCCTTTCTTGTGCAACATCTGTTCTCAAGATTGAGAAGTATCAAAGAAAAGCAGGGAAAGAAACTAAGCAGGACTCTGTGGGGCTCCTGGGCACAGAGGCCTTTCTGTGACCCCTAATTCTTATTTGTAGGGAGTAGACTCTAGCCTCCATGACCTTCCCTGAGTCCCAAAGGGCAAATGTGAGCAAATCTGGGAAGTGAGGGGATACACAAACAAGAGAGGAGCAGTCAAGAAACAATAGTGCAGCAGGGTCTTGGTTCCTCCTCAAGGAATACACATAACATTCTTGAGCTCTTTACAGAACTAAAACCACCAACATTTGGAAGCTCTTAGCATTCTTCATTCCAGATTAAAGGAACCAGAGAAGCTCTTCAAGAGACCACCTGAGTCCAGATTAAAGGAACCACAGAAACTCATCAGATCACCTGAGGCCAGATTAAAGGAGTACAGGCCCTGCACACACCCTAATCCTTATCAGGAACCCCACCTTTGAACCACTGCTATAAAACTCCTCACCAAATCCTTCTGGGGAAGGACACACAGTTTTGAGGGGCACAAGCCCACTGTGTTCCTATTTGCCTGGTAAAGCAATAACGCTATTCTTTTCTACTTCACCCAAAATTCCGTCTCTGAGATTCAATTTGGCACTGGTGCACAGAGGCCAAGTTTTCAGAATTATACCCATTAAACAACAATCTCCCTTTTATGCTTCCCCTGGCAACCACCATTCTACTATGAGTTTGACTACTCTAGGTATCTCATACAAGCGTAATCATATACGTGTAATCACTTGTCTTTGTGACTGGATAAGTCCACTAAGCAAAATGTCCTCAAAGTTCATCCATGCAGTGTATATGTCAGAATTTCTTTCCTTTCTAAGGCTGAATAATATTTAATTTTATGTATATACCACACTTTGTTTATCTGTTCATCCACTGATGGACACTTGAGCTGCTTCCACCTTTCAGCCATTGTGAATAATGCTGCTATGAACACAAGTGCACAAATATCTGTTCAAGTTCCCGCTTTCAACTATTTTGGATATATACCCAGATGTGGACTTGCTGGATCATATGGCAATGAAATTTCTAATTTTTTAAGGAACCATCATACTATTTTCCACAAGAGCTGCACCATTTTATATTTTACATTCCCAGTTAAATGTCCACAAGGGCTTCAATTCCTCTGCATCCTCACCAATACATTATTTTGTTGGATTTTTTTTAATAGTAGTCATCCTAATGGGTATGAAGTGGTATCCCCTTGTCCATTTGATTTCTTAAATTATGAATTTTTTGACAAATTTTTATAGATTAGTACAAATAAATTTCAGTCCAATTTTTCTCCAAACTTTTCTCTCTCTTTTTTTGGCCACACCACATAGCTTGCGGGATCTTAGCTCCCCAGTCAGGGATTGAACCCAGGCCCCCAGCAGTAGAACCACTGGACTGCCAGGGAATTCCCTCTCTAAACTTATTAATTCTGAATTAGAGGAAGCAAATTAGGTTTCTGTGAATTAGTTTTCTTCTTCAGTTAGTCTCTACCTAAATGCTTATCCATCTAAAATAGGGAGAAAACTTATTAAACGGCCCAAAAAACATGTATGAATGCATCATGTGTGATCAATAATTGGTAAGACTTAGATTTAAGTTTTTCTTAACCCTTAGATTCCACGTCATGCATATAGAATCTACTAATCTAAACAGCTACTAATTCCCTAGAATGTACCGACCACTTTCCTTCCTATTTATTCAGCATTCCTTTAGTGACAGGCATTGTGGTAGGTGATGAGGCTATAAGCATGAATAAAAAGATACTGCCCACATTACAACAACATTATGAAATAGGTATAATTATTCCCACTTTACATTTGAGAAACCTGAAGATCCTTAGGTTTAGCATCTTGTCTAAGATCCGACAGACCTTGAGGAAGCTGTAATTCAAATTCAAATCTTACTCCAAAGCTCGCGTTTTCTACTATTCAATATTATGTACCATCAACAGTTCACTTACTATTTTTTACTTTAGGTTTCCAAATGTTGGGTTTTGAGAGGAATGGCACAATACACGGAAACAACAAAACAAACTTGTAAAACTTCTTCCGTCTAGGATGTGGTAATTGATTGGAAGCACTTTACAAGGCAATATTATCAAAGCATGCAAGGTCAAAAGAATAGCTTAATACAAACAAAAATAGTAAATCCTAGAAAGAACTTTGAGTGTCTGAGGCTTATTTAAAAAGAAAAAAACAAAACAAACAAACAAAAAAAAACTGACATACCTTCCAAAATTCACTACCCTGCCAAAAATTAGAATGTTATTCCTAAGCAGTCTGTTTCCCAGACATGATTTTAATCACAAATAGAATATCCTTCCAGTCCTATATAAAATTCTCTAGGAGACAAAAACATTAAAGCAAGATTTAAAGATGCAAAGAATCAACAACTGCATTGATTCTCTATTTTAAACAAATAAAACAGAGGAAAAGAAAAAAAACTTGTAATGCTCTGGCTGAGCAAACATACAGAAATGACAGAACTTCAAAAGTAATGTTGTATTTCATTTCGAACATTCTCCTTTCAGTAAAACAAATAAAATTGTTTTTAAAAAATTAACTTGATTCTAAAATTTTTAATTCTTTTTTAGGTAACATAACTATGTTACGTTTTTTAATCTAGGAAAAAAGATAAATTACACTATGTTAAGGTACAAAAATGTTACAAATAAGCATGATTTCAATGTACATAATCTCAGAGAAAAATTTTATAAATAGAGCAAAATAGCCCATCATAGATTTAGTTATTTTTTTCTCAACCAATATCCTCACTACCTCTATCAAGATTAATCCCTAAATATTGAAGAAAAACTAGATATGATGGCCACCCAGAAACTTAATCCTCCTTTACAACTTTAAAAAAATTCAAGATTAAATATGAACAATTTAAAATATACATATATTGTTATTTTTTAAAGACATGCCAATGAATACCATGGCTCTCAAAAAAATGTTTGTTGAGCCAAATGAAATAAAAGCATATAGGTTACCTGAAAGGAAGAGGAAAGAACCCCTAACAATAGTTTTATGTGCTTTTAACTGCAGATTTTGGGGGAAACAGTAAATAATGCTTTGATTAAAACATAAACACTTCTAATTAATACAAACGATCTGAATGCAACAATATTTATTGAATTCCTACCATGTGCTGTACACTCTGCAAGACACTGAGTGTAAAGAAATGATCCCCACCCTCTTGGAGCTTATCAGGTAACGGATATATCCTTCAAAACTATCCTTTTCCTTTTGCATGATTCCACATTCATCAAGCAACTTTAGAAATATAAATTTGCCCTCTCCAAAAGCTTACTACACATAAAACAATATACAATATTGTAGAGGTCAGCTTTCTGATCAATGTATCAACATACCCCTATGTAAATTAATAAATCAGTATTCAGGTTCGCATATCACTCTTCTTGAGTTTAGTTAGCTTGAGTGAATCCTCAAAGCCTGGTCTATTCCAATTAATTGGTTAGATGTAAATTCTGAAACTTCAGAGCTGAGAATCGAATATAGGAGTGGAATATGTGTATACAAAGATGATTTCAGCAAATAAGTCTCTAGTTTACCCTCAACCCTACTTTTAACCCTTCAAACTGCAATTACAGTTAACTCATAATAAAACTGTTGTAAAGAGTAAATGAGACACACCATATAACAGTGCTTCTCAAACTTTAATGTGCATGTAGATCACCTGCAGGTATGCTTACATGCAGACTCTGATTCAGTAGGTCAGGGGCAGGGACTGAGCTCCTTCCTTTTTTATATGCTCCCAGTGATACCAGGCTGCTGCCCACAGCAAGAGAGGATATAACACACCTGGCACAGTAGCTGGCACACACGCTGCTCAGTCCAGCCGACTGCTCCCTCCTACTTGTGAATGTCTTATCTCCCTTACGGATCTCATCTTCCTTGGGAGAAAAAAAATGGTTTTTTCAATCTTTGTATCCTCCAAAGTTCTAACCTAATCAGAATGCCTTCCATATGGTAGGCATTACACACATGCCAACTGAATGACACCCAACTTTTAACAGTCATTACTTCTATGGGTAGACCGAATTGTTTCTTCTTTGAATTAGTTTATTTTAAATAGAAAAGTATTTTTGAAAACTGGAAAAGAAAAAAAGCTTTCAATCTATCTTTTTTAAATAAAGAAAAAAATTGTACTTGCAGCATAATCCAGTGCATTTTTTTCCTCAGGCTGACCTAATCAAATCTTTTTAAAAAATCCATGGTTAACTTGTTAATTTATCTCCTAATGATTCTTCCACTTTTTAATAAATAAGAATTTAATAAATAAAAGTAACTAACTCATCTAGTTTTCTGGGGAAGTTTTAAAACTAATATTAAAAAAGTAATCATTTTCTTAGGATGTCCCTTATACTTTTAAAGCAGCACAATAAAATTATAAGGGCATCGGAAAGGTAACATGTAAAAAATAAGTCTGACTTTTCAGATTAACGGTACCATTAAAAACAAAATCAACACTATTACTGCTATCAGTAGGTAGCTCTTTGGCGGTTTCATGTGGTCACCATGACAAGTGACTAAATATCTTAGGGGCTGGCTTCTACACTTGTAAATATTACTCGTTAATCTGATTACATCTTTGTTCCATGCTGAGAAAAATGGTGTGTTGATATGTTTCAAGCACTCAAGAACAAACGTGGAGTATTATTTTCATTTCTATTTACCCCTACAGTTTCATGGCTTTTTTTGATGTTTCTGCGATGAGTTCGCCAATTACCAAAATAAACAGACTAGTATTTTTGAGTACCTAACGGAGGATGGTAACCAAGGATCATGTTTTTAATCAAACCTCAGAATTAAAACAACGTAACGGCCTTGCAAATAAACATGGATAACCGGGTTTTCGCTTCCCCGCCCATGAAACACAACAAACCCTCCGATCTGGCGACCCAGCGCCCCGAGGCCCAGTCCAGCCTCTGCCGCCGCGACCGCGCGCGCTGGACCGGTCGGCGCGCTGGGCTCTACGCGCGCCCTCTGGAGTTTGCTCTTTCGTCTTTATTAAGGTTGTTTTCTGGGTTTTGTTTGTTTAAGACAAGACACCAGGCGGGTAGCGCAGTGCTGCCACCGAGCAGACACTTCGGAGCCTGGAGGCGCGGATGCAGCAGCAGTGTCCTCCAGGCCGTCCTCCCACGTCCCCACTACCGAGGATAAATGGTGGCCTCGAACGCCAGCCGGCCCCCCGGGCGGGGTTTCGGCGCGGCCGGGGAGGAGCCCGCCAGACCCTGGTGGCCCGATCGCTCCTCACCCTGGCCGTCCCCGGGGCCCACAGCCTGAGCAGCTGCCGGCGTGGCGCCTACGGCAGCAAGAGCCCCGGGCGAGGGCTAGCAGCGGCGTCCCCGAGACCGTGAACGAGGACGCCATTAGGGCCCTCCCTGCCAGCGCCTGGGCCGCAACCCACGCTGGAAGCGAGGCTCAGGGCTCGGAAGGAGGGCCGAGGAAGGGGGCCGGGATGAGGGCCGGGCTGGATCCGAGGGGCGGGAGGGGCGGGATGAGGACACCGCGGGGGGGGGGGGGGGGGGCGGGGCGAGGCGGCGGAACGCGGGAAGGGGGCTCCCCTGCGGGGCGGGCGGCGGGCCCCGGCTCGGTCAGCCCTCTCCCCGCGGGTGGGGCTGCAGAGGCAGGGTGACGCACCCTGTCCGGAGGTCCCCGGCGCGGCCCGGGGTCGCGGCGGGCGTCGAGGGCTGCGCTCCCGCGGCGCCTCTTACCTGTGCCTTCCCTATCTCTGTCGTCCGCCATCTTGTTGCGGCGCCGTCGCCGGGGAGAGGCCTGGCGCGAAGCTAGGTCGCGGCGTCCTGGCCCCCTTCAGCCCCGCGGCCAGTCGGCCCTGGAGGATGGGCGGCACCGAATCCCGAGGAAAGAAGACCCTTGGGCGGGGGTGGGGGAGGGAAAGCTCCGAGCGCGCGCCCTCCCCCCTCCCGCCGCGACCGTCTGGTGCCCGGGAGACCGGAAGCCCGGACCCGCCGCCCGCGCCCCCCAAGCCGTGTCCGGGGCTTCAGCCTAGTCCCTCCAGTACCGAGACCTGAGCCCTGACTTTTCTGGCGTGGAGGACGTATTTAATAATAAAGTTCCGAACCCTTCCTTTCCCTTGTTTCGGATCCATTTGTGGACACACTGCTCTCCCCCTCCCCTCCAGCGTGTAGGATGTGGCGTTGCTCGGTTTTTTCACTGCAGATTTTAAAAGGCAGCTGGAGAGCTGGGTGCAGGGCTCGGGTCCGGATGGGTGAGAGGACCAACCCGCAGTCCCGCTGCCTTTCCTTCCCATCCGCAGCCCGCGGGAAGGCCGGACCTGCCCCACCTCTGGCCCCGCGTTTACTCCCGTCCGGTGCTCGCCGCGCGCTCCCAGAGACGGGGACTGCACGGCGGGCGAGAGCTGGAGCTGGGACAGAACTGGGCCGGCGCGGGAGGAAACCAGAGCCATTAGACTGTTATTACTGGGGGAGCGGAATCGCTGTAGAAAAACATGTGTGAAGTAGGCGCAAACATTGGGTCGTCAGGGCTGCGATTTCTGGTACAAAATAGAAGGTTCTCATAGCAACAAAAACGTGCCCATCTTATCCTCACTGTTACGTACGTGAAGATGTGCTTGCTTGTAAAATTTGACAAGCCCTCCAGTTAACATTACTGAGGGAAAGTTTTAAATCTCGCTTTTCTTAAAGTTTGAAGCTGTAGCATGACGTTAAATTTTTGTCTCATGTGAAGGAAAAAGTTCACTATACTAGAATATTTTCTTTAAAAGTGGTTTTTGTATAATATGCCTAATGGTGTGGTTCAAGCGAATATATATTTTAAACGAGTTTTAGATGATTTTTAAGTGCATGTATGTACTCATTTAAATTACTTGATTTTATGTAAAAACCTACTATAAACTGTTAACTGTAAACATCAAGGGGCCTGCAAAATGTCAGGTATTTAATGGTTTTACTGAGTTTTTATGCTCCTTTTATCCTGGTTCTATAATCCCTCGGTAAACCCTAAAGAAAGCAAATATTCTTTATTAAAATAAGTATTTTTTTCTGTAGAAGATATTTATATGGTGCTGCGATCAGCATTCTCTTTGAAATTGACTATAAATGATTGAATCTTCACAAAATGGCTCTTATTCGAAGATAGATACTTGTATAAAATGAATGCAATAGTGAACAGTGAGTTAATGGCGAAAAATAGGGGAAAGTAATCAGCACTCATGTATGTTTAAATTTCATACTCTTTATGGTCTAGTTATTTGTTTTTTAAAGACACCTCTTTCCATATAGACGATGAAGGTCTGAAATAAACGTGGGAAACCCCAGCTTTAGTCTTCAGGCTCAGTACCATGCCTTTTCACATGCTGCTTTCAGTTTCCTTTTTCTGGATCGCCTTTCCCGCCTCTATCTCTGCCCTAACATTCACTCTCCCACAGACACACATTTGTCCCCTCCCTGTTGTCAGTGACCTCCTTGAAGGTCATGTACTCCTTGAAACTTTCCCTGTCAACTCCTTCCTCTGAGGTACCATAGCCATGTTGTAGACCCTGTCACTTTATTTACTTGTTTCCCCCTACCAAACTGTAAGCTCTTGAGGACAGGAAGTGCTATATTTGCCATATAGCCCCAGTGCCTAGAACAACTTTTCAATGTTTATGTCTAAAATAATGTGCATTTTTAAAATTAGGACAGAACTTAGTCTTCTCAATGACAATGAGAAGCACAGCTTTGTATTATTTAGATTTCAAGCCACATTAATCTCTACTTCTCTGAACTCCTACAGCATATTTAAGACAACACTCCCTAAATTTGGATGACCCCAATTAGATTTGAAGACTGGATCCTAATATATGCTCCTTTTGTATACCCACAGTACCTATCCCAATTTGGGGCACATACTAGGAGCTTAATACATACTTTTCAACTGACTAATTGGCTGATTAGACATAGGAGTCTGTAATTATTCTAGAAAACTTTCCACAAAGTGAAAAAAAAATAGTTATCCAAAGACAAAATAAAAGCCCACTATGCAAGTGAGTGGGGCCAGAGGGATATGTATAGGTTATGTCTTTTTGCATGATTGAATTTATAGTGTGTTAAATTTCTTCATACAGGCATCAGTTCTGTGCCCATGAGGGACACATTCTTCTGTATTCTTCTGAATACAGTTGATTCAGTTACCTAAGATGTGGGTAAAGTGGAAAGGGTAAGTGGTGTGAATAAAGCAAAATGATAGTAAAAAAAAAAAAATCTTCACAGCACCTTTGCTTTCCAAATATGGAGATCATGGACATCTCCTTGGACTAGGAATAATTTTTTTTTTAAACTGAATTTTCTTCACCCATTGCCCTGTACTGACCTCATGAACCCTGGCAAGGCATGTAATCTGTTTAAAACTTAGTTAACTTAGAAAAATGGAGATAGCAATGTCCAAGCTCCTTGTCTGAGAGTTTTCATGAGACTCAATAAATGTAACAGAAAGCTCTGAAAATTTTAGAGAACTTGCAAGGAATCCCCACTTCCATGCAGGAAAGAGTACTCAGAGGTCAAACCCCACCTTTTTTCCTGAGATTCAGCTCCCACTTGGAGAGTATGCTTTTCCATTGTTTCAGCTACACAGCAGGAGGTGGTCTGACTCCAGGTCTTACACAGTTTACAACTAGAATCTGCTGCTTGCCTGATGTGATCTAGCTTACATGATAGAGCTTCATCTTAAGTTTGTGGCCACTGATTTCTACCTCGCCATTTTTAAACCTTACCAAGCATGAGCAGCCTTAAGCATATCTAGATTCCTTGGGGTCTAGGCCCAGGAAAAGGGAGGGTGTTACGTCTCTGGTCTAATTCCAGTTTTCTAATGGAAGATGCATCCCTTCCCTGGATGATTAACATCAAGAATGTCCAGCCCTTCAAGGAAGACACTACTCCTACCCTACTCCTACCCATAAGGTGAGTAGCCTTACCTGGTGACCTCAAAAGGAGGACCTTATCAGAGTACAACAGAATAAGGGTACAGTTTCATTACAGGTATAATACTAAAAATAACTCTTTTAAATACTTTGTATATATTCTCTTTTAATCCTTATGAAGCTGATAGTATCTCTGTTTGTTTTACAGATGAAAAAGCTACATCTTCACATTTATGGCCTGTTTAAGGTCTAAAGCTAGTTAGTAAGAGAGCTGGCTAGGAATCTAGTTCTGATTCCAGAGCCACTGTGCTATATTTCTTCTTTATAAATGTAAGATATCATTGTTATATTCTATTTAGTAACCTGAATATTTAGAGAAGAATGTTAAGGGCAAAAAAAAATTCTGGGCAGAATTAGTCACCTTCCTTCCCCACTTTTTTTTTTCTTTCACTGCTTGAAAACATCAACCAAAGCAGCTGGCAGAGACTCTAAGGGACTTTAAAGAAACCAGATAATGACATGCATGGTGTCCTTGTCTGAAAGAATTAAAGTAAATGCCTAGCTTTTGGATGGCAGGAGAGGAGAGGAAACCCACCCTTCTACCGTGCCCCATGGGTCTGCTCACCTTTTCTTTCCTTCCCACCTTTCTGCAGATTGAGGTTTCAGGTCTCTCGGTAATGAGGGAGAATTGTGTTAAATCCTTGGCTCTGGACAAGAGCATTTTCAGTGCCAGAGTTCCTTCAGGCTTTTCAGGGAGACCAGAGCAGGAAGCTGGAACTGCAACACTTGTGGGCAGCTTGAAAGTAAATCTTACATGAAACCACAACTCTTAAAGCATTTGGAAAAATAACGATGCTGGCCCTACTTCTCTCAAAAGTACGTTTCTTTCTGTTTCCCTTAAGAACACACATTGACACAACAAGTTACTGTTAATTCATTGCTTAAGCATTTCCTGTTTTAAGCAGTACTTTTCAGGGACACTCATTGCTAAGCAACTTTTGATGAGTCTCTCTACTCATTGAAAATCAGACCTGCGAGGGGAAGGGTGATAGCTGACCCAGAAATTCAAAAAATGTTCATGATCTCTCATATAACCTCTTCCCCCTTAGTGTGAAAATAGAGGAAAAGTGTAGAATTATACAGGTAATTGACTTTGGAATAATTTTTTTTTAGTTTCAGCTTCAAAAATAAATCTTTGAACTTAACTTTCATTTCTTATTATGTTTATATTAGGAGACAGAACTATATAGAAGAATTAAGCAAGTAGCATTAGGAGGTGAATGGACACAGGATTGAACCTCAGTTCACTGCTCATTAGTTAGCTCCGTGACTTTGGACATGTTATTTCTCCTCTGTAACCTCAGTTTCCACATCTGAGGTTACATGGAGGTGAGGAGATGAATGACCAGTTGGGACATGGAGGCCATCTGTGCTTCTCTCTTGACTTCTGGCCTGATTTAATTTCTTTAGACTATGGCCATACGACTCTACTGATTCTAGGGCCAATAGTGATAGTAATTGGAGCATTTACTATGTTCTAGGAACTATGCCCAGCATTTTACATCCTCACATTAACCCTATAAGAAGGATACTGATATGGTTCCCTTTTAAAAATAAAGAAAACCAGAGTTAAGATCCCAAAATTGCTTCTCTGAGAGGAAACGTGGCTTTTCTGCTACGGAGCCCCAAAGTCTTTCCTGAGATGCTTCCTCAGAATCTTCCTCTGGATTTTCCATTTCCTCCCCTTCCTGCCTCTTGACGGAGGTATTGTCCAGCCAATGAGGTGAAGAGGGGGCCTGTGAGGGGGCTGGAGTGTCCCAGTCTCTCTAGTTCCACCTTCCCTGCTACCCTTGGTACGACCATGTAGGCTTTTTTTTTTTTCTAATTTTAAGAGTTTCACTAACTGACATCTGGGGAAAGAGATAGGATAATAAAATTAATAAATGGGGATGTTATAAACATCCTGGAAACTTAGAAGAATTTTACAGACAATGTTCCTGATTCATGAAGCTCTTGACTGTCTCTGAGATGGTAAGAGCATGTGCCTGGCACACCTGGCAGTTCCTTCACTCTGCCATTCCAATACTGCCATTAATTAATTTTCCTTCCCAGAGTTTATACAGATTAATGATAGTCCATGTGGCTCTTACAGGACATAAATAATAAATACATACATAAATAAATAAATATTTTAAAGTCTAGGATATAGTTTTATGTAGACATGGGTTTTTTTTTAATTTTATTGGATTATAGTTGATTTACAGTGTGTTAGTTTCAGGTGTACAGCAAAGTTATACATCTATATGAGGGTGAGTCAAAAATTATCTGCACTCTGGCTGTAGAATTTATTTTAATTAACTTTTAGAAAAGACAAATACAGCATTTTTCAACATAATCTCCTTGCTTTTCAATACACCTTGTCCATCTGTCAACAAGCTTTCATATTCCCTCATTAAAACAGGTTTTAGGCTGAGCTGCGAGCCATGAATACACCACTGTCTTCACTTCTTAATCAGAAGTGAATCTTTGTCCTCATAGGGCTGCTTTCAGGGGACCAAACCGGTGAAAGTCTGATGGAGCAAGATCAGGACTACACGGAGGATGCTTTAACACCTCAAAACGAAGTTTTTGCAGAGTGTTGACCGTGTAGGCAGAAGTGTGTGGATGTGCGTTGTCATGCAAGATCACAACGTCCTTGAATAGCAGTCCTCTGCATTTAATCCAAAGCTTAGGCTTCAGCTCTTCAATAAGCAACTCACTGCAACGAGTACTGTTGATTGTTGAACGTTTTTCCTGATAATGTTCTAATACTGGCCCTTGAGAATCTCAGAATAATGTAAGCATCAGTTTTCCAGCTGATGGTTGACTTTTTAACTTTTTCTTGGTAGGCACACTGCTCCTCTTTCATGCAAATCATAAGTGGGGCATCCATTTTTGCTCACACCACAGTTACAAATGAACTGATGTAACACATTCACACCTGCACAGCCATGACTGGGGAGACAGCAGCCTTGAATGTAGAGAACTGATAAGACAGTACGGCCAAGAGAAGTTTTAATATAACTGGAGTGCGGATAATTTTTGACTCACCCTCGTATATATTTATTTGTTTCCAGATTCTTTTCTCACATAGCTTATCACAGAATATAGACTACTGTTCCCTGTGCTATACAGTAGGTCCTTGTTGGCTATCTATCATATATATGTAGTAGTGTGTGTGTTATCCCAAGCACCTGATTTATCCCTTCCCCCTCCACATTTCCCCTTTGGTGACCATAAGTTTGTTTTCAATATCTGTAAGTCTGTTTCTGTTTTGTAAATAAGTTCATGTGTGTCATTTTTTAAAATTAGATTCCATGTATGAGTGATATCATATGATATTTGTCTTTGAGAGACATATGGATTTTTAAATTTCAGATACTGAAAAGTAAATTTGTACTATTATTTTGTCTTACAGGTAATTCCAATACTGTTTGCAGCTTTAGAATTGATCAGAAAATGACTCAGTGCTGTGCCTCATCTTGACTTTGTAGGCCTGGCCCATGGCCACTTACACTTAATAAAATGCCTGTGAATAGCAATCAGTTGAGACTACCCACTCTCGTGCATTGGAAGCCAACTCCTTGATAAAGTTCAACATTACCTAGTAACTGCGCTAGAACAGAGATCTGCAACCCCATCCCCAAGAGAGAACATCACTGAGCAAAACAATACAAACATAAAAAGATTTTTAAATCTTCACAGGTTTTGCTAGGGTTTTCTTTATTTTTATTTTTTTTCCTCTTACAAGTCAGCTATATTTTCAAGAAGTTAAGGGAAGGTGTGAGATTGGGAGCGAATAGTGGTGACAGGAAAGAGAGGTTAGGAAGTTATTTTTAGGAAAGTTTGGATGGGAAGGGAAAGTCAATTCCATACAGGGAGTGGGGGCAGGGTGGCTAAGCCAAGGGAAAGCTGGTTAACTGGGGAAGGGTTTACTTAGTTCTCTCCTCCCTCTTGTTTCTTCCTACAGGTTCACAATTCTTCCTCACCAAGTACTAAAAGAAAGGCAGCTGCAGACTCCTGGGCAGGAGGTGTGATCCTATTCAGTTTAGCTTCCCTCTGCATTCTTGGAGGGGGAAGTTTTGCTCAGTTATCAGCAAAGACATGAGTGTTTTATGTCCTGTGTGCAGCACAGTCTGTTAGGCACAACAGGGAGTACACAGACATGATAGGTGATAGCTGCTTTCCATTTGCTGAAATGCTTTTAGAGCTGGTAGTTTTAAACTAGCAATCTTTTGGGAATTCTCTGTGGTCCAGTGGTTAGGACTCACTGCTTTCACTACCAGGCCATGGGTTCAATCCCTGTTGGGGAACTAAGATCCTACAAGCCCTGTCATTCAGCCAAACACATAAACTGGCAATTTTGGGGGGTTGGGTGTTTGGGGGTTTTTTTGTCATCCAATCTTTTTGTCCTAAAGTTTACAAAATTATTGGCTCACAAAACCGAAATACCCACCCACCAAAGCTGCGTTCTCCTTCATATGATGTATACTGTGTACTATACCCTTCCCATAGTCTCTGAGTACCCAACAATGGTTTGTATCTAAGGTGTGTGATCAATTAGTAGTTATCCATTGGATTGAACTAATGGTATCTCTTCTCCAGGAGATAACTTTAACTAATTTGACTAAGTCTGTTCACTAGGATGGTTTTTTGTTTGTTTGGTTTTGTTTGTTTTTTTAGGCCACGCCATGCAGTATGTGAGATCTTAGTTCCCCAGCCAGGGATTGAACCCATGCCCCTGCACTGGGAGCTCAGAGTCTTAACCCCTTGACCACCAGGGAAGTCCCTCACTAGGTTGTTTTATTTCAGTGCCTGGAGTGGGTTCCAAGGCCTTTGAATTCATAGACCTTTAACTAAGTAGAATATCAACTGGAAATTTAGCACTAACCATGGCTTATCTCTCAGAGGGGAGTGTATATTATAATCATACAACAATGTTTTTCATGGAAAAAAATATACAACCAAGAATGTAATAAATACTTTAAAAATCGATGTCCACAAACACAAAACTCTCCCTGGATGACCTTATATAACTATGCCTATACAGAAATAACACTTAAAATGTGTCTTCTTTTTAATGGCCTTCTCTTTAAAATGTGGGTGATATGAGGGCTCAGTAGACTGTGTTCTTTCTTTACGTTGTTTTTAAAAGAATAATCACTGTAAGAAGGAACAGCATAATGGGATAACCAGGCCCAAGAATCTCGAATTTTATTTCTATTTTTGCTCTAAGGTTATTTAGGAATATCTACTGCTGGAATTTCTGTGGAATATTTATTAGACTTCTTTGCCTCCATTTCTTTAAAACGGGTGTCACATTTTTACCACTTACGCTTTGAAATCTTAGGATGAGAATTATGATCTCTTTTGTTGTGTCACTTACCTAGTAACAACATGAATGGAATTTGAAGATGTTAAATAGAGTCATTATCTTACCCTGATAATATGAAAGGCAAATTTCATATCCAGTCCAGGGTGTATACACCTATATGCCATCCAGATCTGCTGTGCTCTCATCTCTGTCTGGTCTTGAGAGCTGTCCTGGCAATGAACGCTTCTTTATACCCCATGGCAAACACTGCTATTAAAATAAAGTGAATGAGAAAGATATCAGCTAGATATAAACCCAGTTGTAAACAACTGGCCTCAATATCATCCTTTGTTTTTATCAATAGATTTTACTTTTATAGCAGTTTTAGGTTTACAGAAAAATTAAGCAAAAAGTAGAGTTCCCATATATACTTGTTTTTTAGCTCCCTCTACACAGTTTCCCCTATTATTAAAATCCTGCATTAAAAACAAACCCAAAACTGGACTTCCTAGGTGGCACAGTGGGTAAGAATCCGCCTGCCAATGCATGGGACATGGGTTTGATCCCTGCCCCAGGAAGATCCCACATGCCGCGGAGCAACTAAGCCCATGTGCCACAACTACTGAGCCTGCACTCTAGAGCCCGTGAGCCACAACTATTGAGCCCATGTGCCACAACTACTGAAGCCATGCGCTTGGAGCCCGTGCTCTGCAACAAGAGAGGCCACCGCAATGAGAAGCCCGTGCACCACAAGGAAGAGTAGCCCCCAATCGCCGCCAAGTGGAGAAAGCCCGTGTGCAGCAACAAAGACCCAACACAGCCAATAAAGTAAATAAATAAATAAATTTATTAAAAACAAACAAACAAAAAAACCCAAAAAAACCCCAAAACCCAAAAAAGAAAAAAAATCGTGCGTTAATGTATTCTTTTTACTACATTTAAAGAATTGAAGACAGCTCTTGCTTTGGTGAATAAGAAAGTAAGTATACTAGTGATCTTAAGCAGTTGGACCTGACAGAATTTGGCTGCTGACAGAATTTCTTTGGCACCATTTACACAAGACTAAAGTTATTTTATTTGGTAGGAATTCCCATATTTAAATAGCTACTCAGCTAGTTGGGGGCACAGTTTGTAACCAAACATGATAAAGGAAGCACTAAACCGGGACTTCCCTGGTGTTCAGTGGTTAAGACTTCCCCTTCCAATGCAGGGGGTGCAGGTTCAATTCCTGGTCGCGGAGCTAAGATCTCACATGCCTTGGGGTGGGGCCAAAAAACCAAAACATAAAACAGAAGCAATATTGTAACTAATTCAATAAAGACTTTAAAAAATGGTCCACATCAAAAAAAAATCTTAAAAAAAAGGAAACACTAAACTTGTGACAAACTATAGACTGAGGTTCTACCCCTAACTTCTCTTGGCTGGTGTCTTTGGCTGGGTCTCAAACTCTGTGAAACTCTGGGATGGATTAGAGAAGCTGAAAGAGGCCTTTCCGTTCTTTCATTAATTTCTTAATTTCTTGTCGCCAAAGTGAGTAGAAGACTATTTTAAGTGGCTCAAATGTGTGTGTGTGTGTGTGTGCTTATTTAGATAGTTCTATTTTTATTTTAGTGTATATTAAGAAGTCTAGTACCTTGGACCTATGATTTCACAAACAACATCTCTTAAGACGAGATTGTTTTTTAAAATTAGTCAATTTATGTCAAATCAATGAAAATGTTAAGTATCTAAGTATACAGGTATCAGGGATATGACAAAAACCAGAAGTAAAGAGCATGGGATTCTCTGGTGGTCCAGTGGTTAGGGCTCTTTCACTGCCAAGGGCCCAGGGAACTAAGATCCCACAGGGCTCACAGCACAGCCAAAAAAAAAAAGAGTAACAATAAGGTTTGGGAAACACTGGATTAATTAATGTACTAATCCATTTGAGAAATTGTTTGAAGTGGGTCTGTGTCCCACAACTCTTTTTTGTAATCTATATTCTAAATAATTTGGCTCAATTAATGAAACTTAGAATTTACAGGAGGAAGACAATACAATAAGAAAAGTATTATATTGAGAAATGCCAAGAGCTGAGGGAGCACAGAGCAAAGTAATTAAATCTAATACCAAAATACCGTCACTATTCCTGGAAATCAGACAAAATCTACAGGGCCAATTTGTGAATAAAGGAAAGGGCTGATTAAATCTATCTTAAAGTTTTTCAGGCTCTAACAATTTCCTCACATTATATGAACAAATTAGCTTGACAGATGAGCCATGAACTTACCCTCGTGTTTGAGTTAATTCATAGCTCTTTCTCAAGTAAAATGCTGTCATGATTCTATCAGCAGGCAGCCCCATTCTGCATGGCACCAACAGACCTGGCTTTTTATTTGGGAGGAGAAGAGACATTTGACTCTCATTTTTATATCAATATAAGGCTTCCTCTGTCACCTCAAGTATCTAAAGCATGTGACTCTTTCTTTAATCCACACGTGGAATGTATAAGGCCAAAAAGAGTAATGCATCTTATTCATCTCTGTAACCCATGTATCTTTGCCTGCAACAAATACTTGTTGAACCAAAAATTGAGATGAAATAGTTATGAATAAACCATGACCCTGTTCTGCTAAAGATACACTTAAAATATAAGTCATTTGAAATTCTTTCATCTGTCCATTTTTCTGGATTTTCCATGCTGTACTCTTACAAGTCAGAAGGCAAAGAACTCAGATTGTGTCTCAGTTCCCAACCATAAGTTATAATGTAGTGCTCTTTTAGAGTGGACAAAAGGTGCCTCACTTAAATAATTATTTCTGTCATGTGCAAAGCTGCCATTGAAAATATATGCTATGCCATGCAATGTCCTGTATTTAAAAGGTTCATTTAATAACCTCCTATTTAAGTTTGGATAGTCTTTTTTTTTGTTTTTTGGCTGCATCAGGTCTTAGTTGCGGCATGTGGGATCTTTTGTTGCGGCGCGTGGGCTTCTCTGTAGTTGTGGCGTGTGGGTTTTCTCTTCTCTACTTAGGCACACGAGCTCAGTAGTTGTGGCGCACGGGTTTAGTTGCCCCACGGCATGTGGGATCTTAGCTCCCCAACCAGGGGATCGAACCCATGTCCCCTGCATTGGAAGGCGGATTCTCAAGCACTGGACCACCAGGGAAGTCCCTGGGTAGTCTTCATTGCTGAATGTTTATTGTTTCTTTGCCATAAAGCAAAATCTGTCTTTTTTAACTTAAATCTTGGGGAAAATCAGCCCTCGATTATAGTAATCCACTTTTCTCAGGTACTTAGTAACACCTATTGCCTCTGTTACTTTTGTAAAGGACAAGGGCTAATATTTAGAATCCTATGGTGCTAGGCCGACAGCTAGCATATAGGACTTTAACACTCACAATGATCCTGTGAGGTATATGCTATGATTATCCCCACTTGACGTTTTAGAAAACTGTGGCCCAGAAAGTGAGATTCCTTGCCTTTGACCAAACTGAGACCTGAACTCAGGTAGTGTGACACCAAAACCTGTGCTGTTAACTACTCTCCTATGTTTTTGTCCCTAATCCTCCTCTACTTTGCATCATATTTTACAAATAAACCTCTTTCAAACTTTTTTTCCAAAGGAGAAAGGTTAATGTTCCTAAATTTGTAAACCAATTTTATAAACCTTCTGTGTTTTTTGTTTGTTTGTTTAATCCTTTATATTGTACTCAAAAAATGCATTCCTTAAATGTGTCTATTTTTATATTTGTATTCTTACAGAAAGATTTGCTCGATGGGATGTGCCACTACTTCAAGTTATAATACATACCCATCTGTCATGCTCTTCTTGATGTTTATGGAATAAGATTATGCGATTTAAGGACACACATTTCACGGCTTCTTCCCTAAATAATCATGCCTACAGCTGGGGCACCCTAGCAACTAATTGTGTGCTCCAGACAACATTTTAAAAGTAGGGCACTAAAGGAGTCCCTAAGCTTCATCTCTTCTCCTGAAAGCCACTATGATCCTGGGGAATGAGCCCTGGGCATAGTGACAAGAGTTTTTATCTGGCACACCAACTCCCAGGGTTTCCAATGACAGAATGATGGAGCGTTAACCCAACTTTCTCAGTCTGCCACTGTAAATTTACTGAACACAGAGGGAACAGTTAGGAATGTACCTTCTGTCTCCCATCCTTTCTAGCTATCTACCAGTCTAGCCATGTGTGCATCTGCATCCCAAACGTTTTAAACATTAACTGTACTCTCTCCTCCACCTAAAGATTTTAAGAAAATGCATATTAGTTTGTGTTAATAAGTACTGACGTTTCAAAATTAATAGGTTTGCAAATAATGCTATTGCAGACGAATAAATAAGAATATATCACCTTTATTTATTTGCACATGTAGATATGTACTTTCTGCTGTAGGGAAGGGATGTACCAAATCTGAAATGGAGCATGGATGATTTTATACAAATGCACAATCTGTTTATGTATGTTCCTCTTTTTTTTGTTGTTGTAACCGCTGTCACTGCTTTCCATGACTTGGTATCCTAGATTGAGTTTCTGCTCTTGCTATGTTTAGAAACTATTTTTGTCTTGGCCAACTGACTTACTGTGGAACCATGTGAGGGTTGCTATTTTTAAATATATAATAGTCATCCCTAGAACCCATTTAAAGTCCTGTAGAGGACCACTGTGTGCCTATCCTACTCCACTGCACATGTTCCAGGATGTGAGATAATGATTTTTAAAAAATAAACATTTACTGAGTTTCTACTGTATGCCAGGCAACCGGCTATGTACGTTCATGTTTTTTCATTTACTAACAACAACAACAACAAAAGCCTGTGTTGCTAGAGACTTCTTACCTTACGAAGCATGTTGTACCTCTACATGTAATTATAAAGCTGTGTATTGAGTGGAATGAGCATGGGTATTAATGCCAGTCAGTCCTGAGCTGCCACTTGCTATCTATATGAACTTGGATAGATTACCTAACCTTTCTGAGCCTCAACTTTTTTATTTGCAAAATGCAAATAATACTTCCTTGGAAGTCGTTGTGAAGAAATACTGGGTTGGTGTAGGATACTAGGCACTTATACAGTGTCTGGCACAAAGCAACACAGTAAAAGGTAGTTATCGTTATATTTTTTATTATTCTGAGTCTCTTCCTGTCCTGAAAAAAAAAGATCAAAGAGCTAGTTAAAGGATCACTGTGCTGCTCCTAGGAACTGTTTGACCAGGGCAGTTTCAATTTGCGTGGCTAGAAGGCGCTGCAGTAATCTGATGTGGCATTGGAACAACTGCCAGACCTTTCGGTTGGGGCCTTTTGCCCCTGGGAGTCCTTAGACATCTGCTGGAACGCCATGAGTGAGTCCTGGTAATTGTTTAACAGAATATTAGCTTTGAGGGGTGTGCCTGTGTCTGCTTGGTCACGACACAGCTTATTGAAGAGCAGCAATGCCTTACACACACCTTCAGGGAAAATCATTGGCTCTCACATCTACATCCAACTGGGTCTGGGTTGACACCATCTGGTAAAGATTTCAGAACCCCTGAAATGTTCTCTGGGAGATGTACTAGATGCTTTCTGGATGCGCCTAGAGCTTTTCTGGGTGGTCTGAGGTTACACCTTGTGAATTGGAGTTTTCCCTGAATGCCAACAGAAATAGCAGATTTGGTTCTCCTGCTCTAGTGGCCCTTTGGTGTGGTCTTCTCTCCTGTCTGCAATTGGACTGACCACTTAGGAGAACTTGGAGGCAGGAGTTGGGAGACCTGGGCTGTTGCAGTTGGTGAGGAAGGAGACAAGAAGTCTTACATTTACTGAATACCTGCTATTGTGCCAGGAACTTCACAATGAAGGTAGCATTGCAACAGGTTAATCAGGGGGAAGTCTTTCCTCCAACTGTTTGTTTAGCATGAAATTTCATATGTAGTTTAAAAGCAAACTTTTATATGACTATTACGAGAAACAAATCATTTTCTTCTGGTTTTCTGAACAAAATGAAAGGAAGAGTCCTCTTGCACTGAAAGTGCATGGATAATCAATGTCTTCTATGATGCGATATACTTACACGAAATATTTGTAGAATATAATTTCGATAGTCTGATTCCAATACTTCACAGATTCTTACAGACTTTCTCAAGCAATTATTACATCCTCAGGGATTCAGTTACTCCTCAAGTGCAAGAATTTTGGCATTTCCCAAATCACCTAAAACAGGTCTCTGCAATAGGGTCTGCTTCACAGCAGTTTCTGGGGCAATGAAAATTTCAAGGATGCTGTCTAATACCTCAAGATACACATTTTCCTAAGCAAGTATTTTTGCATGAAATTTTACAAACTGAAGGGCTCTCACTTTGTTTCATTAAAGCAAATGATCTAAGCAGTCCTAGGAGATGGTTGATGTTTTAAATCTCTCTCTCGTGTACAGTCTTATTTGGAAAACGTTGTTTTATTTGCCTTAAACAGGCAGTCAGGATTTATGTAAACGGTTGATAGTTCATAGGATACGATTTTGTCACAAAAATCAAGTATGAAACTACAAAAAGAGTTTTATGTGTAAAATTAATACAGTTACTCAAAAATTTTGAAAAAATAGATTTTGATATTTTAACATCTACATCGAGCTTACTATCCTGCTTGTTATATTTTAAAAGTGTCCATGTTTAAAAATTCCATGTTCTTATTAGAGTTTTTGCAATCAATCAGGCATCTTTGCAGAAACAATGTATTGTTCATTTGAATGCCCAGCAGGCACAGTTTAGCAGTTGTCATAAAGTAAATCAGTTTTAATGTAGTTCATTTAACTGGTTTAACTCATATACATTATCAGACTTGAATGGGACTTTTCAGAGAATTTAGTTTGTATTTTTTGTTATCAAAGCTTTGAATTTTTTTTCCCTCCCCCTGAAATTTAATAAAAAGAAGCTCTCAGGGAAAAGGATAGTGTAATTTAAAATTTTCTGGGAATTCCCTGGCAGTCCAGTGGTTAAGAATCAGCGTTTTAATGCTGTGATCTGGGGTTCAATCCCTGGTCCTGGAACTAAGATCCCACAAGCCACATGGCATGGCTGGAAAAAGAAAAAGAAAAAAATATATTTTTCCAATGCTTAAAAAGGATTATCTTTTGAATAAGTAAAATATGCACATGGTACAAAGTTCAAAAGGTACAAAGGCTTCAATAGTGGAAAAACAGTCTCCCTCTCTCCCTGTCCTCCACCCACCTAATATCCCTCCCTAACTACAGTTAACATTTTTTTTGTTTCTCTCTAATTTTAAAAAACCAGATGCAAATATATATATATTTTATTAGTGTCTCTTTAACCTTTCTTTTTGAGTAACTCCCAAAGTGTCATAGCATATAATCCTTCCAGAATTCTATACAAAGTCCTTATTCTACATATGAAGCACGGAGAAAATAAAAATTGTTTATTTTCTCTGAACCTTAGGAAAGACTTCTATTATACATTAATACAATAATAATAAGGAAACTCTCCTACAGATTATAAAGGAAATAACCAACATGACCATATTGTATATTTTAACTAAATAGAAAAATAATTGCATTGATGTTAAAGATTATAATAAAATATCTTAGGGAATTCCCGCAGTCCAGTGGTTAGGACCCAGTGCTTTCACTGCCTGGCCAAGGGGTCAATCCCTGGTTGGGAGAACTAAGATTCCCGCAAGCCTCTTGGCAAAAAAAAAAAAAAAAGTAATTATTTGATAATCACTTTTGTATATATTGTTTAATTTTCTGATGTTCAAATTCCCGAATCAAAGCTTTTCATGAATTTATACAGGATTTGAAAAAATCTAGTTTCCCATCACTGGGAATCCTGCTCTTCTTACTATTTTTTTCACCTGCCAAGTTCAAAAAGTAGAATGTACTGGACATTTTAAATACATTACATCTAATCCTCATAAACGACCTCACAAGATTGGATTTGTTGTCCTCTTTGGAGATGAAGAAACTGAGGCCCTGAGAACTGAAGTGACTTGCCACAGGTTCAAGTATTAGGTGCAAAGCTAATGTGCACGTCCAGTTCTAGGGACCCCAGACGTGACCCACAATGTTGTTTGAAACACAGAATCTCTTGGTCTAGCAAAAGGATGGGATTCTTGATGGTGTGCCTCGTTTCATCAGGCGTTTGTCAGAAGCCTAAAGATACATGTGTAAACAAAATAGAGTCAGGGAAGGAGGTGAAAGTAGGTCTAGGTGAGGCGTAATGACTAGAATAACCATGCCCTCAGAGTGCTGATCAGCAGCCTCTGTACGTCTGGGAGCAGGTACAACAGGGCTCCGTCCTTGGCCCTGTTCTGATCGACATTTTATTAATGCTCAGGACCAGAGCAGTGACTATAGTATGGTAGGACATATAAATACCTACTGAATAAGTGAACGAATGAATGAATGATTGTGCTAATCATATATTTAGCTGTCACAAAATTTCAAGTCGCAATAATTATATCAAATGGAAAATTTAAAATTAGAGTATCATTATAGGCAACTGTGATAGGTCAAGGCTAAAACAATGAAATTTCTTAAGGATAAATGTTAAATCCTAAACGTAGGCTTCTGCAATCAATTTTACAATGAGAAGCTATAGGCATTAAGGCTTGCAGTGTGAAAGAAAGGAAGAGTAGAAAAGGAAGGAAGGAAGGAAAAAGGGAAGGAAGGAAGGAAGGGAAGGAGGGAGGAAGAGAAGGAGGAAGGATTGTACTTTTCATGGATAAGAACCTCAAAATGAGGCTAATAATATGATATAGCCACTGAATGAAACTAATACACATTTAGGGAACAAAATAAGGAGGGTATTTCTTGTGATTGCTCTATAATTGTCAGACCCCATCTAGAAGATGCTGCAAACTCTGGGTCTCTCTTGTTAATGGGAACAACAGCCATCTGAAAAGAATCCGTAGGTGAGCGACTAGGGTGATGAACAAAATTAAATCTGTGACACAAGAAGGACAGTAATGGTATCAAGGACTTTAGAGAAAAATAAGTTGGGAAAGCATGATAGCTGGCTTTGAGAACTTGAATGGTATATGGAAAAGAAGTTATATTTACAGGATATTATTGGACCATAGACTCACATGTGTGAAGAATCCTCAGAAGTTATCTCACCCACATATCCATCTACAGCTTGAATCATGGATTATAACTTTTACACATATCTCCATGAGAGCATAATAGAGTTGTTGACCTGGAACCTAAATTAGTGGTTCTCAGAGTGTGGACCCAAGACCAGCAGAACCAGCATTACCTGGGATCTCGTCAGAAATGTAAAACTCTTGTACCACCATCCTAGATCTACAGAATCGGGAACTCTGGAGGTTTGGCCCAGCATTCTGTAGTTTAAGAAGCTCTCCAGGTTATTCTGATGCATGATAATATTTGAGAACCATTATAGGTCATCAGATGTATGTGTTTAGCCTAAACCCTTGATTGCAGTTGTTTGGTTTTTTTTTTTTTTTTTTGAAAACCTGCCTTCCCCTCAGTAATTCCTATTTATCTATCCTTTAAACAGGTCCAACCATTAATCCAATTCATCTTGTGCAATGGATATTTGTCAGGTTGTGGCTACACAGCTTCCAAAATCCATTTCTGTTACGATTGGTCTCTCATTTTATGAGTCTTAAGGGTATTTCTACCCTTGTGGATGCCAAAGGGTCCAGATATTCTCTCTTCCAATCCTCTGGGAACAAGGTATAGACATGTGAGCCAAAATGGCAAATTAGTTGCTCTTGCCTGGAACTCTTAACCTTGAGCAACTAACACAAAGACAAAGGGATGGTTTAGAATTCATTCATTGAGCAGGGTCTAGGGCAGCAAATGGCATGAGTATCTAATGCTGGTGGTGGAAGCAGAGCATCCGGCAGGTTTCTGTGGGTGACCTTGGTTTTGGGTGCTTTCCTGGGGTTTCTGTCCCTTTTCTGAGCCTGGTTCTCCAGCCTACCTACAGATTCTATAATCCATCCTATAT
Source organism: Hippopotamus amphibius kiboko (assembly GCF_030028045.1). NCBI lineage: Eukaryota > Metazoa > Chordata > Mammalia > Artiodactyla > Hippopotamidae > Hippopotamus > Hippopotamus amphibius. The sequence goes on from NC_080188.1 coordinate 147,953,919, forward strand.
GCTTTTTGAGAACAATTTTTTTTTTTTTTTTTGGCGCACGGGCTTAGTTGCTCCACGGCATGTGGGATCTTCCTGGAGCAGGGATTGAACCTGTGTCCTCTGCATTGGCAGACAGATTCTTAACCACTGTGCCACCTAGGAAGCCCTATCCTATATGCTTTTAATACAGTACTTTTAATAAGTTAGGCAGAGTTCATTTCTGTTGCTTATCAGAACCAGAAGGATACATACCTACTCTTTCTTAGCACACATTCCATATCCAGCTAGACACTCACATTATTATCTCTGTTTTAGACAAAAATAGGTAATCAATGCTGGCCAACATTAGCAAGGAGCAGAAAAAAAGGTTGAAGCTAGTGGCTGGATTTGGGAATTCTTTATGCCCTATAACAGTGAGTCTTTAGGAAAGTTTCCAAATGCTTCCTGAAATAATCCAACATTGCTTGATTTTGTAGGAACATATTAAATTACCAATGGCTGCACCACCTCTGAAATAGTCTCATCAAAGAAATTGAAACGGAATCTAATCAAGCTTCTTGAGCTAACTTTCATTTATAGGAAATGGGGAAGTTAATGGAAGAATAAGTTAAATGACACCAGGAGGAAGCAAACAGGCAAATCCACAATATAGGACATGGTATAAGACAATGAAACCAGTCTCTTCCATAAGTTGATGACATTAAAAAAAAATCAGCAGGGAAGAGGGAAGGAGATCACTCTAAAAGAAAAGAAAATTAGGAGAAAAAATAACCAAATGTAATGTATACATCTTGTTTGGGTTCTGATTCAAATAAACTAATTGTGACATATGAAGAAGAGTAAATTTATAGATAACAAATAAAAATGAAACAATTTCTCCAAAACCTGTTATTTATATAGTGCCATAAAGCACACCTTTGATTTTCCATAAATTTTTTAAAAAGATGATTTGTATTTAATAGTAATAAAAAGATATCCTATGGAATAGAACACCTAATAGTTTCAGACCTGTGAGATCTAATCATGGTTATTGCTCTGTGACCCTGAACAAATTACATGACATACTCAGCTGTAGAATGGGAAGAACCATATGAAATGGCCATTTAAAGTACCTAATAAAAGCTATGGTAAAGAACATGATAAGCACAAGTGCTGTATAGAGCTGTACCTTTAAAACAATAGTCCACTAGCATGTTATGCAGCCTCTGAAGTGCCCCTCAATGGTCTCCTCCTCCTAGTGTTCATACCATGTATTTTCCCTCCCTTTTGAGTGTGATGTCACTTAGAGATTAGATTACAAAAAAAGACATCAGGTGTGTAATGAATGGGGGGGGGGGGGGGGGGGGGAGAAAGGCACCATCCTGTCTTCCTACCCATAAACAGATTTTGCCTTAAAATATCTCAGATCATGTCTGTGAATTGATAATTGTGTGTATCTCCACTGCTTGAGTAGAAAGTAAGATTGTTCATGGAAGAATGTGTATCTTAATGAACCACAGGTGCATTAAGAAAGGAAAAGAGCCAGACCACATCTCTTTTTTAAGAAATTTACCATCTTAATCACTTTAAGCGTATAGCTCAGTAGTGTTAAGTATATTTGCATTGTTGTGAAACAGATCTCCAGAAATTTTTCATCTCGCAAAGCTGAAACTCTATACCCATTAAACAATAATTCCCCACTTCCCCTTTCCTCCAGCCCCTGGTAACCTCCATTCTATTTTTTGTTCCTATGAATTTGACTACTTTAGATGCCTCATATAAATGGAGTTGTACATTGACACTGGCATATTTTGCTTAGTATAATGGCCTCAAGATTCATCCATGTTAAAACACACGACAAGATTTCCTTCTTTTTTTAAGGCTGAATAATATTCCCTACATGTGCATACCACATACTGTTTATCTATTCTTTCGTCAATGGACATTTGAGTGGCTTCTACCTCTTGATTATTATGAATAATGTTGTTGTCAACGTGAATGTGCAAATATCTGTTTGAGACCCTGGTTTTAATTCTTCTGGGTATATACCCAGAAATGAGGTTGCTGGATCATACAGTAGTTCTGTTTGTAATTTTTTGAGGAACTGTCATACTATTTTCCATGGCAGTTACACCATTTTACAATCCTAACACTGCCTGAGAATCCAACGTTTCCACATCCCTGCCAAAACTTATATTTTGCTGTTTTTTTCTTTTTTTAAATATCCATCATAGTGGGTGTGAGGGGGTATCTCACTGTGGGTTTGAATTCTCTGATGATTAGGGATTTTGACTATCTTTTCATGTACCTGTTGGCCATTTGTATATTGTCTTTGCAGAAATGTTCATTCAAGCCCTTTGCCCATATTTAAATTGGACTATTTGATTTTTTGTTGCTTTAGAGCTGTAGCTCTTTATATATTCTGGATATTAACCCCTGATCTGATATATGATTTACAAATATTATCTCCCATTCTGTTTGTTGCCTTTTCATTGTACTGATTGTGTTCTTTAATGCACAAAAGTCTTTGAATTTGAAGTAGTTCCATTTGTCTATTTTTGCTTTTGTTGCCTGTGCTTTTGTCATACCCAAGAAATCATTGCCAAATTCAGTGTCTGAAGTTTTTGTCTATGCTTCCTTTGAGGAGTTTAATTTTGGGTCTTTAATCCATTTTGAGTTAATTTTTGTATATACTGTAAGATAATGGTCCAGTTTCATTCCTTTGCAAATGGATATCCAGTTTTCCCAACACCATTTGTTGAAGAGACTATCCTTTCTCCATGACTGGTCTTGGCACTCTTGTTGAAGATCATTTGACCATATATATGAAGGTTTATTTCTGGGCTCTCTAATCTATTCCATTGGTCTATATGTTTGTCTTTATGTCACTAATACACTATTTTGATTTGTAATATGTAGCTTTGTAATATGTCTTGAAATCAGGAAATGTGAGTCTTCCGATTGTGTTCTTTTTCAAAACTGTTCTGGCCATTCAGGGTCCCTTGAGATTCCATATGAATTTTAGGATGTTTTTTCTATTTCTAGAAAAAAAGGCCATTGGGGTTTTGATAGGAATTGCATTGAATTTGCAGATTGCTTTAGGTAGTATTGACATCTTAACAATATTAAGTGTTCCAATCTATGAACATGGGATGTCTTTCCATTTACTTGTGTCTTCTTTAATTTCTTTCAGCAATGTTTTGTAGTTTTCAGTGCATGTCTTTCACATCCTTGGTTACGTTTATTTTAATATTTCTGATGCTATTAAAATTGGAATTTTCCTACCTTCCTTTTCTGATTGTTTACTCTTATTATATAGAAATATCCCATTTTTGGAACAGGAATATATTTTTTCTGTTCAGCAATTTTGATATTCCTGAGATTTTGTTTTTTACTGATGCTCCGGGGAAATGTTTTACAGGTTTGACATACATTTGGAATGAGTGAAGAATGCTGTGGAAATAAGAATTTCGGTAACATACACATTTATTTAAAAGGCTTAACAAACCTGTGAGTAGCTATTTACCTACAATTAGAGAAATCTATAGGATAATTGACAATCAGAAAGTAACTTGTTTGCATAGCACCAGCAGCAGAGGGATTTTTGACAAGGCCCTTTGTGACTGTCCAGTCCCAGATCCATAAAAGGAAATAATAAGCCCTTAGGTATATTTGGCAGAAAACCTTCTTACTCTGCCTCAAGCAGAAAAGAGGACACACATATGTCCAGAGGCAGAACTGGGTTTTGCCTTCGCTTGATCCCGGAGTTGAAATAAAGTTACCAAGCAAGCCTCCAATACCAGCCTTAGGGCAGAGCAAGATGTGCCCCTACCCTGAGCCCTGTGTTGAAGGGCCTGGATATCACGAATCTAGACATGCAAATACATTTTTCCCCTTTCAGTCTTTTAAGAAAGTTTTCAGAATTTGGCAAACTACATGAGAGGGATGCAGTGCAGTCCTCAGTATAGAGGATGAGGGGCTTCAAGACCCCCCTGTGCAGAAGAGAAACTCCAGCCTCTGCCCAGGGAAACCAGAGAAAAAGTTTCTGGCTCTTTTGCTTACAGCCCCATGTGTAGGTATCCAGACCTGTGCGTGTCCACACCTGGCTACTGAACACTTAAAAAGTGGCTGTTCCAAACTGAGATGTAAGTGCAAATTACACACTAGAATGTGAAGAGCAGTGCAGAAGAACTAAGTGAAATACCTCATTAGTAAAATTTTAGGGATTTCCCCTGTGGTCCAGTGGTTAAGACTCTGCCTTCCAGTGCAGGGAGCCTGAGTTTGATCCCTGGTCGGGGAACTAAGATTCCACATGCTGCAGGGTGTGGCCAAAATTTTTTTAAAAAATAAATAAAATAAAATGTTATATTGGTTACATGTTGAAATGATAATATTTTCTCCCGTAAAATGATAATATTTTCACCCGTTTAACTTTTCATAGTGTGGCTGCTAAGTTTTGTTTAATGACATATGTGGCTCAAAGTATATTTCTATTAGTCAGTTCTGGGCTAGGCAGACCAAGTTCCCCAGAAAATGCCGTACCCTCCCTCTTCTTTGCTCTGGTGGCTTTGGGAAGCACTTAGAACTGCTTGGAAAACTGAGGTGGGGGGCTGGGGGGATCTGCCTGACCCAGCTTCCCAGCTCCCACCCTGCGCTGGCGGTGAATGGCGCCTTGCTGATCCCTAGAGCCTCTGTTAGGATCATGGGGGTCATCCAGGTCCGATGCTCAGGGTGACACAGAATGACACGATCCCACTGCTCTGTGGGGGTCACTGCTTCCTCCCATGGTGGAGGAAGGGCTCTCTGGTTTAATGAGGAACCAGCCATGGCTCGCGGGGTGGTGGCTCAGAACTTAATGAATAGAATCACAGAGCTGTAAATATTACATTCCCAAATTCAGAGATTCTTGGTGAGATTGTCTCCCCCTAAACTTTTTTTTTTGCCACAGTTTTTGGATTATGAAAATTGAACCAGAGGCAATTGAGGCAGCTGTCAGGAATCTGCTTCAGTCCCAATCCACTCCTGCCTCAACCTGCCTAGAATACCCAGCATTTCCACTAAGGCCACTTAAGCTTCCATCCAGCTTAAGCCAACCAGAGTGCATACCATGGCCACACGTGGCAGAGGCAACTGCTTCTCTCCGCTCAGTTTATGCTGCATTGTTCATTTTTTCATTTGATTTTTTGCTGTGTTATTTCAGGTGTTCGCTTTCTGACCTCCCAGCTGACCAAAGCAGCTCATCTATCTTCTGTCTTAGTTGTTTAGTCTCTACCCTGGTGTTCTGGGCACAACGAACACTCGATTACTCTTGACTATCAGTGGAATCTCTTCTTACCAGACTCCTCTGGAAACTGAAGTCTTTGCCACCAACGTAGGCCACTCCACTCCATTCCTTCCAGGTCACCTAATAGCCACCATGACCACTCTGGGTCGCTTGAGAAACACATAAGGTAATGCATGGTCACGATTAGAGCATTGACCTCTGCATATCAAATTAAGAACCAAACCAAAACAAAATAAAACAAAAAAGCAATCTCTATGGGACATCTTGGCGAATCAGCCGGGTTTACCTGGCAGTTCCTGGATGCCAAATCCCTGGCCTGTTCTCCTGTATTGGCTAGTTTGCCTGCCCTCTGACAATACATATCCATCCCTCCCACACGCTGTTTGAGGGCAAGCAATCTTGTCTTCATCTGGGCTGACTAGGATCTCCATCTAAATATTTCTCACCCTGACCCTCTACTCTTCATCTGAACTGCAGCCCAAGTTTGGGCCTTAATTGTCTGGCCTGCATGAAAGAGTCAGTCTCCTAACTGGTCTCCCTGCCTTTCGTCCTGCTCCACTTGAATCCATCTTTCCCACTGTTGACTCTCATCTTTCTAAATGACAGATACGGTTGAGTCACTCCCCAGCTCAAAAATATTCAACACTTCTCTATAATCTAAAGTCCAAAAGCCAAATATTTTACAATGCACTTAATTATCTGACATCAATATAACGTTCTAGCTTCCTGCCTAATGATACTCCAGCCCATACCAACCTTTTCTCTACCAAAAATGTTTGGCCAAAAGAAATTCCTGATCGCTTTAAAATACTGTGACTTTTGCTCAGATTGTCCCCTTAACCTGAAAAGCCCTCTTCCGTGCAATAAATAATAACGAATATTTGTATAACACATCGTCCGTCATGAAGAGAGGCTTTCTGATAAGCGCTTGTTTGAAAGCTTCATATCAGTGATTGGGTTTTAATTCACCACTTATTTGCTGTGTAATCACAGGCAATTTATTTAATCTCTGCAGCTTCCCCCTCCTTAAAAAGGAGTTAATAACAGCGTCTTATCTCCCAGGCTTGTTTTGAGGACTAAACGAGTTAATACACTTAAAGCCTTCAGAACATTGCCAGACACACAGCACACACTGAATTAGCTGTTATTTGTTGTCCTCACAACACTCCCACTGTTGAACAACAAATAGCCCAAAGTCTCAGAAGTTAGAACTTAGATCTTCCGACTCTAAAGCTTAGAGTTGGTGGATTTTGCCACAGAACATTGCTTTTCCACCTAGAGAAAATCCTACTCATTCTTCAGAGACCCAGCTCAAGAATCACCTTCTCTCATCTCTTGTGTGACCCTAGGACACAACCAATGTATTTCATTGAAGATACCATTGATTGTAAGATGCACCATTGTTTTTGTGTGTCGTTTAGGAAAAAAAAATCTGTCAATAATAATTGTGAGACCATCAATTGTAAGATGCCTCTCAGTTTCAGAGTTGTTAATGTGCACCTCAGAATCGGTGAAATAAAGTAACCTCTTCCTTAACTGGCTTTAGGTGGCAGGCTACACACATCTCTAATAAGCACATATTGCATTGCGTTGTAGTTGGTTGTTAACTGGGCTGCTCTCCTGCTAAATATGAGTAACTTTAGGGTAGGAAATACATCTTATTTACTTTGGCATCCCAGTGCCTAACACTATTTGCTTAATATAAGTTGAAATCCTCATATGAGATCATATTAGACCCTGTGAGGGTTATACTGAGACTGAAAAATATGTGACAGAATTTGCATAATAATAAAACTTCATTGGTCCAACATTTCAACCAGATATGCCTTGGCAAATTGGTCTGCCTACTTTGAGGTGTAGAAAAATGAATGACATCATAGTTTTCCTTCAGTATTTCCACTACGTTCCACAGGAAATAGGGACATTACCTGGAAGTATTCTAAACACGTATGCATCTTGTATGAATTTGCAAAGACAAATGGCCCTTTTGCCATCAAGAAAAGGCTAACAATATTCCTAGTGGTCTGAAGATATCGACTTTTAAGTTAAAGAGGATAAAGGAAATGTCCATCTCTACGGTTTTTTGGAATGCACCTATTCTTTTGCTTTCTTTCCCTTATTCTAGAGGGTTTGAATGACCTGCCTTTTAAGATTTAAAAATAGGTGTCCAGACTAGGCTTTGAAATATTTCAAGAGTACAGAATTACATAAATCTCAGATTCTATAAAGATTTTAACTGCATTTCATCCCTACAAACACTGTGATTTACATCATGCCTTCAAAAACATTAGCAGTGTTTTTTTTTCTCCCCCTTCCCTTCATCAATCCATTAATCTTTCAATGAAAAGAAAACTTCAAGTGGTGCAAGAAGGTCGCTTCTGGAATCTACTCTGTTGATCTTAATTATGCACGCACAGTACAAACTAGCGGTTCAGGGAGCATAAACCGACCCACCTGGAGACGGTGAAGATGAACCTCCTCCCCACTCAGAAGGATGTCTTTAAAGGGGTTCTTGGCTGGCTTTCTTGACAGAGCAACAACTATGACTGTTGATCCCGCCTAGCCTCTCTCTCTGTAGCTGTATAAAACCAGAGAGAGTATAGTGGATGGTCTGTGTAATGCTTACGTGTGTGTCTTGCCCATATTCTTCTTCTAAGATGTGTGTGTTCTTTGTGCATGTGACCTTGCTTTGTGTTATATAACCCTGTAACCTTCTCCCCACTGACCATGACCCAGTTCTAGCCAAAGCCAGTGAGCCTTAAAGGGAGAATATAAGCCCATGAAGTGGCCTGGTATAAGAACTCTACCCAGTAGGAGTAATCCAGATTGCATAGTGATTGGCCAACCTAATCAGATCATTTATCTCGAGGAACTCTGAATATCAACCAGAGAGAAGGCATTAGAAACTGAATCTGAGAAAATGAGTATAGACTTGCCACTAAAGCAGGATACAAACGGCTTCTACTTCAGAGGAGAGAATAAGATGTTCATGTCCTTAGAGCTGCCATCATTTCCTACAAAGCTTTGCTCAGAATTACTGTTTTCTATGAAGCTTGGATTTTCTGCTGCTGAGACATTTTCTTGTTTATTTACTTTCCTGGTATTCTTATACGTTTAAAAAACCTTTTAAAATTAAAGATACGGTACATTGAACAAACTTCAAACAATAAAGAAATTTATGTTGGTGTCAATGAAAACTCATGCTTTCCCATTTTCACATTCCAAAGATAAACTTGCACATTTATTTTAATAAATCATGCTCTGTAACTTGCTTTCTTTTATTATTATTATTATTATTATCATCATCATCATCATCTACCAATCTATCCATCCAGAGCTTATTCTTTGTAACAGCTGCATTATATTCCACTTTATGGATATACTGTATTTTACTTGACTTATTTTTATTTTTTTTATTATCATTTTTGGCCATGCCTCGCGACTTGCAGGATCTTAGTTCCCTGGCCAGGGATCAAACCCCAGGCCCCAGCAGTGAGAGTGCCGAGCTCTAACCACTGGATTGCCAGGGAATTCTCTTGAGTTAGTTTATTAACCACAGTAATCTGATACCAATGGCTGTGGGGATATTTCAATTTTCAAAATAAGAACTAATGATACAAATACAAGTCACCCTTTCCCACACATGTTTATGTATTTATATAAATATTTCTCTATAATAAATTCCTATAAAGTAGAATTTGGAGGGTCAAAGGAATGCACATTTAAAATTGTAACAGATGTTGCCAAACTACCTCCCTACCAGTTGAGATCATCTAAGGCTCACTCTGCTTCTCACCATATAAAGCATGGCAATGTGTAACCAAAGTGGCTCTGGCTGCACTGAAGGTCAGTGACTCCATCACAGTGAAGTTGACTGTATCCAAGTTAATAGTACTAATGGAATCTATCCCTCATCACCTGGGAAGTGAAGGTGTGTCTTGTCATGCTGTCAGTCTGTTTTATAGCTCCTTGCTCAAGTAGGTTACGTTGAAATGAGTACCTTGTACATTTTGAGAAGTTCTTGTGATTGTCATTCAAGAACCGTTATATGCTGGGATTTGTCCTCATAAAAGGCAACAGTCAAAAAGACACATATTAATTTCAAGTGTATTATTTAGTGCAGCAGTGTGAACTGAGGTTAAGTCAAAAAGATGAAAGTTTTATACAAACCTGCACAGGCAGATTTTATGTGTGGAGACATAAAGTTAGAAGCCATCCTTGAACTATGCTATTTGGAAAGGACGCGTCCAATGATATTCAAACAGACAAAACAAAAATTGAATTAAGAAAGCTGAACATATCCTTTTAAAATGTAGCAGACTAAAGTGCCAATAGAGAAGCAAGGTCTTGGCTAAACTGAAGGTTGTCTTCATTCAATAACCTTTATTAAGAACCTATGAGGGGACTTCCTAGGTGGCGCGGTGGTAAAGAGTCCACCTGCCAATGCAGGGGACACGGGTTCGAGCCCTGCCCTGGGAAGATTCCACACGTGACAGAGCAACTAAGCCCGTCCATCACAACTATTGAGCCTGTGCTCTAGAGCCCGTGAGCCACAACTACTGAGCCCATGTGCCACAACTATTGAAGCTCACGCACCTAGGGCCTGTGCTCCACAATAAGAGAAGCCACTGCAATGAGGAGCCTGAGCACCGCAATGAAGAGTAGCCCCTGCTCACAGCAACTAGAGAAAGCCCATGTGCAGCAACGAAGACCCAATGCAGCCAATAAATAAATAAAATAAATAAATTTATATATAAAAAAAAAAGAACCTATGAGGTCCTGTGCTATGTACTAGGGATTCAGAGACAATTAGGATAGTTCTCTACCTCAAGAATATTACAGGTCTATAAAAGTGTGAAATAAGATGGGGCTACTAACTAGGCCTGAGAGACCTGGGGTAAATTTCACAGAGATGACATCTGAATGGAACTTGAAAGATAAGCAGGCATTTTTCAGATCAAAAAAGAAGGGGGAACTATACTCCAATAAAAATTTTTAAAAAAGAAAAAGGAGGAGGAGGTGGAAGAGGAGGAGGAGAAGGAGGAGAGAGAAGGAGAAGGGGAAGGAGAGGAAGAGGAAGAGGAAGAAGAAGGAGAAGGAGGAGGAGGAGGGGGAGGAGGAGAAGGAGAAGGAGAAGAAGAAGGCAGGGAGGGAATTCCCTGGCAGACCAGTGGTTAGGACTCCGTGCATGAGCACCAGTTTGATTCCTGGTCAGGGAACTAAGATCCTGCGTGCAGTGTGGCTCAGCCAGAAAAAAAAAAAAGAAGGGAGAAAGCAGTTTGGGTGAAGGGACAGGATATGGAAAATGATCCGGCAAGTCTAGGGAATGTGTGAAATGGTAAGTTTAGTGCTTTTGTAGGACAGTGCTAATACAAGTCTTGGCAGAAGTACTTCATCTGATGAGCATCTTTTAAGAGCCATATGTTTCAGATGGGGTCCTTTCTCTGTCTTCATTCCCCATCCGGGATGTGCTGTCTGATATGGAAGCCACGGCCCAAATGTGGCTATTGAGCGCTTGAAATGAGGTGAGTATGCTCAAGGAACTGAATTTTTAACTTCAATTATATTTTAATTAGTTTAAATTTGAAAACAGATGCTCAATTCAGTTATTGGAAAAATTGTTAAGTATATTTGGGATAATCTAGGTATGTGAATATACTTTTCCAGCTATAAATTGTATGCAATCTGAATAAAGACTAAATACTTCTGATGAAAATTTAGCATCTGAATTGAGATGTGCCGTAAGTGCAAAATATACACTGGATTTCAAAGACAGCACAAAAACAAGGAATGTAAAACAGCTAATTGATAACTTTTCTATAGATTACATATTCAAATGATAATATTTTAGATATATTGGATAAGTGAAATCTATTATGAAAGTCAGTTTCACCTGAACATTTTTTCCTTTTTAAAATGTGGCCACTGGGACATTTTAAGTTATGTGTGTAGCTTGCATTGTATTTCTGTTGCTATTGTTGGTCTAGATCCTCATCACTTCATGCCTGGATCTCTGCAACAACTCCCTAATGATTCTTTCTACCTTCCCCCTGTTTATCCCATTCTCTACTCTATTACTAGATTAATCCTCTACAGAACACTAATTTTGTCAGACCAGAATACCGAACTCCAAATCTCTCCTCATGTTCTGGGACTTCAGCTCCCTCCTTTCCCCTCAATCCAGCCTGCCTGGGCCTCCTCCATGTCATCCGGTCTCCCTGCCAACCCAGCTGAATCCGTTCTTCTCCCTGGCTTCATCTTTTGATTTTTACAAGAGAAATCCAAATTTCTATGTAAAATTTTCTGATTTTTAAAATGTTGACAACTCTAACAGAAAGTTCCTACCCAATATTGATTTCCGCCTTTTTCTTTTTTTTCCCACATTTTATAAATATAGATTCAAGGGCTTTAACAAAATATTAGAAAATAAAATCCATTAAAAAAAATCCATTATTATGTAAAAAGTGTAATACAGCACAACAAGTGGGGTTTATCAGAGGAGCACAAGGTTGGTTTAACATCAAAATCAAGATAATTAACCATATTAACAAAATAAAGGACTAAAATAATATGATCAGCTCTTTAGATACAGAAAAAGTATTTGACAAAACGCACGCCGCCCCCCCCCCGCCCCGCCCGCGCCCCACCCACCATTCATGCTTTTAAAACCCAACTCTCAGCAAACTAGAAATAGATGGGAACCACCTTAATAAGAAAAAGGGCATACAGGAAAAGTACAGTAGTACAATGTATAATACTTTACTCCTAATACTGAGAAAGAGGCAGAGATGTCCAATCTCGACACTGTTTTTTTTTTTAAGTAGACTTGGCAAACTGACCTAAAATTCACATGGAAGTGCAAAGGACCTAAAGTAATCAAAATAATCTTGAAGAATAACAAAGAATGTACACTACTGAACTTCAAGTTTTACTATAAAACTACAGTAGTCAAAACTATGTGGTATTAGCATAAGGGCAAATAGATTAATACAGCAAAGATAGAGTATAGAAACAGATACACACATATATCACCAACTAATTTCTGGCAGAGGCACCAAAACAGTTTAATATAGAAAGTACTTTTTAACAAATGGTTCTTTTTTTTTAAAGGACTTTTATTGAGATATAATTGACATACAAGTTGCATATATTTAAAGTATACAGTTTGATATTTTTTTCTTATTAGTAATGTATACATGGCAATCCCAATCTCCCAATTCATCCCATCCCAACCCCCCCTGCCCCCTTTATTCTTTTTTTTTTTTTTCACTTTCAAAATCACCTTTATTTTGGTTGCAAAGATACAATTTACTTAGTTACTTAATATTTTATCTGTTCCCATCTGAGGTCTCATAGCTTGCCATGTAAAACATTGCCTGCACTATCAAACTGCTATGTAAGAATATTATAAAATACAAACTATAACCTAAGATAATCTTACAGTATTCAGGATTAGTGCATTAAAACAACATTGATTAAAAAAAGGCGAGTTAATTGGCAAACATCCAATTCCTTTTCTAATGAAGGATGGTACAAAATGGTATGCAAGGGAAACACAGAATTTTAAGGGTTAGGTGTTCAAAGACAGTAACTGTGGGAAAGGTACTTCCCAAAAGCAATCTTGACCCAAGAATACAAATGTAATCATTATTCTATAGGACAAAAGGGGAGGTAATTTTCCATCATAACAGCTGTGGAAATACACAGCGGAATAACAAGTTGGGATCTTTAGAATTCTAACACAATAGGTACTGATTTCTTATACTCTTCCTCCAAATCACATTAAACATTTATAGTGACCACACAATCCCCTGTAAACAAATGTCAGACTCAGAATCTATATAAAAACAATCTACCCTTAGTATTTTCCTAGGCAATCTACAGCAAATGCTTACTATATATACATTAGGAGTAAGAGGTATAATAGGAAGTTATTCACTGGTTTCATTCAGAATAAGCAAGGGTCTTAAGAGAAAAACAGTAAAAGTTAAATAGACAATTTGTGCTGCTGTGAACCAGAAAAAAACAAAACACCAAACACAAACATACATGTTAATTTTAAAAGTTATTGACAATATCTCCTCTGCTGGCCCAAATCAAAATTAAAGATTTGTAATTGAAGTGACACAAACGTTGAGTACATGTTACACTGTGACAGAGAGATGTACACAGAACATACACACAGCTGTAAATTTACTCATTCCAAAAACTTAGTCAACAGGATAAATAAATTATAAGTGAATGGCATATACAATGTGGGCAAAAACTTAACAAATTATTAGATCGAAAAGCATGAAAGTTACGCCAGCAGTGATGTTTAGAAAAACTTTCAATATTAGAAAACACCAGATGTAATCCAAAGAAAACTTCCCCCCAAATGAAAATAACAAAGTATGGGAAACATCCTTTAGGCAACAGGTTTCAAATAATAATAATAATAATAATAAAAAACCCCACCATGATTAAAGGACTCTTCCTACATAATTTACATAATGTAGTGCAACAGTGTGCTCCTTTACAACCTTAGTCTTTCACTCCCCATATGATGAGACCGAAAATCACAACTCCGATAACAAGGATAAAAATGATGATGCACAGGGTTTTCCTGGCTTTGCGCTGATAGTCTGCTGCCCTTGACAGCTGCTGGTTTGCTTGCTGGACATGCACCTCGGCATTTTCCACGTTGGCTTCTATGCTATCTATTACATCTCCTTGCTCATGAATCATCATTCCCAAATCTTTAAATATTTCATTAATATCCATAATATCAGCTTCGAGTTGCCTAATAGAAGACTCTCTCTCCTGAATAAGGCGGAGGTCATCCTCTGTAATTTCTTCATCCTGCACCTGCACTTGAGACTGAGTTTGGCTTTCCCAGGACACAAGATTCCTTTCTTTTGTGCTCTCCTCAGGAAAACCACCAGACACTCTGGAACTGGCTCTTACTCGAGCAACAAATTCTTTCTCTCTCTCAGCAGCTTGTCTCTGCACCTTCTGAAAGTTTGTCAGTGATGTTGTGAATTCAGCCACTAAGCGATCCTTCTGTATTTTCCTTTGACGCTGGTCACTGGGGGTGGTAGGCAGAGATCCAAACTCTTTAATGTACTTGTCTGTTTCTTTGGCAAGTTGGTTCGTATACTGCTGCTTCTGTTGCAGCTGTTGCCTCAATTCAGGTGAATCTTGAGGTGTTCCAAGTTGATTCAGAGTCCTCTGTATTTCCGCAGAACATTGTGTGATCTTCTGGATGTTGGAAGAGATACGCTGGGCCAGCTGGGCAGGGTCACCACCAATTCCCGCAGTGTGAGACATGATTGATTGGCTTGTTCGCTAATTTCATCAGCAGTTGGTGGGCTGTGCAATTTTCTAAGCAGTCACCCTGACCTCCTCGCCGTCCTTCTTCGTTGGCCCTGGGCACCCAAGGGCCCCGGAGCCCCCAGTTACGATTCTCAGCTGATGGGTGGCGGCGCTCGGAGGCTCACTGCACATCCCCCTTTATTCTTCATAACAGAACCCTGCTTTAACCCAGGCAGCAACTCTCCCAGATTAAAAAAGAAAAAAAAAATTACATTTTCCACCCCTCTTTTCACTTTGCGTGGATAATGAGATAAAAAGGGAAGTTGTGCGGGAAGTCCAGGTAATCTTCTGGGCCAGCTCAGCTGGGAAGTGCCCCTTTCTGGAGCCCCAGCCATTTGCATTCACTTTTTACCACAACGCACTACATAAGACATAGGGAATTCCCTGGTGGTCCAGGGGTTAGGACTCAGCACTTTCCCTGCTGGGGCCTGGGTTTGATCCCTGGTCATGGAACTAGGATCCCACAAGCCATGCAGGATCATATATACATGATGGAAGGCATGTGTTAAGAATGGTAGAGCAGGACTTCCTAGGTGGCACAGTGGTTAAGAATCCGCCTGCCAATGCAGGGGACACGGGTTCAATCCCTGCTCCAGGACAATCCCATTTGCTGTGGAGCAACAAAGCCCGTGTGCCACAACTATTGAGCCTGCGCTCTAGAGCCTGTGAGCCCCAGCTATTGAGCCCATGTGCTGCAACTACTGAAGCCCACGCAACTAGAGCCCGTGCTCCACAACAAGAGAAGCCACTGCAATGAGGAGCCTGTGCACCACAATGAAGAGTAGCCCCTGCTCGCCACAACTAGAGAAAGCTTGTGTGAAGCAATGAAGACCCAATGCAGCAAATAAATAAATAAATGTATATAAAAAAAGAATGGTAGAGCAGAAGGATAAGTGCCTAGGATCCTGCTGACTCTGGAGTTACCACCTTGAGTTCCCCATCATTAGTTTTTCTTTTACATGAGAGAGAAATAAACCTCTATCTTATTTAAGCCACTAAATTGGGTTTTCTATTCACAGATGGCCAAGCCTAAGTTGGCAACTACTTTAATTTTTTTAAAAGCACTATGCAGACACAAAGAAACAAAACAAAAACAAACATGAAACATACCCAAAGCTCACTTAAAAGTATCTGGACCTCAGTTTTCCTATTTGAAAAATCAGTTCATTTAGCCAAACTTTGGAGACCATTTCCATGCCTAAAACTCTGTGTTTATGTTGATTACATCACATATATGAGTGTCTATTATTTACCAGATACCACTTTAGGCACTGGGGTGCAGCCCTGAACAAGAGTATGAATCAAATTCTCTCCTGACACTTGCACTATGATTCAGTCAGTGCTGATCTTTAAGCCCACATCTGCCCTAACACACTGTGCAAACAATGCAAGTCACTTCATTTCTTTGTTCTGATTTGTCTAATCAGCAAATAGGTTAATAATGCTTTACCTCAATAGCAATAGCTCATGTATATATTTGGGGATTATCTCGTTTAATCCTTACAACTGCCCCAATTTCTTTGAGAAGAATGAGAAAAGAAATTTGATAGCTTGCGTATAGCCAGTAAGCACTATAGTCAGGTTTCAAAATCAGTCTGATTCTTTGGACATTTTGAGGATCAAGGGAAAATAATGAATTTGAAAATACCTGGGGAAATTAGCCATTGCATACAAATTCTTTGCATAACAAAGGTCGCTGGAAAACTGGAATGAAAACAAAGTTTCTAAGTGGATGATGTGTGTTACACATATACAGAGGTAATTTTCACTAGTTACTTTGCATCAGCGACATTGCAAAGAGCTCTATATCCGTTACCCATTTGGAATCAAATAGTGGCCCCGGTACTGGGGATACAGGGGTGAATAAGAACAGGTAAACTATAGAAATGAATCTACTATATTAGGGGAACATAATTTCAGGTTAGCATTATTTGGGAAACTGCCTCAGCAGCTACAACTTCCTGCCTTCTTTCTATAGGCCCCTGTACTCACCATTCTAGTTTGTTTACCAACTTAATTAGCTGAGGATTTGCCCTAATCCATATCCCTTAATGATGGTTCCTTCAATCATTTCACCTTTTGGTTATTTTTTCAGTGTTGGAGGAAGATAACCTAGAGAAAATACTGTGATAAAACTTATAAAAT
The DNA here is from genome assembly GCF_030028045.1 of Hippopotamus amphibius kiboko. Taxonomy (NCBI): domain Eukaryota; kingdom Metazoa; phylum Chordata; class Mammalia; order Artiodactyla; family Hippopotamidae; genus Hippopotamus; species Hippopotamus amphibius. The sequence continues at coordinate 147,970,660 of NC_080188.1, forward strand.
ATTAATTTCTGTGGTCTTAGTTCCACATGGCAAGTTGAGAAAAAACCAATAGGTTATTTAATGTATTTGATCAGCTTATATCTTTATTGAAGCATTTAGGTTTCAATTAGTCGTAAGTACAAAGCAAATTAAGTAAATAAAACAGTGAGGCAATAACTAACACTAGGAAAAACTGTAGGAAAGAAAATTTAATTAGTTGTAACTAGTTATACAGTCATAATAATATAAATTGTAAATATTGATTTAACAAAGAATTATGATGTGACTGTATTGGGAAGATGGCAAGAAGGTAATGGAGCAAGAGTTGGGGATCATCCTGCATAAAAGAAAACAAGCAGATTCAAATAACCAGAAGAAACAGTTAAAGGAATTCAACGTGGTTACTTCTGGGGAATGGGAACGGGGGGTTAGGAAAGGTGAAACAAGAGACTTGCTGGGGTTTTTTGTTTTTGTTTTGTTTTGTTTATTTTTTTTTCTTATCATTTGCATTGTTTACTGATTTTTTTAAATTAATTTTTATTGGAGTATAGTTGATTTACAATATTGTGTCATTTTCTGCTGTATAGAAAAGTGAATCAGTTGTACATATACATATATCCACTCTTGTTTAGGTTCTTTTCCCATATAGGTCACTACAGAGTACTGAGTAGAGTTCCCTGTGTTATACAATAGGTTCCTATTAGTTATCTATTTTATATACAGAAGTGTGGAGACTGCTGTTTTAATTATAAGTCTAATAGCAGTTTCGACTCTTTAATGTATAAAACTAAATTTAAAAAATCATTACAACTTATGTAAACAATGCTTTGGCTTTTCCAACAGCCTGATATGTCAAGCCAAATTCTTCCATCTGACCATAAAGTCTCTCCACAATCTGTCTCCACCCTCCCTATTTATCTTATCTCTGAATTTTTTTCCGCCTTGTGCTCTTGGTTCCCCTCAAGCACTATTCACTTGGCATTCCTTAATCCCTTCAAAAATATCTTCATCCAGCCTGGGATGTCCTCTCTCCTATCTGATCTAAAATCTCACTGGTGAGTGGAACAAAGAAGCACTAGAGTGAAGGTCAACCTCTGAACAACAAGAAGAAGCACCAAATTGTAATAGATGAGATCTGTCAACAGTAGACTGAGAGCTTGATAAACTAGGAAAGACTGTGTTAACAGAAGAGGGATGGTCTATATGCAAAAATTAGGCTATTGAGTCATTCAATACAAATTCATTAAGTGCCTAGCATGTACCAAGTATATACTCCTGGGAGCATATAACAGGAAGTGGTATAGTTAAATAGCAAGAATCCAGAGGGACAGAAGTATTACAGTTAGTCCAGAGGGCTTGAACTTTCTAGAAAAGAGGGGTCAATAGACAACCACAAATACCTCATCTACTAAGCAGACAGAGTCTCTGTAGAGAGGAACACTACGGGCTCGATGATGTTAAGGGAATGGTTTGTTTAAGATCCATTTTGTATAAAACTCTGGGCTAGGTGCCTTATATTCCTTTTTCTGAACCATATGGCAACCCAATAGGCTACCTATTACCAATTCCATTTTTCATATGAACAAACTGAGGCTCATAAAAAGCCAAGGTTTTATAGCCAGCGTCTGAGGAGAGATTTGATTTCTGGTCCAATTCCACAAAGAATTTAGTACCCATTCTTCCACTATACCCCACAGCCTTCCCAGCCAGCTAAATCATGCATACCAAGCAATCTCTGATTTAATCTGGCTTCACATGTAGGAAGAAATGCTCTGGTTGGTCAATAAAACCTTACTTTGCTAGGCAGTTAGCAATAATCATAAAAATACTAGCTGCTAACATATTAAACATTTGTTATGTGCCAGGCACTGTGCTAAGCACCCTACACACATGGAGTAGAAACTATTATCTATATTCATTTTACAGAGAGGAAGAGTAAGGCATAAAAGATGTAAATAATTTGCCTTGGGGCACAGAGCTAGTAAGAGAGAGAGCTTGTGTTCTTGAGCCTTCTACGCGTATTGCCATCTATCATACACTATACTGTTGTAAAGATATTCCTTTAAATCATATTTAGGGAGCACCCACTCCACGGTTTGGGGCTTGTTGGAGGTACATCAGTAAAGTGTAAGACCTACTCTCTGTCTTCCAAATATTTACAACTGAAGTGAAGAGGCAAGAAGCACACAGTAAAACTCTTAGGTGACAACTGAGGTTTGTACATGATTAAGCATGAAATTGATTAGTGCAGCCAGTAAGTGTGTTGAGATTTCAGAGAAGGGAGGTTACTGAGAGCCAAAGCAGAGATGAGGTGAGCTGTGAACAGAGCCCAGCAGGAGAGAGGATTCTAGGACAGGAATGAGCACAGTGTCCTGGGAGCCGGGGACCCACTGCCTCCAGCAGTGCAGGTTCCTAGTGTGGAGCAGTAGGACTCACAGGCAACTTCCTTCAGAGCCTCACCTCAGAAATTCTAAAGCTCAGGAGAAGGCTTCTCAGGGCTGCTGGCTCAGTCCTCTCTCCAATTCAGCTTCAAACAATGAGGTGTCAACAAGGTAGCATGAGCTTCTGAGTTGTAGCCCCATCAACTCCCAAGTAAGTAGCTCCCCAGAGACTCAGGGACTAGGAGACTGTAAGCTACTGAAAGGCAAAAAAAAAAAAAAAAAAAAAGTTCATCGCCACATCTCAGCATTTCTGACACAGACAGCCTTTTGCATGCACTCAACAGGTGTTTGCTAAACCAGGGAGGAAGGACCCTGGAACAGATAGCTCTCAGTGTAGACAGGCGGCTTAAGGGTGTAAGAGGCAGCAGTCTCTCCTGGTCTGCTGTGTGGCCTTGCAGTTACTTCACCTGTTATGTCTCAATCTTCTCATCTGTGAAAAGGGTCTATTGAAAGTATCTTCCTCAGAGGGTTATTTTTAAATTAATGAATAGATGTGAAGCACTTAGAATAGGGCTGGCATCTATTAAGAGCTATTTATTTGCTCTTATTAGTAATATGGGCTCCAGAGCCAGACCACGTGGTTTGAAGCCTATCTCTGCTTATCAAGTGAGTAGTCTCTCCGAACCTCTGTTCTTCCATTTGTAAAACAGATATTGTAATAACAGCACCATTCTCATAAAGCTATTGTAAGGACAAAATGAGTTAGATGCACACACAGCACCAAGCACAGGCCTGGGGCATACCTCAGTCACACAGGAGAGCAGCGTTCTCCTTGCTCAGTCACCAGCTCTTTCCTCTTACTTTGCTACTGCAGCTGGCAGGTGGCTAGTACATTTCTGAATTAGGCAAGACTTTATTTACGGAGCTGGTATCGTTCTACCATCATCAGTTCCTCTTCAGCTTCCTTCTAGGGAGGTTTCTATTTTAAAATAAATTTTAAATTTTTTATTGTGCAATTTTCAAACATGTATAAACCCAAAGAGAATAACACAGGGCCTCCCCATGTATCCAACACCCAGCTTCAATAGTTATTAACACATGGCCAAGTTTACTCCATCGACATTACACATACATTCCCTCTCCTCTCCAACTAGATTCTTTTGAAACAAATTTCAGATATCGTAAAATTTTACCCATAAACACTTCTGTATGTATCTCTAAAACATAGCCTTTTTTTTTTTTTTTAACATACTCACGGTCATACCACCACATCTAAAAGTTTTAATAACAATTCCCTAGTATCACCAAAATGTCAACCAGCATTAAAATTTCTTTGATTTTCTCATACATTATCTTTCATAGCTTTTTTTAAATTTAATTTTTATTTTATATTGGAGTGTAGTTGATTTACAATGTATTAGTTTCAGGTGTACAGCAAAGTGACTCAGTTATACATAGACATACATCTATTCTTTTTCATGTTTTTTCCCCTTTAGGTCATTACAGAATATTGAGTAGAGTTCCCTGTGCTGTTGATTATCTCTTTCACAGTTGTTGTTGTTGTTTTTTACCAAAAAATTGGAATCCAAACAAGGTCCAGACATTGCATTTATCTGGTTTTCCCAGTGTCTTCCCATCTATGGTTTCACGCCCTCCTTCCTTTCCCTCGTGCAATTTATTGTTGAATAAACTGAATGGTTTGTCCTGGAGAGTTTCTCATTCTAAATGTTGCTGACTGCTTCCCCGTGATGTCATTTAATATGTTCCTCTGACCCTTGGAACATCTTGTTGTACCGGAAGCAAGGAAGCTGTCAAAGATATCTAGAGTGGTGTCAGACAGACACAGGAGCACTGGCAGGAAATGGGATATTCTGAGCATCAAGTAAATAAGTAAATAAATGATTGCAGCATAGTGAGATACATCAAATATGATAACATCCGCAGGTTCATAGTAGTAATGCTCCGCAAATAGACTCATCGGTCACCTTTGAAGGATGTGAAGGCAGCAACTCTTTATTCCAAACATGGGTAGATAAAAATAAATAATCAAGCACTTATTTTGCCTTTCCTGTATGAACTGTATCTCAGGGTAGTCAAATAATTAATAAGAAGAGATTCTGCCGGTAAATGAAGAAGGAATGATACAATTAAAGCATTGCCATTTTGCACTCCCTAATATATAAAGTAAGAAATGATTATCAAGGGCTGCTAAAACCATAGGTGAAGAGCTGGAGGGGAACTTTATAATGGACAGTATCTTTCAACAAATACTGTCATCACAAAAAGAAAAGCCGCCAGGTATTGTGTGCCCTTGATATGACACAGTAGGAAATGTGCAGTCTGTTTAGTATTTATGCCAAAAATTCGAATCTGATCAAGTCTCTATTGGTAACTACTACTTTAAAGGTAGTTTTACTCTTAATCTTTATTCTTTTTTCCCCAAATGAGCAAATACTTAAATGAAAACCCAACAAAAATCATAAGGCATATGTCAAACTGGGCACTTCCTGATGTGGGCACCGTAAAACAGTTTCAGTAAGTAAAGGCAGCCGCACAGTTTCAGAACCATTACATTCCTGAGATTAGGATAGCTCTGCGTATGACAAGTGAAAATTGCAGAGCACACAGGGCCTTTAGACTTCGGGATGTGCCTGGACTGTCTTTTTGCCGCGATCTATTAGATGAACTTGTGTTCACACGTGCCATGCCTTTAAAACATATTGTTACCATGTTCAAGAAAATGATGTTACATAGGCAAGCTGGCATCTGACAGCCGAATCACCTGTCAAGAATCTCCGTGGGTGTGAAAGGGGAAACGCAACTGTGTTTCTGAAAAGCTACAGCACTGGGGAGAGTTCTGCTGCCCCGGGACACGCGAAGGAGGGGGTCATGGGTGCGCGCCAGGAGCTGCGGGGAGCTAGCTGCCTGTGCTCACGCGCGGAGCTGTTCTCAAGAGGGTGCGCGCCTGTCCCCTGGGTCCGGCGGCGCGGTTCCCAGGGAGGACAGGGCCCATCGCGGACGCTGCCTGCCTCATTATTTCCTTGAGCTTGTGCATGTTTTTGATCCTGGCTGCAAAAACCCAGCCTCCATAGGCTTCCTTCTATTCTGCAGTATCAAATTCTGTATTCCTGAATAAGGGCATGCAGATTCGGATATCATTTTCACAGATAACTTAATTACGTATATTTTGAAAACCACAACTTTAAACATGACCAGCTGGCCCGCAGTGCTTACCATATTGCATATTTAATTAGAGTTGTTCGTACTCCACTTTGTGCTTAAGAATGCTGATACTTATTATTATTTCAGAGATTACATGAAAAGAACATGTCACGAGGAATTAAATTACAATACAAAAATGATCCCTAGATGCTTACATGAGAGAGACTATAATAATTTTTAATGTATAGGAAAAGTCACTGGATTCTTTAATTTACTTTCATTTTCAAATGCACAAAAGAAATAACCAAATAATACTTCTAAAATAATTTTGAAAAAAAAATTTCATCCCAAAGAGCAGAAGTGACATCTTTTCCTGCTCTTCTGAGTTCTGCCACAACCTGGCACATACGTAAGAAAAGATCCAAGATGTGTCCTAGCATTTATCTTGGATCTCTTTGCCATTCTCATAGAAATGTGGTGAATGTACTTTCCTCTTAATGGTGGTATTAAGCCTAGATTCTGTGAATTGAGGTTTTTTGGTTTGTTTTGGGGGTTTTTTTGGGGGGGGGGAGGGAGGGTGGGATATGCATTGGAGCTGAGTCTGAGCTTTTTCGACTTGTGTGTGTTGAATCTGAAGGGAATTTTCCTTGCACAGGATGAAAAGTAAAGGATGAGTCCCCTAGTTTACCATCAGCCCAGGGCAGAATGATTATTCCAAGCCTGACATTTAATACACCAGTGATCTGAGATATTGCCACTGAAAGCTTTCCCAACAAAGCAGGAACCAAAGAAGCTTGCAGCAATGTCTAACTTTAATTCACAAAATTAAATTAGGGAGGGAGGGAGCTGTGAGGATAAACACTGCAAAACACTATCAAGTATCTCTTTAACACAAGGGAAAGAACAGCAAAGCAAAGAGAACTGCATGCGTACGTATAAGAAGTAAGGGCTTACATAGCACATGGCACATCTAAATGCAATGTGAAAGTCTGACTGTGAAGAATTGTTTAAAGTGTGTTATTTTACCCAACCCTGTGGGACCCAACCTCCTGGGGACAGTGTCTATGCGACAATCTCTAGGCAAAGAATAAACTGGGATGAAGGGAAAGGTAAGATAAAAATTATTTTTTTATGTTGTATCTATGTATTTTTTTCCTTCCTCTAAGATGCCTAACCCTAATAGTTCTATTTTATAAAATTGTAAAATAGGATGGGGAGAGATACAGTTATTATGTATAGCAGTTGTCATTCCCATGCTCTTGCCTTTACCACTTTTTTAGTGGTGCTTATACCAAAATATTATTAATTCTTCAATCCATTCAGTATCTTGTCTTTGAATTTATTTTAACAACCGCAAAGAAATATTACCAGGGCTCCCCTTCAGACCAATACCATATTGTTCAATTTTCAAATGTGTATTTCACATGCAACTATTGCTAAGGAATTTTTGTTTGAAAAGTAAAAACAATCATTTGTTGAGGATCATACTTATCATGACATCAATATGCTGGATATGGTTTCTTCTTTCTCCATTGAATCAAGAAGGCTGTGAACTTCTCAAGGTCGTGGCCATCCCCTCTTGCCCCAGTGTGCTCTACGCTGCTAAGATTGCAGGATGGAGTTCAAGGGTTTTTTCGCTAAATAGATGAAATGTTCATGATTCAACTCAATTAGTTTCTAAGTACTGGGCTCTGGTGAAATATCATGGAGCACAACTGAAAAGGAAACATTTAAAGATTCAGCTCTGCAGAGGCTGTGGGAGGAGAGGAAAGTGCTACCTGGAAAAATAACTTGTCTTGAAAAATAAATGTAAAGAGAACTAAAGCCTGAAGTGGAGAAACGAGGTACTGGGCTTGATTTAATGTGGCATCCTTGTCATGATGAACTAGTTACCTTAATGGAACATAAGAAGTTAATTTATTGTGCTTATGTTTTTAAAAAATACCATAATGATTATCTTAGGGTCCCTTAAAATAATTTACTTTTAATTACATGTAAGTATTTATTGTGCTGAATTAAATTTTAGAATAAATTAGTCTTAATATATACCAGTATAAGATATTATTCTATGCCTGATAATTAAGTAGAAAAATTTTCTTGTTTATGACAGAGAGCCTGCAGTACTGCAGTGTGCACTAATCTAAGTATGTTGAATTCTTTGACATGCAAGGAAGTCATCAAATTTTAGTGCTAGAAAGAATCTTGGAAATCTCAGCATCTTTAATTTTTGAAGAAGGAACTGAGACCCAGAGGGGTGTGAGGGCATTCACCAAAACCAACAGAAGGTGATCAGAGCGCCCTGGCCAGAAACCCCAGCTCCTGTCTTAGTCTTGGGCCCAGTTCACTGACGCAGAGCCTACATTAATTATCCCTTAATTATCTTATTTTTTTTCCCTTTCCAAAACTTTTAAAATACAAGTTTTAGAGAATTTCTGATTAATAATACTAATAAACATCTATAGAATGTCCTCAGATTTGTAGAAGCATTTTACACATTATATACAAAATCATGGTCCCTAACATAGAAGAGATTTCATTCTTTGAGACAAATATATAAAGTAAGAAAGAGCAAAAAGGGACTTTGTCAAACTTCCTCAAATAGAGCCTTTCTGTTTTAATCATGTGCATCAACATTAAATGATCAGGGATTCCCTGGTGGCTCAGTGGTTAAGAATCCACCTGCCAATGCAGGGGACATGGGTTTGAGCCCTAGTCCGGGAAGATTCCCACATGCCGTGGAGCAACTAAGCCTGTGTACCACAACTACTGAGCCTGCGCTTTAGAGCCTGTGAGCCACAACTACTGAGACCACATGCTACAGCTACTGAAGCCTGAGTGCCTAGAGCCCATGCTCTGCAACAAGAGAAGCCACTGGCAATGAGAATCCTGTGCACCACAATGAAGAGTAGCCCCCACTCTCTGCAATCAGAGAAAGCCCGTGTGTAGCAATGAAGACCCAACACACCAATAAATAAATAAATAAATATACAAAAAAGAAAATCCCAAAAACTTTAAATGATCAAACTTTATAGTAAAATTAAGATGTTGCTAAAGGGTATAAATCAGTCATTTGCAAACTTTTATTCATAAAATATTGCTCAGAACTCTAAAACATGTAACAGATAAAAGTGGAGCTTCTCCGCTTGAAGTTGAAAAAGGGAGTTCCAGCAGTTCATCCTCCTCTATGTTTCCGTATTGGAGCCTCTTTGGCACTGTTGGAAAAATCAGTGATTTAAAGCAAATGGTCAGGATGAAGCATAGACAAACAGTGACTGGAGTAGGCAGAGGCTGAGCTGTCCCATCAGGCTCACAACCAGTTTATTCACTACAGCATGATGAATTGAGCTATGCCACTCTGTGATGGCAAGTTCAAATACACTCATCCTCTCTTTTTTTTCCTATATGTTTTGCTTTTTCTTTAATTCTCTGTGGCTGGGTTTTAAACTGTAAGATGCATAAGAATCACCTGGGGATCTCATTGAAAATGCAGCTTCCCAGCCTCCAGTCCCATAAATTCCCTTTCAATAGATCTGGGCTACAGTTACCTTTTTTTTTTTTTTTAATATTTATTTATTTAGGCTGCGCCAGCTCTTAGTTGCATCACACAGAATCTTTAGTTGCAGCATGGGGGAATTTTAGTTGCAGCATGTGGAATCTATTTCCCTGAGCAGAGATTGAACCCAGGACCCTGCATTGGGAGCTCAGAGTCTTAACCACTGGACCACCAGGGAAGTCCCTGGGGTACAGTTCTTCAATTTGTACCTCAAATAAGTACCACAGGTGAATTTTGGACCCCTCTTTGAGAAACAGTGCTCTGAAGCATCCAATAAAATACCTTACATGTGGTACTTATGTGTAATATTTATTTTCCTGAATTTAATTTTCACCATATTAATTAAAAAAGGGCTTCATATTTTCAGGTCCTAATTATTATGCAAATTATGATTACTAATTAGTAAATTCAATAATGTATTTTAAATATAATGTATATTAATTCAAAATGAGATATGTGGGGCTTTATGGAAACTACTTTTGATAAGAGGAACTATAATAAGTACAAAACTGGAAAACTATTAGTAAAGGAAAAAATAAAAGGAATTTCCTTTCACATGGTACAATTTTTTCTATTTGAAATCAACAACTAATATCATACTTAGTGGTAAACACTTCATTTAAAAATCTGAAACTAATATGTAAGGTGTGTACCCTGTCACCGCTATTATTCAATGTTGTTCTGCTAGTTTTAGCCAGTCAAAGAGATAATGAAAAATGAGTTTAATTATTGGAAAAGAAGAAATTATTTTTCTTTTCTCCCCCTTTTTTGCAGTTGCTATGTATGTGTAGTTAGAAATCCCAGGAGAGTCAACTGAAATACTGTTGAAAAGAATAAGAGAATTCAGTAAAGTGACTGGTTATAAAGTCAGTATTAAAAGATAGCTTTCCATTAAGCCAGTTACAAAATACAGTGGGAAAATGCTCAATTCAAAATAGTAAGCAAGACTTCCCTGGTGGTCCAGTGTTTGACTCTGCTCTCTCAGTGCAGGGGGCCCAGGTTTGATCCCTGCTCAGGGAACTAGATCCCACATGCCACAATGAAGATCCCACGTGACGCAACTAAGACCTGGCACAGCCAAATAAATAAATAAATAAATATTAAAAACCAAAGCAAAACAAAATAGCAATCAAAGAGTGTAAAATGTCTAGATATGGAAGGAAACTGAAAATCTCTCCTGCAGCACACAAAAGAAGACTTGAACAAATGGAGACGCATGTCCTGTTCCCAGTGCGAAAGATTTAGTGTTTAATGTCAATTCTCCCCAAATTAACCTATACATTTAACTCAGTTTCAGCAACAACAACAAAAAAACCCAAAAGAATTTCATTGGAAATCAACAAAGTGATTCCAAAATTAAACTGGAAGAGTAAGTACATGACAATATCAGATACATGACAATATCCAAATTCAATAATTATATTTAGCAAGTGTCTCTTTTAAGGAAATTTAGCATTTACTCCTTTTATTTTTCTAACTTTGTAAGGTAGAGTAAAATTGCTTCTATTTAATTTTCATTTTATATGTGGGAAACAGGCACAGAAAGGCTAACGTTTTAAAAATTGAGGTATACTTGACATACATTATATTAGTTTCAGGTGTACAGTGTAATAATTTGACCCTTGTATACACTGCAAAATGATCACCCCAATAAGTCTGGTCACCAGTTGTCACCATAAAAAGTTACACAAAAATATTTTGCTTCTTTGTGATGAGAATTTTCAAGATCCACTCTGCCGGCAACTTTCAAATATGCTCGACAATGCCATCGACCATCGTCACCAGGCTGCACCCCACATCCATGACTTATTAATTTCACAACTGGAAGTCTGTACCTCCCAACCCCCTTCACTCATTTTGCCCACTCCCGACACCCCACCCCCACAACCATCACTCATTTCTCCCTATCCATGAGTTTTGGAGTTTTTGTTCGTTTTGTTTTTTATATTTCACATATAAGTGAGACAGTATGATATCTGTCTTTCTCTGTCTGACTTATTTTGCTTAGAATAATACCCTTATAATAATAATACTAATAATACCCTTATAATAATAATAATAAAGTTCATCTGTACTGCTGCAAATGGCTAGATTTCATTTTCATTCTTTTTTATGTCTGAGAAATATTCCTCTGTGTGTGTGTGTGTATCACATGTTTATCTGTTCATCCATCAATGGACACTTAGATTGCTGCAATGAACATGAAGGTGATATATCTTTTCGAGTTAGCATTTTCATTTTCTTCAGGTAAATACCCAGGAGTGGGATTGCCGGATGGGATCATATGATCGTTCTATTTTTAATTTTTTGAGGAACCCCCATACTGTTTTCCATAGCAGCTGCACCACAATTTACATTCCCACCACCAGTGCTCAAGGATCCCCTTTTCTCCACATCTTCACCAACACTTGTTATTTCCAGACTTTTTGATAATAGCCATTCTGACAAGTGTGAGGTAATATCTAGTGGTTTTGATTTGCATTTCCCTGATGATTAGTGATGTTGAGCATCTTTTCGAGTAAGGCTAACTTTTGAAAGGCCATCTCCCCTGAGAGCCTCCAGCTGTGATCGCCATGCTCTCTCTACTAGAGTAGTACTGTCTCCAAAGATATTAGATTTCTTTTCCCCATCATTTTCAATTTTTCTTTTTATTTCATCAAATTTACGATTCAGTACCTGAATCTTCTGTGGAAATAATAAAGCCCCAGCCAAACATCACCACTTACCTCTGATATTATTATGCATAGACACTTACCTCCATTTCTTTGATAGCAGTTGCATATATCCCAGTCACCGTTATTTCCACATGGCTCAACTTCCAACATATTTTTATAGTCCTCTGCAAATCTACCACTGTTTCCACCTTCTTCCGTAGTGTCCTTGATCCAGAGGAAAATACTGCTTTCTCAGCAGAAGTTCTTCTCACAGGGGTTCTGTGTGCTTTACTTACATATAGTCACCTCAATTCTTTCACATGTTTTAGTTTTCACCATGAAAATCTAACTCATTGGAATACCCAAATTGTTCTTTATCCCCAAAGAGTTTGGTAATCACCAATATGCCTTTACATGATAATTTAAAAAATAACATTGTTTTACCAAAAGCATGAAATATTCTTGTAGATGTGAACTGTTAGTTTGTATATGTTTTAATAATAATACTGTTAATAATAATAGTTAACATTTGTTAAGCATTCACTATGCACCAGTCATTGCTCTCTAAGCATTTTACACGCAATATGAACTCATGTAATCTTAACAACTGTACTACTGTTACATTTATCATCCCCATATTACAGGTGCAGAAATTGAGGAACAGAGAGATAAAAACAATTTGTTCAGAGTAAAAAGCAAACAAACAACAGCCATGGGAAAACAATTACTAAATGATTGAGCTGGCATATATTTTTCTTCTTCTATGCAGGTCGTAACTGGAGCAATTAATAGTAACTACAGTGCATACTTAAGGCAGGAAATTGCAGGTTGCCTAGCTTCTGTAGACCTGTTATTCACTCAAAGTACTATATTAATTTTGTATTTTAGAAACCTATAATTGGAAATTAAGACCCTATTCAATTTGGAAAATACACCTATGTATTACATAGAACGGAGGTCATCCACCCAGAAGTATGCAAATTCCCCCCAATTTCCCTTCAAATATTAGAAGAGCTTGACACAAGTGTAAAAATCTTGTTGGGTTCTTTTTCTCTCCTAGAAAATGATCTTTGTAATTCACATTGGAGGCCAGGTTCCAACCTCACGCAACTGTTGCTTTTTGAAGTCTTTCTGCCTGGCCATGTGATTGAATTTCCACACAGGTGCTGCTGCTATGACTCTTCACCCTAGCTATCAACTTGGCCATTTTTCCACTTTCCATTTCCCCAGTTATTAATTGATATGAGCCTCATATACAGTTGTTGCTCCATAATACTTCCCTGCATGGACGATTTGAGGGATGGGCGGAAGGATGATCATTTTTCACTGTGTTCTTCCTGACATGAGCAAAAGGTCAATCATCAGAATATACCAGAGAAATGATTTCTGAGTGAAAAAAAGCTGACAATTAGGAGACGATACTGGAAAGCGTAGTATTAGAAATGTTGAGCGTATTAAGGAAGAGAAAGTACAAGGCAGTATCAGTCCCCATGTACATGCACCTGTGAATACTGGTATTCGATTGACTCCTGTTCCTTCCATTTGTCTCACTCTGCTGCATCACCCATGCTCAGCTCAGCTGTGGTGAAAAAGCCCTTGTCCCTCTGGACTTACTGTGCTGTTTCCTCTCTGCACTTTTAATGACCCTCTCTGGTGACCCTCTCTGCAATTTTAGTATCTAAAAGATCATTTCACTCATAACAGTGTAATTACAAATGAACTGGTATTACAACTTCACAATTTTTGCCACATGTAAGCAAAATTAATATCCTGGCAATAATCTTTTCATAATATCTTTCCACAGAAGGTTCTTTTAAAAAGTGAGTAAAATGGCAATAGGAAGAGTGACATTCTTTCCACATGTCACATGTGAGTGTAGTCTTCCCTCACATTCCTTGTAAATGTTTTAAATGCCACTGAGTTGTACATGTTAAAATGGTGAATTTTATGTTATGTGAGTTTTACCTCAATAAAAAAAATTTCCATAATATGAAATTAATCATTTAAACCATCTTAAAGTGTACTATTTGGTGGTTTTTCAAAACATATTCACAATGTTGCACAACCATCACCACTATCTATTTCCAGAACAATTTCCTCACCTTCTGAAAAATCCCTTGCCCATTAAAAGTAGTCAGTACCCATTTTTCCCTCCCCCACCCTGTGTCAACCATGAATTTACTTTCTGTCTTTATGGATTTGCCTCTTCTGAACAATGCGTATAAATGGAATCACAATCCTTGGCCTTTTGTATCTGGCTTCTTTCACTTTGCATGATGTTTTCAGGGTTTACATACGTTGTAGCACGTGTCAGTGCTTCATTCCTTTTCTTGGCTGAAGAGTATTCCAGTGTATGGATAGACCATATTGCATTTTCTTTTCATCAGTTGATGGATGTTTTGAGTTGTTTCTATTTTTTGGCTGCTAGTGATACTGCTGCTATGAATATTCGTGTACAAGGTCTGTGTGAATATATTTTCAGTTCTCTTTGATATATACCTAGAAGTTGAATTACTGGGTCATAAGGTAACTCTAGGTTTAACTTTTGGAGGAAATGACAAACTATTTTCCACAGCAGCAGTACCATTTTGCATTCCCACAAGCAGTTTTCCAATTTCTCCTTAAAGAAATGTTCATATCCTTTAACTTAGTTCCATTTTTAGAAATTTACCCTGAGAAAACAATTAGTGATGTAGGAAAATTTATGTACGAGGATCTTCACTGTGGCATCTTTCACATGATCAGAAAGTTGGAAGCACTACCAGTGCTCCTACATAGGGACGGTACATAAACCAACCACGTGGTGCAATACCATGCTGCCACTGACAATGAGAATAGAAAAACCAGGGACTGAAATCTTCAGAGGTACTGATCAAAAAAAATTAAGGGGCTGCAGCCAGGGACACAGTCCTTGGACTGAAGGAAATTTCTTGGGAAAAACCGAGAGGAAATAGAGAAAAATTAGGAATCTGGAATCAGAAGTTGGATAGGCACAAGTTGAGTTAATAAGGGAAAAATCTACTTTTGTAACATTTTTAACCAAAATCAAAACCAGAACCCCAAACAGGAATGACCTAAGTCATCAGTCAGTCAGATGCTTCATGAGCACCTTTTACACGTCAGGTACTATTAGGCACTGGAAACACACTACAACCAATACACGGAGGTTCAAGCTGAGTGAGAGAGACAAACAATTAATCAAATTATCACTAAATGATTAGTTAATTATAAGTACACAAACGGCTGTGATGAGGAAGTAACAAGTGTTACCAGAATATAACAGATGTACCTAAACATTGGCAGTGAAGAAGTGGCGTTTAAACTGAGAGCTAAAGGAGATGCAGGAATTCTCAAGGCAACAGGAAAGGGACGAGAAGAGGAAAGTGTGTTCCAGGCACTGGGAATAGCATGTGCAAAAGCCCTGAGGTGGCATGAAGTCCAACCTGACTGAAAAATGGGGGAGGGGGTGGTGAGAAGGGATGTGACAAGAGGCTGGCAAGGTGGGCAGGGGTCAGGTCATGCAGGGCCTGGTAGCCCATGTTAAGAAGCAAGGATTTGGGGGACTTCCCGGGTGGTCTAGTGGTTAGGACCCTGTGCTTCCACTGCAGGGGGCCCAGGTTCCATCCCTTTTCGGGGAACTAAGATTCCCCCAAGCCGTGTGGTGGTGCAGTCAAAAAAAACAAAAAAAAAGGAGGAAGGACTTTGGACTTTAGAAGCAAGGAGCTGCCATGAAAAAAAAGGTTTCTTTGGTGAGCAGCATAGTGAGAGTCCCCTTGGGTGTTTGTCCACCTTTTAGTGCATGGCCCCTGCCTACAGGCTGCTAGACCAGGGGTATCTCACACCAAATTGCCAATAGGCGTCTTTTCTTTTCCTCCTTCCTTCCTTCCTTCCTTCCTTCCTTCCTTTCCTCCTTCCTTCCTTCCTCTCTTTTTCTCTCTTTCTTTCTCTCTTTCTCTCTCTCTTTCTTTCTTTTTGGCTGCGTTGGGTCTTCATTGCTGTGCCGGGCTTTCTCCAGTTGCAGCGCGTGGGGGCTAGTCTTCCTTTTTTGGTGCCCCGGCTTCTCAGTGCAGTGCCATCTCCTGCTGCGGAGCACGGGCGCTAGGCGTGGGGGCTCCGTAGTTGTGGCTCGAGGGCTCTAGAGTACAGGCCCAGTAGTTGTGGCTCACAGGCCTGGTTGCTCCTTGGCATGTGGCATCTTCCCAGACCAGGGCTCGAACTTATGTCCCCTGCATTGACAGGCGGATTCCCAACCACTGAGCCACCAAGGAAGACTCTTTTTTTTTGAGTAGACTTTTATCAGATTGAATTTATAGTCTATGATGGTTATGCCAAGTATCAGCTTTTAATTCTTAAAGAGAGCAAATATTTCCCATCTATGAATGTTTAAAAGAACACTTGAACTGAACCAAACTGTTTTCAAATCAAGAGAAGACATGTAAACAATCCAAAAATGAGAGTTCAAGTGTTTAATAGCTCCAGGGAGAAAACAATCTCTTCTTTTTCCTTTGACCTTATAATCTGACTTACTAATGTGCTGTCCCAGGCAAAGGCTCATACAGTTTGCTATGTGAGTTAAAAAGGCCATGTTCTTGGTCAGATTGTAGGTTTCTGCAGCGACTCTTTGACCTTTTTTATTGAGATATAATTGGTATATAACATTATGATTCAATATTTGTATATATTGCCAAATGATAGCCATAATACGTCTAGTTCGTGTCCATACCACACCTAGTTACAATTTTTTTTCTTGTGATGAGGACTTTAAAAATCTACTTTCTCAACAATTTTCAAATATGCAAACAGTATTATTCACTATAATCACTATGCATGTGACTAAGTCACCATGACTTATTTTATAACTGAAAATTTATACCTCTTGACCCCCTTCCCTTATTTTGCTGCCTCCCCCACCATCTTCCCATTCCTGGCAACAACCAATCTGTCCTCTGTATCTATGAGCTTAGTTTTTTTTGTTTATCTGTGTTTGTTTTGTTTTGTTTTTTAGATTTCACATGTAAGTTAGATCACGTGTTATTTTATTTTTGATTTATTTCACTTAGCATAATATCCTTAAGGTCTATCCATGTTGCTGCAAATGGCAAGATTTCATTCTTTTTTACAGCTGAATAATATTCCATTATATATACATAATGGAAGATGTGGTGTATATATATATATATATATACACCACATCTTCTTTATCCATTCATCCATCAGTGGACAGAGGTTGTTTTCATATCTTGGCTATTATAAATAATGTTGCAATGAACATTGGGATGCATATATCTTTTCTTTTTTCTTTTTCTTTTTTCTTTTCTTTTCTTTTATTTTATTTTATTTGGCTGAGTTGGGTCTTCATTGCTGCATGAGGGCTTTATCTAGTTGTGGCCAGCAGAGGCTACTCTTCCTTGTGGTGGGCGGGCTTTTCAGAGCAGTCACTTCTCTTGTTGTGGAGCATGGGCTCTAGGCATGCAGGCTTCCAGTAGTTGCAATGCATGGGCTCAGTAGTTGTGGCATACTGGCTGAGTTACTCCAAGGCATGTGGGATCTTCCCGGAGCAGGGATCGAACTTGTGTCCTCTGTATTGGCAGGTGGATTCTTAACCACTGCGTCACCAGGCAAGTCCCTGCATATATCTTTTCGAGTTAGTATTCTCATTTTATTTGGATAAATACCCAGAAGTGGAATTGCTGGATCATACAGTAGTCCTATTTTTAATTCTTTGGGGAACCTCCATAATTCTTTGGTCTTTATACCGAGTCTTGCTTTTCCTTACCAAACATTTTAGGTGACCAAATGTTTGCCAGATGTAAATAATCAGATATAAAACACGTTTGATATTTTCTGATGAAGTATAGGTGTCCCCTTTAGGGTGCTTTTGCCCACCAGGGGACATCAGGCAATATCTGAGACAGTTTTGATTGTCACAACTTAGGGTAATCTTACTGGCATGCAGTGGGTAGAGGTCAGGCATGCTACTAAACATACACATAACATAAACAAACACAGGACAGCCCCCCCCCCCCAAATGAGAATTATCTGTCCAAAATGTCAATTGTGTCAAGATTGTTATAAGGTAAAGAATAAGCCAGCCATATAAGAGGTGTTATATCCCCCTTTAAAAAACAAAGTCCTTTTACCTAGAAATATGATAAGATTTAACAACAACAAAAAAATTACAAGGATTCCAACTGTATGACATTCTGGAAAATTAAAAACTACAGAAATAATAACATGACCAGAGGTTTCCAGGGGTTGAAGGGAGGGAAGGATGAATAGGAGGGAAACAAAGGATTTTTAGGGCAGTGAAACGTCTCTGTGTGATGCTATAATGGTAGATACATGTCATTTTACATTTGTCCAAAGCCATAGAATGTACAACTCGAAGAGTGAACCCTGGTGCAAACTATGGACTTTGTGTGCTAATGATGTGCCAATGTTCATTGACTGTAACAAAGGTACCACTATGGTGGGGGATGCTGATGGTGGGGGCAGGCTGTGTGTGGGAGGAGTGAGGCAGGGGCTATACAGGAACTCTCTTCACTTTCTGCTCAATTTTGTCGTGAACCCAAAACTGCCCTTGAAAATAAAGTTTATTTTTTAAAGAAAAAACTAATTGGAAAAACAAAACAATATTTAAGAAACTTGGGGACTTCCCTGATGGTCCAATGCTTAAAACTCCAGCTTCCACTGTAGGGGCCATGGATTCAATCCCTGGCTAGGGAATGAAGTTCCCGCAGGCCTCAAGGTGTGGCCAAAAAAAAAAAAAGAAAGAAAGAAAAAGAAATTTGGTGAATTCCCCACTCTGACATGTTATTTGAGGAAAGGAGATTTTAAAATTCATAGTGTGAATTTTATAACTAAACTCATCTTTCACTATAAAATTCTGAAAAGTGTGGCAATACCAAAGGCAAGATTCAAGTATCAAAGCCTGAGTGTAACAGTTTGTGGTCGATGGAGCACTAGGTGTGCAGGATGTTAACAGGTCTTACTTGAAGGCAAGTGTTTGGGAAACCCTGGGTTAAAGAAAGTAAAATGTTTTTTGTTAGTTTTCCTTTCATGAAGAACTCTTCAGGGCCTTGCAGATGCCAGTGTTCATTGTGAATCCCTACCTCGGTTTTCTGTACCCTGCATTTCCCAAACTTCTGTGACCACAGAACCCTTTTCTCAAGGAACATCTGACGGGACTATTTTTGACACAATTTTTTTCTTTTCTTTCTTTCTTTCTTTTTTTTTTTTTTGCCACACTGCACAAGCTTGTGGGATCTTAGTTCCCCGACCAGGATAGAACCCGAACCGTCCACAATGAAAGCGTGAGTCCTAAACACTGGACCACCAGGGAATTCCCTTTTGGACACTAATTAGAAGACATGGGAGAGCTATTCAGGTTGGCTAATAACCTGGTCTTCAGGCTCAGGTCTTTTTGTTTGTCTGTTTGGCTGGTTGGTTTTTTTTTGGCTTCAATGGTTCTTAGTTGCTCTGCACGGGCTTTCTCTAGTTGTGGCGAACAGGGGCTACTCTTCATTGTGATGTGCAGGCTTCTCATTGCAGTGGCTTCTCTTGTTGCGGATCTCGGGCTCTAGGTGAGTGGGCTTCAGTAGTTGCAGCATACGGGCTCAGTAGTTGTGGCACATGGGCTTAGTTGCTCCGCGGCATGTGGGATCTTCATGGACCAGTGATTGAAACCCATGTCCCCTGCATTGGCAGGCGGATTCTTAACCACTGCGCCACCAGGGAAGTCCCCAGGCTCAGGTTTTGCCTCTGTCCCCTTATTTCCTTATTTGTGGCCTCCTTGCTTGCTTGTTTTGGTTTCTGTTTTCATTGCCTCCTATAACATCATCTCCAAACTTTGACCCATTCTCCTAGAACTGAGAGTGTAGTGCTCACTGTTGGTGTCTCCAAGAGAGGTACGGCAGTTTCATCCCTGTGTGGCTACGAGAGCCTCCCTTGATGGCCTCCTGGCCTTGTGCTTCGTGTGTGGCTCGTCCTAGCTGAGAAACTTGCATGCTTATACACTTCCCGCAAGCTCGCCATGCTCACTTTGTGAGCCCAAAGCAAGCCTCACTATCTGGGAGAAAGAGAGGTGTTGAATTTCATTCTCTTGCCATTGTAGAGGAAATTCAAGTCCTTTTAATGGTGTTGGGTAAAATTTTCAAGTCAGCTTCCCTAGGCCTCTCTGCTGACATCCCCTCCTTGCCTACAGTACAGGGGAGTTCCTGTGTCTTTGCGAGTGGGTGAGCCTGTGCTATTCTGGGTCTTTCTTTCCCGGCTGCCAGCAAAGCAGGTGTTTTTCATGGAACACGAGAGCTGCCAGGATCCACGCTGCCTCCCCTTTTGTGCTCAACACTTGTGTCTGGGCTGTCTGGTGCTGCCAGGACTGTAGCTTTATTTCCTTATCCTTCTTTTACCATTGCGTGAGGAGATGAAGCAATCTGCTAGACAGATTCATGATTTTCTTTTTGTCTTTGTTGGGGGGAAGAATTTCTGATCTTTGCTTTCTTAATATTTAAAGTGGAATATCTAGTCAAACCCTTGGAACTATTTCCCCAAAGACTAAAAAATATTTGAATAAAGTTGTCTGCAGTGCTTCACTTCATCAAACACTAGGAACCTCTCTATGTCAGGCACTGTGCTGGGTGCTGGGAATAAAGGAATGAATGAGACACATTCCATACCTGGAGGCTGAAACAAACAAAACAAGCAAGCTCAGTAGGGCAGGAAGTGCTGTGAGGGAATCTGCACACAGGAACCCATGAGATACAGGGAGAAGCAGTCCACTTACCTGGGGGCTTCGGGTGGGCCCCGGGGAGCAGATGCCCTGAGCTGAGTCTACAAGACTTCTGCTGGAACTCCCAGCACGATGCATTTCCTTCAGATTGCAGATGAATATTGTATTTTCAACTTGTTTTGTATAACATATAATTGAGAGCATTTTACTTATTTTCATCTTCATTAAGATTTTAAGGATTATTGCTGAATGGGTGGCTACCATTACCAAAGTGCTCATTTTGTCAAAGGTAGCAAGAAGAAAGTCACAACAGTAAAATCTATCAAGGCATCTTAGGAGCCCAATGATAATAAATCACATTTGTATGATACTTTAAGAGTTTGCACAGCACTTTTGCATCTATTGTCCTATTTGGTACCGACAATAATCTTAGAAAATAGATAGGGAGATTGTTGATTAAACATAGCCCGGCTGAACAAGGGTTCATCTCCGCTGACTCCTGAAGCTCTACTAAATGACAGGAAAGAAATGAAAATAGCATAAACCTATAGGGTCAAAGAGAACAGAAGAGACAATAACAGTGAATGAGAGGTGGCAATACATTTTGTGAACATGGAGTTTGGATGAACTGAGGTGACTCACATAGAAAGGGAAAAGCAACACCAGGTCAGAGGAGGGTACTGATATGCTCTGCAGAACCTGGAAAGGCTCAGGACTGGCAGAGACCAGCATCACTGAGTGGGGCTGAAAACAGATGAACTGGTTCAAAATCTGTGTATTTCCCATCATGTCCTGTCCACTACTCTACACAGCCAGGTGAAAACTCCTACTCTTTACCCTGCCTCAGCCCCTAGTCCCAGGACTCCAGAGATTGACTTTTGGGGAAATGGAACTGTAGAGGTCCAGACTCAGAAATAGCCTACATGCTGGAAGGCAGGAGTGAGGCACTGGGCTGAAAGTAAGAGGGGGTTATGTGACAGTGCATCCCGGCCCTGTCTCCACCTGCTCCCACAGTGCTGTCACCCAGGAGTATAATAGCCTTACCCTCATCCTCAGTAGCAGAATGACTCCTCCTTGGAGAAAACATTCAGCTAAAATACTAAATTGCTAGTGGGGAGAGGTGGTCCTATCACCCTCCAGCAAAGGTCAACACTACCAAGCCTCAGTTGTGTTTCTTTTCAGCTTTTTAGTGCATCACTATTTAACGCAAATGGTCACGCAAGAATTCCTGGACATGTGAGTGAAGGCTACCACATGAAAGACAGGAACTAAAACAAATAGACAAATAGGAAAAAAAAAGTTGGAGAAAACAAAGGCAATGCAGGAAACAGGAAACAACCCTCAGAAACTAATTGGTATCCTCAGAGAGATAGGATAAAATGATAGCAAATTTTTTAAAGTGAGGAAATTTCCCATAATATAATAAGAAAAATGGGGAATAAGAAAGAAATGATTTTTTAAACTAAAGGATTAATCCAATAGTCAACCAATAGAAATTTAAGAGAAAAAAAAAATAGAGAGGAGAAAATTATTAAATAAGAATTGTGTAGAATAGGAGAGCAGGTCTCTAGATTCAAAGATCCAGGAAAATGAATGAAAAAAAATCAGAACACTAGAGATAAAGGCAAATACTAAAAGTCTATATAGCACGACAACAAAAATAAATCTCAGAATAAAGATTCTGGAATCAGAATGGCAATGGAGTGCTCAAGAACAGCACTGAAAACTGGAAGACAACCAGGCATTGCCTTCAAAATGTTGAGGAAAAATGATCTTTCAACAGAGAATTCTCAACTTTGTACAATAGTTAACAAATGCACTTACTCAATTCTTAATCAAGTGAGAGTGTAGAATAAAGACATCTTCTGATACAAACAGATGGAAAGATATACCATGTTCTTGGATTGGAAGAATCAATATTCTCAAAATGACTACACTACCCAAGGCAATCTATAGATTCAGTACAATCCCTGTCGAATTACCAGTGGCAATTTTTTTTTTTTTATTATTTTGCAGATCTAGAACAAAAAAAAAATCTTAAAATTTGCATGGAAACATGAAAGACCCTGAATAACAAAAGCAATCTTGAGAAAGAAAAATGGGGCTGGAGGAATAAGGGTCCCTGACTCCAGATTATACTACAAAGCTACAGTAATCAAAACAGTATGGTACTGGCACAAAAACAGAAATGTAGATCAACAGAACAGGATACAAAGCCCAGAAATAAACCCACACACTTATGGTCAATCAATCTATGACAGAAGAGGCAATAATAAACAATGGAGAAAAGATGTCTCTTCAATAAGTGGTGCTGGGAGAACTGGGCAGCTACATGTAAAAGAATGAAATTAGAACACTCCCTAACACCACACACAAAAAGAAAAGAAACTCAAAATGGACTAAAGACCTAAATGTAAGACCTGATACTAAAAAACTCTTAGAGGAAAACATAGACAGAACACTCTTTGGCATAACTCACAGCAATATGTTTTTGGATCTACTTCATAGAGTAATGAAAATAAAAACAGAAACAAATGAATGGGACCTAGTTAAACTCAAAAGCTTTTGCACAGCAAAGGAAACTATAAATAGCAACAAAAAAAGACAGATTGGGAGAAAATATTTGCAAATGAGCCAACTGACTCATTGGGATTAACCCCCGCCCCCACACAAATAACTCATGCAGCTTAATATATATATAAAAAAAAAAAAAACAAGCAAAAAATGGGCAGACATTTCTCCAAAGAAGACATACAGATGGCCAAAAAGCACATGAAAAGATGCTCAACATCGCTGATTATTAGAGAAATGCAAATTAAAACTACAATGTTATCACCTCACAGAGGTCAGACTAGCCATCATCAAAAAATCTACAAACAATAAATACTGAAGAGGGTGTGGAGAAAAGGGAACCCTTTTACACTGTTGGTGGGAATGTAAATGATACAGCCATTATGGAAAACAGAATAGAGGTTTCTTAAAAAACTAAAAATAGAGCTACCATATGATCCAGCAATCTGACTCCTGGGAACATACCTGGAGAAAACTGTAATTCGAAAAGATACATTCACCCCAATATTCATTGCAGCACTATTTACAATAGCCAAGACATGGGAGCAACCTAAATGTCCATCTAAGGAGGAATGGATAAAGAAGATGTGGTACATATATACAATGGAATATTACTGAGCCATAAAAAAGAACAAAATAATGCCATTTGCAGCAACACAGATGGACCAGGAGATTATCATACTAAGTGAAGTGGTGTCAGACAGAGAATGACAAATATCATATGATATTATTTATATGTGGAGTCTAAAAAAATGATGCAGGTGAACTTGTTTACAGAACAGAAACTGACTCACAGATTTAGAGGGTGGGCTTGTGGTTACCAAGGGGGAAAGGTGTGGGGGTGGGATGAATTGGGAGGTTGGGATTGGCGTGTTCACACCACTCTATGTAAAATAGTTAATCAACAAGGACCTACTATATAGCACAGGGAACTATACTCAATACTCAGTAATAACCTATATGGGAAAAGAATCTGAAAAAGAATAGATAGGGGACTTCCTAGGTGGCACAGTGGTTGAGAATCTGCCTGCCAATGCAGGGGACACAGTTTGATCCCTGCTCCAGGAAGATCCACATGCTGCGGAGCACCTAAGCCCATACGCCACAACTACTGAGCCTGTGCTGTAGAGCCCATGAGCCACAATTACTGAAGCCCGCGCACCTGGAGCCTGTGCTCTGCAGCAAGAGAAGCCATGGCAATGAGGAGCCCACGCACCACAACGAAGAGTAGCGCCCACTCACCGCAACTAAAAAGAAAGCCCGTGCACAGCAAAAAAGACCCAACACAGACAACAAAATAAATAAATACATAAATTTATTTAAAAAGATAAAAAATAAATAGAATAAAAAAGACATCTTTAGCTATGCAAGATCTCAACACTTTCACTTTCTGCACATCCTTACTAAGGAAGCTGCTAGAGGATAAGATCCACGGAAATGAGGGCGTAACCCAAGAAAGAGTAGGATACAGAGTCAGGACAAAGAATCCATCACAGGAGAGAGGTTGAAGAAAGCCTCAGGACAGAAGCTGCCGCTGGGGAACCACAGCCCATGCAGCCCAGGGACAGAGGTGCCAGCAGGATGATGTCCAGGGGAGAAGGAGCACCAATAGGTAGATGTAACTTGATGTGTTTGACCACATAGAACATCCTGTTCCAGGGTTTTCAATTCAGTTGGAGAATGTGGAAAGAAACAGTGATAATGACATGGGAAATTGAGCAAATGAGAAATTAAGTAGTATAAGAAAGGGAATATAATGGTTATGCATAAATTGGCTCAACAGTAAATAAGACTTGCACAGTAGTAATAATAAGGCAAAAAATAAATATTGGCTTAACAAACATTTATATAATTATATTTGGGTGATTGAAGAAGTAGAAGAGGGAGGGCGGGATAATATAAGAGTATGGTACTTTCATCTTCCAAAATCAGAATTCCAATTGTAATACATCTGAGATGCGTAGCAGTATTAAGCACATTAATTCTTATGGAGCTATAATCAGTGAGAGGAGCCAGCTAAAAGAATGGAAAGAGTTTGCTCTCAGAAGAATGAGACTGAAAGATTAGATGGCTTGGGAACTGGTTACTACTGTGCGTAACAGATTGCTCTCAGATTTGGTAGCTTTAAACAATAACGACCCTTTTCTGCATTCTGTCTCCTGATTTCTGTGGGTCGGGGTTTGAGGAAGGGCTCTGATAGGCAGTTATGGAGGACGCTTGAGCTGTGATGTCAGAAGCAGGAAATGGAGCTGGAGCTGGGACAGCAGGGGCTGGAGCAGCTGGGGCATTGGGCCTGGCCAAGTATCTCTCTTCGCAGCGAGATCTCTCCAGGTCAGCTAATTTGGGCTTTTTCATAGCACTGTAACCTCAGGGCACTTGGATGACTAATATGGCAGCCCAGGATTCCAGAGGTGAGTGTCCCAAGAGACCAAGATGTCATGTAGCATCTATGATAGTTAATTTTCTGAGTCAATCAGACTGGATCACAGAATGTCCAGATACCTAGTTGAACATTATTTCTATATGTGTTGTTGAGGGGGTTTCTGGAAGAGATTAGCGTTTGATTCAGTAAACTGAGTAATGTCGATTATCCTCCCCAACGTGGGTGGACATCATCCAATTCATTTAGGGCCTGGATAGAACAAAAGGCAAAGGAAAGATGAATTTGCTCTCTGTCTGACTGCTTGAGCTTCTCTTGCTGTCAGTGCCCCTGGTTCTCAGGCTTTTGAATTACACTTACACCACTGGCCATCCTGTGTCTCCAGTTTTTGGACAACAGATGAGGGGCTTCCCAACCTCCATAATTTATTACATATAATAAGTCATATATATATCTCCCTATTGGTCTGTTTCTCTGGAGAACCCTAATACCACAGCATCACTTCTGCTGTGCTGCTCTACCAGTCAAAGCAGTTACAAAGGTCCATCCAAGTTAGAGGGGAGGAAGCATAGACACCACTCCATGGAGGTGGTCTCACTGGAAGAAGACCATTGCGGGACAGGAGATACTGTTGTGGCCATCTTTGGAAAATACAATCCGTCAGATAGGGAATTGCTGTTTTTTGTAATAAGCCTTGTATATTATTTGACTATTCAAACAATGTGCGTGTGTTATTTTTATAAAAATCCAAATTAAGTGTTGAGGATATTCTTATCATCCTCTAGCAAATGAGGGAAGTGTTTTCAGAGAGATGAAAATTCATGAGACAGGGCTCAGGTTTCAACCAGATGCCTCACTCAGTTCAGAGCTCTTTAGCATCTAGCTAACCAGATGACCAAGGAGAGTCACTGTCATTTATATTAATGATCACAGTCTACTCCAATTACATTAGCTAACAAATGCACTGTCTCTCCAACCTCATCCATCTTAGCCTTACCTGAATATTAGTATGACTTTGAATGCAATTTATCAGATCTCAACTAAGCAAGATCAAAGCAGATGCTGATGATGTTTAATATGATGCTTCAGGCACTTGAAAATTGAATTTGGTTTTTCAGGGGATAGACCCTGGAATTAGAATTACACTTAGTGTCCTTTAGGGTGATTCTGCCTTAGACTGGGACTTTTCAACGCCCACTTAATTCTGTTTTAACACACAGAATTGCCAGACTAAAACACAAAAGTCTTTTAAATAAGGCTTTGTCTAGATTAGTAATGCTACCCTTGTCCATCCTCTAAACATCTACCTGCACAAACCACAGATTTCCCAAGAGCGGACGTTGAACTTGGGCCTGTGATTATCCCAATCCGTTCCCATTGCCAGGATGTTGCATTGCTCTGCCACGGAGTCACTCCTTCTGAGGAGCCACTGCTACTCCCAGACCACGGCCAAGGAGTAGCACATCACTCCTGGGTAGCCAAGTATATTGCTCAACTTTGAACCTGGTCTATGAAGCAAGAATGCCACATGCGGACTTCCCAGGTGGCGCAGTGGTTAAGAATCTGCCTACCAATGCAGGGGACACAGGTTTGATCCCTGGTCCGGGAAGATCCCACATACTGCGGAGCAACTAAGCCTGTGAACCACAACTACTGAGCCTGCGCTCTAGAGCCCTTGAGCCACAACTACTGAGCCCATGTGTCATAACTACTGAAGCCCGTGTGCCTAGAGCCTGTGCTCCGAAACAAGAGAAGCCACCGCACTGAGTAGCCCACGCACCAGAATGAAAAATAGCCCAGTCTCTCTGCAACTAGAGAAAGCCCATGCACAGCAACAAAGACCCAACGTAGCCAAAAAATGAAATAAATAAATTTTGAAAAAAAGGAAAAAAAAAAAGAATGCCACGTGCAAAACAAAACAAAACAACATGATCTGTAATGTGAAGCAGGAGGAAAAAGAAGAAGGGTCCCCAAATTATATTCTTGAAATGTTTAATGGAGGTCAGTGCTGCTAATTTCATTGAAAATATGATTTTTATGAATTTCTGATTGGAAAGAAAATGTTTCTTGGAATCTGGATTCAAGCTGTGTGGAGGTGAATGGAATTAAGTGACTGCATAGCAGAGAATTGGGTGATTCTAAAAGCTGCTTTAAAGAAAACAAAGGCATAGAGAAAACAAGTAGGAAAGAGTGGAACACAAATCTCAGAAAGTCCATTGCAAATAAAAGGGCTTAGGATAGTCTTCAAAAGAATCCAAAAGGACAGAAAGAGGGCGAGAAGACAGAGTTCTAGGGCAGTGCTAGGCAAGCTGAGTTGATGGTGGTGTAGCTGTGACACGTGAAGCAGTTATAACCAAAGAACATGGTGTAGGTGGGTTTGGCTCCACACGAAAAGATGAGATTCCTTGAGAGACCAGTCACGCCTTGAGACAAGAAAATGGAAATGTACTACCCAAATAGAAGGCCCATAACAAGGGCTTTGAGGCGCACCTAGAAGCAATTTTTCAGAACCCTGAGTCTGTGCAAGGCTGAGTGTCAGGAAGTAATACCCACACTGTTTGTTATGAGCTGAACTGTATACCCCCCACCCAAATTCATATGTTGAAATCTTAACCTCCAGTACCTCAGAATATGACTACATTTGGAGATAGGGACATTAAAGAAGCGATTGGGTTAAAATAAGTCCATTATGATGGGCCCTAATCCAATCTCACTGGTGTCCTTATGAGAGAAGGAAGTTCAGACACACAGAGAGACACCAGGGCACACACGTGAGGACACTGGGAGAAAACAGCCATCTGCAAGATGAGGAGAGAGGCCTTAGAAGAAACCAATCCTGATCTTGGACCTCCAGCCTCCAGAACTCTGAGACAATAAATTTCTGTTGTCTCAGCCACCCAGTCTGTGGTATTTGTCACGGCAGCCCACACAGACGAATACACTCTTCTACTACTATGGTGAGTAGTTTGTAGTCTGAAATTGTCTCTGGCTGTGGTGAAATTTAACCCTTTGTTGGCTAAACTGCAGGGATGTGTTGGAAAAAGCACAGTACCAGAGAAACCTGAGGGGCAGGGTCAAGACAGAAGAATTTGGTTTCCAATTGGAGAAATGGCTTCCTTCTCACCCACAGGACTGAAAGGAAGCTCCTCAGACTCCTGGCCCAGAGGTAGGAGGGGCCTTTCTTTGTCGTTCACATTTTGATATTAGGTCCAGCAGGACCTTTCTAATGCACAGATTGATAAAAATTTTTAATAAGAGTTGTTAAAATGAAAGATGCAAATAAAGAGTATACTGCCTAAACTAACACAACATTGTAAAACAACTATACCCCAATTAAAAAAAAAAAAAAAGATTCTACTGCCTAGTGAATTTGTTTATTTTTCCCAAGCATAGCAAAGACAGTTCTCTATGCCACGAATGCCCTAATTAAAAAAATAAAACATGTGGTTGGAGAGCCATAATATAAACGACAAACTCTGATGCAGGAGGAGCTGCCTGACTGGCAGGCAGGGCTCTTTCTCTTCCCTTTTTTGGTTCCCAAGAAGGAATTTTTTTTAAGACAAAAAAAAAAACAAGTTAAACAACCAACTATAGTAAAGTGAGATGGTAAAATAACTTTATAAATATAATATTCTGAGGAGCCAGAATAGGGAAAATTGCAATAGAGAAATGTGTCCTTTTAGATTTGTCATCTGAAAAGCTTTGATATCACCTAAAGACCTCAGATCTTATTTTGTAGGCATAATGAGACATCAGAAGTGCAAAGAGGTAATCATATCGGTAGTTTAGAAAGTGAGGAGTTCCCTGGTGGCCTATCATTTAGGATTCCAGGCTTTCAATGCTGTGGCCCGGGTTCACTCCCTGGCTGGGGAACTGAGATGGCACAGGCCACACAGCGTGGCCAAAGAAAGAAAGTTAACTATGAAAGCCAGAAGGAGGGGGGTGTGAGACAGGTGAGGGCCCAGCAGTAGGGAAAAGCAGTTAGGAGGTTTTACAGCCCAAGGGAGAGATGACTAGGCCCTGAATGAGGGCAATGGCCATGAAAATTGGGAAAGCATATGCGTTATTCCAGAGAAACTCAAAGGTAAAAGCAGAAGGAACAGGCGATTTGTTGAAATGAGTGGGGCTAGGAGGAAAGAGTTGTGAAAGGTGAAGCCAAGGTTTCTGGATTAGGTAGTGTTTTAGTTTCCCACAACTATGCTAACAAATTATCACAAATCTAGTGTTTTAAACAACATAAATTTATTATCTTACAGTTCTGGAGGTCAGAAGCCTGACATAGGTCTCTCCTAGCTAAAATCAAGGTGTTATAGGGCCGTATTCGTTTCTGGAGGCTCTAAGGAAGACTCTATTTCCTTGCCTTTCCCAGCTTCCAGGATGCCTGCATCCCTAGGCTCTTGGCCACCTTTTCCAACTTCGAAGCCAGCAATGACAGACTGAGTCCTGCTCTCTTGGCATATCTGACCCTTCCATTGTCATATCTCTCTCTGATATGGTCAGGGAAGATTTTCCACTTTTTAAGGACTCACGTGATTAGAGGGGGCCCACCTGGATAGTCCAATCTTCCCATCTCAAAGTTTGTAACTTTAATCACATCTGCAGAGTTCCTTTTGCCACCTAAAGGAACATATTCACAGGTTTTCAGGATTAGGTTTGTAGACATGTTAGGGAGACATTATTCTGCCTATTACAGGTATCAAAGAGCAGAGCTTTTCAAATGGACTTATTAGTGGGCTGTGAAATGAATTTCATAGGGCACTACCAGTAATTTTTCTTTAAAAAGGAATAGAAGTTAATAGAGTATAATGTGTATACTAAGAGTATTGGTGTTTGGGGAAACTTCAGTTTAGTTTTTTAAGTGTGAATATTCTGGATTGTGCTATAAAATATATTTCTTACTGAAGGTCATGGGCAAAAATGTTTGAAAGCCATTGACCTAGACAAGAGGACGATGAGAGTGTTAAGCAAAGTAGAGCATAATGCTAACAGCTAACATTTACTGAAGGTTTGCCATAAGCTTGCCTGTTCTAAGCATTAACATTCATTAACTCACATGATCTCTCCAACCACCAATATGCTAGATCCTGCCATTATCTCCATGTTGGGAGTGAGAAAATGGCAAGAGACTGCGTGTTTTGCCTAAAGTCACACAGCTAGAAACTGGCACTGCTGGAATTTAAAATCAGACAGGCCAGTTCCTAGGTCCCAAGTCTGTATGTTGAACACCACTCTGCTGGGCCGAGGGGCACCCGGGGCATGAAAAGGAAGGCAATCTTGCCTCTCTTCATCTTGCTATGCTGAGAACCTTTGCCCGTGCCTAGTATCCTATTTAAAATAGGGAATGCTGGGAACTCCCTGGTGGTCCAGTGGTTAGGACTTGGTGCTTTCACTGCCAGGGCCTGCGTTTGATCCCTGGTCAAGGAACTAAGATACTGCAAGCCCTGCACTGCACAGCCAAAAAATTTAAAAATTAAAAAAAAAATAAAGAAAATGCTAATAGGACTTCCCTGGTGGCACAGTGGTTAAGAATCCACCTGCCAATGCAGGGGTCATGGGTTCAATTCCTGGTCCTGGAAGATCCCACATGCCTCAGAGCAGCTAAGCCTGTGTGCCTCAACTACTGAGTCTATACTCTAGAGATACTGAGCCGCAACTACTGAGCCCATGTGCCACAACTACTGAAGCCTGTGAACCTAGAGCCCAGGCTCCGCAAGAAGAGAAGCCACTGCAATGAGAAGCCCGTGAACCACAGTGAAGAGTAGCCCCTGCTGGCCACAACTAGAGAAAGCCCACGTGCAGCAAGGAAGACCCAACACAGCCAAAAATATATTTAAAAAAAAAAAGGAAATGCTAATTACTGCAAAGCGGGAAAATAAACATCTTACATAATTCCAGGTATGGGTGTGAACTGGGAAAAGAAGAGGAAGATTCTCTCAATCCAAAGTACAGTGACTTTCTCTTTACAGGCTGATAGCCTGAATTCAACCTAGGACCATAAATGTAATACACATTATTAAGACTAATATGTATAAAATCAATATTGTTCCCTTAGCAACAAAGGACTTACCAATAGATAATGTTTTTAGACATGAAATATGCCATATATCATGAATACAAACTATTATTTTTTTATAAATTTATTTATTTATTTAATTTATTTATTGGCTGCATTGAGTCTTCGTTGCTGCACACGGGCTTTCTCTAGTTGTGGTGAGTAGGGGCTATTCTTCATTGTGGTGTGTGCGCTCCTTACTGTAGTGGCTTTTCTTGTTGCAGAGCACGGGCTCTAGGTGTGTGGGCTTCAATAGTTGCGGGACACAGGCTCAACAGTTGTGGTGCACGGGCTTAGTTGCTCCACGGCATGTGGAATCTTCCCAGAGCGGGGCTGGAACCCGTGTCCCCTGCATTGCAGGCGGATTCTTAACCACTGCTCCACCGAGGAAGTCCCAAACTATTATTTTATTTTGATGATAACTATTCTATCTATTATTGTAGCAATCAAATAACAATTAAATGATAAACCACCATTCCTTTTGCTGTGGAATTAGGGAAAAAGAGAGCTGATCCTTTCCCTTTGAGAAAGGATAAGAAATAAAAGATACGAAATGCTCATTTTTCTTTTTGATCAACTTTGTGTCAAAGCCTTTAACTTAAAAAAAAGACACTTAGGAAAACTTATTTCCCCATCCATAAAAAGGGGGTAATAATAACTATCTTAGAGTGTGAAAATTTGATGAGATGATGTACATGAAAATTGTTTTGTAAGCTATAAAGTACTAAGGTGTGAAGTAACTATATTTGTGATTTTATTTGTTTATCAAACATATATAATACTATATAATACTTAATACAAGCCTAGCATTGTTTTAAGTGCTTTGCAAATATTAGTTTATCTAATGCTCATGAAAACTCTATGAGGGAATTCCCTGGCAGTCCAGTGGTTAGGGCTCCACGCTTCCATTGCAGGAGGCCTGGGTTAGATCCCTGGTCAGGGAACTAAGATCCTCGCATGCTGCATGGCTTGGCCAAAAAAAAAAAGAAAGAAAGAAAGAAAGAAAAAGAAAAAGAAAGAAAGGAAAAAAAAAAAAAAGAAAGACAACTCTATGAGTGTCTCATTATTCTCATTTTATAGATGAGGAAACTGGGAGTTCCCTGGTGGCCTAGTTGTTAGGATTCTGGGCTTTCATTGCAGTGAGCCAGGTTCAGTCCCTGGTCGGGGAGAGATTCCACAAAGGGTGAGGTGAAGCCAAAAACAAAATGAAGAAACTGAGGCATGGAAAGGTGAAGAAATTTGCTTCCACTCATAAAGCTAAAATAAGTAATGGGAAAGGGATTGCACCTCTAGCAGCCCGGCTCAAGCCTGTGCCCTGAACCACTCCTATATTGCATCTGTTAGGAATATTAGGATGGAAACTCTACCCACATGTCAAAGGAATCAGGTAGGTGGAAGTCAAATGCGGTCTCTAGCTTCTAATCCAACTATTGTCACCTCCCTACTTTTTTCCATTTTGTCTATTATCGAAAGCCAGGATCTACGCAAGACTTTGCTTCTGGTGGTTAACACTGTTTGACCTTAGACCTTGAAAACCAGATTACTCTTTATTACTCTGATTAACCTCATACTTTTGATGTTCCCTTCTCTTTATAATACTTCCTTTCATTACACAGTATCTTATTTTCTACTTCCTTACATTATAAAAAGCCTGACATTTATTCAGTGAAAAACTAAAGAGGAAACCAGAAAACATGAGCACCATGCAAACTTCAGATAATATACAAATGATGTGTGATTCCTTTTTTAAATGAAATATGTAATATTTACTCTCAAGGATGCTCAAAAGATTTTTTAATGGGTGTTGGGGGGCGGTTCTCAGGATTCTAGAGTGTGGAGCCCAGTCCACCTTCTGCTAAGCTGGTCTTATCCCAGTAATGTGTCTTCTACCCCAGAGTCAAGTGTAACTCTTTCCCAGGACTTGGACTTTGTTGAAGGTATAAAATAGCAAAATTTGCTTAGATATGTGGGAATGAGACATAGAGATGAACAGTTGAAAATAGTTGGTAAAACAAGGATAAAGAAATTGAGGAAGTTGTGTTGCTTCTGGCGACAGAAAGTTAAGAGGGAAAAACAGATGATTGAACCTGCTGTACCCCCCCAAAAAAAATAAATAAATAAATAAATAAATAAAAGAAAGTTAAGAGGGACAGCTGTTAACCTGAAGGATATGAAGGAAAGGGAAAAAAGAAGAAAGGGTAAGAGAGAAGGAGCCTCTGTGATAATATGAGATTCTGTTTGTGGAAGCATTTGGTCATGGGGAAAGCCCTAAACAAACATAATGTTACTGTCAATGTCCTATGTTTGAATTAGGAAACTAATAATAGAGCACATATTAAGTGCTGCTAGCTGCTTGGAATACAAAGATAAATATGACCAATCTATCTAGTTAAAACCTGTTTTACATACAAAGGGTGGCTGGGTTTGAATTTTGAGTGCATTTCACAGACTATTAAATAAGTCCAAGAGTGCACCTTTATGTTACCCGTAATAGTCACTCTATGAATATTTATTGACTTGAAATATTGGAGATGGATAGGACTTGGTTCAAAATACTTAACTATCTATGCATTCATTCAACAAGTTTTTTTGTTGTGGTAAAATAGGCATAACATAAAATGTACCAATTGTGTTCAGTGGCATTAAATGCAATTCAGTGTTGTACAACCATCACCCCCATCTATCTCTAGAAGTTTTTCATCATCTCAAACATAAACCCTGTAGCCATGAAACAATAACTCTCCATGTCCCCATTCAACCAATTTTTATGTATTCAAAAAATACTTATTGAGCACCTATAATGCAGCCCAATTCTTCTCATCGTGGGAGGTCTGGGTTATAGAATGAACAGGACAGATGTGCTCTGCCCTCCCGCGGATACAGGCTAGGAAAGGAGACTAGCAGGACAGTAACAACAGGTGGGTGGCTAACGTTGCTCCCCACTGAGCAGACCCTTTGCATTGGCAGCGCTTCTTTGAGGTAGGTTTGTATTACAGACAACAAGTGTCAGGACGAAGGAGATGTGGGCCACCATCAGGGATAAAGCTCAGTCTGGAGGACAAAACATCAGGCGTCAGGATTATGTTGAGACCTGAAGCTTGAGTGGCGGTTAGCCAGGCCAAGAGTTTTCCCAGGACAGGGAAGGACACCAAGGCCAGCCCTGGGAACAGATGGATCCTGCCAGGCCGATGAAGCACGGAGCAACCTGAGATGAGACTGCAGAGGCAGCAAGAGCCACCTCCTGGAGGGCCTGGGAGGGCTTCCTGCTCTATCTCAGGGGCAGTGGGGAACCGGTCAGGAGGTTTAAGCCGGGGCTTAAAAAGATCCGCCATCCTGGTGAATTGCTAATGAGGGATTCACTTCCCTGCAGCTCTTTATTATCATGCTGATGGCAAGTACTGTAACTCTGAACACCTGTGATAGAAAACCCACTAGTATTTACATTGTGAAATCTTTCTGTATTTGTGTTTGAAAGTTCCTGTTCTGGGAATTCACATTTGAGTAAATGATATAACCTGACTCAAGGTCTGATGAAGGAAGAAACTAGAAATGAGTCTCATTTTGCATCCCAGCAAGCCTCCCCTGTGTTGGGAAGAAATCATGCCGCCTTTCAGATAACATACAAAGTGTGAGCCTAAAACATAACTGGCCGCCGTCTTTCAACTTGGGGATTTGTGTCAATTTCTTCAGTTCCTTCTGGACAAATGTAAATTAAGATTCTGTTTACAAAGTGCTTAATTAGCTTGCCTAGGCAAAATTATCAGTCGTAATTTGAGAGTGAATTTGCTTCAAACTCATCTCTTGTAGGACTGCTGGGCTGCTCTACTATTTATGTAATAAAGGCCAGATTCAGAATTTCAGTTTCTGGAAGGGAAGACATGGTTAAGGCAAGCACGTCCAAGGTGAAACTCCTTCTGCACCTTTAGACTGTGCTGCTTTTAGCCGACAGTACCTCAATATCCATCCCAGGTGGATGGTCAGCTAATTCATCACCACTTGATGGGCATTCAAAGCGCTGCACTCTTTTTTTTAGTGCCTTTAATATTTTAATTTTTCACAACAATAACGATGCTTCTGCAGAAATAAGTTGAGTAAGGCACCTAGTTATCCTTTTCCTTTGGCAAGAATGGTGCTTGTGAACTTTGTGCACAGATAAGCAAGCATTCGAGAGTCAAGAATCTCTCTGGACTATTTGTTTAAATATGACTTTACTCCAGGAGAAATATGAACGGAGTGTGGTCTCAGTGCCCAATCAGAAGAGGGGTAGGTTATTAACCCAGCCAATATCGTGTTCTTATCCCTAGAGCTATCAAACT